>NC_138044.1:7859773-8459773 GCF_964106645.2 Podarcis pityusensis | reverse complement strand
CCGCTGCCAACGAAGCTTTCATGAAAAACAAATTCCTGGTGGGGTTCACAAATATGCTGGAGAAGCAATGTAGTGTTCCACAGGTATCCTTTTTCAGATTGAAACAATGCTAAATCTCTGTATGTCAGGGAGAACTGAAGTTTCAGTTTTGCCACTTAAGAACACACCCTATATTTACCTCTGAATATAATGATATAATAAAATAAGGGTGGGGACCTTTTGCTGACGAAGCACCTCATTCTCTTCTGGGCAGCCTTCTGGGGATCACATGCTAGTGGTGGGCGAGACCAGGGGCATCCGTACAAATGTAAATGTTTTCCTTTACAAAGTAGGCTAGTTTCTGCACCTGCTCAACCACTCCGCTTTAACCTCAATCCAGGCAAGTCAAAGGCATTATCGGAGTTCAAATATGCATTCCAGCCAGGTGAACACTTGGGGTTGTATCCAATGCAGTGCTAAGTTTTTTTTGGTGTTTTTGTTTGTTTTTGAGTCTAATAATCAGGTTCATGTTTATTGAAGGCTTTTTTGTTAAAAAAAAATTAAAGCAAAAGGATTACATGCCGTTAAACATTTAAAAAAGAAACGATGAATCAGCTAACAAATTTCTCTTTCCACTATGGGTCAATACTGTTCAGATGGCACAGGAAAGGGAGAAGGGGGTGGAATTCTGATCAAGAGCCAATGAAAAAACAACACCGTCCCCAAACAGAGGGTTGGGGGAGAGACACAGGATAAAGAATACACATGCCCTAGCGACTGCAGCAGGAAAGTGTTCATGGATGCTTGTGGTCTTTGTGAGAGAGCCTGGAAAACTAGAATAAGGAAGAAAAAACTCGTGAACCAAATTGACTACCAAGTGGCCATTTTTGCTCTGCATTTGAAAATATTTTTGCAGACCCATTAAAGATGTTCCCCGGAAGTTGCCCAGTGAAAAGCAGATTGTTAGAAGATATCATACACAGAAAAGGAGTGGATCTTGGTTTTAAGATAACCCCAAAAGATCCTTGGGCGAAAGCAACAATGAGAATTTAAATAACACCAGTGTTGCTCAGTTCAATGCTAAAACAAATCATATCATAAAGGAAGACTGGCTGTAATCATGGTTATCTTGAAGGGTTGGAGAAGATTAAAAGTCCTCTTTGGCCCCATCCCAAGGAAAACAGTGTTCCATCTTAAAAGAAAAGAAAAGAAAAGAAAAGTTTGCTATGTACTTCTGCAGCTCTGGAGAGAGTCCAGAATTAGCAGGACCACCCCAACGAAATTGGGTTTAAACACACAGCCATTTATTCCTCCAGCCTGGATATGAGCACTTGTAAGTTGACACCCCAAGAATTGGGTTCAAGCCACAAAGGCAACAGAATCAGCTGGAAGAGAGGAACCCAGCCCTCCCACAAAATGCAAGAGAAAATGTTTGGTTATGCAGTCATCTCACTCTCTGCAAGCTCCTGAAGTCAGGAGGAGAAAAGGTTCTAGCAACTCGAAAGAAGATATGAGAGTTGGCTGTAAATATGGGGTGGGGTGAAAACAAAACTGTGGCTGAACACAGAAGCTTCACATCAAAGAAAAGGGCCTAGCCAAACAGCGACAACCCATTTATGGGCCAGGGGAATCAGCAATCTGACTCACAGGAGGCCAAAAGGCCGGGCTGGGCTGAGAGACATTTTTTAAAAATAAAAATAAAAATGCAATGCTCAATTATGAAAGAGAAACCAAAACACCCCTAGAAATTAAGTAAGAGAGTGGTTTTAACAGGACGGTGGCCAGACCCCTGTGTCAGCTTCAGCCTGACAGAACTGGATCCTGCCGGCCGAAGGAAGGAGGTCTCGTGGGGTTCTTCAACATCTTGTTATCAGCAGCAAACTTCTTGGCTCAAACAATGGCAGGAGCCCCACCGATTCCCATGAACAATTCTTGCATTTCTCAGAAAGGCAGAGGAAGAAGTTCCCCATCGCATGTGCCTGATGACGGCATGAAGCTCAGGCTGACTTCAACACCACACTCTTTGATTCAGAGTTTCCTGGTACAGAAAAGCTTGTACTGAGCGGGAAGGAATGCAGCAAACCAGAGTGGAGTGTGGTTTCCTACTGAAAAGTCTACTTTGGCTATGAAGGGGGAAGGAGGTGCGAATGATCCTGCACATCACAAGACCCCCACCACAAATGGGTGGCTGTGAGAAACCAAGGTCCACAACAGACAGAATGTTTCAGAATTAACTGGTTTGTGTCCGGTCACCAAGATGAAATAGCCTTTTGCAGAAAGGCTGGGATAGGCTGGGTGGGAAATTCCAGAAGGAGTTAAAGACATGTAGCAGTACATTTGTTCCACTGGCAAAATGTTTTGTACCAGCTGAACATTGTTGTGCAAGTAAAAAAATTCCTTCCTGTAGCACCTTAAAGACCAACTAAGTTAGTTCTTGGTATAAGCTTTCGTGTGCATGCACACTTCTTCAGATACACTGGTATCTGAAGAAGTGTGCATGCACACGAAAGCTTATACCAAGAACTAACTTAGTTGGTCTTTAAGGTGCTACAGGAAGGAATTTTTTTACTTCGACTATGGCAGACCAACACGGCTACCCATCTGTAATTGTTGTGCAAGAGAATGTACCTGTGTTGCCCAATAAAGGTAAAGGTAAAGGGACCCCTGTCTGTTAGGTTCAGCCATGGACGAGTCTGGAGTTGCAGTGCACATCTCGCTTTACTGGTCGAGGGAGCCGGCGTACATGTGGCCAGCATGACTAAGCTGCTTCTGGCGAACCAGAGCAGCACACAGAAACGCCGGAGCAGTACCTATTTATCTACTTGCACTTTGACGTGCTTTCGTACTGCTAGGTTGGCAGGAGCAGGGACCGAGCAATGGGAGCTCACCCCGTCATTGGGATTCGAACCGCCGACCTTCTGATCGGCAAGCCCTAGGCTCTGTGGTTTAACCCACAGCGCCACCCGCGTCCAATAGATTGCCCAATAGATGGCACAATTTATTGCACATTGTTTTTCCACTATTGTAACTGTCATGTTGGATCCCTCTGTTGCACAGCATTACAATCTCACCCAACTGCTGACGCAGGAGCCCTTGTGCTAGTAGACAGAGAACATTGGATACAGCCCTCATGGTGCAAAGCAGGGCCAATGAGGTGTGGCCTGGAGAAAGTTCAAAAGGAAAGATAGAGAGGCCTGGAGAGTCACAATCAGCCTGGGGCCTGAGGCTTCTCTCCAGCTATAGCTTAACATCATACATTCTTTACTTGCCATGATATATCTGGTACCATAATTTGCCCATAGGTGGTGGTATTGCTACAGATTACTACATAAGAGTAAAACAATTAAAACAATCTGAGCTCCTTCTTACAAATGGGTGTGAATAAGTAGGCAACATCAATCCTTTTCTCCAGTAAGCAATACAGAGAGTTGCAAAGAATTTCATCATTTACCATAATTTGTGCATGGCTGGTGGGATCATCCGATATAGGGCTGTTTTCCTTGACTTCCCCCATCAGCTCTGGTTTGTTCATTTTGACGTGGGGCCATGCCTTCAATTCTTAGCAGACTCTCTGGCAGAAATGAAGAGGAATGAGAAGGTGAGTGATGATTGGAGGGTTTTTGTTTTGTTTTAAGGCAGAAGGTTTCCAAGGAAGCCATGCTGCTGATAATGTTTGTGGCATTGCTGACAACAAACAAAACATTGCTGACAACAAACAAAACAAATAAAATAATTTGAGCTTCATGTTCCAAAT
The DNA here is from genome assembly GCF_964106645.2 of Podarcis pityusensis. Lineage (NCBI taxonomy): Eukaryota > Metazoa > Chordata > Lepidosauria > Squamata > Lacertidae > Podarcis > Podarcis pityusensis. The sequence continues at coordinate 8,456,040 of NC_138044.1, read as the reverse complement.
GGGTGTGAATAAGCAAACAGCCATCATCCTCTTTCTCAAGTCAACCATACAGAGAATTGCCTGCAATTATATCAGGCACAAAAATATTCTTCAGAATTACCAGAATCCTGCTGATGGATGTTATCATGCTTTAAACAACCACCACCACCAAAGTAAGACACTGACTCATTGCTCTTAAAACTAGGTTGTGGGTTATAACAAATTAAATATACAGAATTCAGTCAATGGAGTCTGTTTAGTCATTTAACTATTCCATTTGGGACAGGTGTCTATCATTTTCATTAAAGATGTCATTCTAAAGTTAGTTAGCTAGTTACTTTTTCAAAAAAGAAATTCAGTATTTTTGCAGAGTTTTTGAAATAACATCACTGCTGGATCACACTGAAGAGTCTTGTTTAGTAAGACTGTGTACAACCCCTCAGTCTCCACCCCCAGGATCTGGGGACCCAGTCCAGGCAGATGTGGAGATCGCGTAGCCTGGATCTGGACCTGAATCAATTCAGGGAACAAGGCTGAAACCCAATTAAACATAAAGGCACAAGGGGGTGGGAGAAGAAGATGTTTCATCTCCTTCCCCTCTTCATGACTGAGAGCAGGAGGGTACAATTGACTGACACTATTTACTGCTAGGCTCCTTGCTTTCTCACAGTAGCAGGCACGCCAACTCCAGGAGACAGAGATGTCATCAGCCCCCTCAATATTCCTTAACAGGGGATGCAGCCCCCAAATATTGAGTGGGTGGAGGAGGTCTAGCCGAGCAAAGCACAGCATCAATGGAAGGCTGCACCAGCCTGCGCAGTGCCAGGAGACACTGCAGGGACCAGGGCAGCCTGGTGTGAGGTTGCACCAGCCTGCTCAGCATCTCCTGAGATTGTGGGGACCAGCGTGACCTAGCAGAAGGCTGCACTAGCCTGCTGTGTCGGGAGATGCTGTGGGGATAGGTGCGGCCTGGCGAGAGGTTGCACTAGCCTGTGCAGCATCTTCCGATGCAAGCAAGGACCGAACAGATTGTGGAAGGCTGCTCCTGCCTGGCATCTCTTGACACCACGCAGGCTGACGCAGCCTTCCTCTAGGCTGCAACGGTCTGGCCTGCACAGCACAGGGGACATGTGCAACATGCGCCAACCCACCCAATCTTGGGGGCAACATGGCGCCTCTGCCTGGTAGACACCAGGAACCACTGGCACACACACACACACACACACACACACACAAAATATCCATCTCCATTTTCTAAGTTCTGGTTCCCTGTGTAGCCAAAGCAGTCCTGGCACCAAATCACCATAGGAATATTCTTCCATTAATTTGCGTTCTGCTCTGGGTCACCCCATATTGCTTTTTCTTCAATTCATTTATGTCCAAATAATTTCCTGACAGATTATGCTCAAGATCAGTTCAGCTGCCCCCAATGATGATCCCCAAGTCATTTCTTTATAAAGTAATCTCACAGCAGTTTATTTTCCCAAGTTAACATTCTACCCAGTCACCTTGATCACCATCCTTCTCCCATTCAATTCCCCCAAATTCATTACTCACTTAGAACCACTAGAGGCACTTCAACAAAGATTCAAGGTTGTATCCAATGTTAGTCCTGCACAGGGTAGACCCATTCATAGGTGCCGAGTTCTGCCCAACATTGGGGGGGGGGGGCTTGTTGCATGTGTGTGACGTCACATGTGATGTCACACACATCAGGAGGAGGCCTCAAGATGGGGGGGGGGGCTGCCATGTCCCCACATACTTTGGGGTGGGGGCTGAGCTGTCCTCAGCCCCATAGAGTTGGTGCCTATGGACCCATTGAAATTGTTGGACATGACTTAGTTCTCTTAATTTTTATGTGTCTACTCTGAGTGGAACTTAGTTAGAGACAACCCTCAGAACCCATGCCATCATCCTTAAAAACACTCATATTCATTTGTGTGATTATGGCCATGTTCACGCCATCCATTTAAAGCACTATGATTCCACCTTAAGTGGTCATAGCTTCCCCAGAGACTTCTGGGAGCTGTAGTTTGCTAAGAGTTGTTAATTTATCCCTTCCAGAGCTACAATTCTCAGAATGGTTTAACAATCAATCCCTCCTCACAGGTAACTCCTGAATATTGTAGCTTTGTGAAGCACCCTTAACAAATTAGAGCTCCAATAATCCTTTATGGGAAGCCTCAACTGTTGAAAGTAGTAGCATAGTGCTTTATGGATGGTATGAATGTGGCCTATGTTGCTATTGAATTGTATCCAACAAATTCCTAGTGAAAGCCGAATGGTTTCTGCTCACACAACATAACTTCTGTTCCCTCTCCTGTCTCTGCATGCCCTCAGTGCCACCTGGACCTTCAGAGCAATTTTGTATATCAGGACTCACATGGAGAGATGAGACAGGAGAGGAAGGGGAAATTCCATTGTGAGAATGGAAGATAAAACCATAGAACTGTAGAGTTGGAAGGGATCCAAAGGGATTCAGTTGATCATTGTTGCTGTTAGTTGATTGCTGCAGAATGTGCTTTTCTGGGTGATGCAGAATAATATCGCTGTCCTGCAAATCTGTTCCTCCCGGCTCCTTTTTAGTCTGCTCTGAAGCACAACCTGAAAGAACTCTGCATTGTAATAGAGACTCCCATCATTCCAAGTCAGGAAAAAGGCCTGGGAATTTCTTCCGAAGATTCTGAACTGCTGCCTGAGAGAAAGGACAGCAACCAAAGTGCCTTGGCATACCGAGAGTTCCTCCAGCTTGTCCCAGATGGAGCCCCTGAGGTAAGAATTCATTGAAGGAGTCTGTAAAAAGGTTTGGTGTTGAGGGAGAACTGAGGTGGATCTTCACCAGCCTCTGTACTCAGCCAGCCCATACCTGCCTGATTTCTTACTTATAAACTGTCCAGAAGGTGGCACTGCCTGTTAGTTTCTTTCTCCTCCTTTGTCTCAAGGTTGACCTTCTAGACCTCAGCAGGGGAGGAGGCAAAACTAGAACTTGTGCCTCTATAAGTCACTGGCTCCAGCACCACCTACTTTTGTATTCTATACCTTTTGTCCTACCAGTCCCAAGGGGGCACCAGGCACTACTGCTCACTTATAAATGTTTAAGAAATATTTAAAATAAAATGTAGTGCCAATGATATATTATTATGCCTTTTAAATGATGTAGATAAGCAAGGGACATTCAAGGAATATTTGAATTCTTAAAGGAATTTTTAAATATATATATATATTTTAAGTCAGGAACTTTTCAAGAAACTTTTAGGACACACCTTTTGGTTATTTTAAGTTGTTTTAAACTTTGTGTTTCAAAGTTGTAACCCACCCTTGGACCTCACAGTGAAGAGCAGGTAATAATAACAGTAACAACTAGGTTACTGTATATATTAACACTAGCAAGGGTAATGCACATGAAAGTTTGGAAAGGTAGACGTAAACCTAATAATAATTAATGATGTAAATGATGGGAGATGCTGGAAATTTTTAAGTTGACAATAATGTTAAATGAAATGGGATTAAAAAGCTGTTGGAGGCTAGTTGTGCAATATAGAAGCAAAGAGCTCAGAATATCTGGGTTTGGAGAAGGGAAAGGGCCACAGGTGAGTGGTAGAGCACCTGCTTTGTGTATGGAAGGTCTCAGGTTCAACCCCTAGCACTGGGAAAGACTCCAGTCTGAAATTTTGGGGAGAGGTGGTTTATTATGACATAAGCCAGGGTTGGGGATAGGCCAGTCTTGGCCTGTGAGGCCATTATTTCAGAACTATGCCCATTGTTGCTATTCCAATGGTGGGAGAGGTATGATTCTGAATTGGCTGCATGCATCAGTTACTCTATTGGGAACTGGCACACATAGCCGAAGCAGCAGGGTTTAATCTCAGCTCACCAGCTGATGAGTAGGAATTAAATTCTGCACCATTGGGCTGTTCATGCCTCTTCCCCTACTGGAAACAGCCATGAGCAGTCAAATCTCAATGTTGGGCTGTTTGAAAGCGCTTTTGCAAAGAGCCCTGTGCTGTTCAAAGAGCAACAAAGTTCTGGTTGCAAAAGAGCTTTCAAACAATTCCACACTGAGTTCCTATAGTCAGGGCTTGAGAGTTCATTATAACCTGGTACCATATTGACTTCAGATGACTGACAGGTAGATGGCCTCTGGGTTGGGGAGATAAGGATTTGGCTTGCTGGTCAGAAAATGTTCTCCACTTCTAGCACAAACTTTCAGGGACAGCACATGAAGTGCTATTTGAGCTACAGATTGGTGTAGGCATCACTGGGCTAGATGGACCACTGGTCTGACTTGGTATAATAGCTGCTTCCTATGTTCTTACATCATCAATAAATGTTGATGCTTGACTGATTTTAGGTGATGGCCCATCAGCTACTGGCAATCTTCAGTGGCTGCTACATCAGACTTCTGGTCAGTGGTCAGCTCACAGAGGTCGCTGCAAGACGACATGTATCACTCAACCACACCCCATGCCTGTGCCAATTCGTCGAGACTACAGTGCTGGCAAAGAGATCCTCTTGGTTCAAGCTGAGGTGACCAGTGGTGGATGAAGTGGCCCTTTGCATTAGGCACAGTATTAACCAGAATGGAGACCTAGAACTTGCAAACTGGGGGAAACATTTCACGTGGTTTCTGAATTGGCCACAGTGACACACACCTTAGTTACGCACTATTTGCATTGCTGTAACATGCTCTACATAGGATTGTCTTTGAAAAGTGCTCAGAAACTTCAGCTGGCTCAAAGAGCTGCCAGGTTGCTGTCCCAGGCTGGTTATATGACCTATATGGATTAGGTCCAAGCTATCTGAAATACCACATTCCCTCATAAGAACCTGCCCAGGTTTTGAGAGCTTCAAGGGAGATCTTTCTCTTGGTCCCACCATCCTGACAGGCATACTTGGTGGCGATGTAGGAGAGGACCTTCTCGGCAGCTGCTGCCAGACTCTGAAACTCCCTCTCCAGAGAAGCCAGGCTGGCTCCCTCCTTGTGGTGTTTCTGCTGACAGGTAAAGTCTTGTTCCAATAGGCTTTGGGGAGCTGACTGCTTTTAATGAAAGGGCTGGTGCTGTGCTGTTTTTCATTCTAGCTATTTTTTATTGTAAAGGTAAAGGTAAAGGGACCCCTGACCGTTAGGTCCAGTTGCGGACGACTCTGGGGTTGTGTGCTTATCTTGCTCTATAGGCTGAGGGAGCCGGCATTTGTCTGCAGACAGCTTCCAGGTCATGTGGCCAGCATGACTAAGCCACTTCTGGTGAACCAGAGCAGTGCAGGGAAACACCGTTTACCTTCCCACCGGAGCGGTACCTATTTATCTACTTGCACTGGCGTGCTTTCGAACTGCTAGGTTGGCAGGAGCTGGGACCAAACAATGGGAGCTCACCCCGTCGCAGGGATTTGAACTGCCGACCTTCTGATCGGTAAGCCCTAGGCTCTGTGGTTTAGACCATATAGTTTTAATTATATTTTATTTTATAAAATGTAATTTTAATGATTAGTTTATCTGTGATTTTAGCTGTGTTTATTTTTTATCAGTAAGCCTCCTTGAGTACCTTTAGGCAAAGAGGTGGGGTACAAATATAAAAGTAGCCACCACCATTGTTCTCCATATGCAACAAGTGTCCAGCAGTAATTTTCTGGATGCATTTTTGTCATCTCCGTTAAGGAACTACTGTGAAATGAAATGAGATCAGTGGCCTGCCTAGCACAGTACTGGCAAAATTTCTCCAACCTCCTTTGCAGACATCCAACAAGCCATGTCAATAAGAGATGATCACAAATCGCTTGTGCGATTTTGCAATATTTTGCTTTCCATGGCTCGTGTTGGGTAACAATAGTGAAAGATGAGAGATCCCCCCACACACACACATAGCGGCATAGCTCCCAAGAGAGGCAAAAGCAGGATAAAGGGACAATAATATTTTTACCCTCCCTCCTTTGCTCTTTCTGTGTGAGATAGTTGCTTGGGATCCCCACCTACCCACAACACACACCTCACGGTTTCCTCTCCTTGGAGACAGGGGTGAAATCTACTGCTGGTGATTTTTATGACTGGCTAAGCAGAGAAGATAGACAGAAGTCTCTCAGTCATTGGAAATTCAGTGATGTTATTGTGTGCAACAGAAAGAAGACTGCACCATAGCCTGGGAAGATCTTTTGGGTTCAGAACCTTGGCAGGGCTATGCCCTACTTTGCCCATAAGAGTAGCCTCCCTGCTTTCAGCATTATTTCACTTTCCTGGGCCCCTTTTGACAATATAGGGCAAGATATTTCCCATGGGGCATTCCGTTGCGTTTTGGTTTTTTCACTTGCAAAGACCCTGACTCTTGAGATTCTTCAAGCAGAAATATCAGGGGGTCATGAACCCATGACTGTCATTCCTGGAAGCATGAGCTCTTATCCATGAGCTATCGGTATATCATAAACACTTCCCACACACAGAGTTGAAAGTGTGGGCTGAAGTGGACTTTATAGGTTTTCCAGACCACCCTGTGATATTTGCTGTAATAGTCAGGCTATTTCCCTGTACTATAATTGCGCTTTTGCAATGCAACTCATAATTTTTGATGGGGAAAATAAAAAAAACCATCAAAGACTAATAACAATATAACATAGCTTTTAATTAGTACAATTTCCTTTTCATTTCACTTCCAATTAAATCATTTTATAATTTCATCTACGGGCATCACAGACAGAGGGGTTTTCGGACACATTCATCTCCGCTGAAAGGGGAGTTTGTGAATCTGTCTTCATTATGGTCTGTGATGATGCAAGAGGGTGTGGACTTGCTGACATCATAGTTGCTTGAGGGGAAGCAGTGCAGGATCTTGTCCCAGGGAAGACACTCCTTGTAGGCTTTTAGCGTCATCTTCTAATAGGCTGACTTTGGACGGGAAGGGTACATGTTGCTGGTGGCTCAGCTCTTCCAGATGAGGCATGTCATGTAGTTACTTGTACAAAGGGAGGGAAAATTAGAAGCAATTAGTAGCCAGTTTTGGCTGAATTTGGGATTCAGCTGAATCCCATGGTTCAGCTGCCTTGGAAGCCCCACCCCACCACCACTTTGTTCAAGTATTATGAACAATGTAGGGGGGGGGGGAACATTCTCCCTATCCACTTTCTCCACATAATCTCATACACTTCTAACACTCTCCTCCTCTTTTCACCTTTTTTTCTAAATGGAAAAATACAAAAACATTGCAAACTTCCTTCTCACTGGGAGAGCCTCCATCCTGGGAGCTAAATGCAGACCTCCAGGCCTCTCCAGCAGGCCCTTGCAACTCTTCTCAGGCAGTAGCCCCTCCCCCAGTCCCCCCCCCCCCCACCTGCTTTGCACTGTCCCTGGGGATTTTTCAGTGGCTGGGATACAGTCACTGAACTATGATATCACCTCTTGCTCTCCTGGAGCAACAGTTGTCCAGAAGGTAATGTGGCCCTCAGCCTGAAATTGATGACCCACCTCTGCTCTAGCCCTTTGTTTTCTTGGGGGGGGGGTATGTGGTTTTCGCTTTTATGCACCTTTTCCACCTCTGCTACACATCTTTTCTAAGAGTCCCTTTGGAGAATGGCTATTTTTGTCATGCTTCCCAAAAGCATCTGATCTGCTTCTGCTTTGGAATCATGCTGCTGGACCAGAAGGGCCTTAGGTCTGGTCCAGTAGGGTTCTTCTTAACCACAGCTGCAGGGGTTGGAAACTTATGGCCCTCTGGATATTAAGATTCCAACCCCCACCAGCTCCTGCCAATGACCAAGGCTTATGAACAACACCTGGCTCCCCATCTCTGCCACAGAGAGTCTCCAGTTCCTCCTTACCTGGTTTCTCATTTGGCTCCTGCTGTTGCTCCTCTTTGCTTTGACAGCAGCAGCAGCATTCCCTAATTTTAGCTGCCACATAGCCGCAGGCTGTAGACCATGGAAATAAAAGGAAAGTCAGATGGAAATTTCTGCATGCAGTCCGCATAACTCAGCTTTCAATTTTTGAAAATGGGGGTTTGCAACAAGAGAAGAGTTGGGTGAAAAGAAGATGTAGAGAAGGGGCTGTTGTAGTGCTGGGATAATAAAATATGCCCTCTAGTTTGTCTTCTGCTTTGCAAAGTGCTCCTTGTGAACTATTTGTATGACATGATTGAGTGACTGTATTGATTACTGTGAATCGACCCATTCATAATGATTAAGATGTGACATAGCTTAACTCATGAGAATAAAATAAGCTTGACAACTCTTAATGGCTGGAATGCTCTCTGTAGTCTTTGGAACGAATGTCACACCCATCAAAGTTTGGAAAAAGTGCTCAGCAAAATTTTTGATTTAAGCAGAGGGAGTCTGACAGCTGGAGGGTTTGTTTCGTTTAAGAATTAACTATAAGTGGGAGTGGGGCTGCTACTGCTGCTTCTTGGGAAGAAGATGCAGGATTGACAGTTGTGCTATTTGCTTTAGAGCTCTGATTGCTTTCAATATCTTCAGCACGTTTATTTGTAGAGAACAAAATGCAACAACAAAATATGTACAAGAGGAAAAAATCACTATAAATTTCTTGCATACCAGTTCAGCTTGAGGAGACAGTCTCTGTAAACTGATGCACTCTGTATAGGACTTCCTACTGCCAAAAACAAACTTGTATGACTCAGTCTTTCCACATCACTTGTTTTTATTAGCAATATGTTCCTGGTCAGCCACATCTAGATAGTTTACAAAGCCAGACTTCCGGTGCTAATCACCATGGTGAACAGCGGGTCCCAAGATAGCAGACACCGGCCATGCAGCCAATTAAGGATAATGTGAGAGTAATTATCCTTGCAAGCTGGGGGTTGTGGGAGGGAGCTTTCACTCACAGTTCATCTGATACCTGCCTCTCGCTCCGATGGAATGTGGGGGGCAGGGACACTGAGTGTATAGCATTGCATGTATCGGAAACTCTGCAACGCAGCCACCATGAGCGGAAGTCCTTCTGTTTTTTAAGATGTATCAGAATTTGGACTTAAGAAACAAGCATGTTCTGAATGAAGGAGACAAGATAACCTGCTAAATGAACCAGCCACAGAGTGCCAAGGTCTCGATCTGGAGAAGATTTTCATTGTTATTGGATTGGTATGTTGGTAGAGAGGAGTCTTTGTTCTCTCTTTATATATTCACTATGCCATTTTATGTTTCGGCAACTCTTCACCAAAGAAAAATTAGCTACTAATGGAATGTCATTAATAATGGATTGCAAATATTAATGGAATGCAAGAGGGAATTAACAAGAACTTTATAATGCTTATGGATTAATTAAAAGAACAGAACTATGTGGAAACATTGAGATGTTTGGTGGCAATAGTCCCTAAGGAGGACTCTAGCTTTGATTTATTACGGTGTTGGCGAGATATCAGCTTGTGATCGGACGGGAAAGAAATCAAAGAAAATGCTGGAAGTCTTCGTGGAGTAATGGCCAGACACAAGACCTCTTTTGGTTTTGAGAAAAGCAAGATGGCGAGAGGCCTTTATGCAGCAAAAATGAGTCCTTGGAGTGGGGGGGGATGCCGAAAATGTTTGAGTACAGCAAGAAAGGAAGGACGAATGTTTAGAAAAAAGCATTCCACACAGAAAGTTACAAGACTTGAACTCCTCTTGCAAAATAAAGGCTATGGAATAAATACAAACAAAAGTCATCACATCAGTGTTTGTTAAAACAAAGGATCAACATTGGAATTGTATTGTTTGGATTAGTAGGCACAAGGAATAACAACACCTGCCAAAAATCAGAACATGGGAAGTCATCCAAAATTTTTAATTTGGAATCGGATAATTGGCTCTTTTAATTGTATTATGATTTGGTATTGTATTAATGTGGTTTATATTGGATTCTTATTAATGAAAAATTAATAAAAATTAGATAGTTTACGAGGCCACACCTAAATAACAGTTGCGGTTGTGATGATGGGATGCTCCATCTTTCCATTTCCTTATGGTTCAGTGAGTTCACTCTGCTCAGCATTCCAGGCTTGCTGAAATCATTTTTAAGAGTGGTTGGTGGGGCTGTAGAGACAAGGCAGCACTATTCGCCTGGCTGCCCAACAGCAAGCGTCACGTCCAGTTACTGAGAGGTAGAGGGAGTGAGGTGCGGGGAGCTCAGCAACGTGCAAGCATGACAGCACCCCCAGTTCAATGCTCTTGACTCTCATCCCACTAGGTAACCAGCAGCAACACTGGCATTGGAAAGTCAGGCACCCTGATTGTGCCACCTGCTCCTACCTTTAAACAAATAATAATTCCAGAATTGGAGCGTGTGCCTTCTGCAGCAATTTTCACTTCACACACTCTGCACATAAATGCTTCAAATGAGCAAAGACATGGCTGCAGGTACAAAGTCCTATGAGGAGCTGTTGAAAGAGTTGAGTAGGTTTATCATGGAGAAGAGACAGTTAAGAGGAGACATGGGGAGAGCTGTCTTCAAATATCTAAAGGACTGTCAGTCACACAAAAGGTGGAGAGGTTGGGGTCACATCCGCACCATACACTTAAAGTGCTCTTAGACCACTTCAATAGGCATGGTTTTCCACAAAGAATCCTGGGAACTGTAGTTTGTTAAGGGTCTCCTAACAATGCCCAGAATGTTTAACAAACTATAGTCCCCAGAATTATTTGGGTGGGGGAGTCATGGCTATTAATGTAGTATAGGAATATATGAGAGGAATGTATGCATTAGGCAAAACTGCGTATAAGCATGTGTGTATTCACACCCCAAATGGTGATTTTTTAAATGCTCAAATGGTGATGAATTTGCACATGGATTTAAATAATGGAATCATTGAGGTGGAAGGGACCACAAGGGCCATCTAGTCTAACCCACTGCAATGCAGGAATCTTATGCCCAATATGGGGCTCGAACCCAAGATCCTGAGATTAAGAGTGTCATGTGCTGCCAACTGAGCTACACCAGTGGCAAACTGATGTGGAAATGTAGAGAACTGAACTTGGAAAAAATGAGGAACTGAGAGAAACGGAAAATAACAGATTTCCCCATCCCTAATGACAGGACACATGCCTTGCTTACAACAGATGCCCACTTCTATCCCTGCCATCTCCAGCTAAAACATAGATGAGGTAGCAAATAATAATAATAATAATAATAATAATAATAATAATATTTTTTTATTTATACCCCGCCCTCCCCAGCCAAGGCACTAACAGGGCGGCTAACAAGCAATAGTAAAAACAAGTTGAATGATTACAACTTAAAACAAAATTAAAATACAACATTAAAATACTGAAACATTAAAATGTTAAAATGTAGCCTCATTGCAGGAGGAGAAGGAAAAGAAAAAAGAAAGAGAGGGAGGGAATCAAATTGGCTCCAAGCCAAAGGCCAGGCGGAACAACTCTGTCTTACAGGCCCTGCGGAAAGAAATCAGATCCCACAGGGCCCTGGTCTCATGAGGCAGAGCGTTCCACCAGGCCGGAGCCAGTGTTGAAAAGGCCCTGGCTCTGGTTGAAGCTAATCTAACTTCCTTAGGGCCCGGGACCACTAGAGTGTTGCTATTTATGGACCTTGAGGCTCTCTGTGGGGCATACCAGGAGAGGCGGTCCCGTAGGTACGAGGGTCCTAGGCCATGAAGGGCTTTAAAGGTCAAAACCAGCACCTTAAATCTGACCCTGTACTCCACCGGGAGCCAGTGCAGCTGGAAAAGCACTGGGTGAATATGCTCCCATGGCAGGGACCCCATGAGGAGCCTCGCTGCAGCATTCTGCACCCGCTGGAGTTTCTGGGACAGCTTCAAGGGCAGCCCCACGTAGAGCGAATTACAGTAGTCAAGCCTGGAGGTGACCATCGCATGGATCACTATGGCCAGGTCGGGGCGGGAAAGGTAAAAGGAAAGACCTCTCTCTGCCTGAGGAGAACCATTGTCAGTAGGGGTAGATAATTGGTTTTCAGCTGGATTTCCAAGATTTACCACCAGGTTATGGCCTGATCTAAGGGTCTCTCAGCAGCACCACAACCACCACTCGAATGCATGGTGAAAAAAAGGGAAAAGGGCAAGGAAAAAGCTCTATTGATTAATATTAGATTTTAAACCATTTTGTTAATAAGTGTGGTAATGGGCCTAAGAAACCGGGGGTGGAGGCGTTGGAGGGATCTTTGCACCATGGCCCTGGATATGCTTAAGACGGCCCTGCCTAGCAGTTGGTATTAGAGCAGAGCCTGGCATTATGCCTGTACAATTTTGTATTTTTATGGTTTTACTTATGTACCATTTTAATCTTTTTAATATTGAAAGCTTTAGAATTCCTAAAAAAATATTTTATGCAACAGCTACAATCACATAAGGTGACTACCCGGGTAGCAAATTGTGAACAACAATTTTTAGCTTTTGATATAATTCTCCAGCTTCTTAAAAAGTGGACCCTAGATTAGACTCGAATATATATAGAGAGAAAGTTTGGGGGGATTTCCATTCCCAACAAGCTCTACAGGCAAATCCAGAAATATTTGTTCTCTCCAGTTACATTTTCTTAAATCAACATATGTAATGGATAATTATATAACAGTTCATTTAGAAAAGTATTCTGGCTTTGCATTCCAAGACTGTGTCTTCACAATATTTAGAGAGACTATAGCAAAATATGTATGGAAGTGAGAGCTGGACCATAAAGAAGACTGATCGCCAAATAATTGATGCTTTTGAATTATGGTGCTGGAGGAGTCCCATGGACTGCAAGAAGATCACACCTCTCCATTCTTAAGGAAATCAGCCCTGAGTGCTCACAGGAAGGACTGATCCTGAAGCTGAGGCTCCAATACTTTGGCCACCTCATGAGAAGAGAAGACTCCCTGGAAAAGACCCTGATGTTGGGAAAGATGGAGGACACAAGGAGAAAGGGATGGCAGAGGACGAGATGGTTGGACAGTGTTCTTGAAGCTACCAGCATGAGTTTGACCAAACTGCGGGAGGCAGTGGAAGACAGGAGTGCCTGGCGTGCTCTGTTCCATGGGCTCACGAAGAGTCAGACATGACTAAGCAACTAAACAACAACAAATAGCAAAATACTGGTAGAACAGTGTTTTGCATATGTGATGCTGCAGCAGTAGAATATCTTTATCATTATTTACTGTACTGCTCTTTGTATTCTGAGCCAAAGGCAAAATTTATTCTGAATTTTTTATGTAAGATATCTGATGGTGATGATCAAGTAAAAATCATATATTTGCTATCTGATTCTGACAAATTTCTGAATGGATGGTTTAATAGGATGGTCTAATGTATCAGGTTTTTAACCTTTGGTGTTTCATTTTATTTTACCTTTTTATATTTTTTTGGTATATTTTAATGTAAATATATATTTTGGTCAATGTTGGTTTTTTAAAATATTGCATGAGCGTATATATTTTTTCTGTGGTTGATTTGACCATGATGTTTGAACCAACAATGATAAGCAATAAACCAGAAAAAAAATGAAGGAGGTCCTCAGAAACAAGTTTGGGTTAAAGGTAAATAGCAGGTTGGAATGCGATGAAGGCAGTAGACTACAGAACCTAAGGAAGGAAGGAAGTTCTTCCCAGAGTGCTCCTGAAATACTTCAGTCTGGAAGTAGTTCAAGGAGCTGGCCAGTTTTTAGTTTGGATTAAAACTGTTCACTCTGACAGAGAATTGGTGCCTTGAAGCAGCTGTGTGACCCAGCAAACACACATCCCACCCTTCTCCCTTTGCCAGGGGAAAGACTAAAAATAGATCTACGGGGACAAAAACCGCAGCTGAAACACCAGCTCCTCTTTCCCTTTGCTCTCAGGTACTGAAAAAGCTCTTTTGTAACCAAAAGTCACCTGGGCTTTAGATAAAGCTGTTCTTCACTTACCGTGAGCAATAACTCAGGCCATGTTTCCTGTGGGTGCAGATGGGTGCGCTCTCTCTCTCTCTGCAGTCAACAGGTTTACAGCAAGAAAGCTGTTGCCACTTATTTCCTCCTTCTGGTAACACATTACATTTGTTCCTCACCAGAGGGTGTTGCCCCAGTAACCTAGTCACATGTGGGTGACAGTAAGCAGGATGGGTGTTTTGTGACTCATAAAGTTGCTCTGTTTGCTTCACTTTAGGGTAAGGAGGAGAGGGGATCTGGTTTTGTCTGTGAAGCTTTCCTGTGTGAGGATTGAGGGAGTCAGCTGGTGGGGGACTTACCCGAAGAACCAGCATCTGACATCTGGTGGAAACATTTTAAAAATCCAATCTTACCTGTGCAACCTGTTTATTCAGTGCTAAGTCCTATTTCCCCCCAGTGTGTTAGGCAGCTGCAGCCTTTGTCAGATTTCACACATGCTGTTTAAAGCTAGTTTGAGCCTCTCTCTCCTCTTGGGGAATTTATTTTATTATGATTTTTTAATAAGAAATTTTATTAAGAAAGAAATATATATACAGTGGTACCTTGGGTTACATACGCTTCAGGTTACATACGCTTCAGGTTACACACTCCGCTAACCCAGAAATATTACCTCGGTTTAAGAACTTTGCTTCAGGATAAGAACAGAAATCGGGTTCCAGCAGCGCGGCGGCAGCAGGAAGCTGCATTAGCTAAAGTGGTGCTTCAGGTTAAGCACAGTTTCACGTTAAGAATGGAGCTCCGGAACGAATTAAGTACTTAACCCAAGGTACCACTGTATATAGAAACAAACAGGAAGCAATAGTACAAGGCTGAGTAAATCAAGGGAGGTAAGCACAGAAAAATAAATGGTGCACAATCAGTGTTATGCAGTACTTGAGCTTTAGAAACAACATCAAACTAAGGTCACCTGCAACTTCATGTTCTTGGTGTTTTAAATGCACCAGTATCTATTTACAAAATCCACTGAGGACCATTAAAGAAGGTGGCTGTACAATGAAAGAAGGTGGATATACCTTCCCACATAATATGTGTTTTACCAGGGATTTGAACTGAAGGCTTTGATTAGTAGTTCATTGCCAGTCTTCTATCCATTATCCTGTCTTCACCTAAAGTTTTATACAGCTGTGAACAACTTTTAAACATTTTCAACACCTCCTTCCTGTAAGTGATGAAATCTGTTCATTTAGAAACACATACCCTGCCACCACCTGTATTGTCAATTCTCTGCTTTGTGGTGAAACAGATAGCTAAAGTAAAGGACCCCTGGACGTTAAGTCCAGTCAAAGGCGACTATGGGGTTGTGGTGCTCATCTTCATCTTCAGGCCAAGGGAGCCAGCATCTGTCCACAGACAGCTTTCCAGGTCATGTGGCCAGCATGACTAAACCGAATCTGTTGCAACGGGACACCGTGACAGATGCCAGAGCACACAGAAATGCTGTTTACCTTCCCACCGCAGTGATACCTATTTACTCACACTGGCATGTTTTCAAATTTCTAGGTTGGCAGAAGCTGGGACAGAGCAACAGGAGCTCACCCCATCACATGGATTCGAACCGCCAACCTTCCAGTCGGCAAGCCCAAGTGGCTCAGTAGTATAGACCACAGTGCCACCCACGTCCCGGTGAAACACATAAGATTAGTGGAAAACCGCTTCATTTTCATCCATTTCCTTCACTACAGCTGCCCTTAAACATTCTTTGCTGGAAACTTCTATCAGATTCATTCAAGCCAAGACTGCATTCTTATTCTCTCCCTCACACACACACCCCTTGAACTAACAAGGCTTTCCATCAATCTTGTTGGTTTCACTGGACAGCTGGTGAAGGTTGGTAGGGCAGGGTAGAAGCAGGACTGTGCACATGCTCAGCCCGAATCCTGGACTGAATATGGCCAATAGGGGTCAACCTGAGATTCAGCCAGAGTGGGTTGAGGGAACCCAAGATCTTGCAAGGTCAGATCAGGTCCACCTGGAACCATAGGAGCCAACTCTTAGGGGCTGAGGTCCCTTTGTCCCTCCCCCAAAAGGTGATGGGCATTCCCATTCAAATGGTGTGTGTATGCTGTGTTTTATGATCAATTATGTGGGGTGGGGCTTACCTGTCCCCCAATATTTTATTCAAGTTGGCACCCCTGCCTGGAACAATCCTGGAACCAAGAGATGTGGGGCAACCTGGTAGCAATGAGAGGGTGTGGTGGAAAAAGACACACATAGGCAGCCTGCAGGTGCCTCGTTCTTCCTCCTCCCAACTACATGATTAATTAGGCTTTAAAATGGAGAGTCTTCAAACTGGTTTGGGGCCAGAATCTGGGTTGGGTCGGCCCTGGATCCAGATGTGGATTTGCAGAACCCTAGGTAGAAAGATACTCTGTGGGACTACAGCTGTGTCAAATGTGGGGCTATCTGGACAGAAATATCAGGAAAGGCCTTCTGTAGCTGAAGAAGGGCATATACCGTGGGAACAGGATAACTGGTAAATTGTGTTGATGCTCATTGACTGAAATGAGGGGATGATTACTGAGTAATGCTTTAAATGTGCATTTGATGTTTGTTCAGGATTTCATCAGGAAGCATTGCTTAACCATCTCCCTAGAGACTGTGTTGCAAGAGCTCACAGAGCAATTTCTTAACAGCTTCTTTATTTTTACATGCCTGCTGCTTGCTTAGACTTGTTACTCACAGCAGTTTTTGTTCAGTTGTTCTCATTTGTCAAAATTGAGTGCTACAGAGATCATCACATGCCAGTTCTCCAGAATTCCATGTGCTCTCCGGGATAGCCCTGTAAGAATCTTCATTCTCCATCCACTAAAAACAGAGCAACACTTGATTATAGCAGGCTGCACCACATTGCAGATATTAATATTGTGCAGTTTCAAGCGACGGGCAAAATGACATCATGCACATGTGCAGAAGTGGCGAATCGCAACCCGCGCATGCGCAGACACTCTGCTGCAGGTTGCACTCTTTTCATGTTGTGAACGGGCCTCCGGAACCGATCCCGGTCGCAACCAGAGGTATCACTGTATTCCAGTGGAATCACCCCATGTTAAACTTTTTCAGTAATTCGCATTTAGACATTCCACATTCCAGTGTCAATTAAACGATTATACATAACACACCACACTTGCACGCAGGGGCTGCTTGTGTGAGGTTTGTGTAACAGAGGGCTGATTGGGACACAAGAAAAGTTCTCAAATGTGACACTAGATGGTGTGAGTGAGCTAATGAAAAATTCCATATTTTTTTTAAAATATTTTTTAATAAAAGCATTTCACAGTTCTCAGTGGTATCTCGTATCCTTTGGCACTGGGGCGGGGGGGGGGGAGGAAGGGAGGTCAATAGTAGGTGGAGTCACAGCCAATGGCTGGCAAAGGAACCATGACTGGTTGCAAGTAAGAAGCTGCGGAAGGTAGGCTGGGGTTGGTGGGGCAGTGCCCTTATGAACTCGCCTCCGCTGAGAATGCTGCTGAATCAGACCAAAGGCCTACTTGTGTTGTGTTGCTATTTAACTACCGTATTTTTCACTCCATAAGACACACTTTTTTCCTCTAAGGGAAATGTCTGTGCATCTTATGTGTGGTCCCTGGGGCTGGGGGGGGGGACCTGGGCTTCCCCCGCCAGCCCCGACAAGCTCTTTGGGGCTGGCGATGGCTTTCCCCAAAGAGCAGGTTGAAAGGAACCCGAAGCCTCCGGACCGCAGCGGGAACTCCCGCAGCACTCTGGAGGCTTTGGGTTGCCTTCACTGAAGGCGACTGAACGCACCTTGAATGCACTGAATGCACCTTGTTTTAGAGGGGGAGAACAAGAAAAAAAAAATTCTCCCCCTCTCTGTGCAGCGCCCCTTCAGCGAAGCAGCAGGAGAAATGGAAGGGGCATTTTGAACATTTCATGTTCAAAATGCAGCGTCTCCCAGCCCGCACAGATTAACCTAACCTCAGTAAAGTGCCCTGCCTTACCGATTTTCGTTTCCACTGTACCATCTTAGTGGAGCAGTTCAGTTGTTCCAAACACATTTTCTCCATGACGCTCACTGCATCAGGGTAGTCAAGAGGCCTTGAAGTGAGTATGTGGGAAAGTGCAGAGGATTAGACAGGAAGGTGACAAGTGTCCTGACTTATGAAAGTGATGAATTATTCATAATCACTCTTACAATTAATTCAGGAACTTCAAAGAAGGATTGTTGGTGACGCTGAAACAGCAAACACTTATTTTCTTTTCTGCTAAAAGTCATGACGAGGTATTATGACACAGCTTTCATTATTATTTTTTAATCACACATCTGGGGAATTTCCTAGAATATCCTGTTGTACTACTGAATTTGAATGTCCTGCTCCTGTTTCCAGAAGGGTAGCCATGTATAGCAAATGGCCTTGGAGCACCTTAAAGTAAAATAAGAACAGATACAATGTGAAATGCTACCAAACAAATAATTAAACTTTAAATATCTAGATCTATATTTTGACATGTTTTGTTTCTGACTGTTCTCTGTGGGTTTGGACACCTCTTAAGATAGCATAGTGAGATTTGTCATGATGGTTCCTGATGTGGAGCAGCTTTGAGGTTCATGTTTGGATAGAAGCATATGTCATCTTGAATCAAGATGGTGGACTGAAGCTTTCAAGCCTACATTGATTTGCAGGTCCAGTCAGCTTCCAGATGCTGGAATTCCTGCCCAAAGAAACCAAGACTCCTTGGGAATAAGGGGCTATTCATGAGGAAGCTGCTTCTCTTGAGTAGACAACAGTCCTCAGGCAATCCAGATGGCTAGCACAGCTGTACTCTGGGTGGGGCTCCAAAGTCTCATGATGAAAAGCCTCCAGTTCTTAGCAGAGAATGCTGGAACAACCTTCTATGAGCTCCTTGGCAGGGACGTCTTTACCATTGAGAGAAGTGGTGCAGTGAGGCAGGGTGTCAAGCAGTGGAGGGGGCCAGGCGGAGAGTCCAGGGAGGGGAAAGCAGGGAGGTAAGCAAGGCGGAGCAGGGGCTTGGTGACTGTCGGAGGCACTAGGACCCTGTTCCGTTCTGCAGCGCCCGGGTCATCACTCATCCCAGCGCTGTTTCCTCATTTAGCACCTGATCGATCTCCCCGCTGACTGAGTCTACCGAAACCTCGTTATCTTGTTAACTCTTTCATAACCTGGATGAAATATAACAAGTCAATGTCAGAGTGTTTCCGAAACCTGTCGACTTTAAGAAAAAGCCTCAAAACTTTGGAAATTCATATAAAATCACTAGTTCCACCGATTTGCTTCATTACAACGCCATTTAATACCTTTGGCCAAGGACTTCAAACCCCATCAGTTCCCGCCATGATCCCTCAGGCACGCAGTCACGTGCAAGCTCTCCTGGGCAGCCCCATTGCCACTGCGGAGCGCTCCTTCGGCTCACCGGGTCTCGCCTGGTGAATGGGGCTTGGGCCACAGGGCACATACCAAACTTTCTGTGGGATGGCCGCCCCTGGAGCCTTTCCAGTGACTTCCACAGAGAAGCCCGTTTATTTATTTCCTGGAGTATTTTAATCATAGTATCACAGAACTGGACGGTTGGAAGGGACCCCAGAGGGTCCTCCAGACCAACCCCGTCCAGTGCAGGAATCACAGCACAAGAATCTCTCACAAAACACATTTGCTCCATCTTCCCTGTGAACAGCCCTTCAGATACAACAGAATAACAGAACCATTCACACAGTTGGAAGGGAACCACCAGGGTCATCTAGTCCAACCCCCTGCAATGCAGGAATCTTTTGCCCAACATGGGGCTTGAAACCACAACCCTGAGATTAAGAGTCTGGTGCTTTACTGACTGAGGTATATCTAAGTTCAGCATTTTTTCCCTCATTTTGGTGCCAGGTGAAGCTATGCCATTTTGCTTGGACAATTTAAGACCAGGAGTGACTTGTCAGATTTTGGCTGGCCCACATGAACCCGAGACTATATATGTGTGTATCTAGGTGCATTGTTAATAAATAAGCAACTAAAAAAAGTTTGTTTATGCTTCCTGTTTTCTTTTCCCAAGGAGAGATAATGTGTAAGCGTGGTTTCAGCTCCCTAGAAAAAGGTCAACAACCCTGGGGAACCTTTCCAAAAAGGTTCTGGGAAGTGGGGGTGGGTGGGCGTCGGAGGGATCTTTGCACCACGGCACCGGATATGCTTAAGACGGCCCTGTTCCTTGATGTACCATGCAACCAAATTGGTCACATGAGTTCCATGTGTTTAGACCTTGGACTGCTTCTGGACCTTGTATCTCATGATACCCTTATGCTTTGACTTTGGACCATGATGAGATCTTGCTTTTTCGATTGCTCTTGCGAGTTGACTTGGGACTGCTGGATTTGGCATCATCTGAAGCAGGACAGTAACTGACTTTTGCATGACGTTTCCTGAGATCAAAGATAAATATTTTGTCTATATTTGGATACATTTAGGTTCTACTTTGAATCAAGACAGTAGATGGACCCTTTGCAATGAATTTAACCAAATTTTGCAAGATTGTATATTATAGGTTACCCAACAGCATGGGAATGAAAATGTGTTTTTTCCATAAAGAAACTAAGAAAATAAGAAATCCATTTTAAAGTTGCAGTATTGATTGGTTTCTTATAATTCCTGAACAATGGTACATCTTTAAACAAATACTTTCCCTGAAAATAGCACAGGGTTCTTACTTAACTCCATTATCTGTTTCATTTATACATCAAGCTGCCTCTCGCCTATGTTGAAAGGGGTGCCAGGACATTGGGACCTACTGACATATGAATGGGACTACACCAAGGTTAACATGTTTTGGACAAGGAGGTTGTCAGGAATCTCTTTGAAAATTGGGCAAGTGGTTCACCTTGTTTGGCACTCTTCCCTTGTTTGGCACTCTTGAATTTATTTGTGGATCCAGATCCAGACTTGAAGAACAATGAATTAGTTTTGTATCTCTTGATAGCTGCCTAGGCCACAGTGGCCAAATTCTAGAACAGTTTTGATCTTGCTCATTTGAAGTACTGGTATTCCAAGACTTGGCAAATTGCCCTCCTTGAAATAAAAGGTTTGCATAAATTAAAAGTGCTTCAAAGTGCTCAAGACCATTTAATTGCTTAAGTATTATTTCATAGACAAAAGTAGCAACTCCTGAACATCAGGTCCCACAGATTTGTGCCACTCTCTGGATTTTGTATTCTTCAAGGTTCTTTTTTCTTCCTTCCTTCTATACTGGACCACCAAGCCTTTTGTGTATTCTTTTTCTGATTGTACTTTTTGTTACTGATGTAGTAAGCCTCATGTCTAGGCTATATATCTTTTTCTTTGCAATTGCAGTTTTTATTTAGTATATGGACTATTTTCTTTCACTTGTTTTTATTGCAATCTGTTAGGTTTATGAAATTCAATAAAATATACTCAGGACCAAACAAAGCAAATACCATACATAAATCATGGTGACTGTCACTAGACGGTGCTATTACACAAACTCTCTTTTACTAAGCGTATCCATTGTTATGATAAAATGCTTGCAGTTCAAGAGTCAACAATGATGGGGACAGCTCTGAATAGCTTGGGACCAGGTTGCCTAGGAGCCCACCTCAGCCCATATGGGAGGGTGCCAAGATGTTAAAGGATCTGCATCCCAAGCCTTATGAAGAACGTTGAGGAAAGTTTATCTGAGAGAAGATTGAGAGGCAATAGGACAGGCATCTACAAATATCTGAAGGGCTGTCGCATGGAAGATGGAGCAAGTTTGTTTTCTTCTACTCCAGAGGGTAGGTCCCAACCCTGTGGTTTAGAACACCGAGCTGATGAAAACCTTAAGAGAGGAGATTCTGACAAACCCTTAGGAGGAATTTTCTAGTGGTAGGAGCTGTTGCACAGTGGAACAGACTCCCTTGGAGGTGGTGGACTCCCCTTCATTGAAGGTTTTTAAACAGAAGTTGGAGGCCATCTGTCAGGGATTCCTTAGCTGCGATTCCTGCATTGAAAAGGGATGGACCAGATGACCCTTAGAAGCACTTCCAAATCTACAATTCCATTATTCAACAAACTGTGCCTGGCAACTGTGCTTCTCAGATTCAATACTGCTGAGAGTACCTTGTGCCCCAGAGGTGTGGATAATATGTAGTAGAAACTGGACTTTTTAAGTTGCAGCTCCAGCCCCCTGGAACCCATTACTACCTGAAATTAGACACCTAGCATCTTAATGCTTAGGGGGCATTTGAGGGAGTCCAGATCTTACAGCATGGTCATCTGAAGAGGGGCTTGTTCCCCAAAGCAGTGCAGTACTGGAGCGCAAGGCATTTCTCCCAGCCTGCCTTCAGCCAGCCTGGCCAAGATGGAACTTTGTCTCCCCCCCCTTCTTCTTCCCAGCATGCCTTGCTCAAGAAACTCTTTTCCTGTCACCTTACACCCATTTACCCTGGCAACCTTCCAAATCCCCAGTCTCTGTTCACACCTCAGGGCGGGGTGGGTGGGGGTGGGTGAGGCAGTTCTCATGCATTGCCAATGGCCCTCAATGGCCCTGTATTTTCCTAATGGACCTAGCTTGGTCAGGTTGCTTTGCATAGGCTAGCCCAGGAGTTCCTCTGCAGCTTGCCATATCCCAAATAATCAAAATCTTACCATTTATTCATTTCTAGGATTTAGGACAAACCCCACCCCTCAAATGTGCAAACATTCTCTCCCTCTCAACATGTGGAATGGCTGTTCCTATGAAATTTTAAATGGGCCTGTCTGTATGAACTATACTTACAAACCATGTTAATAATAGCACCATAGTCTATAAGAATGAGGAGTCTTTGTGGCCTTTAATTGTTTTATGCAGGCAAAAGATGTGGGTTGAGAGCCTCGGGTCTGGGTGTCAAATGTGGCCAGCCCTTATTTGATACCCTCCTTGAGTGTTTTTGCCCAGCTAGAAAAATGGGTGTCCCGTCACATTCCATGATGGGGGGAAATTAACAAACAGGATAGGATATACCACAATTATCCGAGTCCCTCAAACTCTGATAAGGACCCATCTATTCAATTCCTTCCTACTAGGCTTTACCATCCACAATGAAGGGCAGGAATTGACAGGACACATAGTTGACTTTGCTGCTCGAAGTGTCTTGTCCACAAACTTGACTGCAGCTACTGAAAGAAATCCCACAAACTGTAATCTGGTGGTGCTCCAGGGACCCTCAAGCAAGCTTTGAACCAATTGCAGCAGCAGGTTTGACATGAATATAGATAATAGTTCTGTCAAAGTGAAATGCAAATCTCTCACAAGAGGTTACTGGGTGATCCATTTTTAATAACGCCAAACTGGTTAGGACCAACTGGTGTGCCACTCTAAGCAGCTCTGCTGGGAAATTCACTGAGAATGCAGTAGAGGCCAAGAGATATGCCCTCTTTGCTGCTGCCACTGCCATGTGGTTGGACTCATATCTCTATTCAGTCAGATTTGTGCCAAGGCTCATACCTTCTAGCCTCTGACTGTCATCTAGCTTGATTTGCCCAGAATTCCTTAGTCTATTGGATTCCCCAAGACTGGACAGGGTGCTCAGGAGATGGCTCTTTCCACCTCTCTGTTCCACACTGAAACTAGAGCTTTGACAAGAAACTAGAACTTTGCACTGGGAATGAACTTTCCTCTGCCATGCATGAATCACCATCTATTAAGTTCCTTCAGACACCTTGTAAAAGCGCTTCCCCAGGCTTTCCCTGATCCATGAGATTGAGGGCCCTATTATTTAATATTTGGAGTGGAGACAGGTCCACTAGAGAGAATGATGCACTCTACCCTCACACCCCCCCCCACCACCTGCCTGCCTGCCTTCTTACTTATAACTGGCCTGGGGGTGGCCCTGCTTCTCAACTTCTCAGTCGCAGTGTTGCTCTTGTAGAACTCATCAGGGAGAAGGATTCTGAGCTAGACCGACCAAGTGTCTGATAGCATCTGATGTTCCTGTTTAATTCAACCCTTCATTCAGAACATTGAGAACTAGAAGGGTACTTTATTTTTAAGTGGATGAAGTACATGCTTGGCATGCAAAATATCATAGTTCAGACCCTACTCTCCAGGTAGGGCTGTGAAACACCCCTTCCTGAGACTCTAGAGAGCTTGAAAGCATCAAAGGAGAACATCATCATCATCATGTCATCAGGGAGGACATGGAAAAAAGTAGAATTAGTAGACTCTGTTGACTCTAGCGCCACCTACTGTTGGGTTCCCTGCATTCTGTCCAATGAGCGCCAACCATCACTGAATGTGTTCTAAATTTGTTCTTGTAATACTCTTTTACCAGTGCTTTTGATGTTTTCTCTATTTTTATCATGTTGTTTAGTTGTTTCTTTGTAGTACTGATATATATTCTTTGGATATTTTAAAATATTAAGCAGTTTAGAAATGCTTTCAAATAAAGAAATAAATGTAACACATTATAAATTAACTGAAGTTTGTATGTGGTATAATAGTAATAATAATAATACCCCTAGTCTTCTGTTAAGCGTAGGAGTGCTGGTATGAACTAATATCTTATTTCCTTCCCTCTGACATTCCATGGAGTTTTTCAGGTGATTCAATAACCAAAGTGTATAGAGAGTATGGGCGGCGGGGGGCAGCTGCCACCCCCATATCAATAAAAATCAATAAAAATACATAGGCAACTGAGGTTCTGCCCCACAAAAGGTCTTCTCTCCTAACAAAAATACTGGCTACATCCATGAAAAAGGGAGACAGGGAATCCCCACACACATCTCCTTTGCTGTGACTGTGCCAATTTTCTATTGCATAATATTTTGCAGTGGAAAAAGCTCTCCTCCTGGACAGTTTACAAGACAATGAAATGCATAGCTCTCTGGGGGCCTATGGCTCACAGGGAAAGAGAGTTCTGAAACTCAGCCAGTCTGAAGGAGAGGGGTGGCCCAGGCATTGTAATTTCAGGTGTGTTTGTGAGAGGTTTCCATTGCTCAGATGCGATTCTAAGAAAGCCGATCTGACCGACTGCAATCCAATTTTCTGAGCAGTAAGAACCTGCAGCGGAAAATCTGGGGAAACTGAACAGAAAGGAGAGCTATTTCCCTCCTGCTTGATTTTCTTGCCCCCTGCCATACAGATATTGCAAATCACTTATCATCATCATCATCTCCACCATCAGTTTTCCAGCTGCGTTTTGCATAACAAAAACTTCAAACATCCCAGTAGATTGCTTTTAAACTGGAATTATCCAGTAAGGTTGTTCTGTACAGTTCTGTTTCAGTTACCTTCTGCTAAAAATCTTTCAATATAGGACAATGAAAAAAACACATGTTCTAGAGAAGCATTATCCCTATTGCATCTCCAACAGTTAGATACCTTAGATAGCCCTTTTTAAAACAAATGTAATAGGGTCCAGTATATTCTAAATATAATTTTTTATTGTATGAGCCTCAGCTTAAGGTCCAGAGACACCCTTGTTATAGCAGTTAAAACAGTTTCCCATTCTGTGATGGAAATTGAGATCTCTAATTCTTTCTTCCAATCCTCCCTCAGTACCTGTATATCAAATTGGTTTGCTAACAACAAAGATTTATCTATGCTGATGGTGGGGTTTTTTTTGCTGTGTAAGAATTAAACAGCTGCTTCAATATCTCTGGGGTCAACCTCAGACGTTTATTTTGAGGAATAGAGGAAACTGAATAAAAACACAACCATGACAGAACTAATTTTTAAAAATCATCTATTTAAATATTTAATACACAATAGCATCTAACATGTATTCCAGAAACAGAAAACCATGTGGGGAATTT
Organism: Podarcis pityusensis; assembly: GCF_964106645.2. NCBI lineage: Eukaryota > Metazoa > Chordata > Lepidosauria > Squamata > Lacertidae > Podarcis > Podarcis pityusensis. The sequence goes on along the minus strand of NC_138044.1, from coordinate 8,430,475 downwards.
ATGTCAACAGAAGTTACATTAGTTTGTTTCCTCTTGTACATGAAGCAAACCTGAAAGACCTTAAAAACCATAGTTTCAAAGGGAAATTAAGAAAAAGGAGAGAAACCAAGTCATTCCCTTCCCCAAACTGAATGAACCAGTTTCATAAATGCTCTTTTTTCTGGGTTCTCCCGGTTAACTATGCAGCATACTGAGTCCGACTCCTAACTATTATCCTTGTGGCTTTTGAATAATCTGAAGGCATTGCTCACATACCCACATGCTATCCTGGACTTAATAATGTCTAGAAACTTGTTCTCCCAATCCATCAAAGAAGTTTCCATATATTCTGTCATTTTATGCTGTAAAATAGGAACTCTTCCCCCCCTTTTTTCCTTTTTGCATTCTCACAACTCTGTTCCAAGGACTAATTTGCAAGAGGGTGTCATAGTGCAACAGAGAGTGAGATATATTCTTGGGGCATATTTAATTACAAGGATATTGTTAAGGGGTGGTTTAGGGAGCCGTAAGCCCTGAGGGTATTGTGCTAGGCCCCAGATCTTTTCATCCTCACCTCCAATACTTTGCTTACCAGACAGATGGGCATGCTGTAATACTCAGTGCTGCTAAGACTCCAGTCACACCTTATCGCCTGTTTTACATTTACACACATTTGTTTTTGGGTCTTGTGCCCCAAGGCATTTAAGTACTGTACCTAGAGATATATCCACACCACAGATCTGAGCTGATTTAAGGGGTCACTCACTCTCCACTGGGGCAACCCCACAATTTTAGTCTGAGCAGAGCAGGTGCCACAGATTACTAATCTTTCACAGTTAATTCTTGGAGGAGAATTTTTAACAAAACCCCAGGATTCCATCTAGGAAATGTACAAGTGGTATAAAACTACTCAGAAATTTGCAGTGTGGATGAACCTGCCACCACTCTGTATTTTTATGATTGGCTTTGTTCTTGCTATTTTGGTATTTGTTTGTGCCTTGGCATTTCTGTCTTGGTATTTCTCGCTGGAATGAAAGGTTGTGCATACATTCTGATTCTAATAATAACTAAGGAATGGCACATTTTGCATGCAGTGATGCATGTATACGAGCAGGTATAATATGGTATAGGTCAAAACCCAATTTCCATGCTGCACATCTCAAATCTTTGGGGTGGAGTAAGTGAATGCCATGATGGTTAATTAGAACCAATCTAATATACCGGTAGGTTCAGAGTGTAGCTATGACCTGTAGTTCTCTCCCTTGTCCCACGGTTCTCCACTGAAAGATTCACAGCAATGTGCACATAGCCCTATAGTTTCTTGCTGATGCACAACTGTTCCAGTTACAAGGCTGGATTCCTCATAATTCCTTGTAGTCATGCAAACAGAGCCCATAACCAGGTATATCTCCATGCATTGTTTATTTCATTTCATTTCCCACCCTCTAAGAACAAAGAAGAAAAAAGGGCGAGGGGTCAACACAGTACAATGCAATGACGGAGACAAATGTTGAAAGCTCCACAGGTTCTGAAATGGTTTCCATTCCATTTCAAGGGGCAGGTGAGGGTTCAGAAGCTGCACTGGGATAAAAGATACAGAGGGGGTGTTCTGTTTGTCCCAGAGCAGAATGTGGGAAAGGGGCATGTTTCAAGCCAATAGCACCATTATTTGAGCTTGGGAAATTTCAAGCAGGGTGAAAAGCACAGGAACATGTGTGCACAAAGAAACTGCTTCAGATAATATAATCTTGGGAGTAGCAGCTTCAAACTGGCCAGCAGATGTTTCCTTTCCTGCTCCTTTATGGAGTTTTTGTTTACCCCTTCTCTGCATACTCTGACACTTGAGGTCTAGTATAATTTGGGATACATCAAACTTTCTAATTGGAAAGATGAACAAATTGTTACAGGGTCCAGTCCCTTCAGTGAACCTGCATTCACTCTTGTCTATGCTACTGAACTTCATAGTGATCACAAATACAATTGAATCAGGGGTATTGCTATAGTGTCATCCAAATGGGAAGGGAGCAAAGCTTGGATCTTTTGCCCCTTCCTCTGTTTTTTAATTTTTTTTACAGATTGACCTTCCCATTGGAAGTGGCATATATGTGAATAATAAATCAGCAAGTATAAATCATAGCAAAATCTGTGCTATTCCTCTGTGCTGTGCTTCAGGTCTCACAATGTCTTTGGATGAAATCAATATTATTATCAATAATATTATCAATATTATTTTTATGCTATGTTTTTATTCATGAGCACATGTACTCTCAGCCTTGGTAAAACACCACACCAACACTTTGCCAGTGATGTACAATGCGTTAGTGTGTCTGGCTGCTAACTGAAAGATTGGTGGTTTGAGTCCACCCAGAGATGGCTGTGGGCAGGATTTCTGCATTGTAGGAGGTTGGACTAGATGGCCCTTGGGGTTCCTTCCAACTGCAATTCTATGATTGTGTGTGTGATAGTATTTTTATCTATGTGCTAAAGTGTGCATACGAACTCTCCCAGTCATTGGTAAAACACCAAACCAAAAGTTTATTTTTCATTTGTTTGTTTTGGTGGTGGTGTATGTGCAAATCAGAAAATTATTGCTTAAAAATGACTCCTGACACAACTCTATGTGTGAGCAAATGAAGTTCAGGGAAAGGTCCTAGATAAGTGGTAGAGCATCTGCTTTGCTTGCAGGAGGTCTCAAGTTTGGTCCCCAGCATCTCCAGTTAGGGATAGGAAGGACCCCATTCCTGGAACCCTGGAGAGTTGCTGTCAGTTAGTGTAGACAATACTGAGCCAGATGGACCAATGGGCTCAGAGTAGAATTGGCAATTTCCTATGGTCTAAGTTGTGGATTAGCAGTTCAGTGTGTGCATGATACAAATATCCTGAAAGAATTGAAAGCTCAGGGAGCTGAGCAGACAGAATACATCCAAAACCAGCATTTATGTGACATGGAAGGATTCCAGATCCCTCAACTCCACTTCAGAAAACAAGACCAGTACTTTGGAACTTCCCCATCAAGGCCATGTCAGTAGAGGAAATTTCTGGAAGCATTTGTAGGTAGCATCCTTTTATTACACTGCATTGTGGAAATTCTGGTCTGTAAGTGGGAGAATCCATGGTTTCAAATGGGCAGCTAGATTAAGAAAGCGCCAAAGTAGGTTATGTCTCCTTCACCACCAAATCCCACCAGTGCAGGATTGCTGACATTGACCATGAGTGTGTCATCTTCCCATAGCTGGAAAATACCTCCAACATAAATTGTTTTCTTCCATTTTCCATTATTGTCAATGGAACTCTCACCTTTCATGATTGGGCGAGGTGCAGGATAGCTTGGGCTCTTCAATGAAACCACCTGCATTACGTTTCTTACATCCACACCTTTCTTTCCACAGTACTCTATGTTTTCGCATGTACCATCAGGACATCGGAAAGTGACCTGAGTGTAGACAAAGTAATATCCATTTTTTGGGATCACCAAGAAACCATTGAAATACTTCATTGGACTGTGCTGTTCATTTCTGCGAACTGTCCACTCTAAGATTGGAAGCACATTGTTGGCACAGGATGAATTTTGCTTGATGGCTGTGATAAGACAAAGCAAAACAATTTAGTTATATGCTCTCACTGAGGGCTAAAAACATTCAAAGAGGCTGATGGCTTTTGTGACTTTCTAGCCTGTTATTCAGATTCAGCCCCAAATCATCACCATCACCCCAGGAGTGGGGAAGAAAATGTGTACCTCCAGATATTTCTGAACAACAGCTCCCATAATCTCTGGCAGTTGGCTGTGGTGGCTGAGGCTGATGAGTAATGGAGGGTCACTGGTTCCCTGCCACAAACTCAGATGAACACCAGAGGTCCCACCTGAACCCAGGTGAGCCTACCTGAGTCTATGGATAGGAGATAGATTCAGTTTAGGTTGCATCCTAATGTAAACCTACCTACTGCACTTCCTGAAACACAACACTGTCAAAAATGCAAGGGTCACTCAAGATTTGCATTTCTCTAAATTTAGTGGTGCATGAAACTTGAACCAGTGGGTTCATTTCACTAGACTGGTAACTTTGTCTCTCCATTCTGTACTATATCCAGTCTGTCTCTCTCTCTCTTCCTTCCAAATCCTCTCCATATTTTCTCAGGTCTATTTCTGTTTAGTGTTGCCCACTGAAAACCTAGAAGAGGGGTCCTGTAGTTCTAGTGGGCCATTAGGATTTTGGCATGCCAATCTCTGCCTGCCCATAGCCAGACCCCACCCACCAGTCAAGGGGGTGGCACAGCCCCTCAGCTTCCTCTGCTTTAGTCTCAGTGTTCTCCTTGTAAAACTCAGCTGGGAGGAGTATGGGGACAAAACTAATATTAGTTGGCTCCACATGGCACTGGCTCTGACTTTTCCTGTCACTGGCTTTTACACCACCTAATGTTGGGCTCCCCAACCTCTGCCCTACCAATCTCAATGAGCATCAGCCACCACTTTAATAGTTTCACCATCCTACCATATCTAGCCACTGCAAGAAGTGTATGCTGTTCTTTTAAACACATGCACAGTACCATATTTCCAGACAACTGTGCTTTGCATAATGTATTTTAATACCACTGAACACTACCAGGGGCTATTCTTGAGACCTTTCTATTCTGATGGGCTTCTGAAAGTGGAAGGAACACACTCCAGAGACATAAAGCTTTGGAGGAGAAACAACTGCAAAGTGAAAAATTACCTGAAAGGTGGATCTTTGGCTTGCTTTCCGAATCTGCAACGTAAGAGAGAGAGACAGAAAGGGAGAGAGAATGAATTACCTAATGCACTCTAAGACCACAATCTTGTACATCCTTACTTTCTTCTGGATAAACCATACATTGCCCCTCTAACCAGATGTTGAGTGAGCCCAGCGATCCTGGAGCCAAATGTATATTGCCATCCCATAATAAAAGAGTGGAGAACTGTTTTAAACTTCAGGACTACATTCCCTTGAGGGCAACCTTTTTGGAATGCCATGGTTGTTGAACTTTCTGTAAATGTGCCAGTCAAATCTATTTCCTATAAATCATTGATCTTCACAAAGGTGCAAGCAGTGTAGAAGTATGTTTTAGCACAGGTGATCACCAGCTAAGGAGAGCATAGAAACCTTAAATGTAGTGCATTTATTCTCATCTGTCAATAAATAATGGGATTTCTCACTATGGTTCAGGAAATAAGCTCTCTGGAGAATTCCTGAGAAACCTGTCCCTTGAATAAGTAGGCAGGGAGTGATACAGAATGTCAAGAACAATGTTTTCTGCCTATCCCTGGCTGCAGAGGCACAAACAGAGTTTTAAAGGCAGCTTGGCTTATCACCCATCCAGAGGTGTAATGGTTAGTGTGGTGGACTAGGGCCTGGAGGAAACCAGGGTTCAAATCCTCACTTGGCCATGAAGCTCACTGGGTGACTCTGGGCCAGTCACTGATTACTCCCAGCATAATCTACCTTACATGGTTGTGATGTAATGAGCTCCATGGCTGAGTGGGGTTTTGAGCCCTGCTCTCCCAGACCCCAGACCAAATTTCTAATCCTGGGGAGCTAACAGAGTACCCTCCAGATAGTGTTGGATTACACCTGCCAACAACCTCAGCCAAGATGGCCAATGGATGGTCATGGATGATGGCAGCTGCAGGCCAACAACACCTAGAGGACACCTGCTGGCTATTTCTGGTCTAACCACTACATCACACTAGCTCTCAATCAATACTGGTTTGTTGACCATCAAGCAGACTGTCCTGTGTTTTTTTGTTATTGGAGGTCTGATAGCCCCTAATTGGAGATGATGTAGAAATGGATGGTCTGCATTTTGCACGGGTTGCACAGCACCATAGAGACCTCCTAAGGAGCAACTTGCTATAGCACATGTTGGAAGTGAACTGAGGCCCCTGAACCTCTGCAGTCCAGGGCTATGCTCCTTTTTGGACAGGGAGGATGGCCCCCTAGATGCTGTTGGGCTTCAACCCCCATCAACCCTAGCCCACAGAATCACAGAATTCTAGAGTTGGAAGGGACCCCAAGGGTCATCGAATCCAACCCCCTGCAACAGAGTTCAACAACATTTTGAGGGCCACATAAGTTTCCCATTCCTGCCATGGAGAATGCATCCCCCTTCCAAGCTGTGATATCACCTCAAGCACAGTTTTCACCGTGAGCTTTCCCCACAATTAAGCATCATGGGCGAAGGGCTGTAGCTCAGTGGGAGAGCAGCTGTTTTGCATGCACAAGGTTCCAGGTTTAATCCTTGGCTTCTCTACGCAGGGCTAAGATAGACCCCTGCCTGAAACACTGGAGAACTGCTGCCAGTCAGTGTAGCAATAATGACCTAGATGGTCTTGTGTTCTGACTCAGTTTGAGGTAACTTCCTTTTTTGCACTTTATTTATTTATTATTAATGTTGCAATACATATATGAAATCTTTACATATTGATACATATACATTATATTCGTGAATTCACATTTTCACATTTCATTATGCACCAACATTTATCCATTTCTTATTTCTTGCCCTGTGTCTTCCCTCCACTCATGAGTGACTTCCTTGTTATTATTTTGTAACTTTATTATTGAGATTGTAATTTTGTATCTTAATAATTAAATATTCAATCTTATATATCTGCTTAGCTTAGCTTAGCTTAGTTTAGCTTAATGAAATCAGTCTATACATATCAATAAATTCTTGTTGGAGCATCTTTTGGTCATGTATTCTTCTACACATTTCGATTCCTGTTTGAGATTTTGATTAGATTGCATTCTAAGTGTTGCCGTCATTTTTGCTAATTCAATCATTTCAAAAAAATTATTTTGCCAATAGTTCAATGTTGGTACTTCTTCTGACTTCCAATTTTTTGCAGTCAATAACCTTGTGGCAGCTGTTGCATATAAAAAGATTCTCTTCATGTCTTTTGGGATGTCATTTGTTATAAGGTAACTTCCTATGCTCCTATTCTGCCAATGCCTGCTACTGCCTGGAGAAATTTGCTGCAGGGAGAATCTTATTCAGAACACAAAGCAAACACTACAATTCTTCTTCTTCTTTTAAGCAAACTCACAATTTGCAGGAGAGGCCTCTTGTTTCTGGAATATAGGAAGTGTTTCAGGTGACATCTGTAAAGGAAAATGCACAAGTGATTAATTCAGCAGTGTGGCATCTCTAATGCATGAGAGAGAGGGGGGGAGCCTGTAGGCGGGCAATGTCTTGTTTTAATTGACTGGACGCGGGTAGCGCTGTGGGTTAAACCACAGAGCCTAGGACTTGCCGATCAGAAGGTTGGTGGTTTGAATCCCCGCGATGGGGTGAGCTCCCATTGCTCTGTCCCTGCTCCTGCCAACCTAGCAGTTCGAAAGCACATCAAAGTGCAAGTAGATAAATAGGTACCGCTCCGGCGTTTCTGTGTGCTGCTCTGGTTCACCAGAAGTGGCTTAGTCATGCTGGCCACATGACCCGGAAGCTGTACGCTGGCTCCCTTGGCCAATAAAGCGAGATGAGCACCGCAACCCCAGAGTCGGCCACGACTGGACCTAATGGTCAGGGGTCCCTTTACCTAAGCCACACTGTGAGCCTTTTTGGCCAAATATTAGGGTGTAGATGCTCTAAATCAAACATGTCCAACCAGTAGATTGCAATCTACTGGTAGATCCCTGGCTGATCCTGGTAGATCGTGGGACCCTTATCGATCGTGGAATTAAATAAAGTTTACTGAAAGTTAGCAAATAAAAGCTGAAGAACTCTGGTCAATCCTACCCCCTAAAAGCTCAACAACTCTGGGCAATACACCCCCCCAACACACGCACACTCCTCCTCCCTCCAATGTCAATGGGTAGATCACTGCCAGTTTGTTTTACACTGGGATTAGATAAATAAGGCACAGGACAGGTAACAACACGGGTGCAAAGGAGCCACCAGGAGCCTTGAAACATATTCCTAATTGCTCCTTGGCAAACTGAGGCTGTGTTTGGCACCTTTTAAACAGGGCACCAAATCCAAGCACCTCTGGGATTGGTTCCACCTGGGAGCACACAACCCCTTCAAAAAACAGGGTCTGAATTCAGCTTCACTCTGGAGTTTCAGGAACTCTGCAGTGTATCAGTAGGATTATGTTACAGATAGGTAGCCGTGTTGGTCTGCCATAGTCAAAACAAAAAAATCCTTCCAGTAGCACCTTTAAGACCAACTAAGTTAGTTCTTGGTATGAGCTTTCGTGTGCAAGCACACTTCTTCAGATACACTGAAACAGAAGTTGCCAGATCCTTCTATATAGTGAGAAGGTGGGGAGGGGTATTACTCAGAAGGGTGGTGGGAATGGGAGATAGGCAGATAGCTGGGATGAGCCTGCTGACGACTCTTAACGACTGTAATGGGTCTTACAGGAAAAGGCAAGGGGTGAGAAGGTGAGAAATGGCTTAGTCATGTATAATGGGATAAGAATCCAATGTCTTTGTTCAAACCAGGTCTCTCCATGGTTTTAAGTTTGGTAATGAGTTGCAATTCAGCAGCTTCTCTTTCCAGTCTATTTCTGAAATTCCTTTGTAGTAAAACAGCTACTTTGAGATCTTGTATAGAATGTCCTGGGAGATTGAAGTGTTCTCCTACTGGTTTCTCTGTCTTGTGATTCTTGATGTCAGATTTGTGTCCGTTTATTCTTTGGCGTAAGGATTATGGATAGTGAAAATCAAGCCCCACTTGGATTGGCTAGGAAAGTCATCAGCACTGTGGCTTCAATTCAATTTTCACTGCAAAGTGGGGGGGGGGGGGGACCCAGCCAAAGTTGTCCACCAGGAGCTGAAAATGTTCCCCACCCCTGGATTTATTCAACAACTTCAGACCAGTTTACCTGCAAGATCACCTTACCCCAAATATACTCACTCTACCACGTCTGTCTGCAGAACTGGCATCGTTACACTGCCCCATAATACCTGTTCCACATTTGTAAGAAATTGGTATTTTAGTGTGGCAACACTTACACTCTGGAACTCCCTGCCTAAGTGACATCAGGCAGACACCTTCACTGTATGTACTATTTTCAGTGCCTGCTGAAAGGCTAGAGAAATCGCACCAAGCAAAAATAAAACCCCACACATTCCAGTCCAGTTCATATTTATACTGGTCAATCCCTGCCCCCCCCCTCACACACACCACCTCCCCCGACAACAACACAGGCATTACAAATTGTCATTTGCTTCCTACAGCTGTGCTTACCAAACAGATGGAATGCAGGCGAGTCCCATCTGGCATGAGGACAGGACACCTGGTACATGCAGTTAACTTTTAACCCCTAGAGTCTAGACATCACTTTACAGCTGGTAACTGAGCAGGGAAACCAGATTTCACACCAGATCAGATTAAGTGCAGTAGTTCAGCACTTAATCTTGGTGCCTCTCCCTGCCACCAAGCAAGGCAGAGAGCCTTCATTTTCTTTTCACGTTTGGAAACCTCAAGCAGACACAACACAAGAATAGTTTTTAAGCCCTTTAAGCACATTTAACGTGTGCAGTTTCAGCCGGCCAGTTTGCCTGCAACCACTTAAGGTTGAAATCACACAAGTTAAAATGTGTGTAAGATGCAATCATATTGTCATCACCATCGTTATCCACTGGGCAATCTGGATTAGTAACATGTAGACGGTGCCTGAGTATCACTCATAATATAACAGCTACCTGAGAAAGGGACTGTAGATTCAAAGCGACCGTCTGCTCCAGGTATTGCATATAGAACTTGGCTGTACAAGAAGCAGCAGGACTTTTTGTATTTAAGATATCCTGCTGCTGATTCTCTTTTAGGAGAATCCGTATTTTATTATCTATTTCTCATTACTGTTATGGTATTTATATTACTGCCTTGAGTTTTATATTGTATAGATGTTACATGCTGCCATTTGTGTTCTGCTTTCTAAACCACGCTGTGGTCTTTTGATGAAGGATGGTATATAAATTTAATAAATAATTTCAAGGTCACCCTCCAGATGGTGGTGGACTCCAGCTCCTTTCATCCCTGAGCAATGGCCATTATGAAAATTGGAGTCCAAGGGTATCAGGGAGGGGAGGCACAGTTTCACTGACCATTATTTACAAAACCAGTCAGTGCACTGAATGGGCTGATTGTACCACAAAGGGGACTTACCCCCTGCCAGCACTGGAGTGGGTGGGGAAGAAGACAGGGGAAGTGTTGTCTGAGCTATTGACACCATGTGAAGTTTTTGGTTTGAAAATCATGGCTGTGAACAGACCACTTGATTGATTTCTATTTGCCTTTCCATCTGCATTTCTGACTAAGGATGGATGAATCTATCAAAGTTGGTTTTACATTACTCGGTTTTTGTATGCCCAGTCCTAAATTCTGTTCTTCACATTTCCACTTCAGTCTGAATACTTTTTAAAAGTCTTCATGAACAATTTCAATAATAATGATGGACTTTATCTGTATTGACAAGAGTCAAAATTAAAATGATTTACAAACTAAGAAAAAGCACTGCTTTGGTAGGAAACAAGATCCAAATTAGAAAGTTAATGAATCTTAGTATTCGCTCATACATACATACATACATGTATTAGGTGACCCACTACTCCCAAATCGCAAGGACACAAACATTTTGAATACCTGAAATGTTTCCCATGGGGCAGCAATCCCTTCTCCACCAGGGAAAATCAGCAGAAAAGACTATGTTTAGGATCAGGGTGGATCTCCTGCACCAATGAGTACTTTATGAGTACCAGCAGATGTCAAAGCGACAAACAACTACCTGACATTCAGAAGACATCTTAAGGCAGCCCTGTTCAGGGAAGTTTTTAACGTGTGATTTTACTGTATTTTTGGTTTTATGGAAGCCGCCCAGAGTGGCTGGGGAGGCCCAGCCAGATGGGCAGGGTATAAATAATAAATTATTATTATTATTATTATTATTTATGTAGAAAGTACACCAGCAGAGATAATGCAGTATGTCATTTAAAGGTTAAGTCCACTAGTCAAGAGGGGTGTGTGTGGAGATGTTGCTTAGCAACAAGGTAGAGTGATGTGAGCTAGCATGTGCTCTGGTTGGTTGTGTATTTCTCAGGAAGTTTTCTCCCCTGTGTTTTTAGTTATATGCCCCCCCCCCCTGTTATGTACAAGGCCTTAACTGAAAGACAAAACCTGTCTGTTCCTTTCTCCTCAAATAGGTATGCACTGTTTGTTGTTCCATCTGTTCAGTAAACTGCTATCAGAACTTTTTGCTCTAGGCTCCACTTGCATTATTTACACAATTTCTCTAACACTTAAATAAAGAATGCAACCACCCACATCCGCTGATGGAGTTTATCCATGACATAAATAGGAAGTTCAGTTCCCTGGTTTATGCTCAGCTGGGCCAACAAGCTTCCACCCTTGGCAGAGACCCAGGTTACAGAGCTCCACACATGACACCAATATGCTTGCATTTCCTTGAATGAAAGCATTGTAGAAAGTTAATGAGCAATCTCATTTGCGGTGTGACCTCTGCTCATGCTAATTGCCAACGGATGTTTATGCAATAACTCCTACATGAGTTGCATATTGATAAATGACAGAAACATGCTGAGTGCTGGTATTTATTATGAATAAGATAACCAAGCAAAGGATTTTATCCCAGGTTATTCCTACTCAGAATAGACCCATTGAAATTGATGGGCATGGCTAGCTTAGGTTTGTTCATTCTGATCTACTCTAAGCAGAACTTAGTCCAAATCATTCCTGAACCCACCACATCTAGCAGTATTTGCTGCTGCATTGGTCTTCAACTACTCATCCAGTATCCACTATCAGGTTGTGGCCTGATCTAAGGCAGGTCACAACAGCAGCTGTGCCACCATACAAATATTTTTTTGGGGGGGTTAAGAAGTAGGCCCCCAAATGCATGTCCCAAGCCTGGAAGAAGTTCTGTGTAATTCAACTAACTTTTACTCAAAGGAGATCCATTGTAATTAATGAAGATGTCTGAGTTAGGTCATTAATTTTAATGGGTCTACTCTGAATAAACATTAGTTGAATACCACCCACAGTCATCTGTCTTGCTTGGTTCCTGATGCTGGATATTGTCTTGTCTGATCCCATCACGGGTTGGTTGTGAGACTATTTTAATGTTGCACAGTCTCCATTTACTGTATAAGTTTTGAAATTAATAGGCCCACAACAATATACACCTCTATGTGGAAGGCTCCCTTGTTGATATGTGACTCATGCTTCCAATATGTCCCTTTACAGAATCTATTTTATTGTGGTGTCTGCAAGTGTACTAAACCTTCTGTTTATTTTATTCAAACTTCAATAGTGTGCTTAGGTTTGCCACCTCTGTTCCCGCAAAATACAGGACAGAGCAGGGCAGGGCAGTTTGGGGTGATTTCCCCCCTCCCATCTGGTTTGAAAGTGACTTCAAAGCAATCCATTACAATCTCGTGCAGCCTAACAGGATGGCATCTCTGGAATTTGTAACACACAAACACGTGCACACACACACATACACATGAATTTTAAAATCTGTCTGTGCTTGGCTACCCAGAGCTTAAATATATGACCTTTCACACACCCTTTCAAACAAATGCATTTGGAGAGAATCCCTAACTTGGCAGAAAGAGAGAGAGAAGACTTGATATACAGGTCAAAACTGTATCAATACAGGATGCAGCATTTTACATTGAAATACGGGACAATCCTGTATTATACAGGACAGGTGGCAAGCCTAATATGTGCTTCACACAGCCCTTGTTCATTGTTTCTTTATTGTTTGCATATTGTTGTTTTTGATCACTGCAAATGGTGACAGCAGTCATGAAATTAAAAGACGCCTGCTTCTTGGGAGAAAAGCAATGACAAACCTGGACAGCATCCTAAAAAGCAAAGACATCACCTTGCCAACAAAGGTCTGTATAGTTAAAGCTATGGTTTTCCCAGTAGTGATGTATGGAAGCGAGAGCTGGACCATAAAGTAGGCTGATCGCCGAAGAATTGATGCTTTTGAATTATGGTGCTGGAGGAGACTCTTGAGAGTCCCATGGACTGCAAGAAGATCAAACCTATCCATTCTTAAGGAAATCAGCCCTGAGTGTTCACTGGAAGGACAGATCGTGAAGCTGAGGCTCCAATACTTTGGCCACCTCATGAGAAGAGAAGACTCCCTGGAAAAGACCCTGATGTTGGGAAAGATGGAGGGCACAAGGAGAAGGGGACGACAGAGGACGAGATGGTTGGACAGTGTTCTCGAAGCTACCAGCATGAGTTTGACCAAACTGCGGGAGGCAGTGGAAGACAGGAGTGCCTGGCGTGCTCTGGTCCATGGGGTCACGAAGAGTTGGACATGACTAAACGACTAAACAACAACAACAAATTGTTGTTTTTGAAAACTGAATAAGCACATCTTAAAGTACGGTTGAGTTAGATGAATTAATTTCAATGGGTCTCCACTGAGTACACATTATTTGAATACCAGTCATGGTAATCTGTCATGTTTGATTCTTGATGTGGCTGTACATATGCCAATGTGACACTTTTCTCCAGGCCTTTTGTATATACACTGCTATCCAGTGCTTTTTATCTGGGGACACTCAAGGGTACGCAGTACTAGCACCTTTCTTTTCCTGGAAGAAAAGCACTGGTTAAAAGCGTGGCACTTACTGTAACAACTTCATGGTGAGTACTGGCACCTTTTTTTTCTGGAAGAAAAGCACTGCTGCTACCCAATTTCACTTTCTGTTGGGGGCAGGGAATAAACAGGTGGAGGTGCAAACTTGAGCAGTACAGGCAGGCAGGAGAGATACAGAGGGTGCACACAGCTGTGCAGATATGTGCTAACACTGCAGCACTCCTAAAATGTTCCTCAGTCTATGAAAGTGATTGCCCAGATTTTTTGAGGGGGTAGGGGGTAATAATAAAACCCCACACATACAAGTCATTTGGAAAAGCAAACCACAGTATTTGCATGCTTTGCACACAATGTTAAACCATTAAATAAAGTTTAGTTAATAAATCCCAATTTATTCGTTACTAAATAATTAATAAACCTATTTATTAGTTATTACTAAATAACTATTTGCTGTTAAACCATTACCGCCTAGCCCAGCCCTTTAACTATGGTTTGTTAGCCAAAAGGAACCATGGTTTGTTGTTGGCTTACTGAACTTTGCTATGGTTCAGTGATAGGTGCAAACTCACACAGTTCCTTAACTATGGCTTAGGTGTAGCTTGTTTGTTTACCCCACCCACATCACCCACCAGGCTATAAGGATGCTAGTCAATGGGGTGGTGGTGGTTAGAAATTGTGTTTTGCTCAATGACTTTCACCGACTGGGCTGGGCAGCCTTAAGTTTACACATGTTGGAAAGTCCCAAATCTGGATTGCAAGGGGAAAGGGTTTTTGTGGCGGGGGGGGGGGAGGGGGGCATATTGGAAGCACCAACACTGGGGGAAGACAGGAGAGGAGATAAGGTAGATGAAGTAAGGTGATCGTAGCAGCATCAGCACCACAATCCACCCACTCTCCTGGACATTCCCTGAAACCTGTGCACACTATGTAGTCACATCCTTCATCCCCTTCCCTCATGCAACAGTTTTCAGGAGCATGGAATCCTGCCTGAAAATAAAATGTCTCATCACCCTGGCACTGGATTCCCCTCATTCATGGGATGTCAAGGAGTCTGAGTCAGAAAGGGAAATTACAGAGAGGGCCAGCCCCAGAAGGACATCCATGAGAGGATCTCGTGATGCTGGCGCCATGCCAGCCAAAGGGTGTAATGTTGCCATACTCTGACCCTGAGGACTCTCGTATCACAGAAGCCCTCATGCAGCCAGCCAGCCTTCCCTGCTAATTTGAAGTGGAAAAAACAGTTGGAGAAGGCTGGGCCCCTTTAACTGAAGAAGCCCCTTTCAGTAAAGTTAGACAGAACCACTTGCTGCTATATAAGTCTCAAGAGGAGTTTGGATTTGATATCCCGCTTTATCACTACCCTAAGGAGTCTCAAAGCAGCTAACAATCTCCTTTCCCCTCCTCCCCCACAACAAACACTCTGTGAGGTGAGTGGGGCTGAGAGACTTCAGAGAAGTGTGAATACCCCTAGGTCACCTAGGGGCTGCATGTGGAGGAGCGGGGAATCGAACCCGGTTCACCAGATTACGAGTCCACCGCTTTTAACCACTACACCACAAGTCCACACTTCTGCTAGTCCCGTGCTTAGAAAGCACAGGTGTGAACAGTTTTCCACTTGACCCATGCTTTCTAGACACAGGCCCAAGTGGTCTTCTCTCTGCTCCACTCCTTTCCCAAGAGTGCTCCAACTGAGTGCTAAAGAGTGGTTTTCCTGTGGTGGTGGGGAGTGAGCAGTGAGAGAAGAAGAAATGTAGAGAAGCTCAGAGTCTAAGGTCACATCTGCCCCAAACAACAAACTCTTATTCCACTTTATCAGTCATGACTTCCTGCAAAAAAATCACGGGAACTCTTGTTTGTTACGGGTACAGACCTCACAGATCTACAGTTCCCACCAGTCTCAGCAAACCATAGTTCCCAGGATTCTCCAGGTATGTTAAAGTGGGATAAGAGTGCCTTAAATGTAAGGTGTGGGTACTGACCAACGCTAACTGGTGCTTGAGCAACAGCAGAATCCTGTGCGAGGCTTGGCCCCAAGAGGAGGACAGAGCAAGAAAAAGTCCCTGCTCTCCAACATTTTTTGCAGAATGTTTGAAATAATATTAGACTATATACTCTCTAATGGGTTATATTCATGCAGCTCCCCTATCTGGGGAAAGATGATATAGTATCTAAATGGGAAAGTAATGGAGTCATGTTACAGTATAACATTGGGGGGGGGGGGTTGCGCGCGCAAGGGAATAATGTAGAGCAGTGGAAGGAAGGGGTTAAAGAAACCCTAGGCTGCTATAATCTTTTGAGTGCTCTTGAGGAGAGTGGGCAAAGAACTCTTGAGAAAATTTCCACACCTTTGCAGCCAGCCAATAGGAAGGGGCAGGGAGATCTGATGAGGCAATGGTAGCAGTACAGCTCTACGAATTCTTTTGGGATGTTGGGTAGATAATATGAAGCACATGGGGAGTTAAGTAGGGCATAAAAGGTGAAGGTAAAGGGACCCCTGATGATTAGGTCCCGTCATGGCTGACTCTGGGGTTGCGGCGCTCATCTTGCTTTATTGGCCGAGGGAGCCGGCGTACAGCTTCCGGGTCATGTGGCCAGCATGACTAAGCCGCTTCTGGAGAACCAGAGCAGTGCAAGGAAACGCCATTTACCTTCCCGCTGCAGCAGTACCTATTTATCTACTTGCACTTTGACGTGCTTTCGAACTGCTAGGTTGGCAGGAGCTGGGACCGAAGAACAGGAGCTCACCCCATCGCAGGGAAATGAACCGCCGGCCATCAGATCAGCAAGTCCTAGGCTCTGTGGTTTAACCCACAGCGCCACCCACGTCCCTTTTAAGTAGGGCATATGCTCCGACAAAACAAGCCCTCTTTGCTTGATCTTCTTTGTGATGATTTGCAGTTTGCATAATGAACTGTGGTTTAACTTTGGCTAAGTGCAAGGGTATGGAACCTTGGGGAAATGTGCCCCTTCCCTGGCTGCTCTTTCTGTCCCTTGTAACTCATCCCAGACTACACCTCTGACTTGCCTTGGACTGCACCCTGAGTGTTTTTGCCTGGCTGGAATGTGTTCCTTGGATTCCCATGATGCCTCTTGCTTGCCTGGATGGGGGATGGAGAGGAGAAGGTGTGGAAACTAGCCAACTGCACAAAGGTAAATTTTACATGTGTTGCTTTGTCAGCTTTTGCCTCTAATCCTGCTCATGTGTCCCCTAGAAGGCTGCCTAGAAGGAAATGCAGCCCCCGGGCTGAAATGAAAGTTCCCCACTCCTGGGTACGGGTGATGCATGAACCAGGCCACTCCGTGGAAATGCAAAAGCATGGAGAGACCAGAAAAAAGGTGTGGGGCACTATGGAAATTAAATATACTGTATTTTTCGCTCTATAAGACGCACCAGACCATAAGATGCACCTATGTTTTGGAGGAGGAAAACAAGAAAAAAAATTATTCTGAATCCCAGAAGCCAGAACAGCAAGAGGGATCTGGCTTCTGGGATAGCCTCTTGCTGTTCTGGCTTATGGGATAGCCATGCAAAGCCTCTTCAGGGCAGCGGGATGAAGGCTCCCCCTGCCCTCAAGAGGCTTCATGCAGCAAAGCCAGGACAGCAAATGGGATCACTGTGCAGCGATCCCTCTTGCTGTCCTGGCTTATGGTATAGCTGCGCGAAGCCTCTCACGGCCAGCAGGATGAAGGCCCCCCCTGCCCGGAAGAGGCTGCGCACGGCTAGGCCAGAAGCCAGCACAGCAAGAGGGAAGCCTCAATGCAAAGCCTCCTGAGCAAAGAGGCAGGAACGCTCCCGCTGCGCTCAAGAGGCTTTGCATGGCTATCGCTGAAGCCAGGAGAGCAAAAAGGATTGGCGCGCACTGATCCCTCTTGCTCTCCTGGCTTCAGCGATAGCTGCGCAGCCTGCATTCGCTCCATAAGATGCACACACATTTCTCCTTACTTTTTAGGAGGGGAAAAAGTGCGTCTTATAGAGTGAAAAATACGGTATGTGTTTCAGGTAACCTCCTGGCTCTCATTTCTGGATCTCTGTGCATGTTAGGATTCTCTCCAAATTGCAGGATCCCTGTCAAGGTATGGAAGTTCAGTGGGCTCTTTTAACTCATTGTGTTCTAGCTCCATCCTATCACCCTTCTCATATTTCACTCCACTGCTGAATCTGCCCCTCTCCTCCAGCCATCCTGCATGTGGGATCTTTGCCTCACCTACTATCTCTTCTGGGACCATGTCCCATTCACCTTTTCCAACCTTTTGTCTGCTCCACACAGCTCCTGCCTCACAGCTGACCAAACTGTCAAAGCAAGCCTTCTTGTGGAAGGTGAGTTTTGAACATCCTATTCTTGGCTGCTATATTACCCAAGCAATTGAATGTTTATGGACATTCCATAGCATCACCACTAGCATCACCCAACCATCATCTGGAACCTCACTGCTAGAAGCACCACAAAAAGTCTGTGTCACAAAGCTTAGTGACATCAAAAGAGTTCTGCTGAATGAGGCCAAAGTCCAGCAGACTATTCTCGCAAGTGGCCAACCTGCCTCTGTGAAGCCTGTAAGCAGGAGCCAAGTGCAATTGCAACTCTCCTCATGTGATTCCCAGGAACTATATTCAGAGGCTGGCCTTCTCCAACAGTGGTGATAAAACATACCAGATGAGGTTGCAGGTTTCTGATTTTCTGGATCAGAGACCTTTATATTGTCCAACCTTTTATACCTCAAGTCTTCCATGGGAGATGAGGACACAACACACAGACACACACACCTTGAGTCTGGGGCCCTCCAGAAAAAGTCCACTTCAAAAAAGTATTCCTGCCCTGATATAATGATTCCACTGGGGACAGAATTCCACTCCCCTAATCAGGTCCAGGGGTACCTTGTCGTGTCCCCTGTCAGAGCTGAGTGAGTCTGATAAGAATTACTCATCTTGAACTGGGTGACTCAGTAATTTAATTTGGCAGGTTACTTCTTGAGCCATCTCAGTTAAGTCACCTTGCAGGGCTATTGTGAATAACAAAAGTGGCATCTTTGATCTACAACAGGAGTGGGGAATTTCAAACCTTGGGGCCAAAGGTGGCCCTCAAAGCTCCTCTGTCCAGCCCTCAGGACTCCTCCCCACACCACCATGCCTACCCAGATGCACCCCCTCTCCCCAAGAGAGTGTCTTTAACTGGCTTGACTGTATCCTTGAATGATGCCTTCTACTTGGAGGATAGAGAGGGGTGTGAAAGTTTGTGTACAAACTAGTCTACTATTTAAAGGTAAAACGGACATTCATTGCTTCGCCTGCATCGCCTCTGGCCTCCCACCCCCTCACATGTACACCCCAGAATACTGACAAAAAGTGAATGCAACCCATGGGCTGATAAAGCCCACCCTCCCATCTATGGTAGTCAGCACACGCACACATTTGAAATTTGCAGTAACAACAGCGACCTGCTCCCTTATGCTGGAGATGAGCAAATTACTGGAGCGCATTGCAGTCTAAACTTCATCCTACAAGCATGCCCCTAAAAACACACAAACAGCCATCGCCATGACAAGAAGCAGAGGAGAAACGAATGAATGAACGAACGAAGGGAAGAGTAACTTTCCAACTACACTTCCGGATTCCACAATTGTGAAGAGAGAAACAAGCTTCCACCTCCTCTGGTCCACAACATTTCTTTGGGACTCGGATCTGTGGAGCCCCACCCGCTCCACAGCTTCCCTAGCCAAAGATCCCTCCGTGGGTTTCCGCATTGTTTATTTGTTTGTTTACTTAACAGAGTAAATAGACCATTTAATCATTCCAATACCTCTTAACAGAAAACGATAATGGCAAGTCAGCCTACAGACGGATCAAAATACGAATAAAAACAAGTTAGAATGTTCAGCATGGAATTTACATGTTGATCGTTCAGTGAGAAAGTACCTGCTTTGCGTGTCCCAAAGTCCCAGGTCCCGGGCATCTCCCAGTACGAGTGGGGGAAGGGGGCAAGGATTCTGCCT
Organism: Podarcis pityusensis; assembly: GCF_964106645.2. Lineage (NCBI taxonomy): Eukaryota > Metazoa > Chordata > Lepidosauria > Squamata > Lacertidae > Podarcis > Podarcis pityusensis. The sequence continues at coordinate 8,410,908 of NC_138044.1, read as the reverse complement.
TAAAACACTGGAGGGTGCGCTGCTGGAAGTTCTGAGCTAGACGGATCCATGGCCTGACTCGGCAGCTTTCTCTGATAAATCCCGCCCACAGAGAGACAACCTACCCTTTGATTTGGGGAAGCGCGGGAGCTCAGCGTAAGAGCATCTGCTTTGCATGCAGAATGTCCCACGTTCAAATAAATACTGGGCATCCCGTGTTGAAACCCCGGGGAGCCGATGCCGGTCAGTACATACGCTACAGTGTAAAAAGCAGGTCCTTGTATTATTCCTTACCTCGTCTTGCTTGCACCTGAGGCTGCTGCCCAGCAGGTAAATCACGGGCATAGCCAAGAGAACAAGAAGCAGGAGACAAAAAAGCGCCAGGCACTGGAGCCTCCGCAAGTCGCCCGCCAGCCGCTCCCACCTGTACCCGTAATGCTCTTCCGCCAATTGCTGCATTCGCGCCCCGTCCATAGCCAAGTCTTCCCCAGGCTCTGAATATCACCGAGCCAATGGGGGAGGGGGGATAGCAAATGTCTTCTGGGCCCTGATTGGGGACCCATTATATAGCCCTGTATATTCCAGGGTGGAGAGAGGAGGAGAGGGGGGGGGGAGAGCGCGAGAGCCATCCCACTCCGCGACGCGACTAGAGGGCACGTGGAGTTAAGGGGGGAGACACACCCTTCCATCTCAGCCAGGATGCCACACCTACGCGGGAATCGGCTCGCTTTCCCTAACGCCTGGGCTGGGGAGGATGGCACTTAGGAAGGAGGAAGTCGGAGGAAAGTCCCCGAGGGGAAGGGAGAAACGCGAATGAGGGAGGCAGTGAGTGGGGCAGCGGCAGGAGCTTCCGCTGAGACTAGCTGGAGTGTCATTTTCCAGGTGCCTTTCTCAGTCTCTGTCTCGTTTCCTATCTTATCTAAAGCTCATACACCTCTTTCAGATTCTTAATAAAAGAGGCCCAAGGTCTTTCAAATTATTCTCACCTTTAAGAATGTAAGAAAAGCCCTGCTGCATCGGACCAAGAACCTGTTTAGTGCAGCACCCTGATTTCTCAGTGGCCAACAGATACTTATGGGAAGCCTGCCTGCCTGCAGGACCTGAGCACAACAGCACATCTCCCCATTTGTGATTGCCATTGACTGGTATTCAGAGGCATACTGCCCTCCACAGTGGAGGGAGAACAAAGCCATTATGGCTACGAGTAGCATCCATTGACACCTTTATCATTTTTGAAAGGTGCTGGTGGCCGTCACATTTAGTGGGAGCAAATTCCATATCATACCTGTGTGCTGTGTGAAAACATACTGTATTTTTCTGGGTATAAGACAGTATCCCCCCCTAATTTTTTGTGGTTAAAATTGGGGGTCATTTTATACATGGATGGTGAATGCACAGGGGTTAAAAAACAAACAAACACTACTTATCTTCCTGCAGGATCCATCCAACCCTGTCGGATGAAAAAGTGGATGAGTTTGTGCCCTTGAAGAACACATTTTAGGGATGCTTAACCACACCACATCACCAGCCAGTCAGGAGGAGGCCCTTCTTGGAACACTGACAGTAAGTGATGATTAAACATCCACCCACCCATTTTAACCTAACTTACAGGCCAGGGCCAGGACAGCAGCCTCACCTCTGTTCTAGGCTCTCTTCCACCCTCAGCCGACTCATCAGCACTTGCTTGCCTCTGGCACTCTGCTGACGGTGCTAGACCACTTGAAGGGGTGCTGTCACTCATGCATAGTCTTGTGTTAATAACAAAAGACAAGGCTGCTGGATCAGGCCAAGGGCCTATCTAACCCAGCATCCTGTTCTTACCAGCACGACGCCTGTGGGAAACCCTCAAGCAGAACACAAGCTCAAAGGCACTCTCTCCTCATGAGGGTTCTGGCCACTGGTATTGAGAGGCACTGGAGGCAGAGCAGAGCCACTGTGGCTAGTTGCCATTAATAGACCTCTCATCCATGAATTTGCCTAATCCTCTTTTAAAGCCAACGAAGTTGGTGATAGGGACGCTGGTGGCGCTGTGGGTTAAACCACAGAGCCTAGGACTTGCCGATCAGAAGGTCGGCGGTTCAAATCCCCGCGACGGGGTGAGCTCCAGTTGCTCAGTCTCAGCTCCTGCCCACCTAGCAGTTCGAAAGCACATCAAAGTGCAAGTAGATAAATAGGTACCGCTCTGGCAGGAAGGTAAATGGTGTTTCCCTTTGCCAGAAGCAGCTTAGTCATGCTGGCCACATGACCCGGAAGCCGTACGCCGGCTCCCTCGGCCAATAAAGCGAGATGAGCGCCGCAACCCCAGAGTTGTCTGCGACTGGACCTAATGGTCAGGGGTCCCTTTACCTTTACATTGGTGATGCTCACTGCCTCCTGGGGGAGCAAGTTCCAAAGTTTAATTGAGTAAAAAACTGAGTAAAAAATTACTTTCTTTTTTCTGCCTTGAATTCTCCAGCATTCAACTTCATTGAATGTCCACAAGTTCTAATGTGAATGACAGATACATTTTTCTCTTCACATTCTCCTTGCCATACATAATTTTATAAACTTCTGTCATGTCATCTTTTACCCACAGTGCCACCCCTTGGACTGGATGTAAGTATGAAGGCAGGTAAGCAGGAAGATGAGAGCTAGGTAAAATTATACAGAGGTTGGTGGAGTCATACCTCATTTGCCCTAGTGGACCAGCCTTCTGGTAGAACAACAGCTTCAGCAAGATGACTGAGCGGAAAGGCCAAAGCTTCAGCAACAGGGAAAAGGAACATTTTTTGAATTGCTGACCTTTCATTGCAGTGGGTGGAAGATCTAGCCCAGATCCATCCTCTAGCATGCACAAAAATCCCAGAGCTTGAGACAAATGAAGACCAGAAGACTTCTCAGAGGGAGAATTTGAAAGCTGTTGCTCTCTCAGATCCACAGTCATGAAGCAAAAAAGCTGACAGTTCTTGGATTTAGCACTTAAATGTAAGAACTAGACATTCTGTCCAGACTGATTCCTCAGTAAGTGGATGTCTTTGACTTGAAGAAGGCATAGCAGGAAAAGGTTTTTCACATATACACAGCTGGAATTGAGTAATCCCTCTGGCTCATTTATGCAAAGGTCATAAATTTTTCTAATTCTCTCTTAAAGTCATCCAAGTTGGTGGCCATTACTATCTCTTGTGGTAGTGAATGTCAGGTTTTCATTGCATTTTCCATCTAGTGTCAATAGAGTGCTAATTTCATGAGCGTCTTACCTCAAAACACCACCCAAAGCTATCCCATTGGGAATGGAGATTAGAATCCACCCTACTTGGATGACTAAAATAATCAAGGGGGTGGAGTGACTTTCCTATGAAAAAAGGTTGGCAGTGGTTGGGACTTTTTAGTTTAGAGATAAAGCAAACAAGAGGTGAACATTTAGTCTCTTAAATAACTACTATGAATGGAAGTCATGCCAAAATTCATTGTGCCCAGCTAAACGTGTTGCAAATCTTAGCACATATTTTTCAGTACATGAAAACAGAGTGTTCGTGTTTACTATAGCTATCCTGCCACTCTTTTGGCCCTCATTCTCATTCCCCTTGGTACACCTGCTGTACTAACATAAGAAGAACCCTGCTGGATCAGGCCAAAGGCCGAACTGGTCCAGTATCATGTTCTCACAGTAGCCGCCTACATACTATTGGGAAAACCAAAATCAGTACCTGAGTGAAACAAAAACACTCCCCATTTGTCATCCCCAGCAACTGGTATTCAGAGACATGCTGCCTCTGACAGTAGAGGGAGTCATTAAAAGCCTTATCCATTCTCTTCCTTTTTGAAAATAGAACATTTCAGTAAATTTTGGCAAATTATCATAATTTGTTAAAGCACTCTTGTTCAGTTGGAACCACATGGGCATACACTTTAACTGTTATCAACATTTTAGCTGCAGTTAACATAATGCCTACAAAATCATGATGGTCTGGTTGGACATCTCTCTCTCTTTCTTTAGAGATAATTCAAAGAATTTGTAAGACATTCATTGGTATGTGATATCCAATCCATTTTCTGTATGAATGCAGTATTTCCTCCACCCTCGCAATTTTTGGTTTACCATATTTGGATGGAATCCACCACCCTCTTTCCACATTTCCTGCATCAATTATTCTGTGATACATTTTTGGCAAACGGAGTGAGGTCACATACCTACTCTATGACTTTTTTAAAAGTTATATTTACTCCAGTAGATAGGGCCACATTAGTGGAAAATATATCTCCATTCCCTGCCCCATTTTATTTGTTTCTAATGTTTTCTGTCATCTCTTTTACAATTAATTCCCATTCTATGTAATCACCTTTGTTAACTATCAAAATGTGATAAGAGATACCAGTTGCTCCATGTGTGACAAACTTTTTAAATGATGACAGTTCCCATGTAGAAAACACTGTCCTTGTACTGGTACTGAGCCCAATCATTGGTCCATTTTGAAGTTCTGGAAAAGGAGAATGAGTAACAGGAACTAGGTAGGCTTGCTTTTAAATGCCAACCAGATCAAATTTATCCCCAGATTTCTACAGATTTTCACATCTCTCCCACTTTTCTACTCTAACTGTATATCAGGCATGGGGAACAGGTGACCTTCCAGATGATGCAGAATTACAACACCCATTAATCCCAGAAAGCATGGCCGGTAGTTTAGGATGGTGGAAATTGTAGCTCAGCAACATCCAGAGAGCCACAAATTATTTACATTGTTGTTGGTTCATGTGCCATTATGACACATTGCATCCTGGGATGATCTCTAAAAATCCACAGTTTTGGAGCCAGAACTCCTATAGGCAGAATTCCTTTCATCAGACACTTTTGCTGGAAAAAGAGGGGCAGGTGATTCTTGTCAGTTTTGTCTTCTTCCTTTGGTGCTGTGTGCGCCTTGATCAGCAGTTCAAGCACCAGTGGAATTTTCAGTCTCCACTCACAGATAAACAGCAGAGAGGCTCTTACAGAATTCTGCGTATGTGCCTGCTCTTGCACCTATGTGCACAGTCACATTAAACTTGAATGTGCATCCTTATCTAAAAAAGGACAACACAAAGAATCCATTTAGAATCCATCTGTTCTTCCTGCGCCCAAAAACTTGAAATGGTCAAATGTGCACGCATGCACGTCTTTCCTTCAATGTACTTTCTCTATGCATAGTATTATGAATTTGACATCCCAGCTACCTACAGTACAGAACATGCAGTAAAGTTTTATTCTATTTCACTGTGAACCTGGAACAAATCTTGTGGCAGCATCAACAAGCAAAAAATTGGAAGGGTGAATTCCACTCAAGTGAGTGTGTGTGTGAGAGAAATCTGTATATATAATGAGCTGGTGGCATATGCTTGAAAAAGAAGCAGAATATGGCCTCTAGGTGTGCTGCTTGCAGGTCACTAATAATAATAATAATAATAATAATAATAATTTATTATTTATACTCCGACCATCTGGCTGCGTTTCCCCAGCCACTCTGGGCGGCTTCCAACAAAGATTAAAAATACATTAAAACATCAGTCATTAAAAACTTCCCTAAAGACGGCTGCTTTCAGATGTCTTCTAAATGTCAGATAGTTATTTATCTCTTTGACATCTGGCGGGAGGGCGTTCCACAGGGCGGGCGCCACTACCAAGAAGGCCCTCTGCTTGTTCCCTGTAACTTGGCTTCTCACAGTGAGGGAACCGCCAGAGGGCCGCTGGCGCTGGACCTCAGTGTCCGGGCAGAACAATGGGGGTGGAGACGCCCCTTCAGGTATACTGGACCGAAGCCGTTTAGGGCTTTAAAGGTCAATATCAATACTTTGAATTGTGCTCGGAAATGTACGGTAAGCCAATGTAGGTCTTTCAAGACCAGTGTTATGTGATCTCAGCGGCCACTCCCAGTCACCAGTCTGGCTGCTGCATTCTGAATTAGTTGTAGTTTCCCGGTCACCTTCAAAGGTAGCCCCACGTAGAGTGCATAGCAGTAGTCCAAGCGGGAGATAACTAGAACATGCACCACTCTGGTGAGACAGTCTGCAGGCAGGTAGGGTCTCAGTCTGCATACCAGATGGAGCTGGTTGACAGCTGCCCTGGACATAGAATTAACCTGTGCCTCCATGGACAGCTGTGAGTCCAAAATGACTCCAGGCTGTGCACCTGCGCCTTCAGGGGCACAGTTACCCCATTCAGGACCAGGGAGTCCCCCACACCTGCCTGCTCCCTGTCCCCCCAAAAGAGTACTTGTCATGTCAGGATTCAATGTCAATCTGTTAGAGCCATCCATCCTCCAGCCTCCTCCAGGCATTCACACAGGACATTCACTGCCTTCACTGGTTCCGATTTGAAAGCGATGTAGAGCTGAGTATCTCTTTTTTTCCCTTCAAATAATATTTATTAGAGTTTCAAAGAAGTTACACAAAAAAAGGGGAAAAAAGGAGAACAAAAAATACAAAATACAAGAAAGTATAAACAATTAAAAACAATTCCATCTTTCCATGTCTTATCTTTCATTTACTTGTTTCCCTGACCTCCTCATACCTCCCTTTTTTGTATTATAGTTCAATTAAGTATTTCAGCAAATCCTTTCCGCTTGGTTTTTATCCTAATAATTTATCTTAGTGTACTATATTTTTACATTCTCGTTTCACCACTTAAAAAAAATCAAATTTTACCTAATCTTTTATATCATTTCTGCTAAAACCACATTGCTTCATTCCAACATCCTTCTAGCATTCCTGGATCTTGCAATGTTTCTGTAAATATATTTTAAATTTTTTCCAATCTTCTTCCACCACCTCTTCACCTTGGTCTCAGATTCTGCCAGTCATCTCCGCCAGTTCCATATAGTCCATTACTTTCATCTGCCATTCTTCCCGAGTGGGTAAATCTTGTGTCTTCCAGTATTTTGCGATGAGTATTCTTGCTGCTGTTGTTGCATACATAAAAAAAGTTCTATCCTTCTTTGGCACCAATTGGCCGACCATGCCTAGGAGAAAGGCCTCTGGTTTCTTCTGGAAGGTATATTTAAGTACCTTTTTCATTTCATTATAGATCATCTCCCAGAAAGCCTTAATCCTTGGGCACGTCCACCAAAGGTGAAAGAATGTACCTTCAGTCTCTTTACATTTCCAACATTTATTATCGGGCAAATGATAGATTTTTGCAAGCTTGACTGGTGTTATGTACCACCTGTATATCATTTTCATTATATTCTCTCTTAAGGCATTACATGCCATAAACTTAATACCTGTGGTCCATAACTGTTCCCAGTCAGCCATCATGATGTTATGTCCAACATCTTGAGCCCATTTAATCATAACTGATTTCACCGTTTCATCCTGAGTATTCCATTTCAACAGCAAGTTATACATTCTCAACAAATTCTTAGTTTTTGGATCTAACAATTTTGTTTCCAATTTTGATTTCTCCACGTGAAACCCAATTTTCTTATCCAAATTATAAACCTCCATTATTTGATAATAATGAAGCCAATCCCGTACTTTGTTTTTTAGTTTTTCAAAGCTCTGCAGCTTTAATCTGTCTCCTTCTTGTTCCAATATCTCCCAATATTTCGGCCAATTGGCCTCCATATTGAGCTTTTTCAGAGCCTTAACTTCCAATGGAGACAACCACCTAGGAGTTTTGTTTTCAAGCAGATCCTTGTATCTTATCCAAACATTAAACAAAGCTTTCCTGACAATATGGTTTTTAAATGCTTTATGTGCTTTGACCTTATCATACCACAGATATGCATGCCACCCAAATACGTAATTAAAACCTTCTAAATCCAAAATGTCTGTGTTCTCAAGAAGCAGCCATTCTTTCAGCCAGCAAAAAGCGGCTGATTCATAGTAAAGTTTGAGGTCTGGCAGGGCAAATCCACCTCTTTCTTTTGCATCAGTTAATATTTTGAATTTTATTCTGGGCTTCTTGCCCTGCCAGACAAATCTAGAAATATCTCTCTGCCACTTCTTGAAACAGTCTATTTTATCCAAAATTTGCAATGATTGAAACAAGAACAACATTCTTGGCAATACATTCATTTTTATCGCTGTGATTTGGCCTAGCAATGAAAGCTTCAAATTTGACCATATTTCTAGATCTTTTTTCACTTCCATCCAACATTTTTCATAATTATCTTTAAAAAAGGTTCACATTCTTAGCAGTCATATTAACCCCAAGGTATTTCACTTTCTTAACCAATGTTAATCCTGTCTCTTTCTGAAACCTCTCTCTCTCAATCGGTGTTAGGTTTTTCTCTGAAACCTTAGTTTTCAGCTTATTCAACTTGAAACCTGCTAGTTGACCAAATTCTTGAATCAATTCCAATACTCTTTTAGTACTAGATTCTGGCTCCTGTAATGTCAATACCAAATCATCCGCAAATGCTTTCAATTTGTACTGTTTAGCTCCGACTTGTATTCCTTTAACCAATTGGTCCTTTCTAATCATATTTAGCAAAACCTCCAGGACCAATATAAAGAGCAATGGAGAGATTGGGCACCCCTGTCGTGTTCCTTTCTCAATCTTAAACTCTTGTGTAACTACGTTATTCACAATCAATTTAGCTTTTTGTTCTGAATAAATTGCACCTATACCGTTTTCAAAACCTTGGCCTACCCCCATTCCCTGTAAATTTTTCTTCATAAAACTCCAAGAAATATTGTCAAAGGCTTTCTCCGCGTCCACAAATATCAAAACTGCTTTTGTGTTGATCTTCACTTGTAATTTTTCTAAAATGTTAATTATATTCCTCGTATTGTCAGACAAGTGTCTCCCCGGTAGAAAGCCCGCTTGATCTTTATGGATTTCTTCTACCAGTATCTTTTTTAACCTTTTAGCCATAATATCAGCAAAAATTTTGTAATCCACATTGAGCAATGATATAGGGCGGTTCTTAAGCTGTGTCTTCTCAGACTCTGTTTTCGGTATAAGTGTGATATATGCTTCCTTCCACGACTCTGGTGCCTTTTTCCCTTCCAATATTTCATTACAAACATCTTTTAAAGGCCGTACTAACCATTCTTTCAAAGATCTGTAATATCTTGCGGTCAAACCGTCCAGCCCTGGGGATTTGCCCAATTGCATGTTCTGAATGGCTCCTTCAACCTCCTGGTCCGTTATTTTATAATTCAGCATTAGCTTATTTTCTTGAGAGATTTTTTGTAATCCATTTGTTTTCAAAAATCGGTCAATGTCCATTTCTTTCTGGGTCTCCTGCGTATATAGATGTTTAAAATACCTCTGAAAGCACTTCCTAATCTCCACTGGATTCTGTATAATCTTTCCATCCACTTCCAAATTGGTAATAGTATTAAGCTTTTGTCTTTTTTTCATTTGCCAAGCCATCAATTTCCCACATTTATTTGCCGATTCAAATTTGCCGAGTCTTTTGTCTCATCTGTTTGATCTGCCATTCAATTTCCTGATTGATCAATTTCGTGTATGGTACTTGATATAACTTTTTTTTTTTTTTTAAAGCAATTTATTGGGTTTTACAATAAAAATAAACATAATAAATAATATAACATTTATCTTAACATATTTTCACATTTTCTTTGGACTTCCTCACATCTCCCGCTCCCACTTTCATCGTTGTAACATTTTGTCAGCAATTTATCATCTTATTTAAATTCTTATATCCCTTCTATATTTCATAATCTTATAATTCTCGAAAGGAGCTGAATTTTCACAGTCTTACTTATTTTCTTAAAAACTTCTAAATTTAGTGGTGCTCAGTTATTTTAATCTAGCATCTTATTTAGCATTCACTCAAATTACAATACTTTTGTAAATAGTTCTTAAATTTCTTCCAGTCCTCCTCAATCCTCTCTTCTCCCAGGTCACGGATTCTGCCGGTCATTTCAGCCAGTTCCATGTAGTCTATCAGTTGTATCTGCCATTCTTCCAGTGTGGGTAAATCTTGAGTTTTCCAATGTTTGGCGAGAAGTATCCTTGCTGCTGTTGTTGCATACATAAAAAATGTCTGGTCCTTCTTTGCCACCCCTTGGCCGACAATACCCAAAAGGAAAGCCTCTGGTTTCTTAGTGAAGGTATATTTAAATACCTTTTTCAATTCATTATAAATCATTTCCCAGAACGCCTTCACTTTAGGGCAAGTCCACCAGAGGTGGAAGAACGTTCCCTCACACTCTCTACATTTCCAACACTTATTATCAGACAGGTGGTAAATTTTGGCAAGTTTGACTGGGGTCATATACCATCTATAAATCATTTTCATTACATTTTCTTTCAGAGCGTTACATGCAGTAAATTTCAATCCATTACTCCACAACCTCTCCCAGTCCTCAAACATGATATTATGCCCAATGTCCTGTGCCCACCTTATCATAGCCGATTTAACCGTTTCATCTTGTGTATTCCATTTCAACAGCAAGTTATACATCCTTGAGAGTACCTTAATCTTTGGTTCTAGCAATTCTGTTTCCAATTTCGACTTCTCCACCTGGAACCCTAGTTTCTTATCATTTTTAAAAACTTCTTTAATCTGAGCGTAATGTAACCAATCTCGCACTTTGTCTTTCATTTTCTCCAAACTCTGCAATTTCCAATTGTCTCCATCCTTTTCTAGTATTTCCCAATATTTTGGCCATTTAGCCTCCATATTGGGTCTTTTTCGGGCCTTGGCTTCCAAAGGTGAAAGCCACCTTGGTGTTTTATTTTCCAGCAAGTCTTTATATTTTGTCCAGACATTAAACAATGATTTTCTGACAATATGGTTCTTAAAGGCCTTATTTGCTTTAACCTTGTCGTACCATAAATATGCATGCCATCCAAAGGCATTGTTAAACCCTTCCAAATCTAACACATCAGTGTCTTCAAGAAGTAGCCAGTCTTTTAGCCAGCAAAACGCTGCGGCTTCATAATACAACTTTAAGTCTGGCAGGGCGAAGCCCCCTCTTTGTTTTGCATCGGTTAATATCTTAAACTTAATTCTGGGCTTTTTGCCCTGCCAGACAAACTTAGAAATGTCTCTCTGCCACTTCTGAAAGCACTCCGTTTTGTCCAAAACCTGAAGTGTTTGAAATAAAAACAACATCCTTGGCAATACATTCATCTTGATTGCAGCAATTCGGCCTAACAAAGAAAGTTTCAATTTTGACCAACTATCTAAGTCTCTCTTGATTTCTGTCCAGCATTTTTCATAATTGTCCTTAAATAGACTTAGATTTTTTACTGTTATGTTTACCCCTAGGTATTTTACTTTTTTAACCACATTAAGTTCCGTCTCATTCTGAAACCGTTCTGACTCTGTATCAGTCAAATTTTTCCCCAAAACCTTAGTTTTCTGTTTATTTAGTTTAAATCCAGCCACCCGACCAAAATCATTAATCAATTGTAATACTCTTTTCGTACTAGGCTCTGGCTTCTGCAAGGTCAAAACCAGGTCATCTGCGAAAGCTTTTAATTTATATTGTTTCTGACCGACCTGAATTCCTTCCACCAACCGATCCCCTCTAATCATGTTCAATAGCACTTCCAGAACCAAAATAAATAACAAAGGGGAAATAGGGCAACCTTGTCGTGTCCCTTTTTCAATTTTAAACTCTTCTGTAACCACATTATTAACTATCAGTTTAGCTTTCTGTTCTGAATATATCGCCTCAATCCCATTCTCAAAACCCCGTCCCACTCCCATCTCTTTTAAATTTCCCATCATAAATTTCCAGGAGATATTGTCAAAGGCCTTCTCCGCGTCTATAAAAATTAAAACTGCTTTTGTATTTATATCTGTTTGCAAAAGTTCCAAAATGTCAATAATGTTCCTTGTATTAGCAAACAGATGTCTACCTGGGAGAAAGCCGGCCTGGTCCTTGTGAATTACTTCATTTAAAACTTTTTTAAATCTATTTGCCAAAATGTCTGCAAATATTTTGTAATCCACATTTAAAAGAGAGATGGGACGGTAGTTCTTAAGTTGTGTCTTTTCAGCTTCCGACTTTGGTATTAATGTGATGAACGCTTCCTTCCACGACTCCGGTGCCCTCTTCCCCTCCATAATTTCATTGCTGACCTCCATCAAAGGTTGTATCAAATAGTCTTTTAATGTCTTATAGTACTTGGAGGTCAGCCCATCTGGTCCTGGGGATTTGCCAAGTTGCATGTTCTGGATGGCTTGTTCGATCTCCTGTCGTGTTATTTTAGAATTCAGGATTGTCCTGTTTTCTTGTGACAATTTAGATAGTCCGTTTTTTGCCAAAAATTGTTTAATCTCTACATCGTCTTGCGGCCCTTGGGTGTATAATTTTTTGAAGTATCTCTGGAAACACTTTCTGATATCCACTGGATTCTGGATGTTTTTTCCGTCAACCTCTAAGTTTGTAACAGTATTTAATCTTTGTCTTCTCTTCAACTGCCAAGCTAGCAGTTTTCCACATTTATTCGCCGACTCAAACGTTTTTTGTTTCATTAATTTAACCTTCCATTCAATTTCCTGATTTATCAATTTAGAATATTGTGTTTGATAAAGTTTAATTTCTCTCAGAGTTGGCTGTGACTTCGGATTCACTCTTAATTTCTTCTCTAATTCTTTTATTTTATCCAAGATCTTATCTTTTTTCTCACTTTGTATTCTTTTCTTTACTGCATTCTGTTGTATCAAGAATCCCCTCATTACAGCTTTGCTTGCGTCCCAGATTATTCTTTTTTCCACCATATTATTCATGTTTACCTCAAAGTAATCCTTCAAAACTTTTTGGGCCTTCTTGGTAATTTCCTGATCTCTAAACAAATTGTCATTCATCTTCCATCTAAAGGATCCAGTTGGTAATAGTGTCATATCCATCTTTACTGCATTATGGTCGGAACAGGTCTTTGGGCAGATTTCCACTTTTCTGACCTTAGGTGCCAGGCCTCTAGAAATCCATATTTGGTCGATTCTTGTCCAGGTCAGTTGGGCTTCAGAAAAGAATGTTCCCTCTCTTCCTAGTGGGTTCTTTGTCCTCCAGATGTCAATCAAATCCATATTGTCTGTCATTTCAAAAAAGGTTTTAGGTAGTCTGCCGTCTTTTGTGACATTTTGACTTTGTGACTTGTCCATGTTAGTTGATACGACCCCATTCATATCTCCCATCATTATGATGTTGTTGTAGTCCAGATAATCCAGCATTGTGTCCTGCAGCTTCTTGTAAAATTCCGATTTCCCTTCGTTAGGTGCATAGATTCCTAATATCAACAATTCCTCTCCTTGATGTTGTATCTCAATTGCCAAAATTCTTCCATGTTCATCTTTAAATAAGAATTTAGGTGACAGGCTCTCTTTCGCATATATCACCACGCCTCTCTTCTTAACTTTGTCCGACGATATAAATTCCTGGCCCAATCTTTTATTTATTAACACTTTTCTGTGGAGCCTTGTCACATGTGTTTCCTGTAGGCAAATAATGTCCAATTGTTCTTTTTTTAATATATGAAATATTTTCTTCCTTTTTTCCGGAATGTTACAACCATTAATATTCCAGCTCAACAGTTGCAGAGACATCCTGAATTATCTGGTTATTTTTCAAGGGGTGGTATCTTGTTCTCAGGATCTTCAGGTTCCACAGGTGCTGGTGTTGGTACTGGCGTTGCCTCAGGCCCAGAAGGTAGTTCAATTCCTTTTTGAAGGTCCTCTCCGTATGTAGACAGAAATTTGTCTCTCTCTTCCAGTGTTCTTACTTTAACCTTTCTCCCTCTAAAGGTAAAAGATATTCCTTGGGGAAATTCCCACCTGAATGGAATTGCGTTGCTCCTTAGTAGTTTAACAAGTTCAGAATAGGCGGCTCTAAGATCCAGCAGTTGTCTTGGGATATCTTTATAGATTTCAATTCTTCTATCCAAAACCTCCAGTGACTTTACGAAATGTAGGCCCAAAATCTTATCCCTTTCCTCCTTTGATCTCAATGTTATCAAACAGTCTCTGGGCCTCTCCTTCTTTATGAATCTTCCAAGTCTGAAAGCTGACACGATTTTAAAGTCCTTTTCTTCCAAATTCCAGAACTTGGAGAATTCTTTGGTCAAAAACTCAGTTAGATGTCCTTCTTCTGCCTCTTGTAATGATCTAATCCTCAAGTTATTCTCACGATTTCGCAGTTCTATCATAGAAAGATAAATCTGATGTTCCCCAACTTGTTTAGTGAGTGGTCTTACCTCTTGCTCTAAATTTTCTAATTTTTGTCTGGTGTCCTCAGCCAATTTCCGATTTTCTGCTGAGGCCTCCGTTAACTGTCCAATTGCTTGTGCATTCTGTACCACTTGTGTAGTTAGTTTATTTAGACATTCTGTATTTTTGTCAATCTTTGCTGATTGCGCATCTACTTTCTTGTCCAAAGCTTCCAATTTTTCAAAAATTTTGTCTAGAACAGAAACAGATACTCCTGAGGCCATATCTTCCAATTGTAACTGCTCTGCTTCACCCTCTCCCTCTACTTCTGAGGGCAAAGTAGGTACAGATGATCTACGTGTCTGCAAGGCTGAGGTTAGAGTTGTTAAAGTTGTTTGTTTGGCTCTCCCTCTTTTTCTTGTGCCACTCATTCCAACGTTATCTGTCAGTCAAGGTCACACTGAGTTATTCCCATGGGAATGGAAAGGTCCAGAGCAAGCAAGCAACAAGGGAATCGAAAGTAAAATGTGCATGTAAAGTCACTGTTTTAATCCAATCCTCTAGAGGGAGCTTAAAATGTCTTTCAGAATCTAATTTAATGTCCAAGAACCTTCAAATACAAATGTTTAGCAGAGTTTATAAATGGTCACTTTGTTACAGACAGTGCTTATTTATCTCCAAAAAGAGTGTTTCAAATTTAAAAGGTCTCAATACCCTCAGATTGTTGCAAGTTCCAATATACAGTATCCAAATCTGCAGTACTGACAGCTCCCTTAATGCTCAGGCAGCTCCTGACTCTGGGTTTCACCTTCTAATTTGTAATCCAATAAAAGGAGGAAAGTCAAGTGCAAGTAATAATCCCAAATCTTTAGCTTAAAGTCTTTACTTTAAGATGCAAGTTCAATAGATGCTTAGATCTGTAAAGCTTAGAATCTCTTTCTTTCAGCCTCCACTCCTCCAGCTGATTGCTTTTTTCAAGTTCAATGGCTGCGGAAGACGGACTTCCTGTTTCCACGTCTCTCCGCTTTCAGCCAAGTTCAAGCCAATTTAGATTTTTCCTTTAAAGTCTCTAATTTCAAGTAATTCAGTCTTTTACTCACAAGTTAGTTGCTTTTCGTCCGAATCCGTAATTTAGCAGGAAAAGGGATCAGCGCTCACCGGCAGCAGCAGCGCGGCTTCGCTCCACAGGCTGTGAAGCAGCTCTCAGCGCCGCAACCCCCCTCCACGCTCCGGAGCCCCTTACGGGGTTCCTTTAGCGCTTGGAGGGTCGCTCAAGGCGCCCACCGAGCCTCAAGACCCCAGGCTCTTGCTGCCTGGGGTTTTCCAAAATGGGTCTCCGCTTCGCCGTAGCGGACGACCCGTTGCCTGCGGAGCCTCCTCTCCCATTCAGAAGAGGACCGCCATTGCCGTTCGCGCCGCCCCCGGAAGTGGTACTTGATATAACTTTATCTCTTTCAGGATCTCCTGTGATTTCAGTTTTACTCTCAGTCTCTTTTCTCCTTCTTTTATTTTCTCCAGAATTTTATCCTTTTTTTCATTTTGAATTTTTTTTCTTAATTGCATTCTGCTGTATCAAAAACCCTCTCATGACTGCTTTACTTGCGTCCCAGATTACTCTTTTTTCAACTGTGGTGTTCAAATTTATCTCAAAATAGTCTCTCAAGTTCTTTTGAGCCTTTTAAGTCACTTCTTCATGCCTAAACAAAGTGTCATTCATCCTCCATCTAAAGGAACCAATTGGTATTAGTTTCATTTCCATCTTCACCGCATTGTGGTCAGAGCAGGTTTTAGGACAAATTCCCACTTTTCTAGTCTTCGGAGCCAGCCCCCTAGTTACCCAAATTTGGTCGATTCTTGTCCATGTCATTTTGGCCTCAGAATAGAAAGTTCCCTCTCTTCCCATGGGGTTCTTAGTTCTCCAAATATCAACTAAGTCCATCTTGTCAGTCATATCAAAGAACGTCTTTGGTAGTCTACCATCTTTTGTTACTACCTGTCTCTGTGCCTTGTCCATATTAGTAGACACTACTCCATTCATGTCTCCCATCAAAATCATATTATAGTCCAAATAGTCCATCAGAATCTCGTGCAGCTTCTTAAAAAATTCCGATTTCCCCTCATTTGGTGCATAAATACCTAATATCAAAAATTTCTCTCCTTGTGATTGAATTTCAATTGCAACAAATCTTCCTTGATCATCTTTAAATAAGAATTTTGGTGATAGGCTCTCCTTTGCATAAAGTACTACTCCTCTTTTCTTTACTTTATCTGATGAGATAAATTCATGTCCTAATCTTTTATTACTTAGAATCTTCCTATGTAGCCTTATCACATGTGTTTCTTGTAAACAAATCAAGTCCAATTGTTCTTTTTTTAATAAATGAAAGACTCTCCGTCTCTTTTCCGGGGAGTTGAGTCCATTCACATTCCAGCTTAATACTTGCAGTGCCATGATGTAGATACTCTGCTACTCCTCCTTCGGCACCCAGTACTTGTTTTAATTCTGTCAATGGTGTCGGTTTCCCTCTTTTTGGTGAACTTCTGTCCAAAGCTCCTGGCTCTTTTCCAAGTTCTTTCTGCAGATCTTCTCCGTGGTCTCTCAAAAACTTGTCTTTTTCCTCCACTGATCTTATTTTTATCTTCCTTCCTTTAAAACTAAAGGATAAACCTTGAGGGAATTCCCACCTGAAGAAAATTTTGTTCCTTCTCAGAAGGGCAACCAAATCTCCAAAGTTGGACCTAAGATCCAAAAGATGTTTCGGTATATCTTTAAAGATTTCCACTCTTGACTGCAGAATTATCAAAGGAATCTGAAAGTGCAATCCCAAAATTTTATCTCTCTCTTCCTTAGATCGGAGAGTAATCAGACAATCTCTTATTTTGATCTTCTTTCCTTCTCTTCCCAGTCTGAAGGCCCTCACGATTTTAAAATCTTCTTGTTTCAAATCCGACTTCCAAAACTCTGCAAATTCCTGTGTCAAAAAGTCTATCAAACTGCCCTTCTCCAATTCAGGTACTGCTCTAATCCTTAAATTTGTCTGTTTTTCTTTTAATTCAATCATAGAAAGCGTCAATTTCTGTTCCTTAATTTGCCTCTCCAAATCTGGGACTTTCTCTGTTTCCAGTTGGGTTGTCTTAAATTCCACAGCATCAGCTTTCTTCTTGGCTTCCTCTGCTGTCTGTCGGGTCAAAGTTGATTCCTGCAGCAGTTTCTGAATAGATTCCGTGTTGGTGTTCACCTTTTGTCCCAAGCTGTTTAAACTTTCTGTATTTAGGTCAATTTTAGTAGTTGCTGCATCTACCTTCGATTTTGTCTCATCGACTATCACCTTTGTCTCTTCGACCCTTTTATTTGTCTCTTCAGCCCTTTTATTAAGTTTCTCCAAAGATTCATTAATCTTGGCCAAAGCAGCCGTCAGAGTATCTTCTGATGACATTCCACTAGGTTTAGGTTGTGATGGTACAGTCACTGATGAAGTAGGAAGGCCAGCAACTGATTGTCTTCGCGCCCAGATCTTCCCAGACCTTGTTCTTTTGTCTGGGAATTGTGAATCTACTTTTTCTCTCCCATCTGCCATAACACTTAAACAATAGAGAAGCCAAGGTCAGTCCCAGCTACGCAGTTTGTCTTCACAAGTGGAAAATTCCCCTGGTAACAATTTAGCAGTATCAAAAACTCCCTCTAGGGGGAAACAGTTGCAATAGTCCAGAAAAAACTCTTTTAAACTCAGTCAATAAACAATTCCAACTTTTGTTACTTTACAGTTACTTTCCCTCTTTCTTAGCAACAGCAGAGGACGCTGGCCACAATGTATCTCTCTTACTGAACTAACTGTCAGCGAGTCTCCTGTTCGCAATCAAAGCTCAGTTCAAAGCACGGCAGGCTTTGTCTATTGGCAGCCGTTCCCAAGTTTAGAGCGGTGGATTTTAAAGTTTTTTCCCTCTCTCTTGCAGATATATACAGTCCACAACTTCCCCCCTCCTGCCCCTACTTCCTTGGCGGGGTACGATATTTTGGTGTTAGAAATTTAGTCCTTTCCAATCAATTTCTCCAGGCTTTAGCTTGCTTTCTCTTTGCTTTGATCTGTTTACAGAAGCGGGAGGTGGACTTCCTGTTTAAACCTTCCCCGCTTCGGTATCAAATTAAGTCTCTTTTGTATTTCCAAATTTCCCCTACTCACGGGTAATTACTTTTGTAGTCAAATTTTCACAAGAAGAAGTCAGCGCTCTCTGGTAACGGCTGTGCGGCTTCACTCCGGGGGAGAAGCAGTCATTCACAGCACCACGCCGCTCACCCGCTTCGCTCCGGAACCCATAGATAAGATTCCCCACGAATTTGGGGGGCGCAAAAGGTGCCCGCTGAATCCCACGCTCACAGGCTTCACCCGCCTGTGATTTTTGGAGGGTCTCTGCTTTCGCCGCAGCGGCAAGACCCGATTCCCCCGAGGCAAATCCCTCCTAGTCAGAAGGATTCCGCCATTACCGATGGCGCTAAACCCGGAAGTCCTAGATGTAGAGCTGAGTATCAGCCACATACTAATGAACATGAAGCCCAAACCCCCTGATGATCTCTCCCAGCAGCTTCATGTAGATGTTGAAAAGCATGGGGGAGAGGACAGAACCCTGAGGCACCCCACATGTGGGAGCCCAGGGGTCTGAACACTCATCCCCCATCACCACTTTCTGGGCACGGCCCAGGAGGAAGGAGCGGAACCACTGCATAACAGTGCCCCCAGCTCCCAGCTCCTCTAGACAGACTGAATGACAGGGAACTCTGTGTGTGGAAAAGAGGCTGTATACATGAGTGATCCAGCCAAGGGCATAGGAAGGGGGGCGGTCCACCCTGGGCAACATCCATGAAGGGGTGACAAAATCCCCCCTGGGTGGATCGCCACACCGATCACCCCCTTGGGCGCCGATCACCACACCGATCACCCCCAATGGGTGCTGATTGCCACGCTGATCACTCCCCTAGGTGGCTTGCCCCGCCCCCAGGTGCATGGCATGTGTGCCACTGCAGGTGCCCAAGCAGCTAGCTCTGTCGCTGGCCATAACCAGCAAATATATAATATATCATCTTCAAATATTGATAATAAGCAGGATTCATCCACACTTTCTCTTGTCCCACTGCTTTCCCCAGAGAAAACTGTTCTTTAGTGCTCAATCAGAGCAAAGGGCGATTCAGGTTTCCCCCAGGTTTCCATTTGTTCTTGTCTATCGTTAAGGAGTGGGATTTCCCTGAGAAAGAAGTGGGACAAGGGGAAAACCACTCAGACCTGTGCCTAGAAAGTGTGGGGAAAGTGGAAAACCACCTGGACCTGTACTTTCTAGGCACGACAGTAGCAGAAGTGTGGACAAGCCCATAATTTGACATCAAGATGAACAGGTTTCCTCACAATTTTCAATATTTCATTGAAGACTTGTCTCCAGAATTGATGTGCATGTCTACAATTCCACCACATGTGGAGGTATGTCTGTCTTTTGGGACATCCCCTCCAACATAGGGAAGAGTATCTAATATTATGTGATGCGCAGACCAGGGTTAAATAACGGAATTATCCCAAATGGTTTTCTATTCATAAGCATTTCCACATCATTCTTCAATTTTTATGCTTATGAAAAGAAAATGCTAAGCCATTTCCCCCAGTATAGCATGATTCTTTGTGTTGTTTTCACTGTTATATGCATATTTACACGCAATTTCTCCAATACCTGCACTTTGATTGGAAAACTGAATCACAGAATTTGGAGGATTTACATGAATAATTGTCTTTCCATTTGCATTTTGTTTTGGTGAGATTAAAATTAAGTGGGTTGCCTGTGTGCTATGTGTCTTTCAGCAAGACCAGAACCTCTCTTGTCATAGCAGGAACCTGCTCCTTTGTTTCAAGATGTTGCAACAATATGAATGAATGTAGTAGCACTTCTGGAAAAGGGCCAGGAACTAGTAAGAACATAAAAACATAAGAGCCTGCTGGATCAGGGTCCAACCCTGCATCCTGTTCTCACAGGTGCTAACCATATTCTAACCACATGTTCTCACAGTTGCTAACCCTCCTGTGTTTTCCAACAACTGGAGTTCAGAATCATTATGGCCTTCAAGAGCTATGAAGAAAGGGTGTGTAAGAGGTGACATGATAGAAGTTTATAAAATTATGCATGGCATCAAGAAAGTGGATAGAGATAAGTTATTCTCCATCCATCACAACACTAGAACTTGTTTTGTTTTTGAAGTGCCCTTAAAATAGATCATCTTGGTTTGTTTCTTGGCATTACAGTGGTACCTCTGGTTATGAACAGGATCCGTTCTGGAGCCCCGTTCACAACATGAGCAGAATGCAACCCACGTCTGTGCATGCACGGGTCGGGATTCGCCACTTCTGCACATGCGCGTGATGTTATTTTGTGCATCTGCATATGCACAAGTGGCGAAATCCAGAAGTAACCATTTCCAGTACTTCTGGGTCGCCATGGGACGTATCCTGAAAGAACGTAACATGAAGTGGACGTAACAAGAGATATGACTGTATTTGTAAAATCTAATAAAAGGTTACACAAGAAAAGAAGTTTCAAGACACATAAAAGGAAGTACTTTTTAATGCAGCATGTACTTAAACTTGGCTGTGAGACCTGAAAGACCTGCTTCCTGCCTTTTCCTAGCTGGCCTTTTCCCTGACTGACTCCAGCTACAAAAGCTGAGCCTGCCGATGAAGCCAGAGACTATTCCGGCTGTCTCTTAGGGCAGACCCAGGTCACTTAGCCTGAGCTTCCACAGCTGCCACTCTCCAGGATCTTGGTATTGGCAGCAACAGCAGCAGATACATTCTATGATTAAGATATTTTATTTTCTTGCTAACTGTGATGTTTTAAATGTGCATTTTTTATTTGACTTCCTTTAGTAATGTTTTCTTTTGAAATGCACAAAAACAGCTTTAATATGGCCCATAGATCCAAAATACACAGTACAACAGTGGTATATGTTGTTGTTGTTGTTTAGTCATTTAGTCGTGTCCGACTCTTCGTGACCCCATGGACCAGAGCACGCCAGGCACTCCTGTCTTCCACTGCCTCCCGCAGTTTGGTCAAACTCATGCTGGTAGCTTCGAGAACACTGTCCAACCATCTCGTCCTCTGCCGTCCCCTTCTCCTTGTGCCCTCCATCTTTCCCAACATCAGGGTCTTTTCCAGGGAGTCTTCTCTTCTCATGAGGTGGCCAAAGTATTGGAGCCTCAGCTTCACGATCTGTCCTTCCAGTGAGCACTCAGGGCTGATTTCCTTAAGAATGGATAGGTTTGATCTTCTTGCAGTCCATGGGACTCTCAAGAGTCTCCTCCAGCACCATAATTCAAAAGCATCAATTCTTCGGCGATCAGCCTTCTTTATGGTCCAGCTCTCACTTCCATACATCACTAAACAGTGGTATATATCAACAGTTATTAAGCTGTAAGATCAGCCTTGCTAGCCAACAGAAGAGGTTTAGCCTGTACATAGTGATTTCTGATTTTTACTGCTGCCGAGAGGAATTTTGCTACAGCCAGTGGAATACAGTGGTACCTCGGGTTACATACGCTTCAGGTTACATAGACCCCGCTAACCCAGAAATAGTACCTCGGGTTAAGAACTTTGCTTCAGGATGAGAACAGAAATCGCGTAGCGGCGGTGCGGCAGCAGCAGGAGGCCCCATTAGCTAAAGTGGTGCTTCAGGTTAAGAGCAGTTTCAGGTTAAGAACGGACCTCCGGAATGAATTAAGTATGTAACCAGAGGTACCACTGTAGTATCGAACGTATCCTCAAGGAGAGTCTTGGCATGAAATGAGTAAGCAATTCCAGGTTGTTCTGTTAGTATTGGATTGATTAGATGGTGTCTGATCTGTTTATACAGACTACAATATGGTTAATAGATGTTTTCCAGTGAATCCGGGGACACTTTTTAAAATAAATAAATGAATAAATGCTTTATTATCCCTAATTACATCTATACATCAGCTGTTTTGCTGTCTTGAGAAGTCCGGAGGAGAGAAACCTGGGGGGTTGAGTTTGAGAAACAGAGTTTGAGAATACAACTGTGGGATAATCACAGATTTGGAAAGGACCTCTGAGGGGCATCTAGGCCAACCCCCTGCAGTGGATGTATCTCAACTCAAGCAGCCTCAGCTTAAAAGAACATAAGGCCCCAATTTGACTTCTGCAGTTCCCAGCTGTTGGGGACACACTCTCATTCATGCTCTCTCTCATGCTCAGCTGCCCAGCTCCGTGTCAGCTCTGCCCCCACTCCAGTTGGCTAAGGGGATCGAAGTCATCTCACCCCTCCGCGCCTTACCCAGCGGGGAACCATGCCTCTTGCACCCCTCCTGGGCAACTGCATGGGACTTCCAAGCCTCCTCCAATCTCCTGCCCCCTTCCCCCTTTGTTTTGACAGGTTGGGGAAGGCAGCGAACCCTATGTTTCAGTAGAGTGCATTGTGCCTAGGGTTGCCTAGGAAAACATGAGGGATGGGAAGATGGTTTTTGCGCAGGCAAAGGTGGTGGTGGGGATTGAAGAGTGCGAAAGAAGGGCTTTCCACCTTGCCTGGCAGAGAAACCCTGTGCCTTGTGCCCTTCCTGGACAATGGTGCACTGCCCGCCCATGTCTCCCGAGCCTCCCCTGATCTCCTGCCCCCTTCCCCCTTACTTTTGACAGATTGGGGGAGGCTCGGGAGTCGCGGGTGGGCAGCGATTTCCCAGAAGGGGTGCAAGGGGTGGCATTTCTCTGCTGGGCAAGATGCAAAGCTCTTATTTTGCACCCTGTGAAACTCTCAAAATGAAGGGGGAAGGGGGCAGGACAATGGGGGAGGCTTGGGAGTCACGGGTGGGCAGCCGTTTCCCGGAAGGGGCACAAGGCACATGTTTTTTTCTGCTGGGCAAGGTGCAAAGCTCTTCTTTCACACCCTGTGAAACTCTAAACGAAGGGGGAAAACGAAGGGGCAAGGGGGCAGGAGATTTGGGAGTCATGGGCGGGCAGTGCACCGTTGCCCAGGAGGGGCACAAGGCGCACGGTTTCTCTTCCAGGCAAGGTGCAAAGCCCTTCTTTCTCACTCTTCAATTCCCCCCACCTCTGCCTTTGCCTGCGTAACAACCATCTTCCCACCCCTCCAGCTGCATATTAATCCAGGAGAACAGGGTGTCACGTTTCCCGGGGACATTTAATGAAATCCGGGGACATTCCGGGGACGGAACTTGTTCGGGGACAGGTTTGTGGATCCGGGGACTGTCCCCGGGAAACGAGGATGTCTGGTAACCCTAGACTACAATGCAATAAAATGTGTTCCATACATTCAACATCCTGGGAACATGGGCACAGCCTGTTTTAGTATGGGACACGAGCCAATCTTCCCCATAGCACTTCAGATGGAAAAACATTTAATCTGGCTTTAGAAAGTTAGATATGGTGAAATTCTTACAGTAGGGAGATAACAAATAAATAAATAAATGTACGTATTGGATTCCACAGGTTCCATGTGAGTGAGATTGTAAATTACTAAAGGCAATATCCCATAACCTCTGTTTCACAGTTCTGAGGGCAGTATCATACCCCAGGTGGGTAAGAAAAGTTGGTGAAAAACCTATTGAAGAGGCCTTATGTGCCATGGTTCTTTTGAAATGTTTAAGATTATAATTTTGAAGGAAAAAGTCACCAATTCATTTAAATTATTTCATCGCAGTGCTTCCGCAGCCAGCCATTTTTTAGGAAACATATTGTGTGTTGATTCCTTTATTTTAATTGGAGCCAAACACTGTCTACTCAGAAGTAAGTCACACTGTATTCAATGCAGCTTACTCCCAGGTCAAGATTGGGCAGCTTTACAATGCAATCCTAGGAATTTTTATTCAGAACAAAGTCCCACAGAGTTCAATAGGATTTACTCTCTCGTATGTTCCTGATCATTCTCACAGTTTCTTCCCCTCCTCCTCCTCTCCCACCTTTCTCCCTGACAGGGACTCAAGGCAGCTTACAACTAAATTTTTCTTTCATTCCATTTATCTGTTGAAGGTGTTAATCCCTTTCCTTGCCAATTTTTTCTTTACAGCAATGCTGTGAGGTAGGTGAGGCGGAGAGGTTGTCATAGGCACAAGATAAGCAGTCTCAATGTGTACATGATGTCTCTGCATGTGGTCAGATCAAATGAGGAAGAAGCTTCTTGAACAGGATGTCCCTATTTTCATAGGATAAATATTGAGGGTATGCAGGATGTTGGACTAGATGGGCCATTGGAGACACACACTCAGCAAAACACTAACCCCAGACAAAAAGCAGTTCATGCCAAACAATTGTAGCCCAACTTCCCTACACACCACCTGCTGAAGTCACATGGTTGCTGACACATTGTCACGAACAAGACAGACTTACCGTCATGCAAATAAAACCCAGCCAGCACACATCAACCACTTGCCAGTAATTTCTGACTTTTCCCATGCCTCCATGGTCAGACATAGACATACTTTCACATTTGGATTGTAGCCTAGACGGAAGAAGCATTTAGATCACACCCAGGCAAGAGCCATTCGCTGTGCAGGCCTGCCCCTAGTCACACTTTCCAGACTGCAGCCAAACCAAATATTTACTGTGCAGTCTGTTAAAAAAGAAAGCCCACGACACACAGTCATACATTCAGGATTGCAGCCAATCACTTGTTTGCCTTGCTACAGCAGCTAAGGGTTCAGCTGACTGGGCCTAATTGCAGGGGAGTCCATGTGCAGCTTGACAGAGGCCTCCTGAAGAAACCTCTAGGGCCCTATGTGCCAAAGATACAGTGGTACCTCGGGTTGAGAACTTAATTCGTTCTGGAGGTCTGTTCTTAACCTGAAACTGTTCTTAACCTGAAGCACCACTTTAGCTAATGGAGCCTCCTGCTGCTGCCGCGCCACTGCTGTGCGATTTCTGTTCTCATCCTGAAGCAAAGTTCTTAACCCGAGGTACTATTTCTGGGTTAGAAGAGTCTGTAACCTGAAGTGTCTGTAACCTGAAGCGTCTGTAACCCAAGGTACCATTGTAGTCTCTATTAAGGTTGTAGAAAGCCCTCTTTCCTGATTTGCTTTGAGACCTAATTCCACAATTCAGAATGGGCCTCAATTCTGTTAAGAGTGATTTGGACCCACTCTGACGTAATTTGGACCCAGAAATCAAATCAACATTCAGAAAACTGAATCTGTGGTCCAGGGCTGAGTGGTATCTGGTTTCAACATTGTGATATGTCATCAGCTAAGCATCGTGATATACCAATATATCCCAATGTCTGTAACAAGGATGGACCTGTTGTTGTTTAGTCGTTTAGTCGTGTCCGACTCTTCATGACCCCGTGGACCAGAGCACGCCAGGCACTCCTGTCTTTCACTGCCTCCTGCCGTTTGGTCAAACTCATGCTGGTAGCTTCGAGAACACTGTCCAACCATCTCGTCCTCTGTCATCCCCTTCTCCTTGTGCCCTCCATCTTTCCCAACATCAGGATGGAACTATGTAGAGGCAAATGGGGTAATATCCTGGCAACTGCTACCTAGACATAGAGAGGTATGGAGGAATAAGCAATGGAGAAAGAGTGAGGTGCTGGAACAGGGAGCCCCACACCAAGAGTAAGGAGAAGGCTTCCCCTCTCTTCCCTTCCCTACACATTGCCTTACAGGTGGCCTGTGAGGCAGGAATGGAGTTGCTTTCTGCATCCCAAATCCAATTCAAGGTGACTCCTTGCCCTGTGGGAAAAGGGGAGGGCAGGTGGACAAAAGAGTTCACCTTCTCGTCCTTTCACCATTTCCCCCCAATTTCCCCCCCATTTTATTTTACATTTGAAACCACTGGGGCCGGGTATGGGGGCGCTAGGGGCTCCAGGCCCCTCAATATTTTGAATCAGCCCCCCTCCAATATTGAGGGGGCCAACATCCACCGCCGAGTGGCCTCTGAGCTCCCCAGCCCCAACCAGGAGTCAGGAGGGGACTGGGATGAGTGAGAGAAAAGATCGCCTTTCACGCATCTCTCTCCCCACCCCCCGCGCATACCCCGTGAAGGAGGTGGAGCAAGGAGCCCAGCGCTGCACTCCTCCCCGTGCCATGTCCCACTGGGCAGGACGTGTCACGTGATGCACCCTTTGCATGGTGCATTTTGCTCTTGGGGAGATGAGGGGGTAGCCAAGGTGGAAATGGGAGTTTGTTCCTGCTTGCCTTCAGAGCGAGGGGTATGAGCCGCAGTTAAGCAGCTAGCCATGGTTATGGGGAGGTACTGAGGCTGGGACTGTTCTGCCACTGGAGGGAAGGGGGGCAGAAGACAGCTGAAAGGGAAGGCATTCAGAGGGAGCATCCTGCTTTCCTCACCTTCCTGACACTTGGAAGGTGGCAGCCACCGACCTCACCGTCCCCTGGAGTGTTGAACACTGTTTGTGATATATTGCCAGATCAAATATTCTGAAACCGTTATCGCGATGGCACATTGCCCAGCTCTACTGCGGTCCTCCTTTTGACTTGCACTGGGAAACCAAAATGTAACAAGCTTTCTCATGTAAAAGGTAAAGGTAAAGGGACCCCTGACCATCAGGTCCAGTCATGGCCGACTCTGGGGTTGCGGTGCTCATCTCGCTTTATTGGCCGAGGGAGCCGGTGTACAGCTCATGTGGCCAGCTTCCGGGTCATGTGGCGAACCAGAGCAGCACACAGAAATACCATTTACCTTCCCGCCGGAGTGATTCCTATTTATCTACTTGCATTTTGACGTGCTTTCGAACTGCTAGGTTGGCAGGAGCAGGGACCAAGCAACGGGAGCTCATCCCGTCGCAGGGATTTGGACCACCGACCTTCTGATCAGCAAGTCCTAGGCTCCGTGGTTTAACCCACAGCGCCACCCGCGCCCCTCTTTCTCATGTAGGGGCATGGTATTTGGAGACATGATAACTCCTCAAGGGGAGATTAACCCTGACAAATTTCAGATAGGTAGATAGGTGGGTGTGCTATGCTAGCCACCATAAAGTCCCCCCCCAACAAATAAAATAACTTATTGAAAAGTAAAATGGCCACAACTGTCTAGTTATTTCACATACATACATACAACTTGCAGAAATGGTAGAGGGTATGAAGCTTATTAAATTCTGCCAGTTATCATGCTCCTGTTTGGCATGTCAGGTGGCTGACAACTATGCCAGTGTATAATGCCTCCTCAAATAACCACCTGGTATTTGGAGTAGGCTTGCTTCTAGTCCCATCAGATGGAGGACAGGGAGGAATCAGGATTGGCAGCTGCTGATACCACCCACCACTGCTCCAAGCAGGACTAGATTAGACCATGGGTAGGCAACCTAAGGCCCGGGGGCCAGATCTGGCCCAATTGCCTTCTAAATCCGGCCTACGGACAGTCTGGGAATCAGCGTGTTTTTACATGAGTAGAATGTGTGCTTTTATTTAAAATGCATCTCTGGGTTATTTGTGGGGCATAGGAATTCCTTCATTCCCCCCCCAAAATAGTCTGGCCCCCCACAAGGTCTGAGGGACAGTGGGCCGCCCCCCTGCTGAAAAAGTTTGCTGACCCCTGGATTAGACTAACCTGACTGGTGAAGAAACCAGGCTGGCCAGTGCTGCTGCTACTACCTGCACCTCTGCTGCCTCTGTGACACAATTAACACATATATGCATGTTCTTAGGGGTGAGATAAATTGTGTGAGTGTGAGACGAATGTGTGTGAGAGAGAAGGCACAGAACACAATAGTGTGCATAAGTGGAAGAGAATGTACGCACATCCATGTGTTGTGAGAGGTAATGTGCATGCATATGGAGTTGTGAAGATGAACATGAATAAGTTGGGTATGTCTCTATGTGAGAGGAAATAAGTGAGAGTAAGAGGAGGATGGAATGTGTATTTGCATGCTCTAGCGTGAGCGTGAGGAAGGAAAGTGGATGAATGAGCTGGATATGGATAGGGTATGTGAATAAAGGTAGTATCTTTGTGTGCAAACAGGCAATAGTGCCCCCAAACAAGGTGCAAAGAAGCCAGCGCCTTTGAACAGCTCAATAGCTCTTTATCATGTAAACCTAGAAAGCTGCCTTATCCTGTGTCGGAGCTTTGCTCCATTTAGTTATGTATTTTTTTACACCAAACTTCCTCAATTTGATGCACTCCAGATGTTGCTGAACTATAGTTCCTCACACCCTTGTCCATTGGCCCAGCTCACTAGGGCTCAACTGGAGTTGTCTTCTAAACAGGTGGGTGCGCTGGGTTGTGGAAGGTTGATCTACACAGACTTGACTTCTCCCCAGGGTCTCAGGCTGGGACCTTTCCCAGCCCTACCTATAGTAAAGATAAAGGGACCCCTGACCATTAGGTCCAGTCGTGACCGACTCTGGGGTTGCGGCACTCATCTCGCTTAATTGGCCGAGGGAGCCGGCGTACAGCTTCCGGGTCATGTGGCCAGCATGACTAAGCCGCTTCTGGCGAACCAGAGCAGCGCACGGAAATGCCATTTACCTTCCTGCCAGAGCGGTACCTATTTAACTACTTGCACTTTGACGTGCTTTCAAACTGCTAGGTTGGCAGGAGCAGGGACCAAGCAACAGGAGCTCACCCTGTCGCAGGGATTCGAACCGCTGACCTTCTGATCAGCAAGTCCTAGGCTCTATGGTTTAACCCACAGCGCCACCTGTGTCCCAGCCCTACCTATAGAAGCTGGGAATTGAATCTGAGATGTTATCCATGCAAAGCCAGATGCTCTACCACCAAGCTAAGGCCACTCATCTTTATCTAGACATTGATGAGATCCTGATGACTGAGAGAAAGGATGAAATAAGAGACATTTGGGTCTGTCAAGTCCAGCATCCTGTTTCTCACAGTGGCCAATGAGATGTTTCTGGGAAGCCCATGAAAAGGAGACACCAGTCTGCCGTTTCAACCTGTCAGAAGTTCTGAGAAGCATCCTGAGTCTCTAGTAGTTTTGGAAAGCCAACAGAATTCTTTTTTGATGACCTAGTGATTCCAGTCACTTGATACAGAACCCATTTCCACATGTTTTGGAGCACCGGCTCTTCACAGTAACTCTGGGAATTTTGTCATTCTCTATAGTTTTGTTCAGTCTTGCCTTTCTTTCAAGTAAGGCATGTTACATTGTTACAGGAAGTTAACAGGAATAGGAGTCCTTGGATGGACTAGCCAAGATGTAACCTAGTTGCTTCAGCAAACTGATCGATTTTGGATCTGCTCTGTTCCTTTTGGATTCAACTTGTTCTTCAGGTCCAACTCAGATCCATTATACCTGAATTTGTTTAATTATCTTTTATCTTCTTTTTAAACTTTTTGTGTTTTATCCATGTTTGTTTTGCTTTTTTTGTGAACTGCCTTGAGTCCCAGTTCTGGGGGGTGGGGGAGGGGTGGGGGAGTAGGACAACAACAACAATTCCAGAGCTCTACTTTCCCTCACTGACTATAATGAGGAGCTGAAAAACCACTAAAAGTGCCTGCAAGTGGACCAAGTCTGCCAAATTACAGGCAGGCGCATTCAGCAGGTTTTCTGTACGGAACCTTTACCATTTGTTTTAAAGAAAAAAAGTCTAACTTTTCCTGTCAGAATTGGTTGCAATTTGAAGGCATGTTTGCTCCATCTAGGACAGGGGTCAGCAACCTTTTTCAGCCGTGGGCTGGTCCACCATCCCTCAGACCATGTGGTGGGCTGGACTATATTTTGACAAAATAAATAAATGAACAAATTCCTATGCTCCGCAAATAACCCAGAGATGCATTTTAAATAACAGCACACATTCTACTCATGTAAAAACACCAGGCAGGCCCCACAAATAACCCAGAGATGCATTTTAAATAACAGCACACATTCTACTCATGTAAAAACACCAGGCAGGCCCCACAAATAACCCAGAGATGCATTTTAAATAACAGCACACATTCTACTCATGTAAAAACACCAGGCAGGCCCCACAAATAACCCAGAGATGCATTTTAAATAAAAGGACACATTCTACTCCTGTAAAAACACTCTGATTCCTGGACCGTCTGCAGGCCGGATTGAGAAGGCGATTGGGCCGGATCCAGCCCCCGGGCCTTAGGTTGCCTACCCCTGGTCTAGGATGTCAATGGCCAGGTCACACACTGAGGCATTTAATGCCAATCCTGGCCTGACTATACTGGCTTCCAATTACGGTAGTTTCCAGGCCCAATTCAAATGCTGGCTTTAAACCTATAAAGCTCATATAATGCTATAATGGCTCAGCACCACAATACCTCAAGGACCGCCTCCCTTATATGAACCGACTTAAACCCTGTAATCATCATTGGAAGCCCTTCTTCCTGTGCCCTTTCCATGAGAGATCCAGAGGGTGGCAACATGAGAATGGGCCTTTTCTGCAGTGACTCCCTGCTTGTGGAATGATCTCCCCAGAGGGGCTTGCCTGGTACCTTCATCACATATTTTTAGATGCCAGTCAAAAACATTTCTCTTCTCCCAGGCCTTTGGCTGATGAAACAATCTACACACAATAGAAGATTTTACCAATTTGGAGGTGGGTAAAACAGAAATGATTTAACCTCTCCTCATGTGTTTTGGGTAATCTGTCTGATGATTGATGGCCCTGGGCCAGTGGGCAGCAGTAAGCTGGCAATCACCAAACAACTGGAAGGTTATTTTGGAGACATACAGTTTTAGATGAATGGGGACAGGGGCTCCAACTCCTGGCAGCTTGGCCCTTTCACCCTCCTCCAATATTTCGGGGTAAAAAATAATAAATGTAAAAATAAATAAATCAGGGGACGGAAGATGCAAAGCGCAGAGCTGAGTAAAGTGTAGCTTTCGTGGCCTGCTCCTCTCCTCCCACTGCTGCAGAGGGGAAGAAGGGTCAAAGCAGCCCCCCACTGGTGGTGGCGGCAGGAAGAGGAGGAGCAGCCACAAGCCACTGAAGCTGCACTGCAGCTGAATTTGGCTCCGCCCTGACTCCTCCTTATGTACTGACACCACATGCATGACGTCCGCCGACCCCCTCCCTGCAATTGCCCTTGCAAGCTGGTGCCTCTGAATGGAGATGTTATCTCCAGGTAGGGGTGAGAGCAGTTCCCACTTGAAATACTTGGGAGCTGCTGCCCATCAGTGATGCGAACCAGGTGGAAGTTGGTCTGACTTGCTAAAAGGCAGCTGTCTATGGTCACATCCACACCATACATCAAAAGCACTCTTAGACTATTTTTAATAGTCATAGCTTCCACCAAAGAATCCTAGGATTTGTAGTTTGTTAATGGTGCTGAGAGCACTGGAGGATGAAGGTGGGGGCAGGGGGGCAGCCTCTCCCGGGTGCCATGGGGGGGTGCCATCATGCCTGCGCCCACTCCCCCTGCAATGTTCGGCCCTCACCGTGCACCCCTGTGATGCTCGCCGCACCCCCCCCAGGATGCTCGATGCTCGCCACGCACGCCCTGTGATGCGTGACGCTTGCCGTGCATCCCCGATGCGTGCCACGCCCCCTGGGAGGCGTGCCAGCCATTCCTCCAGATGTATGCTGCTCCCAGTGTTGGAGCAGGTAGCTTCACCACTGGCTGAGAGTTAGAAGGAGACCCTTCAAAAAGTTACATTTCCCAGCCCCTTTAACCAACTACATTTCCCAGAATTTTAGGCGGAAGCTATGACTGTCAAATTAAAAGAGTGCTTTCACTTTATAGCATGGATATGAGTGGAGTTAACTTATGCAAAACTTACAGGGAAAGGAAATAGGGTGATTCATCCATCACTACTTTTCAGAGGATTACACTGGAGATAAACACACACACTTATTTTTAATCTACTGAATCCTAGATCTGATATGTGCTTTTGGTGATGCTGTGCATCTTATTATAGGCTTACTTGCTGCCACTTAATTTTTTTGGGTCCTGCTTTTTACTGTTTTATTGATTTGTATTGTATTGTATTGTAAGTGGCCCGGAGAACATTTGCAAAGTGAATTGTTCCAGTGCCACAGTAAAACAACAACAACCCAATTCTGTGACATCAGCTTGACTCAGCAAAACAATCCACAGAGCAACTTGACAGGAGCCCTTTACCAGAAAAGTTTGAGTCAGCAACACTTTCCCCACACTCCATCTAATAACATGGATTCTACTATAGCCATGGACATCCAACTGCACTTAATCTACTCTTTTTCAAGACTACCAGTGTGATCTTACAATGTTTACTTTGAAGTAAGTCTCAAGCAGCAGAGGTGAATTTAGGGCATGGAGCCTTGGGGGTGCCATAGGGGGTGCTGCAAGAATGGAAGGTGAGAGGTGGGGGGGGGGGAAACCAAATTTTGGTGTTGCACAGGGTGCTGCTGAAAATTGAGACCCCGAGGTCTGTCACTGCAACCAGTCCTATGTTTTGCTGGCATCTTCTAAGAAAGAAAGCATGACCACCACCACCAGCAGATACTATGCGATGATCAATGGGTGTCTCCAATCCTCCACTTTTTCATCAGTTCTTTGGTGGCACATGTCACTGGATCTCATGGTAATGGGTCAGCTTGTTGAGTCAGTTCAAGCTCCATTCAGCCCCAATGAACACAGTGGGACTTACTTCTGAGCAGATTGAGCTGGTAATAGTGATGGAAGAATTTGTCCATTTTGCTTTCCCCTGCTTTCTTATTTTTCCAGTCTTAAGTTCAGGTCACCGCATTTCCACAGCAGTCTGCAATTTTCGTTTTTTAGAGAGAAAAAACATGTGGCCCCCTGGATCTTTGTGGAAAGCATCAAGGAAAAGAGATTTTGGATTATTACAACCGAAAACCCAAAAGAGAGCTTAACAAAAGCATTGGAAATAATAAATAACCATGGGAAAGTAGCCGGTTTCAAGTTAAACAGTTCCAAAACCAAAAGTATGGTTAAAAATCTCACGGTGAAAGAAAAAGAAGAAATCAAAACTCTAACTAAACCTAAAGTCTGCCAAAAATAAAATATCTCATAATCTATATAAACACCAAAAAATATTAATCTTTACCAATCTTTACCAAGACGTGGTCAGAATTTTTTTTTAAAATATGAAGATATGGAGTAGACAGAAATTATCTTTTTGGGGATGGATTTTGATAATTAAAATGAATACCCTCCCAAAAATGCCTTTTCTTTTCCAGAGCATTCTGGAACAGGCTGCATAACATTTTGGCAAAAAGAAATATCTAAATTCATTTGGGAAGGATGGAGACCTAGAATTAAGCACAAATTGTTAATTGACGTTAAAGAGAGGGGTGGATTTGGCCTTCCCAACCTGAAGCTTTATTATGAGGCAGCCTGCCTATTCTGGATAAGGGATTGGTGTCTACTCAAAAATACGAACTTGCTTGATTTGGAAGGGCATGGCAATCTTTTTGGTTGGCATGCTTACCTTAACTACGACAAGACTAAGGCACACAAGGCGTTTCTGAATCACATTATTAGAAAAGCGCTATATACAGTTTGGATAAAATATAAAGACCTGATTCAATATAAAACCCCACAGTGGATCTCCGCCTTGGAGGTTAATGCAGTAAAGAAAAAGAATAGGCAGGTAGGCTGGCTCACGTATAAGTCATTATTAATGGAGGAAGGCACCAACTAAAGTTAAAACAGTATGATGATATGAAAGAACATTTTTCAGGATCGTTACAGTACTTCCAACTAAACGAGACCTTTACACTTAATAAAAAGAAGGGCTTTGCCAAAGAACCCTCTAAATTGGAAACAGAATTGTTAAATAATAAAACTAAGATACTTTCCAGAAAGTATCTGGGAAGTCAAGGAGGAGGAGGTCAAATCAGTAATGATTAGCAGGGGCATAGGGGGGAGGGCAGGGCTGCCCTGGTGCCACTCTGGGAGGGGTGACAAGATGGCCCCTGCCTTTCCCCGGCTGTAGAGCAGCCGAGGGCACGTGCAGTCCATATGGGCACTGCTCATGCGGCATCCGTACGGGCTGCTGCTCTTGCGTGACGTCCGTACAGGCATCCGTACGGCTGCTGTGTGCAAGCGGCAGCCCATACAGTCACTGTGCAAGTGGCAGCCCGTATAGACTGCGCACACATGGGATGCCACACATGCGCAGTCCTTATGGGCTGCACCGCCCTCTGTGCCAGAGAGGGTTCCTCCGCCACTGATCATTAGGTGGGCCCAGGATGTTGGTCATACTATTCTGATGAGTGATTGGGAAAATTTGTGGAAAACAAATATGAAATTTACAGCCTGTTATAATACAGTGGTACCTCGGGTTACATACGCTTCAGGATACATACACATCAGGTTACAGTCTCCACTAACCCAGAAATAGTATCTTGGGTTAAGAACTTTGCTTCAGGATGAGAACAGAAATCGTGCTCTGGCGGTGCGGCGGCAGCAGGAGGCCACATTAGCTAAAGTGGTGCTTCAGGTTAAGACGAGTTTCAGGTTAAGAATGGACGTCCAGAACAAATTAAGTACTTAACCCAAGGTACCACTGTATTGCCTGCTGCATAAGCTAGAGTGAGCCCCATCTGACAAAGCATCAAGAAGATAGAAGCAGACATGTGAGTTTGGCAGCAAGGCAAGGAGGCCAGTGCACGCTGCTCTGTCCAACAGCATCCCAAACTCTCAGAAATGCAAGTAAAACAGCAGCAGCAGCAAATATTAACAATTATGCAATGTACAGTAGAAAGCAAGCAGGGGCAAGGGGGCTTTCCAGTGTTTTGCATATGTTAGGGTTGTCATACGTTTGGGAAAACCCACATGCCCATCTGGGAAATGTCCAATTGTGGGGTGGGGTGGGGAGTTGGGCTTGGGTTTGAGTGGCTCGGGTTCAGGCTGCTCTGCACACCACTGCCGCTGCCAGCCCGAGCTGGGGAAAGAGGCATGTGGGCGTGAGTGCTCTGCACTCCACAGCCACTTCCAACCAGAGTCAGGGAAAGAAGCTCGTGGGTGTGGTGATTGCGGCTCCACACGCCTGTACGCACCTCTTCCCCTAGCTCAGACTGGCAGCAGCTCATGCTGCCCTCTTTTTTTGCTCTTCAAGATACTGGCTGGGGAACTACATTGCAAAATAAGGGATGAATTAAGCTATCAATTTCCGTTCCTCTCAGTTTCTCAATCTTCTAGTCTTAAATTATGCCCAGTTGTTTGTGATTTTAGAAAAATAAGCCCACATTAAAATTTGTGTGAATTTCACCTAATATACATTTTTTGCAAGCAATTTCCCCTAATGTGATGAATTGTATATTCTTTTTTGGTAAGTTAACCATTATCATTATATTATTGGCATTGAGGGATGTTTCTGAGCAGTTGTACTGCTTTCCAGTCAGTGCATACTTGTAACTGCTTGCTGAAATCCTGTTTCTTTTCATACCACAAACTATCCTGCTTATTTTAATTTTGTTCTGCTCCTGTACTGCAAGAGTATGGTGATAATGTAATAAAACTGGGGTAGCATCACAGAGCAACTAATAATGAAGAATGGAGTGTGGATGGTCCAGAATAAATCCGCAACAAATGGACTATTATTGTGTCATAAACTGTGAATCTGGTAGGCTCACCTATTAATGCAAGCTGAATCAGATTTCTCCTCCTGTATGCACACCTGATTTAGTGTGATGGAGATGTTTTATTTACACATATGGTGTGTGCAGGGACGTCTTTACCATTGGGAGTAGTGGCGCAGTGAGACAGGGTGCCAAGCAGTGGAGGGGAAAGCAGGGAGGTAAGCGAGGCAGAGCAGAGGTTTGGTGCCTGCGCGCCTCCAGAGCCCGTCGGAGGCACTAGGACCCTGTTCCGTTCTGCAGCGCCAGGGTCATCCCTCATCCCGGCGCTGTTTCCTCATTTAGCACCTCATCGATCTCCCGCTGCGAGAACAATGGACTCTACCGAAACCTCGTTATCTTGTTAACTCTTTCATAACCTGGATGAAACATAACAAATCAATGTCAGAGTGTTTCCGAAACCTGTCGACTTTAAGAAAAAGCCTCAAAACTTTGGAAATTAATATAAAATCACTAGTTCCACCGATTTGCTTCATTACAACGCCATTTAATACCTTTGGCCAAGGACTTCAAACCCCATCAGTTCCCGCCATGATCCCTCAGGCATGCAGTCACGTGCAAGCTCTCCTGGGCAGCCCCATTGCCACTGCGGAGCGCTCCTTCGGCTCACCGGGTCTCGCCTGGTGAATGGGGCTTGGGCTACAGGGCACATACCAAACTTTCTGTGGGATGGCCGCCCCTGGAGCCTTTCCAGTGACTGCCACAGAGAAGCCCGTTTATTTATTTCCTGGAGTATTTTAATCATAGTATCATAGAACTGGATGGTTGGAAGGGACCCCAGAGGGTCCTCTAGACCAACCCCCTCCGGTGCAGGAATCACAGCGCAAGAATCTCTTAGAAAACAAGTTTGCTCCATCTTCCCTGTGAACAGCCCTTCAGATACAACAGAATAACAGAACCATTCACCCAGTTGGAAGGGAACCACCAGGGTCATCTAGTCCAACCCCCTGCAATGCAGGAATCTTTTGCCCAACATGGGGCTTGAAACCACAACCCTGAGATTAAGAGTCTGGTGCTTTACTGACTGAGGTATATCTAAGTTCAGCATTTTTTCCCTCATTTTGGTGCCAGGTGAAGCTATGCCATTTTGCTTCGACAATTTAAGACCAGGAGTGACTTGTCAGATTTTGGCTGGCCCACATGAACCCGAGACTATATATGTGTGTATCTAGGTGCATTGTTAATAAATGAGCAACTAAAACAAGTTTGTTTATGCTTCCTGTTTTCTTTTCCCAAGCAGAGATAATGTGTAAGCGTGGTGTCAGCTCCCTAAAAAAAGCCAACAACTCTGGGGAACCTTTTCTAAAAAAAGTCAACAACTTTGGGGTCCCCCCTTTTAAAAAGGTTGACAACTCTGGGAAACGGGGAAGGGGGGCGTCGGAGGGATCTCTTGCACCACGGGCACTGGATATGCTTAAGACGGCCCTGGGTGTCTGTGTGTGTGTATGCAAGTATGTATGTGCATGCCCCAGGTACTGAACCGACTTATCCCATCTCTTGGAACAGCAGGGAATATGTTCCCCTCAAAGATGGCATTCTAAAAACATTCCAAAGAACTGAGAACTCTCAAACTTTGTAAAGGGGATTTCTCCAGCAGCAGCTGCGCTCACCCAGGCATGCTAAGGATGAGCTGATTTCTGTCCTCAACGGGATGTATACCTCCCTCCCCCTGCAGATGTCTTAAAATAGCAACTAACTAATGCTTCTGGGCATGTTGAAATTCCAGGCTTGGGAGGAGGAAGTATTTCCCTTTTGTTCAATGTTACATCATATCAGATGATGTTTGGAAGGCTTATGGAGAGGCTGTCACGAGTTGAGACAAGAAAGCTAGATTCCACACTGACATTTCCACTCTGCCTGTGAAAACACAAGAGGCAGCTTCCTTCCGCCATCCAAGCCACAAAACATCTGAGCAATGCTCTGAGATGCTGGTGGCCTTTTGATGCCCCACTCACAAATTTCTCTTCATTACTTGTTTCCTCTTAAGAAATGATGTAATGCAAAGCCTGAACTATGCATTAGAAGAAGGGTGGAGTATATGTGGCCCACCAGATGTTTCTGAGTGACAGCTCCCAGCATCCTACTGGGCTATGCTTGCTGGGGCCAAATGGGAACTGGAAATTAACAATGGTTGAGGGAGCTGGGTATGTTTAGGTTGGAGAAAAGAAGACTTAGAAAAGAAGATTGTTGTTGTTGTTTAATCATTTAGTTGTGTCCGACTCTTCATGACCCCATGGACAAGAACATGCCAGGCACTCCTGTCTTTCATTGCCTCCCGCAGTTTGGTCAAACTCATGTTCGTAGCTTCAAGAACACTGTCCAACCATCTCGTCCTCTGTCGTCCCCTTCTCCTTGTGCTCTCAATCTTTCCCAACACCAGGGTCTTTTCCAGGGAGTCTTCTCTTCTCATGAGGTGGCCAAAGTATTGGAGTCTCAGCTTCAAGATCTGTCCTTCCAGTGAGCACTCAGGGCTGATTTCCTTAAGAATGGATAGGTTTGATCTATGTTTGATAACACAGCCATCTTCAAATATGTGAAGTGCTGTCACATGGAAAATAGAGCAAGTTTGTTTTCTCCTACTCCAGAGGGGAGAAATCCAAAGGAATGGATTCAAATTACAAGAAATTAGGTTGCAACTAAACATTAGGAAGAATTTTCTGGTGGTAGGAGCTGTTTGATAGTGGAGCAGACTACCTCAGAATGTAGTGAACTCGCTTTCATGGGAGGTTGGATAGCCATCTGTCAGGGATTCTTTAATTACAGGGGGTTGGCCTAGATGCACAATTCTATGTACAACTATGTACAACTCTGTTGTTGCTGTTGTTTAGTCGTTTAGTCATGTCCGACTCTTCGTGACCCCATGGACCAGAGCACGCCAGGCACTCTTCATGGATCACTGCCTTGCCCCTTCATGGATCACTGCCTTGCCGTGGCGAAGGGGCTTGAATAACTCAGAGAAGCTATGAGCTATGGCGTGCAGGGCCACCCAAGATGGACAGGTCATAGTGGAGAGTTTTGACCAAATGTGATCCACCTGGAGCAGGAACCGGCAAGCCACTCCAGTATTCCTGCCAAGAAAACTCCATGGACAAAGACAACAGGCATGTACAACTCTACAGTTCTATGATTCCAGGATTCTGACATGTGGAAGACCACAGGTTCCCTGTCTTTGTGGTAACTGATTGGAACATACATTCTGAATATGTGGTTAACAGCTTAACACCAGTTGCCCACAATCATTATTCATCTGGCTGGAACAACCCCAGCATCCCTGACTATTGACTCAGCTTGCTGGGGCCAACAGGACTAGGAGTCCAACAGCATTTGGAGGGCTGCTGAGTTCCTCATCTCCAGATTAGAATGTCCCTAGCTCAAATCTTCTCTGAGCCATGAATGGCCGACTACATGAGTGAAGGCTTTCTCCACAGTATTCAGAAGGGAGATTCAATGGTAGTTGTTACAGCCATGGTGGTCGCTTTTGTTTTTGTAGTCACAATGCTGAAGCCACACATGTCTTTAGGCTCAGATCCTGTTTCCAAACACTGCAAGAGAAAGCCATGGAGGTGCATCATGAGGAAGGAGTTGGCACCAGCTATCAGTACTTCTGTTGCGATTTCATCCTGTCCCAGGGCTTTACCAATGCGTGAGAGTTGATGGCGTTCTTCAGCTCATCAAGGGAGGGAGGGACACCTTCCAAAAGAGGCAGTCAGGATGCTGTCAACTGCTGTGCAGTGACACTTTCTGCTTTGTGCTATGAGTTCTCTGGCTGGAGAAGTATCTTGCCACCAGGGAGTGATCCATGTCACAGTTGGCACTGTGATAGCTCTATGTGACACACATACATTTCAGTGCTGGCCGATCAAGTCCAGTTCATGCCAGCGACCTGACCTTGGATCTCTCCAGGACACTCAGTGTTTTACCTTGGTAGAGAAGAAAGTGTTTGTGATACAAGCACAGTTCAAGCTGCCTTTGTACATTCTTGTGCATTGTGATGGCCTGGGAATCCGATTCAGAGGCTGAACCGGAGGAATCCCAGCCTGCACAGGAGTCCCCGCCTCCAGGGCCGGCTGAACTGGGGCAGGGCCTTGATTCTGAAGCGCCTGCACCTGTGCCAGATCCTCAGGAGCAGGCACCAAGTGAATCCACTCTGGCTCCAGAGGTGGTTGAGGACTCAGTGCCTACAGGTGAGTCTCCCCCTGGGTCCAGTAACCCTTCAGCCTCTCCTGAACTGCAGAGGCTCAGGGCAGAGAGGCGGAGGGAACTGGTTTCTCCCAGGAGGAGTGCTTGCCTTAAGGCCAGGAGAGGCGGGTCTCCTGGGGGCTGGGACCGCCCCTGGCCTCAGAGAAGATAAAGGCCAGTCAGCCCGGTCCCAGGTTGCGGGAGCAACGTCGCTGAAGAGCTGTTTCAGCCAGCACCCAGTCCGGTTCCCCCAGAGTTCCTGTCCTTGCCCGGCTCCTCGCTGTGGACCCCGCTTCGCCCGTGGAGGACTGTCTACCGACCCTCGACTCAGGTCCTGGACCTTGCCCCACAGTAACCTCCCCCCTGGACCAGCAAAGTTTGCTCCCGCCACACCCGCACTCCCCCTTTGTTGGGGTGTGTTCGGGAAGAGCCAGAGGCCATGGCTGACCAGGCAGCTGCACTGGTGGCATTAGCCCAGGAGAACCAGGCCTTGACCCACACCGTTCAGCAGCTAAGCGATGTGGTTATGGCGCTTCAGCAGCGGTTGGACGCCCTACCAGCTCCTGGGGCCGATACCCCAGCTCCAGGCAAGTACCCAGTGGCCTTGCCAGAGAAATTTGATGGGGACCTGGCCAGCTTTCCCATGTTCCTTGCCCAGGCCAAGTTGTATATTCAGGGGCGAGCCCGGAACTTCCCTGATGACTGCACCAAGGTGCACTTCTTGATCAGTTTGTTAAAGGACCAGGCGGCCAAGTGGGCTTTGCCACTGCTTCGGCAAGACTCTCCTTTGCTAACAGACTATGTGGGGTTTTGTAACCACTTAGAGACTGCGTTCGGCAACCCTCTGAAGGAGAGCCAAGCCAATCGGGCAATTCATCGGTTGAGACAGGACAAGTCCACAGCCACCTCCTACGCCACAGAATTTCGGCTGTTGGCGCAGGACTTGTCTTGGAATGACACTGCACTTCAGGACCAGTATCTTGAGGGACTGTCGGACGAGATACTGGATCAGTTGGCCACGATGGATCGTCCCACCACGCTGGACGCCCTCATTCAGCGGAGCCTGCAGATAGACGATCGGTTGGAGGACCGTCACCAGGCCTGGGACCGCCAGCACTCCCGGCTCCTGGCTCCAGTCATTCCCAGCAGGTCCACGGCCACAGCCGAGTTGCCGGACGAGCTAATGCAGCTTGGAGCTGCGCGACCTCGCCTCTCCCCCTCGGAGAAGACGTGGCATCGGGAGGGGAACCTGTGTCTGTACTGCGGTGGGAGTGGACATTACGCCCGGTCCTGTCCTGAGAAGATGCCAGCCTCAGGGAAACCGCCAACCTCGGTAGCCGAAAGGCCTGGCAACCTGGGGTCCCAAACCATGCAAGAGGGGCCCACATCAGTGGAATTGCGACATCTCATGGTTTCGGTGCATCTTTACCCTCCAGGTGGGCCCTGGATTCTTACCCACGCTCTGGTAGATTCGGGGGCAACCCGCTCCTATATGGATGCTGCCTTTGCTGCTCATCATCAGGTGCCACTTCAGAACAAGCTAGAACCGGTACAGGTGGAGGCAATTGATGGGAGGCTCTTGCGATCCGGTGCCATCACTCGGGAGACCCAGCCCTTGGTCTTGTGTCTCCAGCAGCACCGGGAGGTGCGAACTTTGGACATTGCCTCCATGCCCCAGTTCCCCCTAGTGCTCAGGATGGACTGGCTGGAGGCTCACAATGTTCAGATTGACTGGGTCAATCGGACTGTGCATTTCCCAGACCCATGTCCCCATGCTCAGTCCGAGATGCTAGCAGCCGCGCCCACTGAGGAGGCTGCATCAACGCTCCCCACTGAGTACCGGGACTACCAAGACGTGTTCGAGGAACGGGGGGCAGACCAGCTGCCACCGCATCAGTCTTTTGACTGCGGAATAGACCTCCAGCCCGGAGCGCCCCTGCCGGTGAGTCGCTTATACTCTCTTACGGAGCCAGAGCACGAAGCGTTGCAGGACTTCCTGAACGAGAACCTGGAGCGTGGGTTCATTCGGCCTTCTACCTCGCCTACCGTTGCGCCAGTGCTCTTCGTTAAGAAGAAATGTGGGGAGCTTCGCCTTTGCCATGATTACCGGGCCCTGAACAAAATTACCATCCCAGACCGGTACCCCTTGCCCCTTATTTCGGAGTTGCTGGAGCAGGTGCAAGGGGCGCAGGTGTTCACCAAGCTAGACCTCCGGGGGGCCTACAATTTAATTCGGATCCGAGCCGGGGATGAGTGGAAGACTGCATTCGGGACCCAGTATGGGCAGTTCGAATACCTGGTTATGCCTTTCGGATTGTGCAACACGCCCGCGGTGTTCCAACGGTACATCAACCACGTGTTCCAGGACTTGCTAGACAAGTACGTGGTGGTGTACTTGGATGACATTCTGGTTTTCTCCCGTGACCCAGCTCGCCACGAGGGTCATGTCCAGACCGTGCTGCAGTGTTTGCAGGAGCACCGCCTGTATGCGAAGCTCAGCAAGTGTGAGTTCCATCAGCGGTCAGTGGACTTCCTGGGTCACCGACTCTCTCCAGACGGGGTGCAGATGGATCCTGAGAAGGTGGCAGCGGTTCGGGAGTGGGCGGCACCTCGGAACCGCAAGGACCTACAGCGATTCCTGGGGTTCGCCAACTATTACCGGACCTTCATTCAATTTTTTCAATTCAAGTTTATTGCGGCCAAAGCCAGTGACACTAAACACCACAAGATCAGACAACAAGAAATCAGCAACAACTTCAGAAAAGAAAAAAGGTTACACAAGCGAACTTCGCAGTGTGCCATTCAACAGAAGAGATTTACGCTTCTTAATTACTAAAGTGCAAAATTTAGCCACCTCATATGATATTGAGCTTGAGGAATCTTCCAGGAGGTATTTTCGAAGAATTTCAGGGGAGGATTCCAAATAATATTGAAGGGGTATAAATTTTGATAGAAGCGGTAAAATAAGTTGAACTCGTTCTTCACTATAGAATTCGCAAGATAGAAGAATGTGTGTGACAGATTCTACCTTATTAGACATACAAGGGCAGAGACGTGCATGCATTGGAACCCGCGTGAATTTGCCGTACAGCACTGCTGAGGGCATTGTCTCAAAGCGGGCTCTAGAGAAAGCCCATCTATAGGCTTCGTTAGTGATGTTAGTTAAGTAAGGGGCAGCTGCAAAATTAGGCCAAGCTTTTAAACATCTATACGTCTCTGGGAGTAGGGCGCCTTCTTGTTATAATTCGATATCATAAAGTCTCCGAGTGATAGTAGCTTTTGCCTTGTTCAGAGTTCCAATAAAAAGATTTTCAGGGTTTAGGCCAATTTGTTTGATCTTGTTAGTTATTTGCATAAGCCAAGGAGGATAGGGAA
Organism: Podarcis pityusensis; assembly: GCF_964106645.2. NCBI lineage: Eukaryota > Metazoa > Chordata > Lepidosauria > Squamata > Lacertidae > Podarcis > Podarcis pityusensis. The sequence continues at coordinate 8,367,788 of NC_138044.1, read as the reverse complement.
CTGCGGCCAGGAAGCAAGGTAATAGACCCTTAGGATTGTAATGGATTTTCAGCCAGAGGGATATTGCTTGTTCCCAGACTTTTAATTCCACTCTGGGCAGTCCTGCCTCTTGCCTTAAGACTGCATTAGGTGTACACTTAGGGGTAGCAAATAATGATCTTAAGAATTTAGATTGTACTGTTTCAAGGGTCTTAAGGTTGGCAGAGGGGCTAATTTGAGAGCCATATAGAAGTTGGGCTAAAGATTTTGCCTGAAAGACTGTTAGGGCCATCGGGAGGAAGCCAGCTCCTTTCCTTCTGAATAATCTAAGGATAGCATTTGCACTTCTTTCTGCTGATATAGCTGATGTGGTCAAGTGTGTTGAGAATTTGGCATTATAAGAGAAAGTAATGCCTAAGTATTGGAAGGTCTTAGTCTGTTCAATGGCGTTTCCCTTTACGCTCCAATTATCCTTCCTGAAGGAGCGGTTAAAATGTACAATTTTGGTTTTGGCAAAGTTAATTGTTAACAGTTCAGTGTTACATTGGTCACTAAACTTTCCTAAGGCACGTTTCAGACCCACTTTGGTTTGAGAGAGAAGAACAGCGTCATCCGCATACATTAAAATTGGTACTTTTCTGCCATTAGAGAACACAGGGGGGTGGGTTTCAATTTCACGGCAGCATGTGACCAGGGAGTTAACATAGATGTTAAATAGGAATGGGGCTAATAGGCATCCTTGTCTAACTCCTCTTTGGACTGGGATTTCTCTAGAGAGTCTGCCGTCCTGTGCAAGTCTTATCTGGAGGGTATTGTTCTCATGAAGCTTAATCATCAGAAGTAATAACCTTCTGTTAATACCCATATTGGCCAATTTGGCCCAGAGCCTGCTCCTGGATACAGAATCAAATGCTGCCTTTAGGTCCACAAAGGCCGCATATAATGACTTTTTCCAATATTTCGCATACTTATAGACAAAGTAATCTAACACTAAGCAGTGATCAATGGTGGAACGTCCGGATGTAAACCCTGCTTGTTCAATTTCTAGCAAGTTATTATGATCTAACCATTCCCATAATTTTAGGCATAGATGTTTTGTATAAAGTTTACAGATCACATTCAGGAGACTAATTGGTCTATAATTAGATGGATCAGAGGGGTTGCCCTTTTTAAATATGGGAACAATTATAGCTAGTCCCCAATCTTTAGGGATTTCAGTTGTCTTATCTATATATGAAAATAGATTTGCAAGGACCGGGGCCCACCAGTTTATTTGCGCTTTCAGAAGTTCAGCGACAATGAAATCACTTCCTGGGGCTTTGCCAGATTTCATTTGTAGAATTAGCGAAGTGATTTCAGTTTCAGATGTTGGGGGCCATGGTGTATCATTATCTAAGGGGATGTTAAGCGGCGCAGAAGGACGATGTTCCCTAAACAGCACTTTATAGTGCTCTTCCCATGAATTTGCAGGGATTATTGTGCCCTCATTAGGAGCTTTGGTTTGACTGGAGATAATTTTCCAGAAGTTGGAATTGTCTTTTTCTATTGACGCTTTTATGAGGGCCTGCCAGATGAGAGAGTCTGAGGTTCTTTTTTTGGTTTTTAATAACTCTTTGTAGTTCTTTTTTTTAAGTTGTAACTCCAATTTAGTGATAGGGTTAGGATTTTGCTGGAAGACCTTAAAGCATTCCCTGAGTATAAGTTTTGCCTGAGTGCATTCGTGGTCAAACCATTTTTTGTTGGTAGGGGAGTCATTTTGGTTAGATCTTCTGGGTCTTGACAATAACGGTTGGAGTTTTTGGATTAATGTGTTATAATGGTCAATTGGGGAGGTCTCTTCAGTGTCGTTGGAAGTCAGATCAGCCCAGAGGAGTTGACCTTCCATTGATTGAGTCCAAATACCAAAATTGTTATTAACATAAGGGGACCATTTAATTCTGGATCTGCCTATTTGTTGTAAAGCGCTAGGATCAGGAGTCTGCGGGGCAAGCCCACATCTAGAGGGTTCCCAAAATTCAGTCCTTTTAAGATTTAGGGGTAAATGGTCACTTTCGGTTCTTATATCTACAGTAAATTCAATATATTCATCGAAGAGTTCTTGGGAGACAAGGATGTAGTCAATAACAGAATGCCTTAAGCCTGACCAGTAAGTAAATTGGCCAGGGCAGTCCCCCGAGGAGAGGCCGTTTAAAATAACAAGGTTTAATCTAAGTGCCATTAAAAAAAGACATGTACCAGCAAAATTGGTAACTGGGTCAAGTGAGTGACGCCTGAATAGGGGCCAATGTTCATCATTAGCATTTAGGGGACCCATTCCACTTTCCTTGATTAACTGTTCGTCTGAGTGGCCTAGCCTTGCATTAAAATCCCCACCAATAATTAAGGAGGCAGAGGGAAACTTATTTGAGACAAGGAGAATGCAGTCTTCCAGTTCGTTCCAGATGTTTTTAAGATCAGTTTGTTTCATAAGTGGGTGAATATAAACACTGATGCATATGATCTTAAAATGGGTGGAGAATATTTTAACGGCCAAAATCCATTTTTTATCGATTTTCAATTGGATAGGGGAGGCTCCTAGATCTGTCGATACGAAGGTGCTCAAACCTCCCGCCGGTCTTCCGCCTTTTGGGCCGATTGAGGCAGGGGAATGGAAAGCAAAGTAATTGTGTAGTTCGAAAGGATTTTGCATCCAGGTTTCTTGGAGCAGGATGATCTTGAACTGTGATACGTAGGTTAAAACGTCTTTGTCCCTTGTTTTCGATTGCCATCCAGCAACGTTCCAGGATAGTAGTAGGGGTGAGAGTCATTTTGTCTCTTCAATAGCATCTAGGGCTTTCCCGGGGTCGTGGAAGATGCAACCATTGGATGGTTGAGTCTCCGGTAATGTGATTAGGGGCGCCACAGAGATTTCGGCGTGGATTTCAGTTGGGCAGAGTAGGGGTGTGTGTTCTGCCGTGACCTGAGGAGATTCATGACCCATTTTTCGCTCCAAGTTAGGTGGAATATTTGCCTCTTTTGTGGGCACTAGATCTTCAAAGTTGCGGAGATAGAGTAATAACTCATCTAGTCTGTCCGTTATCTCTGTTTGTTCGGCTTTTGGCAGATGGGAGAAGGAGACAAGTAATTCCTGCTCCATCGAATTCTCAAGATGAGTAGCCTTTGATAGGAGGGGCATGGGGGTCTCTGTCCAACTAATTAAGTCTGAGGGTGGAGAGGTAGAGCTCGTAGTAGATGGAATGCCCTCATTTTTAATTGCTTTCCTTTTAACTGGAGAGTAGGGAATAAGAGGGCAAATCTTAGTGTTGATAAAAACTCTTGTGATAAAAATTCTATAATTAGTCAGGTAGCTTCGTAGGGACATCATATAAGTTGGAAGCTTTTTAGAATCAAAGGTGAGCAGTATCCTCTGCATGTGTGGCTTGCTGTAAATGTGGACAGTGGATTTCAGATCGATGGAAAGAGGATCTACGCCCAGAAGCTCAGCTAGATGCCTTCTTGCGACATGTGTAGACGACCAGTTAACAACCTGACCTTTGAAGGGGAGGATAATTAAACAAAGTCTAGTGGCTTGTAACGAAAGATTATAGGAAGATATGGTGTGTAAATCTTCCATAGATTGTTCGTTTTCAGATTTGCAGCCAGTCTGCGGGGTTGAGCGTAATAGGGCAGGTACTCTGGGTGTTGGTTCAGCCCTATCCTCCGGTGAAACGTCTACAGGGCTGACATTAACTTTTGGGGATACAAAGGATGTAATCTTCTCTAAAGAGCCTTTGATGTCTCTTATGTATTTAAAGATACAGTCCACGGTTTTAGCCACTAGGTCTAACATGGTAGAGTGTTCAAGCAGTAATTCAGAGAGATGGTTTGCTTGTTCTCCGATGCAGTCTTCCGCCTGAATGGGCATAGTTGGAACTTTTTTGGGGCCTTTTGGTCTCGTGATGGTGTTGTTTAAGGAGTTAATGGGTTGTTTAGTGGGTGGTTCCTTCGGTGTAATTTCCTTATCTATTATCTCTGCTAATGGCGAGAAGCTGTTCGAGGTCGGAATATTAAAAGTGTCCTTTGTTTTTCCATAGAAGAATTTGCTGATTTTGGTTTGCTTGGTAAGGGGCAAACATGCCATTTCCTCTAAGTCCTCAGATTCTCTGCAGCGTTTACCAACCCCCCTCCTCGCATCAGCAGGGCTGTCTAATTGCTGAGTCATCTCTCCCTTTGCCTCGCTCTTTTATCTTCCCTAAATTTTTCAAAGAGTCGAGGGAGTATTTTCCTTGAAAGTATCCTATTCAAGGAGGAGGAGTGTGCCAAAGGTTATTGGCATAACACTAAATTATGCTCCGTCTGTGCCTCCAGACTTGTGGTGGGAACAGCCCATGAATCTTCCTGTAAGCTCTTCGCAGTGTGATAAGATAGTCAATGCGGCTTTAAAGCTCCAAGAAGAGTCAGGAAAGCGGAACGTGGGATAGAATGGGGTGAGGTGCTTAAATTTATCTGAGCTCAATATTCATTAAAATAGTCTTTAAAAGGAGTAAGAAAAAATAAAAAGATAAAATCAATGGGCTCACATTAGTAGAGTGCTGTCCACCATCATACCGGAAGAGGAAGCAGCCCGGACCTTCATTGCAGATTATGCTCATCGTACCACCCCGCTGACCCGGCTACTGCGCCCCAAGACACCATTTTCCTGGGACAAGGAGGCGGAGGAGGCGTTTCAGGGGTTGAAAGCCTGTTTCCAGAGAGCGCCGATCTTGCAACATCCTGATCCCTCTCGACCTTTTGTGGTAGAGACTGACACCTCCAGCACTGCTCTCGGTGCCGTCTTGTCCCAGCAGGGCGGACCTGATGCGCCACTGTTACCTTCTATTCCCGCCAGCTCCTTCCGGCGGAGCGTAACTATACCGTGTGGGAGCGGGAACTACTGGCCATCAAAGTGGCCTTTGAGGTCTGGCGCCACCATCTTGAGGGGGCACGACACCCAGTGGAGGTGAGAACCAACCACCGGAACCTGGAGTACCTCCAGACCACCCGCAAGCTGAACCAAAGGCAGACCCGGTGGGCGTTGTTCTTTTCCCGGTTCCAGTTCCGGATCCGCTACATCCCTAGCTCCCAAAACCAGAAGGCGGATGCCCTGTTCCGGAAACCTAAAGACAGTGCAGACACGGTACAGCAAGCAGTACCAACCACGATCCTACCACCGGCTGCGTTCCTGGCCACTCAGGAGCCTGAGCCACTGCAGGCTCGGGTGCGGGAACAGCAGCGGGTCGACGCTTGGGCCCAGGAATGACTTCAGGAACTGGCCAAAGAGTCATGCCCTCAGTATCCGGGGCTGGTATTGCACCAGGGCCTACTGCTGCACCACAGTCGCCTGTACATTCCGCCAGGGCCACTGCGGGCTGAGGTTCTCAGGATGACCCATGATGCCCCAGCAGCGGGACACTTTGGGCGGTATCGGACCACCCATTTGGTAAGCCGCAAGTTTTGGTGGCCCCACCTGAAGGCTGACGTGGCTCGCTACGTCGCTGGTTGTGACGTCTGCTGGCGGGCCAAGGGCCCTACTGGGCGACCCCCCGGCCTACTTCAGCTGTTGCCAGTTCCACCACGTCCTTGGCACATGGTTTCGCTGGACTTTGTAGTGCACTTAGCCCCGTCTCGTGGCTGTACCTGCCTCCTAGTTTTCTCCGACCATTTCACTAAGATGCACTGTGCCCCCTGCCCATCCGTACCCTCAGCTAAGGAAACCGCTCAGCTATACCTTCAGCATGTCTTCCGCCTGCATGGCCTACCTGAGTGTGTGGTGTCCGACTGGGGCATCCAGTTCACATCCCGTTTCTGGCGAGCATTGCACCAGACCCTCGGGACAGAGGTCTGTCTATCATCTGCCTACCACCCACAGACCGATGGCCAGATGGAACGGGCGAACACGGTGCTGGAGCAGTACCTCCGGTGTTACTGCAGTTACCAGCAGGATGACTGGGTTGACCACCTAGCATTGGCGGAGTTCGCCTACAACAACGCGGTGAACGCGTCCACCCAGCAGACCCCGTTCCAGGCCAGTTACGGTTATCATCCGCGGCTGTTTCCAGATGTGCTGCCGGCATCCGCGGTCCCTGCGGTGACAGAGTGGCTTCAAGAGCTCCAGTCCCAGCAACAGCTATTGATGGAGCAACTGCGCCAGGCCAAGGAGGCGTACAAGGCCCAGGCCGACTGCCACCGCCAGGTGGGGCTGGAACTCCACGTCGGTGACCTGGTATGGCTCTCCACTCGCCACCTCCACCCCTCTCGACCTTCGCGGAAGCTGGACGCCCATTTCACCGGCCTGTTTCCCATCGTGGACAAGGTCTCGCCTGTGGCATTCCGTCTCCGGTTGCCCGCAACCCTGAAGGTTCACCCGGTATTCCACATGTCCCTTCTGAGTCCAGTGGCCCCGCCCGACGAGTTCCACCCGAACCGTTCACGACCGCAGCCAGTTTTGGTTCAGGGGGAGCCTGAGTACAAGGTGGAACGCATTCTGGACTCCCGATACTGCAGGGGAAAGCTGCAGTGTCTCATAGACTGGAAGGGGTATGGACCTGAGGACCGTTCCTGGGAACCAGCAGCCAATGTCCACGCACCTGCCTGCCTCCGAGATTTCCATGTGGAGTACCCCAGCAAGCCGGGTCCAGACCCTCGATTGAGGGGGGGGGCTGGGAGGGGGGATGGTGTGATGGCCTGGGAATCCGATTCAGAGGCTGAACTGGAGGAATCCCAGCCTGCACAGGAGTCCCCACCTCCAGGGCCGGCTGAACTGGGGCAGGGCCTTGATTCTGAAGCACCTGCACCTGTGCCAGATCCTCAGGAGCAGGCAGCAGGTGAATCCACTCTGGCTCCGGAGGTGGTTGAGGACTCAGTGTCTGCCGACCCTCGACTCGACCTCGCCCCACAGTAACCTCCCCCCTGGACCAGCACATCCATTCTTGTTCATGTCCTATGCAGTTGTCCCATGTGTGATGATTGCTGTCAACTCTGGCATTGAAATCTCCTGGCAGGAATAGGTGTTCACAGGCTGGGACCCTCCTGACAGCCTGGTCTAGGTTCTTGTAGAACTGGTCTTTGGTCTGTATGTCAGAACATATAGAAGGAGAATAAGTGCTCAAGATTTTAATTGAACCAGAGGTGGTTGAGAGGCAGAGGGGAAGCAAGCATTCTGATCCTTTGGTCAGTGGTTCTATCACAGACAGAAGAGAATTCCTTACTGCAAAAACTATGCTGGATGCCCTTCTTGCCAGAAAATGGTGTAGTTCTTCTCTTGGAGGCAGCCATTTGAAGCAACTCTGGTCTACTGTAGAGCAGCAAGGTCAATGTTGACCGTTTTCAGCTCACAGTCAAAGATGGCCATCTTCTGTGAGTTGTTGCCCTGCAGCATGTCAGTGGACAAGCCAGCGCACACGGTCTTGATGTTCCAGCTTGCTAGGCACAAAAGGGTTTGCTTCTTTTCTTTTTTCGGCCTGGTTCAGTAGCTTGGTCCACTTGTCAAGTGATACTCTGAGCTCCAAGCACCCATTAAAGCAGTTGGACAGTGGCAGGTCAGCACTTTATTGACCAGGGGCTGTCCAGCTTATGGATAAGAACCATCTTATGCACAATTTCTTGCAAGAATACCGATGAAGGCAAACAGTAGTACTCATAAAGGTAAAGGGACCCCTGACCATTAGGTCCAGTCATGACCGACTCTGGGGTTGTGGCGCTCATCTCACTTTATTGGCCGAGGGAGCCAGCGTACAGCTTCCGAGTCACGTGGCCAGCATGACTAAGCCGCTTCTGGCGAACCAGAGCAGTGCATGGAAACACCGTTTACCTTCCCGCCGGAGCGGTACCTATTTATCTACTTGCATTTTGATGTGCTTTCGAACTGCTAGGTTGGCAGGAGCAGGGACCGAGCAATGGCAGCTCACCCCATCATGGGGATTCAAACCGCCGACCTAGGCAAGTCCTAGGCTCTGTGGTTTAAAGTGCTCATATTTTATGCCAATCAGGCTGAGCTTATAACAATAACTGCTGCCTTCTGCATTGTTTTTGCTGTGTTACCAGCACCGAAGTGATTTCTCTGAATCGCAAGCCTGGACAGGGTGTATGGACATCCTGGGCTGTCCCCACCCACACCGATTCTCAGCCTCACTGATGTGGTCCAAAGGAGAGCAAAGCCATACATCTGGCACCAGCTTGGCTGCTGAAGTTGCTTGAAGGAGGCGTACAAGGTGCCATCCAACCATCTTAGGGACTCCACCCTGGATTTGCGTAGGGTTTACTCCCAAAGATGTCCTGGAAGGCAGCAAGTATGGATTGCTCCTCAGGGTTTACTCCCCAAGACACAATTGGTCAGGGAGTTATTTTTATTTATTTACTTGATGGGGGCAGTTGTCCCCCCCCAGCCCCCTAGCTACACCCATAAAGGCAGATACATGCATCAATACAGAATGCAGCAGTTTACATTCAAATACAGGACAATCCTGTATTATACAGGACAGGTGGAAACCCTAGCTTCACACTGAACCATGAGGGGGCCTTTTCAGCAGTTCCCCAGTTGTGATACCCTCCCTAGAGAGATGTGGCTGTCTTCATCATTATTAACTTTCAGGAGGAATTTGAAAACATTCCTGTTTGCTCAGGCATTTGGTGGCTGAAGAATACTGTTCCTGGCAACCCCAAGATCACCGGATGCAATAACATTTTTAGCTGTAAATGCTTTTAGATGTTTTAAAATGAAATTGTTCTTAGAATTTTTAACTGTTTTAGAATGCTTTTGCTCAGTTTTTAAATTGTTTTTAAATTGTGTATCTGTTTTCTGTCCAGGATTCCTTGAGGAGGAAGAGGGGGGCTAAAGATTCAATAAATAAGAACAGATGAAGAAGCCACTGGACCAGGCCAAAGGCCCTTCTCATCCAGTATCCTGTCTTGCAGTGGCCAAATAGATGCCTATGAGAAGCCTGTAAACAGAACCCAAGCACAAGAATGCTTTCTCCTTCTGAGGTATTCAGAAGCATAGTTGTTTCCAGCTGTGGAGGCAGAGCATATATACCATGGTTAGTAGTCATCAATAGTCTTGCTGTCCATGAATTTGTCTAAACTCTTTTTCCTAAAAATCCAAGTTGGTGACCATTACTGCCTCCTGTGGTTGTGAGTTCCATAGATGAACTATACAGTGTGTGAAGAACTGTCTTTTATCTGCCCTAAAACTTCCAACATTCAGCTTCATTGGATGTCCAAGCATTCTAGTGTTATGAGAGAGGGAGGATATTTTTTCTCTATCCACCTTCTCCATGCCATGCATAAGTTTATAAACTTCCATTTTGAAGCCTCTTACTTACATTTTTTCAAAACTCCCAAACACTACTTTGTGGTAGGGCGCTCAGTCCCCTTGATCATTTTAGCTGCCCCTTTCCGAACCTTTTTCATAAGGATAAGAATAATCTTATGCATATTTACTTGGACCATTAGGTCCAGTCGCGGACAACTCTGGGGTTGCGGCACTCATCTTGTTTTATTGGCTGAGGCAGCCGGCGTACAGCTTCCGGGTCATGTGGCCAGCATGGCGAACCAGAGCAGCATATGGAAACGCCGTTTACCTTCCCGCTGGAGCGGTACCTAGTTATCTACTTGCACTTTGATGTACTTTTGAACTGCTAGGTTGGCAGGAGCAGGGACCGAGCAACGGGAGCTCACCCCGTTGCGGGGATTCGAACTGCTGACCTTCTGATTGGCAAATCCTAGGCTCTGTTGTTTAACAAGCGAGATGAGCACCGCAACCCCAGAGTCAGCCACGACTGGACCTAATGGTCAGGGGTCCCTTTACCTTTTTGTGTTGAATTTAGCATGGAAAGTTTACCAATGGAGGTGAGGAGAACACAGTTCAGAGGAAGGCAGAAATTTAAATTAAATATTTCAGGTTCTCAAGCTGTTTGCTTTTCCCTGTGGTGTTCTCTTTCTTTTCCTGTGACACGAGAAGTTTAAGGAAAGGTGTGCACTGAGAGGGAAATGCAAGTGACGATTCAATTTCCCATAAATGCCCCCCCCCCCCGCAAAAGGTGAAGGTGCTGTTTTTCATCTCTTTTGATTATCCATGACCACAGAGCCAGAGGTGTACTTTTCTATGGAAAGCCTTTTCAATATTTAACAAAGGAATGTTGGGCAAGCTGCAACATCATGAAATGGATTGTAAGAAAAGAGAAAGTTGGATTGTGCCAAACTGTTGAAAACATCCAGAACAACGTAGGTGTGCTGGAAGGAAGACGTGCTACAGAGCCCGTGCTTATGTCTGTGACCTCTGGGAGCAATACTGCGGCTTAATGGCTCGAGCACTATATGAAAAGCATGGAGAGGAGCAGGGGTGAGGAAGCTTTCTTCCATCTTTAGGCGGTGGTGAGGAACCTCAGGGCCATCGATCAGTTGTGTCCCTCCAGACCTCTTTACCTGGCTGAAGTGTGTCCTTAAATTCAGATAGTGCTTCTTGCTTGCCTGGATGGAGGATAGATAGGAGTGTGTGATGGTTGGAGCTGACGGGAGGTGGAATTCATTAACATCTGGAAGTCCACAGATGTTCTCCACATCTGCTTTATCTGGAGATGCCAGAGACTGATCCAGGGATCTTGTACATGCAAAGTGCATGATCCTTCTCTAGGGTTATACATTTTGACAGCTCTTTCATGAAAACTAATCCACCTCTGACAGTTATAGCAGAGGTTTTCAACCATTTTGAGTCCATGGCACACTGGTTGAAAACTACTGAGAGAGTTAGACTAGGACATGGAAGACCAGGGTTCAAATCCCTAATTGGCCCTGAAGCTCACTTAAGTGATTTTGGGCTGGGCATTGACTTCTAGCCTAACCTACCTCACAGCTTTGTTGGGATATAATAGAGGGAGGGAGGGAGGGAGAGCCATGTGTACCATCTTGAATTTATTGGAAGAAAGGTGATAATAAGCAATGCAATAATAACCAAACAAATTCTCTTAGAAGTGGGTGCCAGCTTCAATCCCCGACTGAAATTTCTGTCAAAACAGAATATTGTGGAATGTCAACTTTTAGATTAGTATAGATCCTCTCAAATGGATTTATTCACATGGTGGAGTGCCTGCCCATATAACAACTTTAGGATCTGCAGAGGAGGTTCTTCTTCGTGTTATGTTCTTGGAAGTAGAGATGAAAGAGAAACTTGAATCAGTGTGTATTTATAGGCAAAGTTACCAATTCCATACCCTCCAACCAGGGGAGCCAACTTGAGTAAAATATTGGAGGGGGGGCAGGTAAGCCCGGCACTGCATAATTGATGACAAGAATGGCAATGCCCATCAACTTGGGAGGGCAGCCCCCTCAAATATTCTATTTTTTTTTAAAATGATATTTATTAAAGTTTCAAAAAAAAATACAAAAAATACAGAATACAGAAAGAAAAAGAATAAAGTTTTTTTTTAAATATAACCAAAGAAGTAAAAAATAAAAGAAAACATACCAAATAAAACAATTAAAAGGACATTAAATTTCCATAACCTATCTTCCTTATACTTATTTCCCCGGACCTCCTCATACCTCCCTTTTTTGTATTCCAGTTCAATTTGTTGATTCAGCAAATCCTTACCATTGAAATTACCCAGTTGCAAACCTTTTTTCATATCTCTTAAAGCATTACAGCTAAAAAAACCCCTTAGTTTCTATCCAACATCCTTCTAAGATTCATTAATTTTACAATATTTCTGTAAATAGTCTTTAAATTTCTTCCAGTCTTCTTTCACCGTCTCTTCTCTCTGGTCTCGGATTCTGCCAGTCATTTCCGCCAGTTCCATGTAGTCAGTCACCTTCATCTGCCATTCTTCCAGAGTGGGTAGATCTTGTGTCTTCCAATACTTTGCGATGAGTATTCTTGCTGCTGTTGTTGCATACATAAAAAAAGTTCTATCCTTCTTTGGCACCAATTGGCCGACAATGCCCAGAAGAAAGGCCTCTGGTTTCTTCGGAAAGGTATATTTAAATACCTTTTTCAATTCATTATATATCATTTCCCAGAAAGCCTTGATCTTTGGGCATGTCCACCAAAGGTGAAAGAATGTACCTTCAGTTTCTTTACATTTCCAACATTTATTATCGGGCAAATGATAGATTTTTGCAAGCTTGACTGGGGTCATGTACCACCTGTATATCATTTTCATAATATTCTCTCTTAAGGCATTACATGCTGTAAACGTCATACCTGTGGTCCATAACTGTTCCCAGTCAGCAAACATAATATTATGTCCAACATCTTGTGCCCATTTAATCATAGCAGATTTCACCGTTTCATCCTGAGTATTCCATTTCAACAGCAAGTTATACATTCTTGACAAATTCTTAGTTTTGGGTTCTAGCAGTTCTGTTTCTAATTTTGACTTTTCCACCTGGAAGCCTATTTTCTTATCCAAATTATATGCCTCCATTATCTGATAATAGTGAAGCCAATCTCACACTTTGTTTTTTAATTTCTCAAAACTCTGCAATTTCAGTCTATCTCCGTCTTGTTCCAAAATTTCCCAATATGTCGGCCATTTGGCCTCCATATTGAGCCTTTTCAGAGCTTTTGCTTCCATTGGTGACAGCCACCTTGGGGTTTTATTTTCCAATAAATCTTTATATCTTATCCAAACATTAAACAATGCTTTCCTGACAATGTGGTTTTTGAATGCTTTGTGTGCTTTGACCTTATCATACCATAAGTATGCATGCCATCCAAATACATTGTTAAAACCTTCTAAATCCAAGATGTCTGTGTTTTCAAGAAGTAGCCATTCTTTCAACCAGCAAAAAGCTGCTGATTCATAATAAAGTTTAAAGTCTGGCAGGGCAAATCCACCTCTTTCCTTAGCATCAGTTAATATCTTAAATTTTATTCTGGGCTTCTTGCCCTCCCAGACAAATCTAGAAATATCTCTCTGCCACTTCTTGAAACAGTCCATCTTGTCCACAATTTGTAGTGTCTGAAACAAAAACAACATTCTAGGCAATACATTCATCTTTATCACAGCAATACGGCCCAGCAGTGAAAGTTTCAAATTTGACCAGATTTCTAAATCTTTTTTCACTTCGGTCCAACATTTTTCATAATTATCTTTAAATAAGTTCCCATTTTTGGCTGTCATATTAATCCCCAGGTATTTCACTTTCTTTACCACAGTCAATCCTGTCTCATTCTGAAACCTCTCTCTTTCAATCGGTGTTAAATTTTTCTCTAAAACTTTAGTTTTTAGCTTGTTCAATTTAAAGCCTGCCACCTGACCAAATTCTTGAATTAATTCTAAAACTCTTTTAGTGCTAGATTCTGGCTCCTGTAACGTCAATACTAAGTCATCTGCAAATGCTCTCAGTTTATACTGTTTAGCTCCGACCTGTATACCTTTAACCAACCGGTCCTTTCTAATCATGTTTAGCAAAACCTCCAGGACCGATATAAAAAGCAATGGGGAAATTGGGCACCCCTGTCGTGTCCCTTTTTCTATCTTAAATTCTTCCGTGACCACATTATTTACAATTAATTTGGCCTTTTGTTCAGAATATATTGCACCTATACCATTTTCAAAACCTTGGCCTACCCCCATCCCATGTAAGTTCTTCTTCATAAAACTCCAAGAGATATTATCAAAGGCTTTCTCCGCGTCCACAAATATCAAAATATTCTATTGGAGGGGCAAAGGGACCTCGCCCCCTAGGAGTTGACTCCTCTGCCTCCAACATTCCTCTGATGGACATGTGTCTTTTGGTGCTGTGCTCTTGTGGGAAGCAGCTAACTCGCACAAGAGTGTGGCACAATTGCAAGACTCATCCTCCTCCCTGAGCTGGAGTGGGGGGGGGGGCAGGACATTCTGGGATCAAATCAGAAGATAGTATGGCTTCTGTAATTCTGGGAATGTCCCAGGAAAACTGGGACATGCAAAGCTTTTGCAATTCATACTTTGAATCAATTTTTGAACTGAAAAAGGGACGCCCTCCAATATAAACTTGTACATAAGGCCTGATCTGGTCCTGGGACCAATTCAGAGTCTTAGATCTGGTCTGATCCAGCCCAGTCTAGGCCCAGAAATGAACTCACAGTTTTGCACAGCACTATTCTTAATTTTGTAGTGCAGTTCTCCAGCTAATCAATATATTCAAAGGTGCATATATGAGGGGAAAGTATGCCTTAAAAGTGTAGGGGGGAGTAGAAGGAAAACAGAAGAAGCATGCAACCTTCAGACCACTTTGTAACTACTTTTTATTTTTAGTGTGTTTCTCAGCAGTTTTCTCAGGTTTTGCATTATAAATTCACCTGGAAATAGGACAGGACAAGCTTAGTCTGATCCATCCCTAGCAGTAATACCAGGATGATGACGATGACGACAACAACAACAACATTTCAGAGGGTTGCAAAGGTGACTTGATTAACTAGAATTTATTAAATTTAAGTTTTATTTTAGCTAGGCATTTGGGGAATTTCATATTTTACATCCTAGCTTCAGACATTTTTATGTGTTATTTGCTGTTCAGTAACGCCCACAAGGAATACTTATTTATGTTATTGTGTCCCTTCCTCCTCCATACGTTTATCTGATGATGATTTATAAAATATAACTGTTATCTGAGGAACCACCCAAGGTACGTAGCTGCTACCGTCAGGCTGCTCACATAATGGTTTCATCAGCATCAGAGCTGAACTGATGCAATATTTCCCAGTCCTATGACATGAGATCTTCCGCAATAGGAGACACTGGGGGATTAAAACCCATCTGCATGTGAAGTATGTGCCTAATCCAAGAGCTAACAACCTACCAAAGTCAAAAACATAATGAACTTTGGGAAACTGATACCATAGTAGTGGTAAATCCAGCTGGGTTTCCTAGAAGAGGCAGTCAGCTACTCAAATCTTGCTGCACATTACACTTGCCTATATCTTGAGTGTTTTGCACTTCACCATTTTTATTACTTCACTATAAAGATGCAAAGCTTGCATATACACCACATATCAATTACAGCTACTCAAGTCTTGGTGCACATTACACTTGCCCATATCTTAAGTGTTTTGCACATCACCATTTTTTAAAAAAAGATAAAGGATCCCTGACAGTTAAGTCCAGCTGCGAATGACTCTGGGGTTGCGGTGCTCATCTCGCTTTACTGGCAGCTGGCGTTTGTCTGCAGACAGCTTCCGGGTCATGTGGCCAGCATGACTAAGCCACTCCTGACGAAACCAGAGCAGTGCACGGAAATGCCATTTACCTTCCCGCCGGAGTGGTACCTATTTATCTGCTTGCACTTTGACGTGCTTTTGAACTGCTAGGTGGGCAGGAGCAGGGACCGAGCAACAGGAGCTCACCCCATGGTGGGGATTCGAACCGTCAACCTTCTGATTGGCAAGCCCTAGGCTCTGCGACACAGCGCCACCTGTGTCACAATAAAGTGACAATAAACTTCACAATAAAGTTGCAAAGCATGCATACTAACCACATATCAATTACTAGCAGCCTCATAGCTGGTGTTGTCAATTAATTCTGAGAAGCACTCCACTTCTCCACTCCCCATCCCCAAATATCAGTGCAGTTTTCAAAGGTTATTTATTCGAAGTGGCTCCTTCATCTCAGTTACACCATGCAAAATTTGGTGGTGATATCTTAAGAGGGGTCTAAATACTAGCAGCCTCATACCTGATATAGTTCAGGAATTCTGAGAAGACCCCCCCCCCCAAAAAGAAGAAGCCCAGTTCTGAAAGGTTCTTGATTCAAACTGGCAACAAATTATATCCAAACACAGACCACAACAAGTTCTTAAAATTCCAAATGTGCTCCAAAGGTTGGCGGCCCTAATAGTAGAAACGGCCCTTCGGACATGGGAGTAAGCAGTTTCTGAGATGACTCACTTCCCAGGCCATTTAGGATACTGCAGGTCAACGCGAGTGTGTTAAATCAAGCCCAGCAACAAATAGTCAGCCAGCAGGAAAGGGTTGGAATCATCCACTCTGAATTGTGAGTGGGAGAAAAGCACCTAGCATCTGCCTTTTAAATGAACTGAAGTTTCCAGATTGTTCTGAAAGAAACTCACATGAAGAGAGATTGTGGCAAACCAATCTGGAAGTAATTACGGCAAAGCTAATTTTCTTTTATTCACTTATCAGATAAAGCTAATTGGTGGTTAGTTGGGAAATATTAGCTATTAACATCTCTTACCATTCTCTCCATGCCTGTGGGTTTCTTGCAAGCATCAGAAATGTTAGGCATATGATGTTCGACAAGATCATTCTTTGATCTTCTGTTTTAATGTGCTAAGAAAGGAATCTGTGACTCAACAGAGACTGGTTCCTGAGACAAATGGGGCACTGCCCTACACATTTCAGTCTGCATATTACAGTGATCCTAGCCTGATGGTACTGGCTGACAATTAGTTTCTGGTAGGGTTGCCATATTTCAAGAGGTAAAAATCCGGACACAAAAAGTTGTTGAGCTTTTTTAGGGCAATCGCCTGATAGCCTCTCTGCCACTGCTGAGCCTGAGCTGCCCACGCCAAAACATTTGCTTTAAAATGTAAAATCTCCCCCAGATGGGCATGTAGGACCCCCAAAAGAGGACATGTCCAGGAATTCCCAGACATATGGCAACTCTAGTTTCTGGGCTTAAGTCAAAGTGCTGGTTTTGACCTATAAATCCTTAAATGGCTCAGGACTGCAAAACCTCAAGGACTGCCTTTCTCTATATGAACCAACCCAGATAATCTGAGGCCATTCTTTGTGTGCCTCCTCCACAAGAGGTCTGGAGGGTGGCAGTATGAGAACAGACCTTTTCTGCAGGAGCTCCCTATTTGTGGGATGCCCTCTCCAGGGAGGCTTGCCTGATGCCTTCATTATGGTCGTGGACTGGCTGGATGTCGAGGAGCGGTAGGAGGCACCAGCTGGAGAAACTCCAAGGGAATCCCCAGGGGAAGAAACTTCAGAGCCAGAGGATTGGTAGTGGAATGATGATGAGTGGTCAGAGAGAGAAGAGGGGGCAGGCTGGAAAGGTGTCAGAAGCTGAAGAGCTAACAGGGTTTAATGAGCAGGAAGAGGCTGTGGCAGAGAGCAGACACAGAGGGGGTCAAGAGGGAGAGTGGCAGCAGGCTGCTGAAGAATCCAGGGAGTCTCCCCTCCTGCTGTGACCAGTTCCCCTCGTCCCTGGACTCCCAGAACACACAGAGGAATGAAGAGGGCAGTGCAATGAGAGACAAGATGAAGGACCCTCAGGTTGTTGGGGAAGGATCCCAGGGAGGAGGACTCTTAGGGAGTGGTGGGAAGGCAAGGATCTTCAGTCCTCACAACTACCTACTGGGAAGAGTTGCTGTTAACACTAGGCCTGCACTGTTTTGGTTTCTTTGAATAAAGAGTTAACTTCCCTAACCCTGGGGTTTTTATTGCTGACCTGCCTTTGACTTTGGCTCCTGATAATTACATATCTTTAGGCACCAGGCAAAACTGTTCCTCTATAACCACCATACCCTACATTTCTCCAATGAAAACAGGGACGTCCCATTCCATAATGTTAATTTTACTATTTATACCCCACACATCTTACTGGGTTGTCCCAGCCACTCTGGGCAGTTTCCAACATATATAAAAACATAATAAGACATTAAACATTTTTTAAAAATTCCTTATACAGGATTGCCTTCAGACAGCTCAGACTGATTAAACAATCTATGGCATTTTAACCTATGTGTGGAGGTATTGTTCTGTTTGTTACTATGTAATGTATTTTTGTGTTTTTATATTATAAACAACCGTGTGATCCTCAGATTAATGCTGATATACTACTACTACTACTACTACTACTAATAATAATAATAATATCCCATTTCTGGTAGATTTCCATCCAGCAACTCTTAACTATCACTTGGCAATCAGAGAAAGATACCCATTCTTAGCAAACTTTGAATGGCTTGCTAAAGCTACCGATAAGCCTCCTGTTATACATTTAAACATCCTCTAAATCTACACAAATTATTAGTGACAGTTGTACTTAATTATTAATTATCAATTCATTAAATTTGTGTCCCACCCTACATCCAAAGACCACAGGGTCATTCACAGCATAAAATACAAAATGAGAACACAAAGCTGTCTGGCTCATCCTTGTAATCCCAAATGGTGTGCATCTCATGGAGACAGTTAACTTTAAAAGTCCCAGGAGGAAAGGAACATGTTACATCAAACAGGACATCACCTGCAGGTCCTGCAATATACTGTAATTCATATAATTGAATTAAAAAAAACACAGTCTCAGAGGTTTCCCACCACTGTGGTGTTGCACCAGTATCATTTAGCTGTATCCAAACCATTACTACTCTTAAACCATTACTACTCTTTAAATCTCTTTAGTACTCTCTGTAGTGAAAGATGATATAGAAATAGAAAAATAGAAATAGCACACACACATACACCACTAGATAAATAATTGGAAAATCTTGTTGAGAATAATTATATTCCAGTTACTAAACAGATTCAGATGGATTGTAGTAGATGGTATATAATGTTCCAGTTAGGGGAACCTGAACAGGACTCCTGGGTCCAAAGCTAATATTTTTATTTTATTTTTATTTTTTAAAATGATATTTATTAAAATTTCCAAGGATACAAGAATTACACAAAAACAAAAAGTAAAAATACAAGAAAATACAAAATACAGAAAAAAGAATAAAAAATAACCCTTAAAAAGAAAAAGAAAAATAGATCCATCTTTCCATAGCTTACATTCATATCCTTGTTTCCCATGAAAAATAAAAAGGAACATACAAAATAAAAACAGTTAAAAACACATTAATTTTCCCTAGCATATCCTCCTTACACTTATTTCCCCGGACCTCCTCGTACCTCCCTTTTTTGTATTCCAGTTCAGTTTGTTAGTTCAGCAAATCCTTACCATTAAGCTTTTACCCATTTGTAAGCCTTTTTTTCATATCTCTTAAAGCATTACAGCTGGAAACCACTTA
Organism: Podarcis pityusensis; assembly: GCF_964106645.2. Lineage (NCBI taxonomy): Eukaryota > Metazoa > Chordata > Lepidosauria > Squamata > Lacertidae > Podarcis > Podarcis pityusensis. Next base: position 8,348,831 of record NC_138044.1, on the reverse strand, counting down.
GTTTCTATCCAACATCCTTCTAAGATTCATTAATTTTACAATATTTCTGTAAATAGTCTTTAAATTTCTTCCAGTCCTCTTTCACCGACTCTTCTCCCTGGTCTCGGATTCTGCCAGTCATTTCTGCCAATTCCATGTAGTCAATCACCTTCATCTGCCATTCTTCCAGAGTGGGTAGATCTTGTGTCTTCCAATACTTTGCAATGAGTATTCTTGCTGCTGTTGTGGCATACATAAAAAAAGTTCTGTCCTTCTTTGGCACCAATTGGCCGACAATGCCCAGGAGAAAGGCCTCTGGTTTCTTCAGGAAGGTATATTTAAATACCTTTTTCAATTCATTACAAAGCTAATATTTTTAAACAGAGGAAAGTCAATGCTAACATTTGCTAAACACTGGAAACCCCTCACAGACTTTTCGTGTGAAAAAGAAAATTAATTAATGATATTTGGGTTTGAGGATTGGAGATAATGTTGGTTTATAGAAAGTGTTTCTATTGGATGTTATATTAGAGTGGCTGAGCTGATAGAACATTTGGAAGTTCCTTATTTACTTGATTCTATCTCTTTATCCTTTATTTCTATTTCTTTTCTTTTCTTTTTTTCTTTTTGATTTGTGTTTTTATTCAGATTAACAATTTAGTTTTGATAAAAAAGATGATACCCTCCCACCAGCTGCCCAGAGTGGCTGGGGCAACCCAATCAGATGGGTGGCCTACAAATGTTAAAATAATAATAATAATAATAATAATAATAAGTCATCTTTGTATTACTTTTTCCAAACTCTAATAATATATATAAAAAACAGAACAGAACACCTGGATCAAATCAAGCCTCTGTCATCAAGGCCAAATGGGTCCCAAGCCCAAAAGAAAGGTAGTACCTTAAATGCTAAATGGAAACTTGACCCATTCAAAGAAGTGCCCAACTACAGGCAAGAACTGCTCATGGATAAAGGTCTCCTTGGGAGTAAGACCCTGAGGTTGGGATGTCATTCCAGCAGCTCCAGCTCAAAGCCCCCAGAGCTGGGATGAAAGAGCTGCTGGAATGCTGTTTATGAATGACCTCTATGATCTGACTACTGTTAGCTCACCTGCTTGTGCCATAGACTAAGCACAGACTGCCCTGAGTTTGCTTCCCACCTGACCCTTGCTGTGCTAGTTTGGATCCTGACCCAGGGCTTTCCAAATTGTGTGTTGTGGCACGTTAGTGTGTCGGCTGCAGTGTGTAGGTCTGTCGCATGAATGCTCCCAGGGCTGGAAAGGGTTTAGTTTTTTAACCTCCGTTTTGCCAGTAAAACGGAATTACTGGGTCACAAAATGATGCATGTCTTAAAAAGTGTAACATGAAAAGTTTGGAAAGCTCTGCCTTAGGGTGTTCAGATTTGGCATCTCAGATTGTGGACTCTTACTTAGTTGGGCCCTGAATACTGCTTTGTTGCTGCCTGCTTGTTGTTGCTTCTGTCAAGTCCCCTGTTTTTTCAGGAGCCTTGTGAGAACAGAATATGGCCTGGATTAAAACTCTTATTTGTAAAAAGAGTAAATGCCTTTCCAAAATTAAAATCCCCGTCCCCTGCGAGCACCAAAAAATGGAACAAATATTGTATATAGCAATGCTATTTGATAAATGCATGTCTAGGAGTCTCAAATTGCCAATATTGTCCACCTCTGATAGAAACATAAAGCAAAGACTTGTATGGTGGGTTACTTTCCTACAAGATTTTGCGGGGCATGTGATTCCACTGGAACCTATGTCCCTCCCCCATTGAGCTACATAAAAGACTAATGAATCAATAATACTGTAAGATATCCAGTGCAAGAGTCAGCACTTAACTAGTTTCTTAAGAAAAGGCATTATTTTGTGTGTGTGAATTTTTTTGAGAGTGAGGCTGAACCAGGAGTAGACATATTTATGAATCAAAACATGCAAAGGTGATAAATGCTTTCAGTGCCTGAGTCAGGTACAAAAGGGCCTGGCAGGAACCTCTCATGGTTGTAAGTGAGAAAGTTCAGATAGCCTAAGTGACTCAGTGATTGTGGAATGTGGTGGGTCTTGATTTGCTTACACAGGCAGTGAAAGTTTTCCACCTAATCCAGGGTTGTATGTTAAGATAACTTCCTGACCACTAAATCAGCTTGAGCTAGATGAGTGACACCCTTATTTTCTCAGTAATGATATCTACCTGAATGCACACACACCCCTCACGCACACACTCTTACATCACTGTTGAAGGGATACTGTTCTCTGTCTGCTGTATGCAATAGTTTGCTTTGTGTTCACCTGAAAAGGCAAAGGAAGGGCATTTCTTTCTTTCTTTTGTTGAACAATATATGCAGGTCGGGGAAAACAATTTGCCTCTGATTTCTAATGTTTAGGCTCTGAGTGCTGAGGCTTATAAAGCTAACATGCCAACACTTGTGCATGACAGAAAATACTAGCTGGCTTGAGGAAAATCAATGGGTTTTCTACAAAAGTACAAAAAGGTCTTGGGGGGAAATATCAGCGGGACCTTCTCTCTCCCCCCCCCCCCCAAAGAAAACCCCAAGGAGAACTGAGGATGCTCCTGCCAGGGAATGCTAACTGGCTATATTTTTTTGTGGGGGGGAGGGAGAGAAACACTCAAAAACTGGATGGGAGGCAGAATAGAATTGAGTCTCTCTCTTTTTAATATTTCATAGAGTCATAGAGTTAAAAGGGGACCCTGAGGATCATCTAGTCCAACACCCTGCAATCCAGGAACACGCAGCTGTCCCATATGGGGATCAAACCTGCAACCTTGGTATTATCAGCACCATGCTCTAACCAACTGAGCCATCCATGCTTTATTTCTATGTAGTTATGGTTACTTATTATTACTACTACTATTACTTCTGCAAAATGGAATGGAGTATCTCTTGGAAGTGTATGGCTTGCTAACTGGAACTGAAAAAAGGAACACTCCATATTGCTCAGTTTGTTTATAGCAGGGGTGGGAAACCTCAAGCCTTGGAGAGCCAGTGTGGTGTAGTGGTTAAGAGTGGTGGACCGGTGGATCTGGTGAACCGGGTTCGCTTCCCTGCTCCTCCATCTGCAGCTGCTGGGTGACCTTGGGCTAGTCACACTTCTCTGAAGTCTCTCAGCCCCACTCACCTCACAGAGTGTTTGTTGTGGGGGAGGAAGGGAAAAGGAGATTGTTAGCCGCTTTGAGACTCCTTAGGGTAGTGATAAAGTGGGATATTAAATCCAAATGCTTATTGGAAGGCAAATTTGACATATGGGGATCTCACCAAGCCATACCACTAAGTCTCAGCTGCACACACTCTCACTAGGTTTCACCCCTCGCCAGTGTTACTTTATACCAGGGGTAAGCAACCTAAGGGCTGTGGGCCGGATGCAGCCCAATCGCCTTCTCAATCCGGCCCGCAGACGGTTCTGGAATCAGCGTGTTTTTACATGAGTAGAATGTATGCTTTTATTCAAAATGCATCTCTGGGTTATTTGTGGGGCACAGGAATTAGTTCCAAAATATAGTCTGGCCCATCACATGATCTGAGGGATGGTGGACAGGCCCACGGCTGAAAAATGTTGCTGACCCCTGCTTTATACACTCCTTCAGTGTGTGTGCCTGGCTGGAATATGTACTAGAACTCTTATGATGCCTCTTGATTTCCTTGATGGATGTTAGAGAAGAATGTGGGTAGTTGTCTATTAAAAAACTGGCCCACTGTACAAAGGGAAACTTTGCATTTGTTTTTCTGCCCATTCTTGGCTCTGGCCATTGTAATCCAGATTGCTGACGTTTCCTATTGGATGGGGAGTATCTGAAGAGCATTTCTGAGGATTAGCCATCAGAGTTGGATAAGAAGCCCCTCCTTCTAACAGATTATTGGTTTGTTGTAACACAGAAGTGGGTTTCCCCCCTGATGGCACCATTGCTGTGAAATGTTCTCCCTGATGAAATATGTGGGGCTCCATCAGTATTGGGATTCTGCTGGCTTTTGAATACATGCCAGCTTTGAAATGCATTTCCTTGCTCTCTTGACTTGTGTGGTATTGCGTGGTTGTTGGGAAGATTATTCAGTATGTGAGGAAATCTCACAATGGGTCTGCCCTAATACAGGAAGCAGAAGGAGTCATAACAACTTAATTAGTCCTATTTTTTGGTAAACAGCTTTGCAGTATAGCATAGCTTAAGGGTGGAAGGAACCACACCAAGAGATGGGAATGGATGTTTTTATTGGCAGAACAGACACATCTCTTAAAGAGACAGGCCACACACACAACAGCTTAAATCTCATGTTGCAATAGGTTTTTATTGCTGTTATAACTAAATGGCTTGTTTTACTGTTCATTTTAATTGTGGGTGCTCTTGTACTGAGGTCTTGCCTGCGAGATTCCCATAGGTATCTAGTTGGCTAGTGTGAGAACAGGATACTTGACTAGATGGGGCCTGTGGCCTGATCCAGCGGGCTCTTCTTATGTTCTTCAGTGCTTGGTAAAGGTAAAGGTACCCCTGACCATTAGGTCCAGTCGCAGATGACTCTGGGGTTGTGCGCTCATCTCATTCTATAGGCCGAGGGAGCCAGCGTTTATCCGCAGACAGCTTCTGGGTCATGTGGCCAGCATGACTAAGCCACTTCTGGTGAACCAGAGCAGCACACAGAAACACTGTTTACCTTCCTGCCGGAGTGGTACCTATTTATCTACTTGCACTTTGATGTGCTTTCGAACTGCTAGGTGGGCAGGAGCAGGGACCAAACAATGGGAGCTCACCCCGTCGTGGGGATTCGAACCCTGACCTTCTGATCGGCAAGCCCCAGGCTCAGTGGTTTAGACCACAGTGCCACCTGTGTCCCATTTCAGTGCTTGGTACCTGGCACTAAAATTAAGGCAGTGCCAGCACCAGGTGAATTTCCCAAGAAGTGAGCAGCTAACTCAAAAAGACTCTGTTTCCATTACAAACCATAGCTGATAACTGCATTTAGGTACTGTGCAGTTTCAGGGGAAGACAAATCCAGCAGTTCCTAATCCACTCCCAGGGCAATGCAAAACGAATGGTCTGGTTGCAGCCAAGGTCAAAATACAGGGAGAGCAACATGAGAAGCAAAGTCTGGAAGCAGTCCAAGGTTGCATCACCATTTACAATACAAGCTGAGTCATACAGAAGAGCTAGTATGAATACAGTAGTAGCTCGGGTTAAGAACTTAATTTGTTCTGGAGGTCCGTTCTTAACCTGAAACTGGTCTTAACTTGAAGCACCACTTTAGCTAATGGGGCCTCCTGCTGCTGCTGCGCCGTCGTCGTGCGATTTCTGTTCTCATCCTGAAGCAAAGTTCTTAACCTGAGGTCCTATTTCTGGGTTAGCGGAGTCTGTAACCTGAAGCGTCTGTAACCCGAGGTACCACTGTATGTCATTTCAGTACTCTGCCAGGATCCACACCCTGAGCCAAAAGGCATCTGATATTTTCCAAACAAAGATTTAAACCTGCTCAGGAACCATCTTGCCTATTGGGTGACAATATGCTTAGAGGTGACCAAACTAGTGCGGTTTGGAACAGTTTAGCCTGCCACCTTCATTCAAAATAGAGTTCAACAGTATTCAAACATAGATCAAAACCAGCTTAAACTTAAGAAGTTCCAAATGCACAGAGAATGACCACACCGGGGTGGGGTGGGGGTGGAGAGGGAATGTTCAAAAGATATAGTAGATAAATAAATCACAAAGAATAACTTTCTCAAGCTTCCTTATGGAGGTGGCTTCATCATTCTTTCAGTCTTACTGTCCAATCATATTTGTATTTTCTTGTAAGTTAAGACTCACTGTGTTCAGTAGACCTTACTACCTAGATAAGTGTGCATGGGATTGCTGCCAGAAGCCTCCAGTCTGCTACATGGTGATAATAGTATTTGTGAACCCAGTGCTTTTTTCTGGGGGGGGGGGGAATGCAGGGGTACACATACCCCTAAACATTTTGTGAATCTATGTTTGGCCTCACTGAGGGGCATTATTTCAATATGAGTAGGAAAATGAGAGTACCTCTAAACATTTATTTATTTATTAGGGAAAAAAGCACAGGATGAACCTTACAGGAACAGTGTAAGGACTGCTAATACATGTAGTGTGCTTTGAACAAACCAATTGCTCCATATATGCTGAAAAAACATTTCATTACTCTGGCCTTTGGCTATATTCATATAGCGTATATAGCCTGACTCCAGTTTGTTTTGCACTCCTTTTTATAGGATATTTTAAGATTACTAGGGCCCACCTTGGGGCCTTATGCTGAAGGTGTGTAACAAATTTAAACTTTAATGATAAGGATAACATTTTATTAATTTCTTTATTGAAATTTATATCCCTCCCTTCCTCTCAAAGATGCTCAGAGTGGCAGACAATGCGTGATAAAACCAACAAAACAATTCCAGCACAGACTCTGTCTGTGGGAGTTTTCAATTTAAAAGGCTTGTTGGAATAGGAAGGGCTTCAGTTAGGCATTGAAAAGACAGCAGAGGTGGTGGCTGTCTAATATTCGAGGGGAGGGAATTCCTCAAAGGATGGCTGCCACAAGAGGAAATGCCCTGTTCCTCCATAGTGTGAACGGATTTCCTGCTGAGATAGTGAACTCCATTGAAAAACCCAGCTATCCCCATTTACTTGGAATCATCCTCTTTTGTCTGCGCGCAGGGGTATGAAGAGGGGGATAAACCAGAAGAGATAAGGGTCTACCAAGAATGCACAAGCTTCAAGTTTAAACTTCCCATGCCATAGAAGTGAAGGAGGCTTCCAGATGCCATATGCAAAACAGTATACTGATCTATTGTGAAATCAACATTCTATTGAACTTCATGTTTTTGTTTGCTTAGCAAACAACTCAGAAAGCTCTTACAGTCAGATGCTAACATAACCAGTTTTGGAAGTCAGCACAGGACCCACCCTTGGTGAGCAGATACATAAAGTGTACAGCAAGCAGGCAGAGGCAGAAAGAAAACGTCAGCAAAACACAGGGAAGGGGAGGTACCTGGCAAGGATCCCTGGCCATGAGTCTGCAAATGCTGTGAATACACGAGAGTGCTGGCAATGTAATCTGTGAAATTTCAGAAATTATGTCATCCTCTCAAGGCCTGATACATTCCCGGCTAAACAAATAGGAGTGGCTTCCTGGTCCACACAGATTTATATATTACGTAATTATCTCTCACAGTTGTCAAATTTCAACCAAATGGTAGCTGCAAATCAGAAGCTGGCTTACTTGACAGGGAACTCTTGGTTGCATATAGATGTGGGGAATGCTGTACAGTGGTACCTCGGGTTACAGACACTTCAGGTTACAGACACTTCAGGTTACAGACTCCGCTAACCCAGAAATAGTACCTTGGGTTAAGAACTTTGCTTCAGGATGAGAACAGAAATCGTTCTCAGGTTGTGCGGCAGCAGCAGGAGGCCCCATTAGCTAAAGTGGTACCTCAGGTTAAGAACAGTTTCAGGTTAAGAACGGACCTCCGGAACGAATTAAGTTCTTAACCCGAGGTACCACTGTATTAGTTTCTCCAATATAATGCCAGTGCTTCTGTTCCATTTTCTAATGTTCCTTTCACACTGCAGTACCTGTTAGAATTATAAAATGTTACAGTTGGAAGGGACCCCATGGGTCATCTAGGCCAACGCCCTGCAATGCCGGAATCTCAGCTAAAGCATCCATGACAGATGGCCATCTAACCTCTGCCTAACCCCCCCCCCCAAAGGAGAGTCCACCATCTCTCGTGGGAATCTGTTCCACTGTCAAACAGCTCTTATCATCAGAAATGTCTTCCTGATGTTTAGGAGGAATCTCCTTTCTTGAAATTTGAAGCCATTGGTTCAAGTCGTACCCTCTAGAGCAGGAGAAAACAAGCTTGCTCTCTCCTCCATGTGACAGCCCTTAAGATATTTGAAGGTGGCTATCATATCTCCTCTCAGTCTCCTCTTTGCGTGGCGAGTTCCCGCCCCCCACCAAGAATAAATAAACACACAAGACACCATAAATAAGGTTAATTGGGCGAATTAGGCCACAACTTTATTGAATTCAGGAATGAGAGGCATTGGCTTAGGCATTGGTCCTAACGACTATCCGGCTCCAGCCCATTTGCTGGAGGCACGGTGAAGGGTTAACACTGATCGGGGGAGTCTCCCGCCGAGGCACGTCGACTAGGAGCTCCCCCGGGTCACCGCTCTGGGGCGTGCCTTTGGCCCACACCTCCATAGGCTTCGGACAGGGCCATGCCCCCCGGAGTCCTTTAACAGACCACCCTTCGCTCACTGGGGGGAGGTGATGGCGTTCCTCCCCCCTAACACATCCTCTTAACCCCTTCTTACCAATGCCTACCGCCAATGCCGAAGAGTTGTGACGAGTTGCTACGAGGTAGGCGAAAAACCAAAAGGCTGGAAATTGCCAATTGGGAAAAATTCCTACCATGCCCCTTGCGGCGACAGGCCGAAGCCCATAGCAAAGTCAGACCTACCTAAAGCCCAACTAAAGGGAGGGAGGGTGGGGAAACGTGGGGCTAGCCGGAGAAGAGAGGGCGAGCCCCCTCCGCTCCGGCCCTAAATAGGGCAAGCCACGCCCCCTCCAGCCAGCCGATTGGCTGGCCGGGAGGCGTGGCCGGATGGGATTCCCCTGCTCTCGCGGGGGCTGAGACCAGCCCCCGCTCACGTGGGGAAGGGCGTGATGCCCGCAACCCCACCTCCTGGGGCAGGCCTGGAAGTGGCTTTGCGTGGCGAGTTCCCGCCCCCCACCAAGAATAAATAAACACACAAGACACCATAAATAAGGTTAATTGGGCGAATTAGGCCACAACTTTATTGAATTCAGGAATGAGAGGCATTGGCTTAGGCATTGGTCCTAACGACTATCCGGCTCCAGCCCATTTGCTGGAGGCACGGTGAAGGGTTAACACTGATCGGGGGAGTCTCCCGCCGAGGCACGTCGACTAGGAGCTCCCCCGGGTCACCGCTCTGGGGCGTGCCTTTGGCCCACACCTCCATAGGCTTCGGACAGGGCCACGCCCCCCGGAGTCCTTTAACGGACCACCCTTCGTTCACTGGGGGGAGGTGATGGCGTTCCTCCCCCCTAACACATCCTCTTAACCCCTTCTTACCAATGCCTACCGCCACCGAGCAGTCGCTCGCCGCCAATACTCTCATGCCTGAATCCACTCCCTTATCCCCTTAGCAATATCCATCACCCAAACATCGTTACCAGCATCCGAAAGATGCACGCCATCATACCGGTAGAGGGCCTCAAGGTTGAAACGAATGCCCGGGTGGCCGATGACCAACCCCCCCAGGGCTGCCACTCTACGCACCACCGCCCGATCCAAGGCTTTCCTAGCCCTATTCATAGCTATCGGGCACCTGCAATCTCTCCAAACCCGCCTCTCCATCAGCGAGGCCCAAATAATTGTGACATTCGGGTAAGCTGCCTTCAGCTCCTCGAAGTCGCTAAAAATGTGCCACTGCAAATCAACTGCCTTCCTATAGGCTAGGTCGTTTTCCCCTAATTGTATCAGCAAAGCGTCTGGGGGGCCCTCCACTGCTGCTCTGGCCTTAAATGCCGGCAGCATCTCGGCCCAGCGCATTCCCCTCCGGGAGACCCAGGAAATGGTGATGTCAGCTGGAAAGCCCAAGCGTGGCCCGAGACCGGAATTAATGGCACGGACCCTGGCCCAATGCACAATACTGTGCCCGATAATCCAGACGCGCACCCCCATGTCACCTGTAGGAAATTGAGAGAAAAGGCCATGGTCAATCACCATCACAAATTCTTTCTCAAATAACGTTTGTACGCATCAGACTTCCAGCGACCTAAGTCCCTAATCCTTTCTGCTGTAAGACCCAGGTGCATTGCCGTGGTGGCTGCTCCAATCCTGAAAGAGTGTGCTGCAAAATCTGCTGCGGGGATGCCGCATGCTGCTAGCGCTAAGCGCATGACCCGAGTGAACTGGTGACGCGTCAAAGGTAAACCATCTGCGTGGATCAATAGAGGCCCTGCCGAGCTGACCCTCAGGGATAAGAAGCGCCTCGTGTCTTTAACTGGACATGGGCCAGGCATGCCGGTGGCCATCAGCTGAACCAGAGCCCCCCTCCCGTACTGGTCTGTTTTGGAGCTGCGTATCCGTATTACCAGGTCCTCCCGTGACAGGGTAACATCGCTTAAAAGCAAGCCCCGGGAGAAACCGTGCCGACCCGCTTCATAAACTACCTCACCCACGCGCAGAGCTCCAAAAAAGGCAATGGAGAACGCCGCTGAAAATAGGCGCGCCTCGTACTTTGACCAGCATACTGCACGCAATTTTTTATGGATTTGGGAAAGGATGTCAAATGATATCGGCCTTCTCATATCGCAGTTTGGGGGCTGTAGCCTGCGCCAACCCTCTAACGTCCTTCGTATAACAAAATCGTCACAAGGATCTGTGGAAAATACCGCCTTGCAAAAGAATGAAATTGCTGCGGCTTGAAGGTTGAGGGTTCTAGGGGCGCGGCCCAAGCGTCTTAGGTAAACTAGGTAAGATAGCACCTCTGGCTTGACGGGAGGGGCATTGCTCTTGATGGCTCGGGTTTTGTCGCGGAATTTTAAAAAATCTGACCAAGCCTTCTTATACGATCTCAAAGTGGAAGGTGCCAATGAGGCCATTACTCCCTGAATCACTTCTGGCTCCCAGGCCTCTGGTCCCCATGCCTCTGGTCCCCGAGACTCCAAAGATGTTCCGGGAACGGCTGCGGCAGAAGCTCTGCATCCGGTGCCAACGAGCGGAAGCGGTCCATCTGAAAGCGAGATAGGGCGTCCGCGATGTCATTATTTACACCAGGCACAAATTTTGCAGAGAAGTGGATGTTGAGCTCTAAACACCGGAGAACGAAGGAACGCAGGAGGACGCCTACCCTTGGTGACCGTGCGACCTGCCTGGAAAGTACTGCCACCACGGCCTGATTGTCGGTGTGGAAGCACACCCTATGGTTACTAAAGGTTTCCGGCCACAGGTGCACTGCCACTACTATCGGAAAGAATTCCAGGAAGGTTAAGTCTCTGGTAATGGGGCCCCCTTGCCAGTCGGCGGGCCAGCGCTGAGCACACCATTGGCCCCTAAAGTAAACGCCAAACCCCAGAGAGCCCGAAGCATCCGAATGGACCTGGAAGTCAACCAGCAGCGACAAGTTGTCCTGCCACAGGGAAATGCCGTTGTAGTTCTGCAAGAACTTCAACCAGACTTCCAGGTCGGACTTCACTTCCTTGGATAGCCGTACCCTATGGTGAGGGGAACGCAGCCCTGCCGACAACTTCGCGAGGCGGCCGCAGAATGGGCGGCCAGGGGAAACCACGCGGCAAGCAAAATTTAAGTGACCTAACAGTGACTGGATTTGCCTGAGTGTAACTTTTCTTAGGGGGAGCAGCTGCCGAATCAGGTCACCAAGCGCGATGAGTTTTTCCCTGGGAAGTTTTGAGGTCTGAGCGACAGTGTCCAGCTCGATACCTAAGTAAACCATTGTCGTAGCCGGACCCTCAGTTTTGTCGGCGGCTAGAGGAACCCCCAGTTCCCCTGCTAATGATATAAAGGCTTCAAGGAGCTCTGAGCACTTAAGCCTGCTATTGGCCATGAGGATAAAGTCGTCCAGGTAGTGCGACACGCCCTCGGCGCCGGTTCTAAAGCGAAGCGCCCAGTCTAGGAAGGTGCTGAATGCCTCAAAGGCTGCGCAGGCCACAGAGCAGCCCATGGGCATTGCCTTGTCTACAAAATACGCCCCCTCAAATTTGAAGCCAAGCCACCGGAAATCTTCCGGATGAACTGGCAGGAGTCTAAAGGCCGACTCAATGTCACATTTTGCCAGCAGCGCCCCCTTGCTGAACTTGCGTATGAGCTGTACCGCTTGGTCAAACGTGGCATATCTAACTGTGCAGAGTTCCTGTGGTATCGCATCGTTGACGGACCCCCCCTTTGGGTAGGAATGGTTGTGGATCATGCGATACTCACCGGGCGCTTTTTTGGGGACTATGCCTAACGGGGATATATGGAGGCCTTCAATTGGAGGGACTAGGAAGGGGCCGGCTACCCTTCCTGCTTTAATTTCCTTACTAATTTTCTTTTGGGCGACCTCGGGCATCTCCCTCACCGATTTTTGGTTTGGAGGATCACCTGAATTGGGGGGAAAGGCTACTGGGATTCTGAAACCAGTACTAAAGCCCTCCCATAAGTATTGTGCTGCCGTCCTGTTAGGGTAAAGGTCTAAAAGGTTTTTTAGCGGGGTCAACTTGATGGGGGACCAGGCTAAGCCCAGACTGGAATTACTGTCTGCCACCCTGGGGTCCAAATGGTGCTCCGTGGCCACCTCTCGGTCCCTGGTTATAGGCGCCTCTCCCACCCCGAAAGGGCTGCCTCCCTTTAATGCAGGCAGTGGCTGGGTGGTTACCAAGGCATTTTTCGCACTCGTGGCTGTACTTACAGACAGCCCGTGCACAAACCCCCTTGTTGTACTCCCAGCACAGTCGCCTCTGCTTAGCAGCGGTCTTCCAAGATCTTGACGACTCCTGGGGCTTCTTCTCCACGAAGGGACCCACGTGCTCTGACCAGTAATTTTGGTCCCTCAGATCCCAGCGCGTGGACGACAACTGTGATGCATTTCTGCGGAAATCTTCATCATAATTTAGGGCAGCAATATCTCCCGCTAAATCCCGTGCCCTCCTGACATGAGCCAGGTACGCAATCAAGTGCATCGCCCGCTTTGGATAAGCCGCGCTGACGACGCCCATGAACACCTGGAACCCATCCAGCCAGTTGTCAAAAGTACGTTCGGGTCTAGGTGTCCTGTACCTGCGATTACCATACCTGCGCTTCTTCTCTCCTTTACCCATAAGCTTTGCTGGAGGTATCAGTCTGAATATATCTATAAAGTCCCCATTGAGGATTTTATTCCTCTTTCTCGGAGATAAATGAGAGCCTACGATGAAATCCGTAGACAGATTAGTGGACGTTTTAACATCCTGAACCAATGCGCCATCCTTCCATTCAAGGGTCCCGTTAAAGGATTTTCTGTAGGAATTGGCCCTTCTCTCATGCACCCATAAAGGAAGCCCCACACAGTCCTCCCCGTGGCCCCAATACTCCTCCCTAGGAGCATCGCTATCCGAATCGGAAGAAGAAGAGGTACCTGAATCATCCTCTGAATCCGAATGCCTGCACTTCTTCTTCTTCTTTGAGGTGTGCTTCCTCTTCTCTTTCCTCTTCCCAGAGTGGCTCTCGGGTATGGCTTGATCCGGAACGGTGATCGCCTGCGCTGCTTGCATCCCCAGGGCTTCCTCGTCGGAAGAAGAACTTGAGGCACCCTCGGCTGGTGCCGTCTGTAGTGGCGGGTTCTGAAAGAGACTCGGAACACCTGGATCCTTTTGCAGATTAGTAGCCCCAGGACAATGAACGCAAGCCTTACCCTTTCTGCCTCCCCTCGGGGCCCCTTTTGCCTCGCCCGGGACGGCCGACTGTGCCCGGGTATTCCTTTTGGGCCGGGGTGTTGTCTCCTTGGCTGCTTTCAGCGCTGCCACCGTGGCTGCAGAAGTGCCGGGAAGATGCACCTCGTTGAGTTGTGTATCCGGAATGAAATCCTGTGTGAACGCTCTTGGTGCCTCCGGTACAGATACCGCCACCATCGGTGCTGCTGCCGATGGTGCCCCTGGCGCCAGCACTGGAGCCGCTGTCGCTTGCGCTGCCGGTGTTGCTGCCCCTTGTCCTGAAGATCTATGCCTATAGAAGTCCTGAAACGCTGTGAAAAAGTCTGCCAAGGCTTGAGGGTTACTTGGGATGACAAAGGGTTGGGGCTCCTCCTGATTCCCCTGAGGCCCCCCAGATGCAGTGGAGTTTACTTGGTTTCCTTGACCAGACATAATGCGAATTAAGACTCTTGCTTACCCTGATCAATGACACACCAACCACGTCGCACAACTAATGTGCGTAGTTTCAGAAGGAAACAGAGGCAGACAGTGAGCAGAGCAATCCAGTAAAAGAATAGCTATGCGTTCAAAATTATAGTTGTTATTGATATACGTCAAGTTTTATTTATTTATTTATTTATTTGATTTTTAATTTTTAATTTATTTTATTTATTTTATTTTGTTTTGTTTTATTTTAAATATTATTATTATTAATATTATTACTATATATATATATATATCGAATGCGTACAACTGTTTTTAGATAGAAGGGGTGGGTGCTGTAGGCAGGGGCAGTAACTGCCCTTGCTCCTGATCAACGAAATAAATTTAAAGCAAGCACCAATTGAAAAGTTGGCCAAATGAACCAAATTCCAATTAATTGAGACGGAATTAAGTAATTAACTTGGCATGAAATAATATATACTGACTCTAAACAACACCCAAAGCAATGAGGTAAATTAAATAACCAAAAGACTTAAATCAACCAAATAAATCTAATCACCAATTAAATTAAATTGATATACAATCAGAATCCGGCGGCAATTGATTTGCCCTTTCACTTAGTCAACCAAATGAATTTAATGTTCCAGCCAAATGAATTAAATTAGGCTGCAATTTCTATCGCTCCTTAATTCACTCTTTAAATTACCTCCGAACCAAATTAAAATTTTTAAATGCAGCAGCAACAAAGTAAAATAAAGCGAGGTAAAGAATATCAACAAAGTAATATAAAGTAATAAAGCAGTAAAGCAGTACTAGCTGAATTGCCTTATGCAGCACCTTGCAAATTTAAATTACTCCATAAATCACCCTTCAAGTTTGCCTCCAAACCCAATTAGAGTTTTTAAATGCAACAGAGAGGTAAGATCACTTGTCCAGCAGTAAAGCAGTAAAGAATTATTAGCAAGGTAAAATAAATCAAAGTAAGATCAATCAAAATAAAACAAAGTAAAATATAACAAAGTAAAATAATATCAACAAAGTAATATAAAGTAATGAAGCAGGAAAGCAGTGCAGGCTGAGTTGCCTTATGCAGTACCTTGCGGATCTAAACTGCTCCTTAAATCTCCCTTTAAATTTACTTCCGCACCAAATTAGAATTTATTTAAATACAACAGGGAGATAAGATCATGGAGATAAGCCTAGAAGTTATGAAAATCAGCCTCCTGTGCTTAGCCTTAGAGCAATAAACAGCAGAAGCACTCACACTGAGCACTGAGTATCCAATTCCCACCACAGAGTGCCTCACCTAAAATGGCCGCCGGGCCAAACCACGTGGTTAGCTCAAAATGGCGGCCGCAACTTCCTGGTTACCAAGCAACACAGCTATCAACTTCCTGTCCCTGGCTGCCAGCGTCCAGCCCCTGTGTTTGAAACAATAACCCTCAACCCGGGCGCGCTAAATAAAAGCCCCCCTCAAAACCCTTTGGGAGCCGGCAAATCAAATCATACTACACCATACACACCAGTCACAGGCCGACAGGCACACACCTCACTCCCCTTTTCAATGCTTCAAAACGAAGACCTGTACTGATTTAAAGGAATATTCCCAGAAAAATTGCCCCTATTAAAATGGCGGCCGCCCCCCTGGTCACGTGGCCCCTTAAAGGGCTATTAGGAAGAGATCGTTGCTAAGCAACCCCGCCGCCCCTTCTCACTAGCTTCAGCGGCAAGTAACACACAGCCGGCGTGCTGCTAAAGGATCCCCTGGACTCTCCCAGATTTTTCAACTCACGTGTGTTCCCTGGCGCAGAGCAGCCGGTGCACAATACCTCCTAGACAAGGACACGTCAGCTGCTACCGTTGCCTTTACCTCTCTTAAGCCGATGTGGAGAAAAGCTGCGCTGAACTATGCCAAGCAGCCTCTTTCAGACGAAAGGACCTATGAGAATAAAGCCCACCCCTGCGCTGCGAGTGATTTCAGCCCGGGAAAGCTTGCAACTGAAGCTGCTCTGCGAGTGATTTCAGCCCCAGAAAGCTTGCAGTTGAAGTGGAGCTTGGACTCCAGAAGGAATTAAATTTCCTTTAGTGATTTCAGCTCGAAATGCGAACAGCAGCTGCAGCTTCGCCCGGAAAGATCAGTGCCTGCTGTGCTGAAGCTCCACGTGGCAAAAGAAAAAAGGCTCCAACGACGACAGGATCAGCTGGGAAACGTGGGGCTAGCCGGAGAAGAGAGGGCGAGCCCCCTCCGCTCCGGCCCTAAATAGGGCAAGCCACGCCCCCTCCAGCCAGCCGATTGGCTGGCCGGGAGGCGTGGCCGGATGGGATTCCCCTGCTCTCGCGGGGGCTGAGACCAGCCCCCGCTCACGTGGGGAAGGGCGTGATGCCCGCAACCCCACCTCCTGGGGCAGGCCTGGAAGTGGCTTTATCAGGCTAAATGTACCCAGCTCCTTCAAGCATTCCTCATTACGTAGTTTCCAGACCCTTGATCGTCTTGACTGCCCTCTTCTGAACACATTCCAGCTAACATGGACACCCTACTTTTGAAAATGTTGATAACTCTATGCACTAACGTAGCTAGCGGGCAGGGCGGCACTTACCTTGGGGGCGGCATGATGGAGATCAAGGTGACGTACAAGTCCAGGAGCCCTAGAGCCTGGTGCTTTGCTTCCAAAAGCAATGCAGTCTGGGGCATGCTGAGCTGCTGTCCTTCCCACTAGAGGGTGGCCAAAAATGATGCAACTGGCACGCGCTGGTCCCGCAAGCATCACTGGGCCTGCAGCACGCCCAAGTCATGGCATCTCTCCTGCGAGCAACGCAGTGGCTCAAGTGCCTGCAGGCATTGTGCTGCCCGAAAAGCATTTGGCTGGCGCCACCTGCCACTTTCCCCTTGGCCACCCTCCAGCAGGAGGGGGCTTGTGAGTGACTGCAAATGACTGCAGGGCGCCAGAGCCACCGTGCCATGTGTTTATCAGCTGAGATCATCGTGCAATATTGGCGGCGCCTTGAAATCAGCTGCCCTGCTTTCCCTCGTGCGAGGAGAAAGGAGGAGCCAGTGTGGTGTAGTGGTTAAGAGCGGTAGTCTCATAATCTGGGGGACTGGGTTCGCGTCTCCGCTCCTCCACTGCAGCTGCTGGGTGACTTTGGGCCAGTCCTTAAAGGGAGTGAAATGCGGGATATCAAATCCAAACTCCTCCAAACTCCAGTCACACTTCTTTGAAGTCTCTCAGCCCTACTCACCTCACAGAGTGTTTATTGTGGGGGAGGAAGGGAAAGGAGAATGTTAGCCACTTTGAGACTCCTGAAGGGGAGTGAAAGGCGGGATATCAAATCCAAACTCTTCTTCTTCTTCTTCTTGCTGGGTCAAAATCGTTATTGTGGTGTTATTTCAAAACCGATTTTGGCCAACATATTGAAAAATCACACAGCGCTAAAACAGACCATAAAATTTGTGATATTGCCATGCAAATGTGACAAAAAATTAGTTGGGTGGAGGCAAGGGATGGGGCTGCAGACCCCTTGGGTCGGTTTCACAGACCTGCAGGGGGCCCCAAATCCCTAATTGGGAACCACTGCTGTAGAATATTAATCAGCAAAAGGCCTGGTTGAAAAGGAATGTTTTCACCTGGCACCTAAAGATGTATAATGAAGGCAACAGGCAAACCTCCCTGAGGACAGCATTCCACAAATGGATGGAAGAAGTACTTTCTTCTACTTTCTTCTTGAATCTTCCAATAGTTAAGAAAATGGGGAAATGGAATAAAGTGCTGTGTGAATACAACCTCTGTAACAATCAGTGGCAGTTGGCGATGACGGAGACCAAGCTTGAAGACATGTATACACACCTCCTACCCCAGGAAATGCCCAGAGGTGACAATTGCTGGGCTCATTGTTCTCCAAGGGAAGCCAAATCTCATCACCAGACTTGCCTCAGACTCCAGACATGCAAAGGAGGTTCTATTGTACTTTGGGTGGTGGGTACTTAAGACTTCCTTTCTTACAAACTGAAACAAGAATGTTGCTAACTGAAATAAGAGCTCACTTGCCCTGTTCTCAAATATTGGCTTAAAACCCAAAGGAAGCGGAAGAAGAAAGGTTACTGAGATTATATATGTTTTCTTTAGTTCTAACAATAGGTGGTTTCTGTTTTCCCCTCAACATACTCATCCACTTCAGTGGTTGATTCAGAGCATGGATGGGGAACTGGATGTCTTCCAGACATGTGACTCAAAACTCCATCAGCTCCAGCAAGCATAGCCATGGTCCTCCATCTCTGAACTGCAGAATATAAATGTAATGGGACAATAGGTTCAATCAATATTAGTCCTGTTCAGAATAGCCCCACTGAAAATAATGAAGATGACTGATTAGATCCATTAATTCCAATGGGCCTACTCTGAGTAGAATTTAGTTGGACACAACCCAGTGTCGATTCGTTCTGTGGCACTTTTGCATAATGCACTATTAACTCTATTGACTGGGTGTTTTTTATATTAAATTAAAACCTCAACTAATGGTTTTATGAGGTGTTCTGGGAGCTGCTTTTAGAATTTAAGTCCTTTGTTCAGACAGGTGACACAGCCTAGGGTTGCCATACATCTGGGAAATCCCGGACATGTCCTCTTTCGGGGGGTCTACATGCCCATCTGGGGGCATTTTTACAAGTTATAGCAATTGTCTGGGTCTGGTGTGTGTGTGTGTTCATTTTTAATTTGTTATAGTTTTTTTGTGTCTGTGAGGGCTTGGGTTCAGGCTTGGGTTCTGGCATGGTTGGTCTACCTGAAGGAGCCCCTTTCCCCCATACAGACACTGAGGTCCAGTTCTGAGGACCTTTTGGTGGTTCCCTCATTGCGAGAAGTGAAGTTACAGGGAACCAGGCAGAGGGCCTTCTTGGTAGTGGTGCCTGCCCTGTGGAATGCTCTCCCTGTAGATGTCAAAGAGATGGATAATCATACGACCTTCCATAAACATCTGAAAGCAGCCCTGTATCAGGAAGCATTTAATGTGTGATGTTCTGTTGTGTTTTTGTATATTCTCATGGAAGGGGGCACATGAAGAATACCCTCAGTTGATGGTTGGGTCATATGGGGAGAGGTGGTCCTTTTTAGGCTTTCTTTGTTCTGTCATCTGCCCGAAAATTACAACTCTATTGCACCATGCTCTTGCTCTATAACAGGATATCCTAAGCATCGCTTTCATTTATAGTGTGCTTTTATTTCTCATTATGCTGATCACAAGATAGTGGGACAGTGTGAATATTTGCTAAATAAGGAATATTGCCAAGCCCACATGTAGGTGGCGAGGGCTAAAGGATGGGATGATGTAATCGTTACAGGACAATCATTTTGGGATCAGACAGGCTACAGCTTTATTGATTACAGATGTCATTAGGTTTTGGCATAAGCATTGGGCGTGTATCCTGAATCATCCAGCCTCCCTGCTCTCAAGAACTTTACAAAGATTAATAACCATTTATATACACTTTCAGCTTCTTTCATTAAACATCTGTACTCTGTTCATATAATTTATTCCAGAGTAATCTTAACTGGGATGCAGTGGAGAATAGGAATGAAGGAGAAATTTGAATCAGTTTGCACTGTAAGAGACATTTGACAATAGCATGGACTACTTTGGAGGGTGGTAAACACACCTTCATTGGAGCTTTTTAAGCAGGTCGGATGGCCGACTGCCAGGGATTATTTAGCTGTGAATTCTGCATTTCTAAACAAAAACATTTCAGGGGCTTATAGTAGATAACCCTTGGGGTCCCTTCCAACTCTGCAATTCTGGGGTACTTGTTAGAATCATAGAACTATAGAGAACTGTAGAGGGGATGCTGACAGCAGTCCCTTGTCATAACCATCTCACTTCCTGTGGAGGTTTGGGCTTTCAGCACCCTATCTCCTCTGAAGAGGCAGGGACCTATGAGGATGGTGCACCCTTGAAGGCTGATCGATCCAATGGGTCTCCAGGTGGTTCTGGGGGATTTTCTGGCTGACATGCTTGGTGCTTCTGTCAAAGCCCTGGATGACTTCTGAACATCGGAACGGCTTAGGCCATTGACATGATTGCCCCTGAGTGCTCTCTCTCACTTTTTGGAGCCTGCTTGCTTCTCTGGTATATTCCAGAGCTTAGATTAAGGAAACAAGCTGGGAGATAGGTTGAACATGAGTAGAGGAAAACTCTAGTCAAATGCAATTGAACACGGTGAGGGCTCATCATCAAGCCTACCTAGTGGCAATGAAGGCATACTTTGCTGCCTCCATTGCATCCTCATTGTGCTGCCCAGCAGAACTTCTATTGGGAGTGTGAGGCCTTGAACAGTTTGGCCCAAGGAGGGGGCAGAACCAACAGTAGCTCACTGTGGCTTGTTTGCAAAGCATTTTGAGGATAAAATTGCTTGCATCTGCGAGACTCTAGACTCTGCTATTACAGTAGATGAATCTCAAGAGGTGTCCAGGCTGTGAACCACTAGCGGCTCCCAACCCACCATTTTCCTTTTCATGTTGCATTATGGATTTGGAGATTTTTCCAAAAGAAAAGAGAAAAAATAACCAGTGGTATTCTAATAGTATTGTCATTGATTGGTAGTTTCATATAGTGCCTCCTAAGACATCAACAAAAGTTAAGAGTTATACCATTCCTCAGAAATTGCATTTCTGAAAAGAAACTTGCTAAGGTTTGATTTTTTGGAAGTCACATTGAAGTTCTATCAGATTTTGGGGAAATGTCATTTGAGCTTTAAGGTCATCTTGAAGATACAGCTTTTCTCTTCTTCTAACAATATTATACACGGCTATTCCAATTCCTAAATAAATTCCACTGTATTTAACAGGCTTATTCCCAGGAAATTGGGTGTGGGATTGCATCCCTGGAATATAAATCCAATGGGCAAAATTGACTTTTAGGTCCAATTATTCTCAGCGGGAGAGAGAAGGGCTGCAATCCTATGCACTAGGCCTGGGAAATAATTTTCATCCGAAGGGCCACATACCCTTCTGGGCAAGCTTCCTGCAGCCACATGCCAAAGTGGTGTGTGAGCCAGCTGAAAGACTAGGCAGAGCAAAAAATGTGAATGTTACTTTTCCGGTAGGCTAGTTTCTATACACAGTCATGTACCACTCTCTATCCTCTGACCAGGCTTACAAGAGGCATTGACAGAGATAGTGAATGGTGTGGCCTAGGGAGAGGGGATGTGGCTGAAGAACTGGTGCAGCCTGGTGGAAATCCCAAGGGCCAAATAAAGAGGCCTGGATGGGCACATATGGCCCCCACACCTGAGGTTCTTCTATCCCTGTCAGTGGACTCGATGTGGCTTATATTTGAGCAAACATGTAGAATTGCACCACAAAGCTCTTCCACTGACATCAATGGGACATATAACTGCTAGATCATACCTGTATTTTCTTCTACCATATAAATAGAAAAAAAGAAAATATAGCACCCAGTCCCCCCATTTCTATGCCAGTTCAGGGTATCCTTGTACAGTCATACCTCGGGTTACAGATATTTCAGGTTGCGTTTTTTTGGGTTGCAGACCGCCGAAACCCAGAAGTACCGGAATGGGTTACTTCCGGGTTGCGGAACGCCAAAATCCAGAAGTACTGGAACAGGTTACTTCCGGGTTTTGGTGGTCGCGCATGCGCAGAAGTGGTAAATCACGCTTTGTGCATGCATAGAAGTGCTGAATCGCAACCTGCATGTGCACAGACACGCAGACGCGGGTTGCGAATGCTGCGGGTTGCAAACGTGCATCCCGCACAGATCATGTTCACAACCCGAGCGTCCACTGTATTTTATAAGATCAGAAATACCTTTGAACTTTTTTGCAGCAATAACAGGTTTGTTTCTTTGTGTGTGTATGTGTATTTCACACCCCACTTTCTGCCATTGGTGAGTGGTGCCCAAAGGGATTGGGAGGGAGGGCAGAAGACAGATCCAGATCCAGAGCCTATGACAGGTGGAGTCAACTAATTCTGGTTTTGTCCCCATCCTCCTCCCCTTTGAGTTCTACCAGGATAACACTATGAAGCTGAAAGCCAGGGTCAACCCTTGTCTGGTTGTAAAGAAGAAGGCAAGCAAGGGCAGGCTGGCTAAGGGCAGATTGATGTCGATGGGGCAGTGCCCTGTTTGTCCTAGTGGACCAGCCTCCACTGTTCTCTGCATAATAGCCACCAAATGTTCCATAGTCCCTTCAAGAGGAACTGAATTTGGCACATCTCAAATGACAGGTCCTCAGTATACATATACCTTTATTTAGAACAATTAAAGTCATTTTTCATCTTCTGTCCTGAACAAAGAGTACCTCCAGTTTTCACCAGTGTACTTGAAGGCTCCAAAAACATTGTTTTCAGGAAAGTCAGATACATCCACATAGCTGAATTCATTGACCTGTACTCCTATTGTATTCCCCTTCTTCAATTCTGCCAGTAAAGTTATGAAGAGGTCTTGTCTTTTGTCTCTGAAAGTTTTCTGAGAGCTGCACAAAGTGAGCAAAGTTGACCTCGCCACAGATGTGTTCACAAGAATCTCCAACTTTATGGTGATCTCCCCACCTTTGCACTCGGCAATGTAAAAGTGCAAATGACAATAGATGAAGTACATTCCAGGTGTCTGAATCACCAGCCTTCCATGGTTGTAGTGAATGTTGTACAGGATGCCCTCATTAATCCATCGTAGTTCTGACTGGTTGATTGGCCTAAGCACTAAAGAAAGGAGAGGATGAGATATAAGCATTCATCATTTAAAATGGGTGGGAAGCCAATTTCAGCCAGACGGTCACATTATCTTCTGGGACAACCGTGTCAGAGGTGGGCGGGGCCTGGGACAAAAGTGAGAGGCCCGGCAAATGTAATTTTTGCCTTTGTACAGTAGGCTGTTTTCTACAGGCACTCACATACTCCTCTCTATCCTCCATCTAAGCAAGCAAGAAACATTATCACAGCTCAAGGACATATTCCACTCGGGGGGTGGGGGGGCACACTCAATGAAGCAGAGCCAGTGAGTGGCGTGGCTTGGGGGAGGGAGTGTGGTGTGGAGAGTCCCGAGGGCCAGATAACTTAAGAGGGTAACATTTGGTTCCAGGGTTTCCCACCCATGATTTATCCGATCCATGCTGTAATACAAGAGACCCCATCAAGATTTGCATTCTGTCAGCTCTTGAAGAGACACCTGTTTAGAGAAACATTCCCCTGAACTTGAACTTCCTGTTATAATTGTTTTAATTGCTTTACTAAAAAAGTTTTAAATTGTTATGTCTTTCAACCATATTGTAACTTGTTTTATTGCACATTTTAATCATGGATGTTTTTTGAATGCTTTAATGAAATTGTTTTATTGTGGATTTTAATTTTGTGTGCATATTACAATTGATTATATACTTGTAAACTGCCTTTAAGCCATTTTTGCCGGTAAGCAGTACAGTGCTACCTCGGGTTACAGACGCTTCAGGTTACAGAAGCTTCAGGTTACAGACTCCGCTAACCCAGAAATAGTACCTCGGGTCATAGCTGTCAACCTTCCCTTTTTTTGTGGGAAATTCCCTTATTCCAGCGCCACTGGCCGCTGCTTCCCGCTGCTATCCCGGATTGTTAGATATCCTGTAGACTGTCCCCAGGACTGGTGAGACTGCTGATCCCTTATTTTCAAATCTGAAAGTTGACAGCTATGCCTCGGGTTAAGAACTTTACCTCAGGATGAGAACAGAAATCATGAGGCGGCAGCAGGAGGCCCCATTAGCTAAAGTTGTGCCTCAGGCTAAGAACAGTTTCAGGTTAAGAACGGACCTCCAGAACAAATTAAGTTCTTAACCCAAGGTACCACTGTATAGCTATTAATCACAATAATACAAAAGGATAGCAATTAAATATATTGGCGTAGAGACAACTTCAATGAATGCAAAAACTAGGCATGGATCTTATATGTAAACAGTTAATTATATATCTCTTGGTGGTCACTTGATTAATAATTGCATAGGGCTGGAAAGATGTCTCATGTTATACTTTAGACTGGCTCAAGAAAATTACATCCAATGCTCAGGGAAATTGACCTGTTGACTTTATGTGGTTAGGGATAGCACTGATCTTTCTGATTTCACTTCTATTTGAGGGTTAATGATTAATTATGTCGGGCTGCCTCTGAAGATGGTTCAGAAGCTTCAGCTGGTGCAGAATTTGACAGCCAGGCTGCTCACTGAGACAAGACGGTTTGAGCATATTATTACACTGATCCTGGCCTGACTGCACTGGCTGCCAATTAGCTTATAGGCCCAGTTCAAAGTGCTGGTTTTGACCTATAAAGCCTTAAATGGCTCAGGACCACAATACCTCAAGGACCGCCTCTCCCCATTTAACCGTCATGGTCTCTGCATTCATCCTCTGAGGCCCTTTTTCATGTGCCTCCTCCATGTGAGGTCCGGAGGGTGGCAACACAAGAACTCCCTGCTTGTGGAATGCTCTCCACAGGGAGACACCTTCATTATATATTTTTAGGTGCCAGGCAAAAACATTCCTCTTCCGCCTTCAGCTGATTAATATTCCATAGCCTTTTAAATGTGTCTGTGGGAAGGGGGGTGAAGTGTAGTTGTGTTCCCACGAGGCAAGACACAGTGATAACGACAAGAACCTTTATTGAACTACCTAACTGGGAAACAGAGCCAAAGCAACTACTTATATATATTTCTGAAAGCCTGGGCCACTCCCAACGTGATTGGCTGTCTACACTTCCAAACTGGAAATCATGACTCAGAGTTCAAGGGCCAATGGCAGAGGCCAAAATACTGAAATGTTCTGTGATTGGACAATACGTATCGAATCAGAACACAGGAGCTCGGAATCCTTAGTCCAGACTCCAGGCAAACACAGACCACTGAATACACAACACCGGGGTTATTGTTTTGCTGTTTTGTTTTAATTATTTACTTGTGTTTTTATCCTGTATTGATCTTATGATGAAGGGTGGTATATAAATCTAATGAACAATAAATAATAATAAAAACTATACGACAACATAATTACACGGGAGTAATTTACAAACAGGCAATATCCTTTTCTTTTCTTGTTCAATGTAAATCCCATTTATTACTTTTACACCCCATTTATAACTTTACAACTATAGTCATTCTATTTATTCCTGATGTGTTACTATTTGAGTTTTGGATTTTATCATCAAAAGCTCCTTGTACTGAATTCATATAATTTTTTGTTTGTCTTTTTCCATTTGTACTGTCTGCTTTATTGTTTAATAAAATAATAATAATCCATCAATAATTTTATTTAGAAAAAGCTGGGTACCAGGTTTGGTGCCAGGATTTTGGGGGCCCTAGGGCAAGCTGTCACCAGTAGGTCACACTACCCAGTGTTTACATCACCTCTGCATCACTGACCACCCATTGACTTTCTTTCTGTCCCTACTCTGTCCACCTCCCAGAGGAAAAGTCAAGGACTCTGGCAGTGAACTGCTCCTTCTTCTCCCTTTGCTCAGAAATAATAGGTATTCAATAGTGATATGAAAATGCAGTAGGGCCAGAAGGCTCCAGATATTGCACATGTATCTCCTGCTGGGGCATGCACCTTGCCATGAGCTCAATAATGTTGACACTGCCCAATAGGATTTTCACTTTTTCACTTCTTTGTTCTTCTGTGGATTTGCTTTATCCTCAGTTCCTGTCCTGAGTTCTTATTTAAAATGGAGAGTTTCTTTTTAAAAAAAATTATAATATGCTCTGAAACTTTCCATTCATTTGTTACCAATGCTCATTAATAAGAAACTGCAAAACCTAACAGCCAAATCTAATCTTCATTTGATTGTATGATAAAATGCAACATACCTCTGTTTGTGTGGCATTGTGTAGATTCTGTTTGTGTTGCATTTTACTAATGGGAACACACACATTTCTGCCCATGCCAAAAAGTTAATACAACCTCACGTTGCCCTTAAGTAGGCAATAGTGTACCACCTTCTCAAAAGTTTGTCACTGGATCTGGAAATATTAGATCAGGTATCTTCAACCTTCTCAGGCCCAGGACCACTTTTAACTCAAACATGTATTTGGGGACCCATTTCTTATATATTTGCATTGTACTGGTGCTCCTATTGCAAGCCACATTGGATCAGGCCACGACCCAGTAGTGGGTCCTGAGTCCTGACCCAGCGGTTGAAGACCAGATAACTATTGCCCAGTCACTAATATCCCTTTTGGGGTCAAGTGCTCTAAAATTTGGAAACAGTTCAATTTCAGGTATGCTTGAAGGACACAGATCGTCTAGATTCATTTCAATCAAACTTCAGACTCAGGTGGGAAGAACAAGCCTTTTAGTTTCAGCTCCTCTCAGAAACTATCACTGTCGAATTCACTAATTCTGTGTTGTTGTTGTTATTTTATTTTATTGCAATTGCACCAAGAAGCACAAATAGATGTTGGTATATATTCAAAGAACCAGGTACTGAAAAGTCTTGAAGCAGGGTAGAGATTGAGAACCTGTAACCCTCCAGATGTAGTTTAACTATAACCCCCATCATCCTTGGCCATTGGACATAGTGGCAGAGGCTGATGGGAGTCCAATAGCAGCTGAAGGGCTACAGGTTCCCCATCCCTGAATTAGGAACTCCAGCAAACGGGGTTTGGTGCCTGACCTTCTGCTACATCACCAGCAGAAACAGGTATGTTAGGATCTGTGAATTAAGCACCCACTTCCGAGCTTGAATCTAGTCAGGAGAATCAATGTGAACACACCACCAAGTCAATGTGGACACACCAGGCCATATACAGCAGAAGTAGAGAACTTCTGGCTCTCCATATGTTGTTGGACTCCAACTCTCAACAGCCTCAGTGGACATGTCCAGTGGCCAGGGATGATGGGTCTTAGGAGTCCAGCAGCATTTGGAGTTTGACAGGTTCCTCATCCCTGATATAATAAAGCCTTCAGTTGTGTTCAACTAAGTCATACTCAAAGTGTAGACCCATTGAAATGAATGGGCATGACTATCTGAAGCCTATTCATTTCAGTGGGTCTGCTCTGAGTAGAATTCAGTTGACGATGACCCTTCATATCCAAAATCTTCTCAATTGCAACCTGTTTTAGAATTTAGTCAAGAAAACATGCTAGGAGCAAAATCTGTAAGTAACCGACTCAACACAAAGCATGTTCCTCCTGAAGATGTAATCCCAGAGGAACTTCTTTGTGTATCAGAAACTTCAGTTACATCAGTAACTGTGTATGACTATTGCATAGGACTGAGTCAAATCCTGCCACGCAGCACATCTGCAGGTGGTGGCACACACTTCTGCAGTCCCAGCAGCAGCATAGGAGAAAGCTGAAGGAAATTACTCATTGAATAGTTTCTACTTTTGGCTCCTCATTTGACCTTCCTGCTCTTACGTCTGGTTCAGTTTCGCCCTTATGGCTGCTTTCAGCTGAGCTCTGAGAATGCAAGTGGATGTGGATTGAGGTCATCCAGTTGATGCAACCATTTGTTGCATGACCAGCTGATGACATTGTGGTGAGATAGAAGCTCATCAATCAAAAGGCTTTCAAGGCAATCTGAAACCTCCCACTGTGTCAAACTAATCAGTAGATTACTTTGCCTCACCCAGAACAAAAGAGCAGAAGGCCCTTCATCAGGGCTAGATTAACTATTAAGCAAAGTAAGCAGTGTTTAAGGCATCAAGGGAAGGGGGGCACCACAAACATTTTCCATTGCCAGCTTTTTAACATTAATTGGCAGAAATTGCTCAGGTGAGCTTTCATTTTCTTGGTTGAAGTATATTAAAAACCACAACAGAACAACCAACAACTATGCAACACGGTAAGCTGGATGCCTTATCTCTACAATATATAGAAGCAGATGTTGTTCTGGGAAATGATACATAATGAGCTGGGGGGGGGGATGTTCAATATAACTTTTTTTAAGAAACCAGAAGCTTTTCTTTTAGGAATACTTGGTGACCCTTGGGGTGTTCCTTCCAACTCTACAATTATATAATTCTGCTATTATTATTAGTTAAGCGTGTTAGATGCCTACTATAAAAAATTGTCTCAAGGTGACAAGAAGATAGTTGTTGGAAATCCTGCAGTAGATTGTCCTAATGAGGACTCTTGGTTTCTCCCTATGACCCATGAAGCCAAGTCACATGCACCTGTCATCAGTTTAGTGCAAATTTCTCCAACAGACACATTTGCCAACATCATAATTCTTTATTTCATGTGCTGTGGTGTTGAAGTTAGAGTGATGGACTAGGACCTGGGAGACCAGGTTTCAAATCCCCACTTGGCAATGAAGCTCACTGGGTCATCATCTCTTAGCCTATCTCACAGGGCTCTTGTGGGGGGTTAAATGAGGAGGGAAAGAACCATGTATGCCACCTTGAGCTCCTTGGGGGGGGGGGAGTGGGCTAGAAATGCAACACACGGAAGCACAAAAGCGCCTGATTGTTGAGCTTGGTGACATCTGGAGATGGTATGGGTGTTTTGTTCCTCTGTAACCAATTCCTTCCCTCTCTACAACACTCCCAAAGGTTAATTAGACTTCAATAAGAAAGATGTGTTGAACAATAAAGTTCTTATTATATGGTTCTGTTATGTACTGATTTGAATAGGATCCAAAATGCAGCAGTCTGATTGCTCCTAGAACAATAGGATTCAGAATGCAGCAGCCTGATTGGTCCTAGAACAATAGGCTCCAGAATGCAGCACTCTGATTGGTCCACAGGAGCCACTCAATCCAGCTCCAGGTGGAAGTGAATCCGCGACCTGATTGGCTCACAGGAGAATCCTGGAATTAGCCAATCACATGCAGGCCATTGTGTAAATAATGTATATAAAGCAGACATTCTGGGGGAACTTCCATTCCTCCTCACCACCATGAGCTGAATAAAGAGCATGAAATCCACTCTCGACTCTGAATATATTTCACTGGTGACGAGGATGGGAGCTAAGCTCAACACATGTAAGGTATCTGAATTCTACTTTCCCCACAGGGGTGGTGGAGGAGAATAATTCAGGAAAGTCTGAGTGTTCACAAGCCTACTGCTCATTTACATTTAACCATTGCTTGTTTAAGACATGCTTACTGTGACATGCACACTGGGCCAATATGCAGGGGAAGTGAGTCACTTTTCGCCATCTGAGGCTCAGCGGGAAAATGTCACCCTGCCACTGCCCCCTGGCCGTAATGTAGCCTTGCTTACCTGGGTAGTGTACAAAACTTTTAGAAGACATCTGAAGGTAGCCCTGTTTAGGGAAGCTTTTAATGTTTGATGTATTACTGTATTTTAATATTTGGTTGGAAGCCGCCCAGAGTGGCTGGGGAAGCCCAGCCAGATGGGTGGGGTATAAATAATAAATTGTTGTTGTTGTTGTTATTCACTGGAAAAACCCCTGCTTCTCTGTCACTGCCAGAGGTAGCAGGGCAGGCAAGGTGCCCACAGGGACACCACCTCTTAGGCTTCTACCACTGGTGACAACTGCCTCAGCCTGCCTGCCAATATGTGTAGAGTGGCATGGAGATAAGCTACGAATTTCCTGATTGGTTTTTTTATATATGTGATACAAGGTGTAGGGCAGTCAAAGACAGTGAGGCAGTCACCTCAGGCAGCATGCTGGGAACAGCTGGCAGGGGCAGCAGGTCTGGGGCCCCAAGAGCACGTTGCTTACCACCTTCTGTGCTTGTTGCTTGCTGTCACCACCACCTCGCTTCCTGCTCCACCCCTACCCACTGTTTGCTCCTCTCTGGCTGCCACCCCCGCCTCCTTCAGCAATCAGAGGCTCCCCTGGACTGTCTCTGGTTGCCTCAGGCGGAGGAGGTGCCAGTGGTGGGGGAAGGGTGCACCATTGTATGCTTTGCCTCAAGCAACAACACATCATGGGCTGGCCCTGGCCAAAGATGCCATAAGGCCAAATGAGTGTTTGTGGTGTAGGGGGTTTCTTTTCTTCCCACCCCTAGTCTGAATTGAGTCTCAATCCCAGCTATGCCTGGGAAATTCTGGATAATAATAATATATTATTTATACCCCGCCCATCTGGCTGACTTTCCCCAGCTACTCTGGGCGGCTTCCAATCAAGTGTTAAAAACAATACAGCATTAAATATTAAAAACTTCCCTAAACAGGGCTGCCTTCAGATGTCTTTTAAAGATAAGATAGATGCTTATTTCCTTCACATCTGGTGGGAGGGTGTTCCACAGGGCGGGTGCCACTACCGAGAAGGCCTTCTGTCTGGTTCCCTGTAACCTCACTTCTCGCAATGAGGGCACCACCAGAAGGCCCTCGGCGCTGGATCTCAGTGTCTGGGTTGAACGATGGGGGTGGAGACGCTCCTTCAGGTATACAGGACAGAGGCAGTTTAGGATGTATGGCAGCCCTAATGTTAACTACAAAAACTTTATGGCAGGGATGGGGAACCTTTGGTCTTCTGGATGTCATTGGAGTGCAACTCCCATCAGCCCCCAAAGAGCATGGTTAAGAGCCAAGAATGACAGGGCCAACATCTTGTTAGGACCAAAGCTTCTCCATTCTTGCTCTATGGAAACACGAGCAAGGAAAATTATCCCAGTTGTAACCACCAGATCCTTATTTCTGGTTGCCTGCTGCAGCCAGGACAGAAGCAGAATGTATGGAGATTTGTTTTCCTTCTATTGTCACCAGGGCTGGCACAGTTTGAGTCTAATTTTGTGGGATCGGTAGGGAATGAGAGGGACTGAATCCTTGTCATATCCAGCCCTCACCTGATACCACATATGGGAGTTCTTAGAGCAGGGCTTTGGCCCTCCAGATGTTGCGGAACTACAATTCCCATCAGCCCCAGCAAACATGGCCAATAACCAAGGATGATGGGAGTTGTAGTTCAGCAACACCTTCCTTAGAGGATAAACCAGGTGCCCCAAGGACCCTGAAGAGCAGACACATTTCCTTGGAGCCAGGGCTGAGGGGCCCTCTGGGAGAGACCTGCTAAAGAATCCTTGGAACTGTCAGAGGAAGTGCAGTCATCACAACTCCAGACATGAAGAACACCAGTACCAAAAGGTCTGCTGAGACAGATGACATGACATGTGGCTGCAGACCCAGAGTCATCATGTGACATGTGAGTAGTGTGGGATGTAATCCATTGGTACAGTCAAATGCAACATTCCTTATTCCCCTAGAGTGGGCATAGGGAGGGGGACATCCAGCCAGTATAACTTCCTGTTCCACTGGTCTGGAGTTTCCTCCCCCTGCATGTGATCTGGGAGATGGCCATGGCTCTGACTGACTCCATAAAAGGAGTCATACACCCATTTTGTCAGTCTTGAAGTTGTCTTGTTCCAGTGTTGTCTTGTTATCTCGTTTTGCTGTCATGCTGCTCTCCTTCAGCCATTTTGTTGTCTTAATCTAATTTTGCTGTCTGCTGGCTCTCAGCCAGCAGCACATGAGTTCAGTCTCCATATGAGACAAACTCACTGCTTCTTTGTGTAACTACTAAGTAAAGCCTGCCTTTCAGGGATCAAATTGTGACCTGAAATGTGAGTAAACCTTTTGTTACTTTACTCAGAAAGACTCTTGTGTCTTTATTCTTTTAAGTGGGATCAAAGGGGACACCAGGAAATAATCTTAACTAAGAGATTCAAGCGAATCCGCAAACTAGCTTCCAGCTATATTGAGGGGAATTTGCTCTGCTACATCACTCACTAGCATGAGTGAAGGAAGGATACTACTTAATCAATATATCCTCTCCTACAATCCTTAATATTCCCACAAGTAGAAGTAGATTGGGTCTCCTTGTGTGTAAGGGGTCCCTGAAATGCATTTATTATCAGTAGCTGTGGCTAGGGTTTGTTCTAAGAAGTCAGAAAAGACGAGCCTTCCATTTTATGGTGACAACAAAAGTCTCTGTTTCCTTGTTCCCAAGTGTTCCCTTGTTGGAATTCTTTGTGATATTGACCTTGAACTGGCCTTATCTCTGGATCATGCTTTTGACCTGGGCTGATAATCTGTACTTGACCTTGGTTTAGACTGCACTGCACTACCAACCATGGGTTTGCAAGTGAGTGTGCCCACTTACTGTCTCCTAGGAGTGGGACCTTAGCTGCTGAAGGCACCGGCTGGAGTGCGACAAAAAACGAAGGCCCAGATAGGGGACTCACTCTAAGTGGATAGCAAAAGGAACATAGGAAGCTGGCTTATCCTGAGTCAGACTATTGGTCCATCTAGCAGAGTACTGCCTACACTGACTGGCAATCCTATGGATCCATAGATATCTACAACATGCCTCTGGAACACCCTATTCTACACACATGTAGACAGTGGAGAGTCATGGGGTAGACAAGAGCATTTGTGGAACTCAAAGAATATAAGGTATACAGAAAGAAGCAATGAGGCTTTTATGGTGGGAGAGGGCGACCTCTCATACTTTGATTTATAGACTATTCTCACTGACCTTGAAGATATGCAGCTGCTTTCTCAGACGCCATTGTCTGCAGACCTTTCAAAGCCTCTGCTGATATTTTCCATGGCACTGAAAAGACAAGAAGAAAACAAACAAAACCCTTGTTACTACCAGGGCCTTGCAGAGCCAGGCAGAGGCCCGGGCCAGGTAGATAATGTGCCCCCCCTCTTTTTTTTACCCTGGGGATAACTGAAGTCTTATAAACAAGTAAGTACAGTGGTACCTCGGGTTAAGTACTTAATTCGTTCCAGAGGTCCGTTCTTAACCTGAAACTGTTCTTAACCCGAAGCACCACTTTAGCTAATGGGGCCTCCTGCTGCTGCCGCGCCGCCGGAGCATGATTTCTGTTCTCATCCTGAAGCAAAGTTCTTAACCTGAAGCACTATTTCTGGGTTAGCGGAGTCTGTAACCTGAAGCGTATGTAACCCGAGGTACTGAAGCACGTGAACGTAAGCAGGTACTCGCTTGTCGTTAATAAGGATCAGGCAGACTCAGCAATGGAGAATAAGAAGGTGAAGTTTATTGCCAGGCAATAAGGACCCAGTTTGGAATCTCTTCCAAAAGGAACTGGGACCCCGATTGACAGAAATCCAGAGGTCTTTATACCTGAGCAGATCACAGCAAATCATAGATCATGAGACAACCATGAGGCAGTCACGATATCGCCAGCGAAAATTAGCCAATTAGCGAGCTTCTTGCCATGCTTCCAGCTCCTGGTCAAGCACTGGTCAAGCACGGAGTTCTAGTTCTGCTTTCCACTGCTTGCAGTGATGCTGTGTCTAACCTCTCCCCTAGTTATGACAGGACAGGGAGTATTGGAGATTTTGGTATTTTGCTCTTCCTGTTCTGTGGATTAATTTAGCCTGTATCTGAGGGGATTTTGTACCAGTATCTCTGATTCACGTCTTCCTCTTATTCAGGGTACACAAATGTTTGTAGGGGAAAGGTCGGCTCCTAATTTTGCTGTTTCAAGCAGTATGCAGATAGCTAAGGCACAGCTTCCCTTTGATTCAAAATGGATTATAAAATACTGTAAGCCCTGGTTATGTGCGAGCATATATGAATATATTGATTACTGATAACTGATTATATGAATTGCATAAGGGTAGCCCTTCTTCCTTGCCTCAGTACCACTGTATATAAATAATTTTTTGAATATGCTGACTGAGGCCCCCTTTGGAATCAAAGGCCCGGGCCAAGTGGCCCATATGGTCCCCCCTCTATCTGGGCCTAGTTCCTACTGCTCTTTCTTTAAACAAAAATGATGCTCCGAGGTGACTTAGCATCCCCACAAAGGACCACAGAAAGGTGCCAAAGCTGTGGGATTGAAATATTGGTGTTTTTTGGAATTATTATCTGAGCTCCAGGAAGCAGGTGTGGGAGAAAAGTAGTTTGGGGTTTTTTTAAAAAAACAACACACCACACATTTCTTTATTAATGCATTGAATTAGATCATGTGAGTTTATCGGTGGGATAATGAACTTTCAGTGTGCTTAATTCACCAAGAATCACCTAGACACCATCTCAAATTAGAAGCAGTGATTCAGCTTTTTGAGTTCCATCACCAAGGAAGAATTTCACAACTCAAGAACATTACTGTATTGGCTTGGCAAGGATCAGAGCCTGATGCTGAGGCTTGATTGGTGTCATTAATTATGACTTTACACTGTTGTTGTTGTTGTTTCGTCGTTTAGTCGTTTAGTTGTGTCCGACTCTTCGTGACCCCATGGACCAGAGCATGCCAGGCACTCCTGTCTTCCACTGCCTCCCGCAGTTTGGTCACACTCATGCTGGTAGCTTTGAGAACACTATCCAACCATCTCGTCCTCTGTCGTCCCCTTCTCCTTGTGCCCTCCATCTTTCCCAGCACCAGGGTCTTTTCCAGGGAGTCTTCTCTTCTCATGAGGTGGCCAAAGTATTAGAGCCTCAGCTTCAGGATCTGTCCTTCCAGTGAGCACTCAGGGCTGATTTCCTTCAGAATGGATAGGTTTGATCTTCTTGCAATCTATGGGACTCTCAAGAGTCTCCTCCAGCACCATAATTCAAAAGCATCAATTCTTCGGCAATCAGCCTTCTTTATGGTCCAGCTCTCACTTTACACTAGATGGATGCAGGATTCTTAGAAACAAGTTATGTGCCTCTAACACATTTCTCATATGTGATAGAACAGAGCCTTCTACTGGCTTTAGGTGGAAATTTCATGCCTGAACTCAGCTGGGACAACAAATATGTCATTAATACTTCTCTAGGTTCTTTCACTTGATAAAACATGTTTTTCAGTTATTGCCTGGCTTTCTGAATGGTTTATGTATCACAACATTTGACAAACAGCATTGTAACTACAAGATCTGAGCAAAGACTGCTATGGGTACATCAGCTGTAGTCAGCAGGGCTGATGGAAGTTGGAACCTAGCAACCTCTAGAGCACTGGTGAGGAATCTCCTACCAGCAGACCTAAGTAAATGAGACACAGGTTCCAATTTAGCCCATCAGTCTGAGATGTGGAACACATTCTATGGCTGTGTACCTACATACCAATCCAACTCAAGAGTCCACCTTGGATCCAGGCTCCAAATTGATTTGGGGGCCTGTTTTAATGTTGTCAGAAGGGTGGTAACAGGGGAAGAAGAAAAACTGCATTCAATCCTTCTGGGTGCTGCCTTGCCAACATGTTCCCTGGGGAAATTGCACTGGTCAAGGAGCCTGTGCAGAAAGCAGGAGTTAATGTTCTGCTCATTGGCTGCTTGTTGTTTCACCACTTGTGCTCCTCACAGGGAAGGGTTGGTGAAGGAGGCTGTGCAGAGGTTGCCTGCCCTGTCTTTTGACAGCACCGGATTGCTCTAGGTGAGTCAATTTGGCATGGGACAACCCAATCCAGCCTAAGCTGATTTTGTTCAAAATTTGGGTTTCATCAGAATCGGGGCATAGCCCTAGTACAGTGATGGTGAACCTTTTAGAGACTGAGTGCCCAATCTGTAACCCAAAACCCACTTATTTATTGCAAAGCGCCAACGCGGCAATTTAACCTTTATATTCCATTTTTTTTCTGTGTGTTTCACGTTTCTTCTTTATGACTGCTGTTGTAATAAATAATCATTCATATACGGTTCAAATTGGGAAAAAATAAATACTGTACAGTGGTACCTCAGTTTTCAATTAGCTTAGTTCAACATCTGGTAACCTTAGCATAACAGGATTTAACCCCTTAACTTATCAGCCGATGAATGGGACTTAAATCCTGCTCAGTTTGGTAGGGTTCCACATCAAATCAGGAAGGGATTTGTATCAGAATCCTTTGCTAAAACTGAGAGGAGAAGGGAAAGCTTCCTTTTAGCAACAGCTTGCAAGGTGCTTAGAGACTGAGTGCCCAATCTGTAACCCAAAACCCATTGCAGCTGGCATTGTATCTTGAATTCAGATGATTGACAACTGGGAGGTCCCTCAAGGCTGATCCTGATAAGGATCTGACCTGTTGAACCAAGAAGGTTCTCTACCCTAGGACTAAATGGATGGGCTATCTTTCTGGATCAGTAGAAAATGCCGTAGATTTCAATATTCAGTCAAGGGTAAATGAATGAAACACAGCATTGACTGCACAAAAGCAGAGCTTTGCCTCTTTAGGATGATTGATTCTGTGACTCTTCCTCCTTGCTCACAACATAGGCTACACTATGTCACTGAATACGAGCATGATACCCCTTCAATTATCTATCCATGCATTAATCTCAATTAAATCCTAGTGGGCTGTTTCCAATACAGCCCTTGATGATTGATAGCTGAGTAATGTGTGTGTGTGTGTGTGTGTGTACACATAAAGTGACATTTGAGTACCTCTAGGTATTTAGCTAACGGTATCCTGTTCTCTGCCAAAAGAAATGTGGGATGAAGATTTATTAGGTGGTTTTAATAGCTCTGAATCAACTCGGCAAGGCAGTTTGGCCTTGAGAGTCTTGTAGATAATCTGCTCAATTTTAGACATGAGCTTGCTTTATCTTGCCAACAAAATATCCTTGCATTAAGATTGGATACTTTGCTGTTTTAATGGGTATATTGACTACTCGTGAACTCATTAACCCCCAACCATCTTATTTTCTAATTCTATGGAGGCAAAATGGAAACAGCCAGATGCACTGGACTAGGAGAACTACCATTCTTGTTGCCCTGGGTACTGTGCCCATGTACTAGCACTGGCTTAATGTATTGGTTAGTATGTTGGCCTTGGAAGACCAGGGTTCAAATCTCCACTCAGCCATGAAGCTCACTGGGTGACTTTGTGCCAGTCACAGTCCATCAGTCTAATCCACCTCACAAGGCTGTTGCAAGGATAAAACGGGGGGGGGGGGAGCAGGGGGCGGAGCCAGGATTGCCACCTTGAGCTTCTTGGATAAAAGTTGGGACAGAAATGCTGATAACAGGAAGAAAAAAGAGAACGAATGTCCAAAACAGTCCACCACTCCCTATGTGCTTTTTGTTTACATGTGGTGAAGTTGCAAATGGAAGTTTCATATTTTGTGGAGGTGGTGATGGTGGTGGAGCAAAGTATTTGTCCCTGCAAAGGGCCCAACTGCTGCTGCTCTTCTCTTTTTCACTTCTTTGCAGTTGTTGTTCACACACACACACACACACACACACACACACACACACATGCACATTCATGAGTAAGCTACTCCTCACGAGAAGAACAAATCCCCAGGCAACCTGGATGGCCTGCAGGTGTGTTCAGAGTGGGGTTCTGAAGAATCATAAAGTCCCAGGCACAGGAGTGTTGGGACAACAGCTCTGTACCATTTCCCCAATGTGTGGATACCTGTTTGTGCAATGCAGCTGACAAAGGCAAGGTGAAAATTATAGGATACACATCCGGCATACAGAAACCTGTTTTCTAGCACTGAAACCACTTCATCCTGTCACTGATACTAGTTCAAGTAGGCAACATGGGTGAATAGCTCTTGTTTCTAAGAAACTGGTCAGTTGCCTACCTTGGATGAGGTTGCTTTCTCCTTTAAAGAGCAGGTTTGCAGTTTGGGGTGCTTTTGGATCCAGCTGTGTTACTGAAGGCTCAGGTAGCACAGTGTCTGGAAGTACCTTTTACCAAGTGCTGCTGTTTTGACAGCAACAGCCATTCCTGGACTGGGGAAGCTTTGCCATAATAGTTCATGCACTGATTACTTCAAAACTGGATTACTGCAATGTGTTCCATGTGGGACTCCCCTCACATTTGATCTGGAAGCTGCAGGTGGTGCAAAATGCTGCAGGACAATCACTGACAGGAGGGAGGCTTATAACACCTGTGCTCTACACTGGTTACTGATTTGCTACTAGGCCAAGTATATAAAGCCCTTAGCAACTTGGGACCTGTTTACATTGTTTTGCGTGACTCGGCAAACCCACCTGGCAGGTGTGATTGTGCCTACTTTAAGTGCCCCCCTCCCCACCACCAAGGAATTATCAACCCAAGCAACAACTGGCTCAAATCCAACATTTTCAGACCATCCATGCCAAAAATATTCACTTGTAATTTATCTCATTCATATCATCTTACCACATTTCTCTCTACCTTGGTGTCCATCGTACTCAGTCGTAGATCCCTTCAAAGAGACAAAAAGTCAAGAGAAAGTTACATCTATGATGTCCTAGACATATTTTTGTGTGTGTGTTCCTTGCTTACATTATCGTAGATTACATTTAAATGAACTTTGACTCATAATAGGCTTTATTTTAAATCAGATCTGGCTAAACTGCACCCCATATGTTAAGATACAACATCCATCACCCCTAAGAAGCCGCACGATTTCTGTTCTCATCCTGAAGCAAAGTTCTTAACCCGAGGTACTATTTCTGGGTTAACGGAGTCTGTAACCCGAAGTGTTTGTAATGTGAGGTGTTTGTAACCTGAGGTACCACTGTATATAAAGGTAAAGGGACCGCTGACCATTAGGTCCAGTCGCGGATGACTCTGGGGTTGCGGCGCTCATCTCGCTTTATTGGCCGAGGGAGCCAGTGTACAGCTTCCGGGTCATGTGGCCAGCATGACTAAGCCGCTTCTGGTGAACCAGAGCAGCGCACGGAAACGCCGTTTACCTTCCCGCCGGAGCGGTACCTATTTATCTACTTGCACTTTGAGGTGCTTTCGAACTGCTAGGTTAGCAGGAACAGGGACAGAGCAACAGGAGCTCACCCCATCATGGGGATTTGAACCGCTGACCTTCTGATCAGCAAGCCCTAGGCTCTGTGGTTTAACCCACAGCACCACCCGCGCCCCTACCACTGTATATAGCTTTCAGTTAATGCTGAGGACAGACCTCTTTACCCTTGGTTTTGACATCTGGGATGTATATTTTTAGGATCCCTGTTATTTCTGTGATCTTACCTTGTTTTAAACTAGTTTTTACACTGTGTTAAAAAACCTTAGAAAGAAGGTTTAGTAAATAATACTCATAATGATTACATTTGAGTTCAGAATTAACAGCAGCTCCTCCAGATATTGTTGAAGCTCTATTCCCATTCATATTGACAGCTTTGGTCAGACAAAATAAAGCTAATGATCAGGGATGCTCCAGACTCAGAAGCTTGGTCTTTTGAAAAAGGAACCTATTGCTTTAAGACACACACACACACACACACACACACACACACACACCTGTAATTTTATATCCAGGTTAAAATTAATTAAATGATCTTCACATAATGAATGCACTGCCCAAAAAGGTGGTAATGACTGCTAACATAGGCCAGATCCACACCATACTTTTAAAGAGCATTTAAAATCGCATGGCTTCCCACAAAGAGGCTTTTAAAAAGGGATTAGACAAATCCATGGAGGAAGAGTCTATTAATGGCTATTGGCCATGATGAACACAGTGGAACCTCCATGTTCAGAGGCAGTTTATCTGAATACCAGTTGCTGGAGGACGACAGCAAGCGAGACCTGTTGCTATCACATCCTACTTATGGGCTTCCACAGCAAGATGCTGGTCTAGATGGGCCTTTGGTGTGCTATTCTGTGATGAATCTGCCAGTATGACTTTGGGCTAACCTACCTCACAGGGTTGCTGTGAGGTTAAAATGAGGATGGGATAGAGGACACTTTGTACGCTGCTCTGATTTCTTTGGGTGAAAGGCATATAGCAATGTAATAAGCAGACATTTTTTATTTTTAAAAAAGTAATTTTGCATCTGTTTTGTTGCAATACTTGAAATAATTACTTCAAAAATATATAAAATAACAACAGTGCCCCCCCCCCCAGTAAAACAATAGCAGCAACCACCCAAAACCTTCTTAAATTGTGAGTTCAACAAGTTCTTAACATACTGCAGAGGCAGTAAGCTGGCTCTCTGGGCATGGCCTCAATTTTGCCAGATGGAAATTAATCTTGTCCTTCTTTTCTCAAAACATAGCTCTGATCAGAAAGGTTAGTGTTTTCTCTTGGGTGCTGGTGCAGTTTTTTTCCAATCCTGATATAGCTGGTCACTTACAAGCTTGAGGCTGCAACAACATCTGTCTTCCTTCGAAAATCAATTTGGTGGCATTATGCCA
The DNA here is from genome assembly GCF_964106645.2 of Podarcis pityusensis. Taxonomy (NCBI): domain Eukaryota; kingdom Metazoa; phylum Chordata; class Lepidosauria; order Squamata; family Lacertidae; genus Podarcis; species Podarcis pityusensis. The sequence continues at coordinate 8,309,004 of NC_138044.1, read as the reverse complement.
AAAATGTTATTCTAGGGAGTTGTAGTGATTGCTTGTCAGGAGTGTGGATCACTCCCTGAGGATGGCTGTCAAATGTCTTTGAGACCAATGAGATCAATGGTTGGTTTGAAGGAGGGGAAAAAGACCCCTCTTCTCACCGCTCATATTTTTGTTTGGGTGGTGTGCAGGATCATAAGATGCCGTCTTATAGTGAGTCAGAACACTGGTCCATCTAGTTCAATACTATCTATGCTGACTGGCAGTGGTTCTTTCCAGGCTCAGCCCACCTGGGGACACCAGGAATTGAACTTGGATTCTTCTGCATGCAAAGCAGATGCCCTACCACTAGGGAAGGGGGACAACTTTGATTCAGTTTGCATTTAAAGCCGAATGTATAAGTTTGCACTTTCCAAAACAATTTGAGAACTGAAACACAGCCACCCCTCAAAATGCGCACTTCTTTGAATTTTGTGATTCATTTCTCCAACCAAGCAATGTTTACAAAAATGCACATGCCAGGGGAAGGTGTGCATAAAGAATGAAAATGGTATACCAAAATGCATTATATGAGGAGAAATTGCCAAACAAAATACTGAAGAATGTTTATGGTGATTATTATTTATTAGAATTGTGGAGAACCAAATTTAAGAAAAACCAGACTGAGAGCACCAAAATTACAGAGCTTTCCATCCTTAACTGCCAGTGAGCTATGGCCCTCTCAACCTTCCCTAGAAAGATACACACACAGCTTTCTACCTGTCTGTCATTCAGTCCATCCTGGGGAACTGGATCTATCCCCTGGGTCAGATACTTAACTCCCTCAAACCCCTGAGGGACAAGCTTGATAGGTGGCTGGGTTTACGAATCTGTCAATCACCCGAGATCAAGTTACACTTTCTGCATCAGGAGTAGGGCCAGTGGATGTGACTTCACCAAAATAGCCTCACTGGCCACATGTGGAGATCTAGCAGGACTAGGACTGGTCAAATCTGTCAATACCAATTTCTCTTGATTTTTCATTTTCCTACATCACTTTGTAAAGAAAACAAATCCTCATTAAAATTCATCAGCCCTGCCTTGGGTATTATGCAGTAGGACTCTTCTTATGTTCTGTCATAGAGGCTGGGCAGTCATGCATCAAGGATGCTGTAATTGGATCTGTTGCAGGAATTTATGTATAGGTTGGGGGGGTTGCCCCTCCAGCAGATTTCATGCACATGCAACCCACTACCAAAATCAGCACAATCGCTTTTGTGACTTTTGTGATTTGTCCCCACAAAACACTTAATCACAGTTTCTTTCTATCTATTCAAAGGGCCTTTGCTGCATGGTACCAAATGTAAGAATTCACTGATAAATGTATCTATGTACTGGCTCACTGGCAAAACTTCAGAAATTCATATAGACATGTGAGCTCAGCTACTCAGCAGCCCCTCTGCCTGAGTGATAATCCCTGGCATCCTAACACATGAGTGCCAGACAGGTAGCCATTCCAGAAATAATAAACCCAGATGAAGACAAAAGGGTGTGATTAACTTGGCTGGGAAACAGGGAAATGTAAATATCTCTTTTGTTACAATTGATGAGTGTTTGGTGGAGGGCAAGGAGAACCACGGGGCAGGGTCCAGGATGCTCAGATTACTGCCACCAGACCTCCCCTTTCTTGATGTAACTGTGATGTATGAGTGATGTAGTTGGGGGGAGGTATAACATGGGGATTAGCAGCTAATAAAAGTTTGGGGGCTCTTTTGTTTGGGGCTTCCATCTTGTTCCACCTTGTGGCAGGTGGGAGTCCTGTCGCGACAGTCTTCAATAAAGACCAAGCCTACTGGCTGCTATTTTGCTCTGGTATTCCTGGCTGGTGTCCTTGTTTTTTGTCCAAGGGAGCCCTCAGATTTCTCCATTTACAGATCCTGCATGGAAGATCCAGCACAGACCCATGGGGTTGGATTAGCTAACTTTCAAGATCCCTTGTGACTCTTTGATTGTATGGCTTTATTTAGGAAAGAAATTCCATTGTGGTTGAGACTAGGAAGGATTGTAAGCTATGGAGAGATGCGAATACGAAGGAGAGTTCTGTAGACCCAGGGTGGCTGAAGAAAGTGGTTGCTAAATGTCTAGAGTCTAGACATTAACGGGGGAATTTTCCTAGTTTTGGTTTCTATTTTTTACTCAGCTGTACTGGCTTGGCAACGCTAAGAAGAGGACCAGCAAGCAACACCTGATTTTCATAGCTGGATTTGCATAAACACTATCAACCAATGTAATGACCACAGGCTGCTACTTCTTGAAAGTATAGCAACATCATTTTATTTCTGTCCTACCCCGCTTTTGTGACGTCTGGGAAGTGAAGCACTGACGTCTACCAGATCAAAGCACAAATTCTGGGGGCTTTGTTTCTGGCATCACGGTGTCAATCCTGGTGGTGCTCACCCTCATGGATATTATTCTGGGGGCCACACACCAATGGTAAGTGGGACCAGATGCAGATGTGCATCTTAATTTGTGTGCTGTGCCTTACAAAATACTGCTTTCTGCACACACCCCTCATTCCTAGTATTCAGGAGGTAGAACTTAGCCATCAATATCCTTCTTATCCTCCATGAATTTGTCCGATCCTCTATTAAATCCATTCATGTTGGTGGTGGCCATCACCACCTCTCGTGACATTGAAATCCATAGTTTAGCAAGGTGCTGTGTGAAGAAGTACTTTTTTTTGTCTGTCCTGAATCTTCCAGACTTAAAACCATAGAATCATAGAATCTTAGAACTGGAAGTTACCCAAGGGTCACCTAGTCCAACCCCCTGCAATGCAGGAATCTCAGCTAAGGTATCCATGACAGATGGCCATCCAACCTCCAAGGAAGCAGAGTTCACCACCTCTTGTGGTAGTCTGTTCCACTGCTGAACAGTTCTTCCTATCATAAAGTTTTTCTGAAAGCTTAGTTGGAATCTCCTTTCTTGGAGCTTGAAGCCATTACCTCGAATCCTACCCTCAAGGGCAGGAGAAAACAAGGAAGCTCCCTCTTCCATGTGACAGCCCTTAAGATATCTGAAGATGGCTATCATATCTCCTCTTAGTCTCCTCTTTTCCAGGCTAAAAATACCCAGCTCCTTCAAGCATTTCTCATAAGACTTAGTTTCCAGACTCTTGATCATCTTGATTGCCCTCCTCTGCACACATTCCAGCTTGTCAACATCCTTCTTAAATTGTGGTGCCCGGAACTGGACAAAATATTCCAGGTGTGGTCTAACCAAGGCAGAATAGAATGGTACTATGACTTCCCTTGATACTTCTGTTGATTCAGCCTAGAGTAGCCTAGGCTTTTTTTGCTGCTGCATCACACTGTTGACTCATGTTAAGTTTGTGGTCCACCAAGACCCCTAGATCCTTTTCACATGTACTACTAGTAAGCCAGATGTCCCCCATCCTATATTTGTGCATATGGTTCTTCCTGCCTAAGTGCAGAACCTTACATTTGTCCTTATAATTCATTTTGTTAGCTTGCGCCCTGTTCTCTAATCCATTAAGGACATTTTGAATTCTGATTCTGCCTTCTGTGGCATTAGCTACCCCTCCCAGTTTGGAGTCATCTGCAAATTTGATGAGCTTCCCCTCAATTCCTTCATCCAAATCATTTATAAAGATGTTGAACAACAACGGACCCAGGACAGAACCCTGCGGCACCCCACTTGTCACTTTTTTTCCAGGATGTTGAGGAACCATTAATGAGTACTCTTTGGGTTTGGTCAGTCAACCAGCTACAAATCCACCTAACAGTTACCTCATTCAACCCACATTTTAGCAGCTTCTTCGAGAGAAAATCATGGAGGACTTTGTCAAAAGCCTCACTGAAATCAAGATATACCTTATTTTTCGCTCTATAGGACGCACTTTTTCCCCTCCAAAAATGAAGGGGAAATGTGTGTGCGTCCTATGGAGCGAATGGAGAGCGAGAGGGGTCGGTGAGCACCGACCCCTCTTGTTCTCCACGCTTCAGGGATAGCCGCCTGAAGTCTTTGGAGCGCAGTGGGAACTCGCGCTGTGCTCCGAAGGCTTTGGGTTCCTTTTGCTGAAGCCGGGGAACTTGCGCTGCGCTCCAAAGGCTTCGCAACCCCAGCCCCGCGGCTAGAAATGAAGCCAAGATAGCGAGCGGGATCCATCCCGCTTGCTGTCTTGGCTTCTGCCAAAGCTGCACACAGCCTCTCCCGGCTGGAGAGGTTGTGCGCGGCTAAAGAGGAAGCCAAGACAGCCAGCAGGATGGATCCCGCTGGCTGTCTTGGCTTCTTTGCTCTTTGGGGCTGGGGGCGGAATAAGTTTTTTTTCTTTATTTCCCCCCCTAAAAACTAGGTGCGCCCTATGGTCCGGTGCACCCTATAGAGCGAAAAATACGGTACTATATCCACAGCATTTCCCTGATCCACCAAGTTTGTAATCCCCCCCCCCCAAAAAAATGTTAGGAATCTCATGCTGGGTCTTAGTAACCACAGAATCCTTTTATAAATGCTCACAGACTGACTGTTGAATTATCTGTACTAGGAACTTCCCTTTATAAGAACTTTGGAGTAGTCCTGCTTGATCTAGCCCATCTGATCCAGCACCCTGTTTGCAAGGTGGCAAACCAGATGCCCATGGATAGCACACAAACTGTGGACATGAGTGCAACAGCAGCACTGTCCGCGCTTATGAGTCCCAGCAACTGGTATTCAGAGGCATGCTACCTCTGACCATGAAGGCAAAGTACAGCCACCGTAGCTAGTATCCTTGATGGTTTTATCTTCCATGAACTTATCTAATCCTCTTTTAAAATCACCCAAGTTGGAGGCCACCTGTATAACTTGTGGGAGTGAACTTCATAGCTTTAACTATGCACTGCAGGGAGAAATAATTTGTCTGTTCTGAATCTTCTGACATTCAGCTTCGTTGGATGAATAGCCTCAAATTCTAGTATTATGAGATCCTCATATTACATGCCTATGTAATCCCATTGGGAAGACTCAGGTAAGCCCTGCCCCACATAATCGATCACATGATGCAATGCACACACACCATTTGAATGGCAATGCTCGTCAACTTTGGGGGCCCCCAGCCCCCTCAAATATTTTATTAGGGGGGCCAAAGCCCCCTCAGCCCCCAGGAGTTGGCTCCTATGCCCTTGAGACTTGGATTTCAAACCTTTTCAGAATTTTGCTTGTGAAATTTAGCTTAGACAGTCAGGTTTCTCCCTCCCCTCTTAACTCTTACTGATAATTTTTCTATGCAGTAACATTAAGAAACAATTTCCTAAATTCAATGCTATTAAGACCTTGTTTCCTATTGAAATAATAATAATCCTGGAAACCAATCACATCTATAATGTTAATTTATGACCTGCAAAATTTTGGAGAAGTACTCATTTCATAGAATGGCTCTGTTTTGGTCTGCATACTGTTTCAGAAACTGCAAAGCAGGTTGATTTGCCTTTTAATGGGAATGGAATCTAACCCTCCATCTCTGTTGACACAACTTTACAAAGTAGGTTCCATTCCTTCTAATACATACCACTGCCCTTGAGTGACATGCCTCCCCACCTCAAACTCAGTTTCTCATGAGATTATCATGGCTATTTCCACCACTATTCATCTTATCTCACTCCCCAAACATTTGGTTCTTTGGTTCTTTCCATTCCCAAATTACTACTACTACTACTACTACTACTACTACTACTATTTATTTCTATATGGTTTTAAACAATATACAAAGAAAAGGATGACAAAAGAAAGAATCAAAAGTAGCATTCAACTGCCTCACTGCCAGGGAAAAGAAATAAAACAAGTTAATATTGCATAGCAAATAGTCTGTCATGACTGTGTTTTACTCAGCAATCAGTTCAATTTATTGTGAGCAGCCATTAAACACATAAAAATAATAACAAGAATACCTGAAGACATTTCAACAGCTCAATGGATAAAAAAATTGTGCCTTAGGGGTTCATTTTGAACTGTTTTAAGTCATGTTTTCAGTATGTGCTTTGTACTGCTTTTAAAACTATGATCTTATTATATTTCTATGAATTTTCTTGAGACTTTTATGTAAAAAGAAACCCACAAATTAATAATGACTAATCAAGGGTTCTGAGAGAGCTTCCTCTGGAGACTCCCCAGGAGCTCAGAACATGAGGGAGAGTATCCCAAAATCATCTACTAATGGGCCATACTTTTTGGAGGGGAAAGTATCCAAGTAAGGATATTGGATCCCCTTAAAGTTATTGCTTCTGCCATTTCTTTTCTAACCCTTCTCCCCATTCTCTGTTTTGAATCCTTATTGCTATCCTTACTGAGATTCTTGTCTTGCTGGGGGTTGGACTGAATGACCCTAAGGGTCACTCCAACTCTACCATTATATGATTTTATGAATTCAGTGTTTGTTCTGCTTAGAGTAGACCCATTGAAATGAATGAATATCTCTGGCTTAGGTTTATTAATTTCAATGGGTCTAGTGTGTGTATAATTTAGTTGGATCCAATATGTGTGTACATACATATGTGCACAATTATATGGGGCGCCTTTTTAGTCTATCAAATATTTTCTTTTCTTAAATAAGCATTCACTAGGTAGATCAGGACCATAGCTCAGTGCTTTGCATGCAGAAGGTCCTAGAATCAGTTTCAGTCATTTCCCAGTTAAAGGACCTCAGCATGTGATAGGAAAGACCTGTCTCTGCCTTAGACTCCAAGGAGTAAAATATGACCACATATAAGACAGTTTCCAATTAGGGATGGAGGAGAATTTAAATTGAGCAAACGAACCTATTTCTCACCTTCTAGACTAATACATAAAACAAAATGTAATAGCGCTTTAAATTTTGCTGTTCTCTGTATTTGTGAAATAGTTCTTGGCTTAAAACATGCTTGAATATTGACCACATTTCTAATGAGAATTGGAGTCCAACAATATCTGGATGTCAACATTTTACCTACCCATGTTTTACAGAATACCATCAGCAAAACAAATGTCCTTATTCCAAGAGCTTGAAATCAACACGTTGAGTCTGCTTGTAGGAATTTTGTGACATTTCAAGCAGTAAAGATCTCAGCCTGTATTTCATATCCAGTCACCTACTCTCTGCAATGCAATTGACTGGCATTGTACAGTGGAGTTGGCTTTCATGGATCAGTTGAAGCCAAAGCCTGAATAATTGCAAAAGGTGTGCCGTGAAAGCTGAAACTCAACATTTTATCTGGATAACAGGAGTTAAGAGAGCCCTAGGGCAGAAGCAGGAAGCAACTTACCGTCCTTTGAAGTACCAAGACCACAATGGTTCCCAAAGATGCAAGAAGGCAGATTGTGAGAGAAATGATGGCGAAACAGAAGTATGTTTGGATTGGGGCACTGAACTTCCTGGTGACACTTTCTTCAGTCATATCTCTGGTAGCTTCCTGAGGACAATTCACTTGCATGAAAGCTTTCCGTTCTGCCTGAGAGTTCATCCCCTTATGAAGTCCTCAAGTCTTTCACTCCATACCTCTTTCTGATCACCTTCAAACAAGTCTCTGCTCCTTAGAGGATTCCCCCACATTTTGGCTCATGTGATCTGGAAAAAATAGATTCATCACTTGCCGTATGAAGAAAAAAAAAGGAGAGGAGATCTGGAGGCGGGAGGTGAGTCGACTATGATCTCAACAAAGAGAAGGCTTTTCGGTACTCCCAAAACAGACTTCCACTAGGACAGTGCTTGTGTGAGCCCATTTGTAGTGCCTCACACTGAATAGTGAGTAGCAACAAAACACGGCTCATTCCCCTCTCTCAGTAGATTTGTACAACCCCATTGTCACATTTTGGTAAAATAAATCACTCCCAATTTTGGTGACTTCCTCTTTCACAAATTGCAGACTTGTTTCCTTTCTTCATGTGATGATGCAGCTACACTGAGTGATTTCCGCTTTGGAGATCTGAATTCCCAGAGCTGCTGATTCAGATATATATATATATATATATATATATATATATATATATATATAGAAACAAGTGTACAGCCTCAACATAAATGCAATGGAAAACATGCTCCTTTCTTTCTACACTGTTCCACTCCATGGTATCAAATATTCACAGTTTTTTTTCTGGGTATCTAGAGACATTCCAAGCACATTTGTTCATTATTTATTTATTTAAGTCACACATATACTGCTCCATATTATAAAGAAATCTCTGAGCAGTTTACAGCATCAAGATATCAGAAAATTAAAAATAAAAGAAATAAAGGCGCAAACACAACAAAGAAAACAAAGAATCAAAAATTTAAATCATAAGGCATCACAGAAGTACAAAGATAGAGCACAACTCCAAAGGAATAATAATGCATTAATTCATACAAAGATTTCCTTTACAAATAATAAAGTTTTGTAAAAATAAAAGTATTTTCCATCTATGAATTCCATCATTATTGAGAATAAATGCTCTATATAGCCTTAAATGAGCCAGGCATTTGCATATGTGATGGCACTGAGTGATCATGTGCCTCAATACAGTGGTACCTCGGGTTACAGATGCTTCAGGTTACAGACACTTCAGGTTACAGACTCTGCTAACCCAGAAATAGTACCTCGGGTTAAGGACTTTGCTTCAGGATGAGAACAGAAATCACGCCGTGGCAGCAGTGGGAGGCCCCATTGGCTAAAGTGGTACCTCAGGTTAATAACAGTTTCAGGTTAAGAATGGACCTCCAGAACGAATTAAGTTCTTAACCCGAGGTACCACTGTATTTGTATGAGAAACAAAATCATGCCACATATTTTTTAAAAGGTCATTTGACCTCTGCCCTTTAAATATGTTTCATTTGTGAGAAGACCAATTTGTCAAAGCCTTGAATACCTGCAATCTAGATTATTAAAATTGAAGTTCTTTCAGTACAGCCCTGGAGATGAGAAATAAATTTTTTACTTTCTGAATCTCATTCTATTTCCATATACAGGTTCAAAAGGGCCACTACAGTTTAGAGTAGCACTGGTCAATTGGAGAAGACAGGCGTAGCCAATGTTGTGGTCTCAAGATGCTTTCAGGCTCTAACGCCCATCAACCCAAGACAGCATGACCAGCAGCCAGAGGTGGAGGGAGTTATGGGACTTTTAATCTCAGGACATGGGCTTCAGCTCCACGTTGGGCAAAAGATTCCTGCATTGCAGGTGCTTAGACTAGATGATCCTCATGGTCCCTTCCAACTCTATAATTCTATGATTCTATAGTCCAACATCTAGAGTGCACCATGTTGACTATGCCTGAGATAAGATACCCTCTTACAACATCAGTATAAACTACAAACAATAACAACATACAGGGCTCATAATAACTATTAGCAGATCCACAATACAAAAGAAAAAAAGATCAGCCATACCTACAAAATATACAAGCATGTATTTATAGATAAAAGCACTCTCATTTCTGCTGCTGTCTCCCTACCTTAATATCACACTGAAAGGTGGGCCATGCTGTCCCCTCTCTACTGATCATCCCGTTCACTGGCCCTGCTCCATGCTCACATGGAGTGTTGTTGCCTGACTGCAATGTGTCCTCCAACTGTGCAAATGTCTCTTGTTTGTCTGGACAGGAAATAGGCGGAAGCTGTAGAAACATCTGGATTTTGCATGGCTGAAAAGTAGAGTACTGTACTAAGAGTCACATCAATTGCCTTGTCCAGTTTTGGCTGAGGCCTCACCCACCCATGGTATGTGTACTGCTGGGAGACTGGCTACGAGGGAATGGAAACAGCTCCCCATCTCACGTCTTCCAACTGCTGAAGCTTGCCAATTTCATCTTTTCTGTTCTGTGGTGAGGTCTCACATCTTGATTAGGCTTCTCTCCCCTGCCCTCTATCTCTGCAGTGAATCAGAGATACCATTTCACTCTGGAGATGAATATTGCAGTGGGTTTGAACTTCTTGTCATTTTCACCTCTATCTGTACTTGTGGTAGTAGAGAGAAAGCATGTTAGTTTCACTAAGGCTTCTTGTGGCCTTTTGTACACAAACGTTTATACAATTGGCAGAGCGGAGCTAGGAACTGAGCATCAGGCCTGTGCTGGGGCCCAGTCAAGATGGAAGCGAGAGTTCAGGGGCAAAGTCACAAGCTAAAAGTGAACCACATCAACCCAGGAATATTATTTTCCAACAAAATCCAGCCTAATAAGAACCCTTGTGAAACTCTTCCTGCTTCGATGGATATGGCCACTGAGATGAGCAAGGTTAGACCAGATCTTAGAAATATGATACTGCCCAGATGCTTCACCTTTTCAGACTGAAAACCCCCAAATGTTGCCACTTTTTCTCACTTGGGAGTTGTTTCACTCCCCCTGATTGTTTTGGTTGACTTTTTCTGAATCTCTTCCAGATTCTTTATTGAGGTGAGATTACCAGAACTGTAAAGGTAAAGGTAAAGGGACCCCTGACCATTAGGTCCAGTCGTGACCGACTCTGGGGTTGCGGCGCTCATCTTGCTTTACTGGCCAAGGGAGCCAGCATACAGCTTATGGGGCATGTGGCCAGCATGACTAAGCCGCTTCTGGCGAAACCAGAGCAGCGCATGGAAACGCCATTTACCTTCCTGCCAGAGCGTACCTATTTATCTACTTGCACTTTTGATGTGCTTTTGAACTGCTAGGTTAGCAGGAGCAGGGACTGAGCAACGGGAGCGCACCCCATCGCGGGGATTCAAACCGCTGACCTTCTGATCGGCAAGTCCTAGGCTCTGTGGTTTAACCCACAGCGCCACCCGTGTTCCTTACCAGAACTGTACAGAATATTTAAAATGTGATTGCATTGTAGCTTTCTATAACAACATTATAATATTGGCAGTTTCTGGTCAGTCAGTCACTATCAGTTCAGAACCATTAGTGTATATGTGATTCCTATTATTTTTGCCCCAATGTGCATCACTTTACAGTTGTTTACATTGAATTGTATTTGACATTTTGCTACCTAAATTCTTCTGCAGCTTGAATTTCTGAACTGGGAAAGAATTCAGTGTGTTTAAAAACTTACCCCTGCTTGTTGGTGGGTATTAACATGTCCCTGAAAAACTTTGCTGAGACTGTTTTGGGAGAAATTCTGCAGCATCCCTATTAATTAACATGTACCTGGAATACTCACTTCAGCTGATATTGTGATGACCACAACTGTACAAGCCCACAGAAAATGGAGGCATCCAATACCATATGAACAGACTCAAAGTGACTGTACTTCCTCATCATGGTTTCATGTTTCATATTGCACAACCTGTAGGTTGCATTACAATCATAGCTACTCAAGCGCATAGTTAATGACAGAAAATACTTTTGCTGTTTTTTCCCACAAGAGTGAATTATTTCAGCATTGATTGAATAATGTATTGTCGGATGTGATTATGGAATTTTTTGGAGGGAGGGAAAGTTCTCATAGATCTGTGGCCCTCTCCTCCATGAATTTGTCTAATCCACTATGCGCTGTGTGAAGAAGTAAGCAATACTGTAGACAATACTAATCTGGGGGAATAGCTTTCTTTGTAACTCATGCCGACTGCCACTTCGCAGGTAAGATTCACCTTCTGTTGTGTGGGCAGGATGGTCCCTCCCCTTACCTGGCCAATCCCCTGGCAAAGCCTCCCCAGGCAGGATTGGGCGATTGGCTGAGGTAGGTAGAGACAGGTATCCAGCCTGGGAAGGATGAAGCCAGCCCGAACTACCAGGAGTCACATTGGGATTCGGGGGGGGCTGCATGCAACCAATCAAAAGGCGCCCCCCATTTGATGTGGGGAGCGGTCATTGGTGCTGCACAATCCCTTGATGAATATTTCCAGAAAAGGTTAGAGTAAATAAACATGAACTAACAGTACAACCAAAGTTCTTGGTTACAGGTTCCTATCTGCCTTAATGGAGGCAGTTCCCATGACACTGAGGGGATCGAAGGCAGAGAAAAACAGGAATGATAGAGGATAAATCATTATTGGAAATTCCTCTCAGGAAAGGGAGGAATAGGCTTCACTGTGGTCTAAACCACTGAGCCTCTTGGACTTGCCGATCAGAAGGCTGGCAGTTCGAATCCGCATAATGGGGTGAGCTCCTGTTGCTCTGTCCCAGCTCCTGCCTATCTAGCAGATCGAAAGCACACCAGTGCAAGTAGATAAATAGGTACCGCTCCAGCGGGAATGTAAACAGCGTTTCCATGCGCTCTGGTTTCCGTAACGGTGTTCTGTTGCACCAGAAGTGGTTTAGTCATGCTGGCCACATGACCCGGAAAGCTCTCTGTGGACAAACACTGGCTCCCTCGGCCTGAAAGCGAGATGAGCGCCACACCCCATAATCGCTTTTGTTTGGACTTAGCCATCCAGGGGTCCTTTACCTTTTTTTACCTTGTCTCAGTACCTGGCTCTCACTCTCACTCTGGCATGGAATGGCAGGGAGGTGCCGAGTGTAAAAGCGCTTTGCCTGCTAAAAACTCTCCTACGCTGCCATTAAAAAGCATAGGTTTTCCTGTTAATTGGGTTTTTAATTGGGTTTAAAGTCAGGTGCGCTCTGAGAGATGTTGTCATCCGAACTGCGAAATTACCCAGCTGCATTGATCTGAATTTTAAAACTGAGAAAATGATTTTATTTGGTGTGGGCAGTGGATGATGGAGAGGGGAGCCTCTAGTTTCCTGTTTATTTTGAGTTTCTTTATTAATGATTTGGCAACCCTCTCCAGATGCAAAATTTTAAAGATACAAAATTAGACTTGATTGCAGTATGGAATAAAACTTATGATTAAAATAACAATTAGCTGTGTGGTGGTGGTGGTGAGCTCTATTGATTGAATGGATTATCTTGGAAAATTAGAGCAGATACCACCTCTACCCCCCAAACAACAACAACAACAACAACAACAATAGAGAAGAGATACAACTTTAGTGGATTTTGGCCAAAATGCAGCCGTAAAGATGAAAGGAATCTGGAGCCATGGATGAGGGAGGCATGGAGACCCTGATGGTGATTAATTAAAATGAAAGTACTTGAAGATCCTCTGTGGCGGAAGCTGGATCCCTCTTTCCTGGGCTGTGGAAATTTCTAGATGTTGACTGAGTAGTGAGAAAGAGTGGACTGGGAGTATGTTGTTGTCCGGAAACACCAAGCAAGATGAGAGCATGATGGGAGGGAGCTATTGAGATACTTTGAGAATTCTCCAGGATTATAGCCCCACCCCAGTTACACTGAGAGACAACAGCATTTGGAGGAATTTCAAGAATAGGACAGCAGGCAAATGCCAAGGACTACATAACTGGACATATTCAGACTGACACACGCAGGAAAAAGGAGTTCTAATTATTTTCAGTTAGAAGAATTCATTTGAAATCCTATGGAAAGTTAGATAAGGTATTAAAATGGATAGAAATTTTCTAAAAATGCAGCTGTTATCTTAATGATTAAAATACCAACTGAAATGTAATTAGGTTTTAATAAAAGATATGAACCGCAGCAATATAAGAACTGGACAAAAAACACTGATCAAGGAGCATGGGAAACCACTTTGATGAAATTGTATAAATCTGGAAATAATTGGAATTATTTTGATATAAATTGAAATCTGTATAATTGGCAAAACTGTGGTAATATTGGGCAAATATTGGAAAATTAATACAAAATTATTATTTTAAAAAGTACAAAGTTCTCATGGCTTTTATCCACTAAGCCCATTCCAAATATATACATCTGATTTTATTTTCATTGACTGAATCAGTCTTTCTTTTTTGTCGTCTTCAGGCAGATCATTTGCAATAATTTCTGTTAGGGCTGCACTCAAACACATTCATTCTCTTTCATTTATTATTTCTCATGCTGGGAATCAGTGATAGAGTATCTGCTTTGCATGATTCAATCTTCAGCATCTTCAGGTAGGGCAGGGAAAGGCCCTTGCCTGCAATTCTTGGGAGCTGCTACCAACCAGGGTTGACAATAGATGAGCCAATGATCAGGCTCAGTATAAGGCAGATTCCTATGTTCCTATTTTAGGGGAAGGGTGGTAGCTCATTGGTAGTTCAGCATCTGCTTTGCATGCAGTAGGTCTCAGGTACAGGGAAGGGGTGGGCTGCATATTTCCTTCCTGCGATGAGGAAAAAATATATTCATAAATTATACATCAAATACAGCTTTGGAACACAAAGTGATCTGAATTCAAGATAAAAATAACTTTGGCAAAAAGAGATAAACTTGAAAATCTTTTTATATATTGGAGAAGGGTTTCAATGGAATGAGGGAGATATTAATGATATACAAGATACCACAGAAGATTTAGATAACAGAAGATCTAATAACATGAAAGAAGCAGAGAGAGAGAGAGAGGTGGTTTAGTGCTATAATCAGAGGAGTTACTCATAAGATTCATACGCTTTGACGTTAAGATGACAATAAAAATGGTTAGACCCCACTATTTATTCATTTCAGTGCTGCTCTTTGTATAGCAACTCAAGATGGCACAAAGCCGAAAAAATTACAACAGTCCCATTAAAAACATTAAAACAGTGTTAAAATCTTTGAAAAATAGCAATCCAACAGTGAGTCAGGGCAAATTAACATAATTCTCTGGAACTTGACATAAGCAAAGACCTGCGTACATAGGTATGAGTCAAGTGGGGTGGGGAAGACATTTGACACATTTATTAATCAAAAAATGCATTTAACATAGTGGAAGGAGTATTTATGAGAGAGACTTTGACATGTTTTGGCAGAAGTAAAGAGTGACTAACTTTTGGCACTACAGATACTGCCACCAATTGTTCCCATCTGCCTGTCTATCAGTCAGGGATAATGGGTGTTGGATTCCAGAAAAACCCAGAGAGATATAGGTTTCCCCTCTTGGGCATAGGAGGGGATTCAAGTGGTTAGACAGATTTAACATTCATAGAGCTAGAATCCTGATTGATGGGCAGCTGTCAAAGAAGCCATCCTGGCAGAAGTGCACAATGAGGATGCTTACTCTTCCTCTTATTTGAGATGTATAGCAAAGTCCCATTCTCCAAGGATAAGGCATGTTGGGTGTTGTAGGGAAACAATATCTGGAGGGTCTCAGGTTTCCCCATCCCTGCCACAGCCTATCTGGATAGATTGCAGCCAAACATTCATGAGGTAACTGTGGAACACATATGCATGTGTGTGGCCACAGTCGTAATTCTTCTTCCTCCTCCTCTTCTTCTTCCATTGTATCAATGTGCACAAAAAGCTCTTGTAAGCATTGGTCAGAAGAGGAAAGGGTCAGAAGGAAAAGGGGACTGCATTCCTACACCTGCTTACTCAAAGGGACTTGTGTTGTAAATGTGCTTACTTCTGCATAGGGTTGCACTGTTGTTGGGAAGAGATAGGAATTGCTGTTGCCTTCCACATTGCTCCCTTTGCTGCCAGTTCAAATGAAGGCACAGGTGAGCCAGATATGATGGGACAGCAGCAACTGTGAAACATTACCCAGAATCAGGTAGAGAGAAATGGGGGGTGGGGAGAGGTTGCAGTGTTTGGGACTTTCTAGTTTAGAGAAAAAGGTGAGTAAGAGGTGACATGATAAAGGTTTATAAAAGTATCTGTGGCATGGAGAAGGTGGATAAATAAAAGCTTTTCTCCCTCTCCCATAATGTTAGAAATGGACATAAAATGAAGCTGAATGCTGGAAGATTCAGGCCAGAGAAAAAAACTGTGGAACTCACTCCCACAGAATGCATTGATGGCTCAGAAAATGATGAGAGGGTTACCTTTGCCTGACGGGTGAAAGTCCCACCAGGAAATCTCTGACAAAATGAGACAATCTGGGGTTCTGAGAATCCATGGGGCCTTAAAGTGTAATTATAATCTCTTCTTGCTTTTTTAAAAAAAGAACACCAATGTGATTTAAAAAATGTTATGCACCCTAAAAAACTGAAGGGGTAGAGCAGGGCATAAGTTTCAAAAAAGGAGCACTTAGGGAAGCCAAATAAGAAGATCATTGGGGTGGAGGAGGCAGTGGTGGGTGTTGTGAAATAAGCAATAACCTCAAGGGGAAGAAACTTCAGTTCTGGAATTTTGAGAAATAAGCCTCAGCATTTCAGTGGCAATAGATAAAGATCTGTCTGACTCTATGCTTTTGACTCTTGGCAGTTTGTGACTACAATAAGAAGTTTCCAATGTGTCATTTCCACTGGGGGTTTGCGTTCATCCTGTGTATTTGTGTGTGTGTGTGTGTGTGTGTGTGTGTGTTTGCATGGGAAAATGCACATAGATGCACAAATATTTTGGGGTGTTGTTTATCACACATCTACTATCTTTCAGGGACTGCATAAGGATCCTGCAATGTGTGGGCATAGTACTGAAAAAAGAATCCCGCCCCCCGACAAATCCATTACAACTAAGCTGCCAAACTGAGTTCTCATGATTCTAGAATATTAGATGACATGAAAAAGTCATCCAGTTCATCTACAAAACAGTCCTATGAATGAGGAGATCGTAGAATTCCCCTGTTCTGTACCTTTTTTGTTCTCTTTGCTTGCTCTGAATTGTGGTTTACCTAGGAGGATTTCTATAAAAATAATAATCTGGAAATCAAGCATGCAGTGTCTGTTTTAGCTTTTTCTTGATAGGTAACAAGTATGGGAACCAAGCAAGACAAACTGGAGCTTTTAATACAGGATGTCAAATGTGGGATGAGACTCATGACTAGAATGTAGGAATTGAGAGGTATAACCTGTTCAAAAGGAATAGACCAAACAGGACAGGAGGAGTAGCATTTTATGTAAAGGATGTTTACACTTGTGAATAAATCCATGACCTGGAACATAGAAAGCAGATTGAGAGTATATGGGGGGGGGGGGGGAATTGAAGGAGAGAGAAACAACAGTGACTTTACTGTGGGTGAATGCTATAGACTGCCAAGCCATACTGAAAACTTGGATGATGCCTTACTAGAGCAGATTACCAAACATTTAAAATAGAGAGAAATAACAATCATGGGGGACTTCAACTTCCCCAATATCTGTTGGGACTCAAACTCACACAAGAATGTAAGGTCTGACAAATTCCTCCATTGCTTCACTGACAATTTCATTTCCCAGAAGGTGGAAGAAGCAACAAGGGGATCATCTACTTTGGACCAGGTTCTCACCAACAGGGAGGAACTGATCAACGAAGTGCATACACTTGGAAACTTGGTATGAAGTGATAACGTCCTCCTATGTTTCACAATACAAAGGAAAGGGAAAGCTAAGTGTAGTCGGACACGCACTCTGGATTTTAAGAATGCCACTTTCAAAAAACTGAAGGAGCTCAACCAAGGATGAGATCCCATGGTCAGAAATACTCAGAGAGAAGGGAGTTCAAGATGGATGGGAGTTTCTAAAAAGAGAAATATTGAAGGCCCAAATGCAGACAATTCCAAGAAGAAAGAAAAGTGGGAGGCATATAAGAAGAAGAAGAGTTTGGATTTGATATCCCGCCTTTCACTCCCTTTAAGGAGTCTCCAAGCGGCTAACATTCTCCTTTCCCTTCCTCCCCCACAACCAACACTCTGTGAGGTGAGTGGGGCTGAGAGACTTCAAAGAAGTGTGACTAGCCCAAGGTCACCCAGCAGCTGCATGGGGAGGAGCAGAGACGCGAACCCGGTTCACCAGATTACGAGTCCACCGCTCTTAAACACTGGCTCTTAACCACTACACACAACCGGCATGGCTGCATAAGGAGCAAATAGATGAGCTGAGAGTTAAGAAGGGCATGGATAAAAAGTGCAAAAAGGGGAAATCACAAAGGAGGAGTATACATGAGGAGCCAACAGTTGCTATCAGAATAGCAACAGAATAAATGATGTAAGGAGGGAGCTGCAGCCCAAGATAGGAAAAGAGGTAGTAAGGGAATACCTAGCTACTTTACTTTTTATATAAATTTTATTTATAATTTTCATTGTTGCCAAGCATCACATGGCAGTTCCCAAGATGAAGGAACTGTTTTTTGTCTACATTTGGAAACTTAAACATTTTAAATCAATAAGGCAATCAAACCATTCTAACTTAGAATGATCCAGATGCCTTGGGAGATACAGTGGTACCTCAGGTAAAGTACTTAATTCGTTCCGGAGATCCGTTCTTAACCAGAAACTGTTCTTAACCTGAAGCACCACTTTAGCTAATGAGGTCTCCTGCTGCCGCCGCGCCGCCGGAACCCGATTTCTGTTCTCATCCTGAAGCAAAGTTCTTAACCTGAAGCACTATTTCTGGGTTAGCGGAGTCTGTAACCTGAAGCGTATGTAACCTGAGGTACCACTGTACTGTCTCCATTTGGCATGATAGTTCTTGAAATTGAAGAGTGGATTTTGGCCTAAATTGAAAACTGTTGGACGCTATTTTGAATCAAGGTGGTGGGCCTAACTGTTCCAAACTGCTTTGACTGGGACGCTTTTGAGGCTATCATTGCCCCATTTGGGGTGATGGTTCCTGAGACCAGACAGTTGGTTTTGGTCTGTGTTTGGAAATCGTCAGATGCCATTTTTAATCAAGATGGCACACAAATCGATGCATCCTAAACAGCACTGATTTGGACACCTGGAAATATATTCTTGCCCAATTTGTCTTGACAGTCCACTGACCTAAATCCCATCCCTCTTGTCCATCCAAGGGTGCCAACTTGAATAAAAATATTTTTTGGGGGGGTGGGGAGGTAAGCCCTGCCCCACATAATCAATCATATAACATGATGCACAAACACCATTTAAATGGCAATGTCCATAAACTGGGGGGGGGGGCTGGCCACCTCAAATATTTTATTGAGGGGGAGAGGCAAAGGGACCTCAGTCCCTAGGAGTTGGCTCCTATGCCTCCCCCAAGTCCTCCCCAAGCAATCTGATACTCCTTTGTCTTGCCTTTGCTCCACCCTTTTCATACCTCTTTGGGTTCTGGGAGACCAGAGAGGAGGGGAGCTTGTTGAAGCAGGAGGGAGAAACAACTTGCTCCATCACCACCTCTTCCTATTCACCCCTTCTTCTGGAAGGTTAAAGTTCTCCCCCCCTCCCTGATGAGGCTCTGCACTCCACAGTAGGCGGGGGTGGGGTGGGAATCACCAGATTTGCTTGCCCATCTGACATCTAGAGTAACCAGAAGGGCACCTCCCTCTTCTGTCCCTGGATGCCTGCCTTCCAGTACCCAAACCACGTCTTTCCCTTCCTCCTCCTCTTCCAAATGGGGCTGCCAAGTGATCTGACTCAATATAAGGAAGCTTCCTATGTTAAGCACCAGGCAACTGGGTGGGTCACCTGGAAATAATTTCATAGCCACCTCTTGCTGATGTATATAGTACGCTTGAATTGGGAATCATAGGGTCCTCTAAGTGTATGCAGACAACTAGCAACACAATTAGGTTCCTGGCAGCTAACATATATGTATTTGTCAACTGAATCAGATGGAGAATATCATTCATGGCATATGGTAATGTTCCTTATGTGGTGCAACAAGGGAGAAACATTTTGTTTACATTTGCAACCTGTTCTGATTGAGTGGAAAATATATGCTGGAAGTCGCTCTCAAACACTAGTGGCAGCATTGTAAGCATTCCCCCCCCCCCTTCCAAATCTGTCTAATTTTTCCCAGCACTGAAAAGATCACAGCTCTCTGTATCTTTTATCAGGGGAAGCCCAAGTTTCAAAATCATTTCCCCACGTTTCTATGAAATTCTAAAGAAAACAGTAAGCAATGCCTGTTGATGCATGAAACTTTAATGTCAATGCATAAGCTCCAACATTTATAGGGGAAAGTGAGGTCACTACCTAGTTTCCCTCCCTCACCAATTCTAATCATAGACTCATAGAGCTGGAAGGGATCACAAGGATCATCTAGTCCAGCCTTTCTCAACCTGTGGGCCTCCAGATGTTGTTGAACTACAACTCCCATCACCCCTAGCTAGCAAGGCTAGAGCTCAGGGATGATGGGAGTTGTAGTCCAACAACATCTGGGGACCCACAGGTTGAGAACCGCTGAAACTGCCTGCAATGCAGGAATCTTTTGCCCAACATGGGGCTCGAACCGATGACTGTGAAATTAAGAGTCTCATGCCCTACTAACTGAGCTATCCCAGGAGATTGGTGTTTTTGAAGCCTTGATTCCATCTTTTATGTGCTCAGTTTATTTACACAGAAAGTCTTGTACTGCTGTGTTTTAAAAGCCAAGATGGTGATTTGTGATTTGGTTGGCGATTCAGCAGAACATAGATCAGGCCCAGGGGCTGAAAGTGGCCCTCTTGGCTTCTTTGTCTGGCCCTTGGGATTCCTCTTAGGTCATAACCCAACAGAGAGCCGCACCTCTTACTGGCCCTGCTTAACATTCTCACTGAGTGCTTTTGCCTGGCTGGACTGTGTTCTTGAACTCTGAGAAAGCCTCTTGTGTGGCTGGCTGGAGGACTGAGTGGAATGTGTGTAGAAAGTAGGCAGCAATGCAAAGGTACAATCTTGTTTAAAAAACAAAAAACTTGTTTACATTGTTACATTTACGATCACAGTCCTATGTTAAGGACGAGTCTGCTGAAATGCATCCTGCTATTATAATGAAAAATTGTGTGTGTAGGTTCTGTGACTCACAGAAAATGGTTCAATGGACTAATCTGAAATTTGGCAGCGTAAGAGAGGTATTATTATTACTATTATTAGACTGGATCTGTGTTCTGAGTCAGTAGCTAAAAATCTGAACCAGATTCCAGCTGGATGAATATTTGTAATGTGGAATGTTAACTCCAGTTGCATGATAGCTTCAGGCAGTTACATTAGCCTCCTTGAGCCTATTCCAGTACAGTGGTACCTCGGGTTAAGTAGTTAATGTGTTCTGGAGATCCGTTCTTAACCTGAAACTGTTCTTAACCTGAGACACCACTTGAGCTAATGGGGCCTCCCGCTGCTGCTGCGCCGCCGGAGCACGATTTCTGTTCTCATCCTGAAGCAAAGTTCTTAACCCAAGGTACTATTTCTGGGTTAGCGGAGCATGTAACCTGAAGCATCTGTAACCTGAAACATATGTAACCCGAGGTACCACTGTAAACAGACAAATCTTGGACTTTAGTCCACCACTGCCTGCTGACAGCCATGCATCTCTAAAACAGTGGTAAAGTTGGAACTAATCACATCATAGGATGCCATACCAAATCCATATTTCCCAGATAACATGTTTGTTAAGAGTGTGACCCTTAACCTGTGCTATGTCCTGGCATTTTGGAGCTTGAGTGAACGTAGAAAGCCTTAACATGTGTTAAACCAAAAAGGGTTTTATTTTGGTTAGAACAGAATTGCCTACCTTTTTCACAGAAAGTATGTGCCTTTTAACAGATGCATGGTAGGTGATGACTCAGAAGAAATATCCCCCTATCCACACTGGGGGCGGAGGAGGAGTTAGAATCTCTAGGCTATGCTCACGTTGTCAGTTTAAAACACAGCTAGGTCATTCTTTTTTCTTTTTTTTTCAAATAATGAAAAATGAAGTTTTTTTATATATGTATATAAAAACTATAGAATAGAACCAGGATAGATATGGGTTGTGGGCTCACAATGTGTATACACCACTACTCAAACCAGTGGTGAGAGTGCACTGGGTGAAGAGTAAAAGGAAATGTATATGCAGCCTTAGTTTGTACAATTTCAGATGGCGGTGATGCTTTGGTTTGTGGGCATTGTGTGTGTTCTTTAAAGTCTAGCTACTACATGCCCAGACTTGCCTGAATTAGCCCAGACTTGCCTGAGCTGTCCCAGACTTTCCTTACAGTCTTATTTCATGTCTTGCACCCAGGGATGCACCTTCCAAAACAAGAACCACTGCACAGCTGTCCTTCAAAATTCACACTCCTCTAAATTTTCTACTTCAGTTCTCCAGCTGAGTAATGTGTACAGAAATGCATACACTGCGGTAAGGTGTGTAGAAAAACCATATATTGATGAAAATAACATTAAAAATGCATTTTTTTAGGGGAAATAGCTTTACAAAAATCTGTATTTTTATTGCAAACTGATGTGGAAATGTGGAGAACTGAACAAGTTTAGAAAAAAGAGGAACTGGATTTGTCTGCCCCTCCCTGTACCATATCTATTTATGATTATGCCCACGCATTCATTTCCCATTTCACAGTTCCAATTCCTTATATCAAGTAATCCACATACAGCCAATATTTTAGTAAGGAGTCTTATGAGTTGGAAATGCCCCTGGAAATGCCTTTTGCTGTGGATCTCCTTTTAGCCATGCAAAACATAAACAACTTTCTTCTTATGTCAGCCAGAGCATGTATTAAATCTAGAATCAACACTGTCCTCTGTTTAATTCCATGAATGTGATTCTCTTGTTTCTTTTTTTTTAAAACTTTTTTAAATTCAAAATTAAAGCAAAACATATTATCCAGAAACATATCCTTATTTTTTCCCCATTTTCCCTCCCTCCCCCCACCCTCCCACATAAAACCCACCCACCCCCACCCCCCGACTTCCCTCAGTTCCAGTCTTTGATTTCTCTGAGAATGCTGTTTTCTGCATGTTACACAGTTGTATAGATCCTCAAACTATTTAGCTGATTATCATCAATAAAAAGTTTGTGAATGTTCATTCAAAGCTAGCCAAGGAGTCCAGTTCGCTTTGTTGCATCTTCAAATACTTTGTAAAGGGTTCCCATTCATCTTTAAAGTCACAGTTATCCTTGTCCCGTAGCTTATATGTCAATTTTGCCAGTTCTGCATAGTCCATCAAATTTTCTTGCCATGATTCTTTAGTTGGGGTTTCTTCAGTCTTCCATCCTTGTGCTATTAGAACTCTCGCGGTTGTTGTCGCATACATGAAGATGTTTTCCAGCTTTTTTGGCAGATCTTTCCCTACAATCCCTAACAAAAATGCTTCAGGTTTTTAAACAAATGTTAAATGGAACATTTTCTTCAATTCATTGTATATCATTTCCCAAATTTTTTTAATTACATTACATTCCCACCACATATGATAAAATGCCCCTTCCTTTTCCTTACACTTTCAACATATATTTTTTGTACATTTTCCCTAACTGCACTGGTGTTGTGTACCATCTGTATATCACCTTCATGTAATTTTCCTTCAATAGGGAACAATCTGTAAATTTTAAATCGGTTTTCCATAATTTTTCCCAATCTTCCATCATAATGTTATGAGCTACATCTTGTGCCTATTTAATCATAACTGATTTTACCTCTTCATCTTTCGTCCCCCATTCTAATAGTATGCGGCCTTCAGTAATTTCACTTTCCCTTCGATCACTTCCGTTTGAAACCTAGATTTTGTATAACTGAATCCTTTCTTGCTGTCTTCTTTATGTGTTCCATATATTTGTCGATAATGCAACCAACTCTGAAAGTGGTCTTTGATGTCATCATAAGCTCTTAATTTCCATTTTCCATCATAGTCCTTTAATAAATCAACATATGTGAGCCATTTCTTTCCAAGTGGTTTGAGCAGTAATGCTTCATGTTTCTTTATTAGCTAATAAACCAAAGTTATTGGTTGAGCAATATTGGTTGGTACATGTTAGAGTTAGCCCCAGAGGTAAAGCTGGAACAACTAGATGCCCATCTGACTTTATTAAGAGACACATATGCTAGTATTATCAGGATAAGGACTGCCGAAACATCACAGCGTGTCAGGCATCAGCTGAAATTATATGGGAACAGAGGAAGAGAAAAGTGAAAAAGTGGAAGTAGAGACGCTGCATAGGATATGATCAGAACAGGTAAAAATGAAGAAACAAATGGAAAAATAAACTTCTCTTAGAATTCCCAAGTAAGCTGGGTATGAGGCTGCTAGTGGTCTATAAAGTATATCTGCATGTTCATTAGCAACCCTGGACTGTAGCACTTCCACAAGAGAACATCCTAGTGATAGGCTGGACTCTTCCAAAGCACTATGCTCTGAGCATTTCTGCAGGAGGCAGAAAGTCAGCAATAAATCCTTTATTCCATGGAGCAAGTTGAACAGTAGGATTTTTATTTATTTACTTATTTTTAACAACAACAAAAAAAAAATCTAATAAAACCGCCATCCAGTTGATAACCTGTCATTTTGGAAACTATTCTTGGGACATTTAACCAAAAGTCTTTGAAAAAGATGACATCTGTGCTCCTGTTCCTTTTATTCAGAGCTCAGTCAGCAGGCATTTCCTTTAAAAAAAGAAAAGAAAGAAAGAAAAGAAAAAGGGGAAATTATATCCCTTCATTTATACCACAGTGACTCTGCAAGGTAGGCAAGACTAAGAAATTCCAGAGACCTTCAGGGCCAAGGACCCTTTAACCCTTTGATCCTTTGAGCTATTTTTAAGGAAATTTGCCAAAATTGGATTTCTGCCTGGACACTGTTTCCAACTACTGTATTCCAGTTGTGTCCAGGAAATTTGGATGTATGGCAGCCCTACAACTCCCATCATCCCTAGCTAACAGGACCAGTGGTCGGGGTGATGGGAGTTGTAGTCCCAAAACATCTGGAGGGCCGGAGTTTGCCTATGCCCGGTATAAGCTTTCGTGTGCATGCACACTTCTTCAGAGATACACTATACAAGATACATTCTGGAGGCTTACATCATTAATCAGATAATAGATCTCCTAGATCCTTTTCAGGACTCAATACTTTAACACCACAGGCATTTGGGATGGAAGAGAGCACTTAATTTCTACCCAGTCTCTTATTAAAAATGAAGCAACTTCCTTATATAATCTCCATGGATCGGGAACTTAAGACACTCCAGTGAGACAGGGAGCCTCTGAATGCTGCCCAGCTCCCACAGCAAATAGATGGATGTGGTAGTGGTGTAGCCCAAGTCTCCCAAGACAGATGGATGCCAACCCAAATCCCCTAATAACTGTGCAACCTGCTCATATTCATATCTATCTATCTGCAGTGCAAATACACTTTAAAAACAGTAGGCACCATAAAATTATCAAAACGTCAATAAGATCAACAAATTTTAAAAGCAAATATACATAATAAATTGGGTAGGTTTGCCTAACCAAAATGTTTTTTAGCAAGTGCTGAAAAAAGTGCCTGCCTGATATCAAGAGGCAGGGAGTTCCAGAGATCAATTTGCACTTAGCAGAATGGTTCATCTGATATCATGTTTTCGTTGTGAGGCTTTGGATCCAACCCCACAGTTCATTCTGTCTGCTTTAAATCATTTTCAACCTTTTGCACAGGAGTTACTGTAAAGACTCAGGAAATGGTGAGGTTTAGGTTTTTTGGTTTTCTTTTTGGTAAGTTTCCGAGGAAAGAACTGAAATTAAAGCAGCAAGCTTCTAACTGCAGTCATCCTCAAGCCATTTGACTAGATCACTGCCAGCTGCGTCCTCGGAAACCAGAGCAAACACTGCTTTTAATGTGGTCTCCAGAGTGAACGCTGCGGAGGCAGTGCATGAAGCTCCAGCTAATTGCAAAGCAGAGGTTTGGCTTGTGGCTTCACTTGCTCTGCTTTGCATTATTTCACGCCTCTCCACCCTCATACCATATGACGTCTCTGAGTAGGAGACTATAGGAGGCTGTTTAATCGGATTGGGGAACCTCAGGCTCGGGACCAGAGGACCTCTTCAGCATCCGTGTCTGGGCCTTGGAACGCTTGGAAAGCCACACCCCCTTTCCACCCGCCACACCCTTCACTGGCCCTAATTTTGCTGTTCCTTGAGTGCTTTTGCCTTCCTGCAGTGGTTCTCAAAGGGTGTGGTGGGAAGATTCCAGGAGAGTCAAAGAAACATTTAAAATTTTCAATGTAGTATAGTACAGTATAGAACAGGGGTGCCCAAACTTTTTTCAAAGAGGGCCAGATTTGATGAAGTGAACATGCATGAGGGCCGATCAAACTTGCTAAACTTTTTTTAGGATTGAACTTGCTGAGATTTTTTTTAAGGATTTTACCCCAGGACATATATTGCCACGTGGGCTGGATTAAATTTGCTCGTGGGCTGGATTAAGCCCCCAAAACAGACTTTGGACATGCCTGGTATAGAATAATATAATTTTTTATATAGGGGTGTGTGTGTGTACAAACACACACACACACACAATGAGAGCAAGAGCATTGACTTTTCTCCTACATATTGTTGTGAACAGGGATTTTCCACTCTGACAAATATGAAAGCTCAGGAAAGAGAATGGCTTCTTCGTGCTGATGAGGAGAAGAGAGTTTGTTTGTCTCAAATTAGGCCTAATATAAATGAATCACTCAGCAAAAGCAAGCTCATACCTCTCATTGAGTCTATATACATACATAAGGTACATACAAGGGTATAGCCAGGACTTTTGTTGGGAGGGGGTGCAGAACCGATGTGATTGGTCAGTTAGGGAAGTATTTCTATTGTTTCTGGGGGGGGGGGGGTAGCTGCTCCCCTTGCCCTCCCTTGGCCGCTCCCATGGGTACATACATTAGAGGCTTACACAGGCAGGAAGAACCAGATGTGCAAATATAAGATGGGGGACACCCGGTTTACTAGCAGTACATGTGAAAGGGATTTAGGGGTTTGGGTGGGCCACCAGCTTAACATGAGTCAACAGTGTGATGCAGCAGCAGAAAAAAAAAGCTAAAGTTATTCTAGGCTGCATCAATAGAAGTATAGTGTCCAGGTCAAGGGAAATAATAGTCCCACTCTATTCTGCCTTGGTCAGACCACACCAACTGAGAAACATTGGCCTGCAAGCACTCCAGTTGGAGAACAGCCTTTACCAAAGGTGTCATGGGCTTGAAGACGCTCAAACTCAGGACAGAAGGGAGAAACGTGCTAGGAGGAAGGCACACTTGGCAAACCCTCCTGCCCGGAAACCAATGTCCCCACTGTGGAAGGACGTGTGGATCCAGAATTGGCCTCCACAGTCACTTACAAACTCATTGTTAAAACCATGTTTATGGAAGACAATCTTACTCGGCTACGAGTGATAGAAGAAGAAGAAGAAGAAGAAGAAGAAGAAGAAGAAGAAGAAGTGGTGTTCAGGTCAAGGGAAGTAATAGTCCCACCCTATTCTGCCTTGGTCAGACCACACCTGGAACACAGTGTCCAATTCTGGGCACCACAAATTAAGAAGAACATGCTGGAACATGTGCAGAGGAGGACAACCAAGATGATCAAGGGTCTGGAAAACCAAGTTTTAAGAGGAACTGTTAAGGGAGCTGGGTATGTTTAGCCTGGGAAAGAGGAGAGAGGATATATGATAGCCATTTTCAAATATCCAGAGAGCTGTCACATGAAAGATGGAGCTATCTTGTTTTCTCCTGCTCTAAAGGGTAGGACTTGAACCATTGGATTCAAGCAACAAGAAAGGAGATTCCAACTAAAAATCAGGAGGAACTTTTTGACGCTATGAGCTGTTCGACAGTGGAACGGACTCCCTCAGAAGGTGATGGACTCCCCTTCCTTGGAGATGGCCAACCGTCATAGCTACTTTAGTTGAGATTCCTGCATTGCAGGGGGTTGGACTAGATGACTCTTGGGATTCCTTCCAACTCTTCTATGATTCTATGTGCTTTTGCTTGTAAAGAACGGGATCTGTCTGCCACCTACTGGTATAAAGCAGGAAATGGTTCTGAGAAAGCAGCAGAGAATGGGTGAGCTCTAAGTTAGCTGAAGCAGTTTGCGGTACAGGCTTCTTACCCCTTCCCCTTTTTGAGGATTGTATATGGGAAAGCAGAACACTCCTTGAGGCACTGGATTTCTAATGCAGCTGATCTTCAGCATTTGTAAGGTGAAACCATGTATGGCAGTTCTACCAGGATGGGTCTTGAGGGATCTAGGATCCAGCTAGGTTGAGGGTCCAGATACAATGACCAGGAAGGGCCCAAAATGTAGCAGAACAGTATGGGGTAACAACCCCACCCTCTCTTTCAAAATGTCTCTAGCCATTTTATGCCGGCACCACAAGACATATAGCAAGAGTACCAACCCTTTCCATGTCTTTTTACCCCTCAAAAGTACCGAACAAAGGAATGCCTAGAAGATTGTCGCACCTCTGATATGGGCTCAGCAGGAGAGCATCTCCATTAGAAACCACATCACCAGGTGGTCTGTGCTGTATAATGGAGGGAGGGAGAATTGGATATTATCGAAAGCAAACGACCATCTTGATGGTCCTGATCTACCCAGAAAAAAGGACATGGGAAGGTTGCTTTATCCCAATTGAGACTACTAAGTCATTGCTTCCAGTATTCTTCACTGAGTTTCAGAAGCAAGAGACAAAGCCTCAAATTGTTGGTGAAAGATTCAGCTTTATCAATTGTCACATTTTTTGACTGATCGCAACTGCCCAAGTTCTCCTATCAAGGCATTGTTTGGTGTCATCAACCCAGGGGAAAGCTGTCATCAGCACATCATTGTCCCATGACAAAATAACTGCCTTAAGCTATCTTAGGCCCTTGATCCATTTAGCTCAGTATTATCAACACTAACTTGCAGAGACTCTCCAGTATTTCAAACAGGGGATACTGAGGATTGAATGTCGGAACAACTGCATACTATGTGTGTGCTCTGACAAGGCGTTTCGGCCCTTCCCTGAATACATAGGAACAAGTGGCTTCATCCCTTAATGACCCACCTAGCTTAGGACTGTCTACACTTGCTGGCAGAGACTCTCCAGAGTTTCAGGCAGAATCTTTCCCAGGCCAGTGTGAGTGTAGTGGTTAAGAGCGGTAATCACATAATCTGGGGAACCGGGTTCGCGTCTCCGCTCCTCCACATGCAGCTGCTGGGTGACCTTGGGCCAGTCACACTTCTCTGAAGTCTCTCAGCCCCACTCACCTCACAGAGTGTTTGTTGTGGGGGAGGAAGGGAAAGGAGAATGTTAGCCGCTTTGAGACTCCTGAAGGGGAGTGAAAGGCGGGATATCAAATCCAAACTCTTCTCTCTTCTTCTTCTTATCTGGAGATGCAAGGGTTGAACCTGGGATCTCAGCCACTAAGCTATGGTCCTTCCCCTTCAATTAACTGCTGATAAATGATGGCTCTGTACCATTTTGAGAGTTTGCCTCACCTTTAGAATAATTTGGTGCAGGAGGCTAGTACTTCCTCCATCACCATCTATACTATTGACTGTCAACATCGCTCCATGGTCTCACAAACAAGTTCTTCCTAAACCCTTTTCCAGGGATCCTTTAACTCAGGGGTGGGAAATCTGTGGTCCTGCACATCTTTGCTTTCACTGGCAATGCCAGGAATTTAAATGGAGACTGCCTGCAATTTTTCTGTCATTGCTATGGTACACACACACACTGCAGAGAGGCCTATATACACCCATACCCCTTGAATGCACACCAAACAATATGACACATTTTAAAAAAGACTCAGAGATTTCTGTAAAAGTAAAATTGTGCTTTTATTTAATTTTTTTAAAAATGTACAATCAGACACTGTCCTGCTGTGTTTTGGAAAGCATGGATTGTTTAAAAAAAAACCTTGATGACAAAAAACTTAGCTTATTATTATTATCATCCTTTTCTTTTCATTTCATTTCTTTTCATTATATTAATAATATTAATCTTAGGATGAAATGTTTAAATAGGGTTGCTTTCTTCCTTGCCCTTTTCTATATCTGTTTTTTTTAAATATATATAGAGAGAGGTGGATCCAGACTTGCAGTGCAATCTCCACCATGCCTACTAAGAAGTTAGGTCCTCCTTCTTTGTCTCAATGTTGCCCTTTTTGAACTCAGCAGAGAGGAGGATGGGGACAAAACTAGAATGTCATTGGCTCTGGTGCCACCTACTGTTGCACACTCTGCCATCCACCCTACCAGTCCAAATGTGCACCAGCCACCACTACTCCCAGGTGAGTGGAGATAGGATTGCACCTTTAGTCATGCTTGGAGTAAACCCACTGAAACCAATGGACCTTCAGTTAGTCATGGAGAAGTCTGGATCCAGTCTGTATATATAGGAAAAGCTTCCAGATCATCAGCTAATAAAGCTCAAGGATGGCTAATAATGATCACAATAATAATGTATATATTTTGTGTGTGTGATTCTGTGTGTGAATATGCCAGATTGTGTCCTCTTCCCTGACATCCCCTCCCCTCCCCGCTTCCCTCCCTGGCGATTGTCATCTTTGGTGCAAAGAAAGCCAGCTACAGATAGGGGAAAAAAGGATGCTCAGTTGAGCACGCTACGTTTTGAAGAAGCCTTTCCCACCCCCAATAAAAAATGGTCAAGGGAGCCAAGGTTACGTCAAGCAACACTGATGCTTTGGTAAAGTTCCCATCTCCATTTCTAATCTCCCTTCCCCCAAATTTCTGGAAAAACAAACAAACAAACAACCATTCTTTTTCTTTCTGTTAGCCAACCCCGTGGAGGATTCATGCTCTCTTTCGTCTCCCTTCAAGATTCCTAAAGCTGTATGGTCTCAGTTTCATCTCTGCAAACTGGATGGAGTGCTCATGACCTTTCCAGTGGAACCAGTTGATACCCTGCAAAAACAGAGGCAAGAATGGAAGGTTGATATAAATGAACGGGCGAACGCAACTGTTTACTAGCTGCTGTGTGCAGTTAAGAGTATCAGCTACAAACCTTGGCATCCCTGGTTGAAATGCCATCATAGCCATCAATTCTATCGGCTGATATTTATTCCCAAGCAGTCCTTAATAGCAATGGTGGGAAACGTCAGACTCAAGGGACAAAATGTGGGCTTCCAGGGCTTCCTATGTGGCTTCGGGACTTTCCCCACACCACATCTTCTTTCTCTGGGCCTCCTTTAAGTGCCTGGAACTGTAGCAGTGCCGCCTGCCTGCTTGTCTAATCAGAGAGTAGGTATGTAGGCAGGGAAAGAGGAGGAAATGGGCTTTGCACTGCTGGAAGCATTTAAGCAAAGCTGAAAATATAGCCATCTGGTGGGCCTGATGTAGCTACACCCTGAACTTAGCTCAGTTCTTTTGCCTTGATGTAATGATTCACCTTGTTTTACTCAGTATACACCCATTGAAATTAATGGATCTAAGTTTAGTGAGTAAGCATCAAGGGAAAATCTGCACCTGATACCCTGTGGGACATCTTCAGGAGAAGAAAGGGCTAAGAAGGAAACACTACACAAATGCAGCGTGGAGTTCCTAAGGCTGCCAAGTGGCATCTTGTATGCCTCCTTCTGGGAACTCCTGCAGCCAAGCTGGTGCCAAATGTAGTGCTATGCTTTCCTTTTGGACCACATCAGAGAGGCCGAGAGGGGGCACATTGTAATCAGGACAGCCCAGGACCTCCATACACATTGCCCAGGCTAGTGCCCCAGAGAGGGCACTGCTAACACAGCAAAAACAGCAAGGAATGCATCAGTTATGAGTCTCTTCAGCCACAGCAGGCACTACAATTATCCAGCAGTTTTGACTTCACCCCCAGAGGTGCACTGCATTGTCTCTTGATGGAGACAGATGCCAACAAAAAGTTAGTGCTATCCATTAATTTCAATGTCTACTCTGAATAGGGCTAGCACTGGTAGGACAACCTCCCATCTCCACTTCTAAGCTCTGCAAGGTGGCGACTTGCCCACTTGTACCCTGCATGACAAGTGCAATGTACAACAACTTACCTGGCTGTGGTTGTTGTCCCCATATCGACCCATCAGGTTAACACGGTGGCAGTTCTTGTACCAGAAAGCTCCTTTGTAGGATAAAGCGCAGTTAGTGATTGCCATATCGTGGTCCTTGTCGTAGGTGGAAAAGGCGCGTGCATTGTGATAGGTCATGGAATCGCCTGTGTGATGGAGAAAAAACATAGCTGATTTTTAGGTTGTTGCTAGCAGGAACTGTACTATACATTTTTGTGACCCGAGGTGAAGGGCAAAATCTCCTCTTCCTCATTCCAAATACAAGTGGCTGCTGGCTCCTATTGGAACCTGTAGGGTGGAAGTCTGGGAGCCCAACAGTAGATGGCACTAGAGTCAATAACAGGTGGAGCCAACTAATCCTAGTTTTTAACCCACCCTCTTCACTGCTGAGTTCTAACAAGGGCAACACTGAGACAAAGGAGGAGGAAGACCACAGGCAGGGCCAACCTTTGAACAGGTAGGTGGCTTGGGAGAGGAAACTGGTTGAAGAAGAAGAAGAGTTTGGATTTCATATCCCGCTTTATCACTACCTGAAGGGGTCTCAAAGCGGCTAACATTCTCCTTTCCCTTCCTCTCCCACAACAAACACTCTGTGAGGTGAGTGGGGCTGAGAGACTTCAGAGAAGTGTGACTAGCCCAAGGTCACTGCATGTGGAGGAGAGAGGACGCGAACCCGGTTCACCAAATTACGAGTCTACTGCTCTTAACCACTACACCACGCTGGCTCTCTTGAGCAGTCCTGACTGGTTTTAAGAAAGAAGGCAGGTAGGTTGGAGCTGACTGAGGGGGGGTTCAGTGCAGTGGTGTAGTGTGGGAGGGCGGGGGGGGCATGGCTCTTGGTGTGTGTGTTTTTTTGTAGGTGCACAACCAGACTCCCTCACTGAAGGTGCACCCAGGCCAGGCCTTCAGGGTATGGGTGGTGGCAGCACCTCCTTTGTGCACAAGAAAGGGATGCCCATGCATGCCCCACCCCTAGGCTGGCCGACAGGGAGGGGGAGGATGCAGTTGCCACCACCACCACCCACCACAGAGGGAGGATGAGGGTGTGACCCAGGGGCGGAAGTGGTGGAGAGGACATGGCAGCACTGTCGCCCCTCTCCTCCACAGGGCTCTGGCACATGAGTGTGCTCCCTGCACCACTTTGCAAGGCTGGGATCAGACAGTCCTACCCCAGCCATGCAACGCTGTGCAGGGCTGCCAGGGCTATGTGAGTGCACCCTTCAAACCTGTCTGATTGGACTGATTTGAAGAAGCGTCGAGGGTAGGGCTGCTGCAGCAGCAGTCTCTGCGGTCTGCCCCCCGTGTCCCGTTGAGCACTTCACAGACAGTGGTAGCATACACCCTGCTGCTGGTTCAGTGGGTTCTACTTGCTCCAATGGACTTGGCTCCACCCAGGAGCACCTCCAAGAGACCTTTGGTTGTCCACTGTTGGAACCAGAAAGTTGTACTAGATGGGCCTTTGCTGTGTTCCAGAAGAGTTGTTCTTATTCCCACTTAAGTTCTTTAGATGCATATGTGGGTGGGACCTTTGACAATGGGACAACCTCCTCCACTATACCTAAGGCCAGTGGGCTAGCTTAGGTGGCACAGAGCAGATAGGTTTAGGAGGAAAAGGGCAGAATGCTGCTGTTCCCTAGCATCTACCACCTGAAGTAGCTGCCCCACTGCCTAATGATATTGCCAGCCTGGTTTGTGGAACACAAAAGAAAGACTGATGTCATGTGGCCAGAAACAAAGAGAATGGTCTGAAGTAGTGGTCTGAGTGAGCCGTTCCCCATATTGGAAGAAATCTGCAGAGAAATACTCATGAATTTCTATGACGAGGTTTAAATAAGTGAAGAAATAGCAAACTAATGGTGGAATTGTGAAGAACTAAACTTTATATTTTTTTTGGGGGGGGGGAGAAACTGAGAGAATCAGAAATGGACAGATACAGCCATCTGCTTTTGGAGGGCGGTTTACAAAATTTCTAGTCTGGTGACCACTGGCATTTTTCACCCTGCCCCTAGCAGGCTTCAAAACAAACCTTGGAAGGGTGCATATGGTTTGCATTATAAACTTACCTATCTCTGGGGATTCTCAGAACAAACAGACCCATGGAGATTAGCACACATGACTAACTTGCATCTATTAATTCCAACAGGGCCTGCTCTGAGTTGAATTAGCTGGCCACAACTCCTCTAGATTCTTTACTCCCTTTCTATTGCATGTGTTTTGTTTTTGTTGGGAGATCATCCAGCTCATTCCAATACAGGTTCCAATATAAGGGGGTGGGAAGGGGGCAAAAGAAAGGAGTGGAAGGAGCCTGTGGGATTTGGCCTGCCATCTTTGCAACAAAGCAGATGTGGTCTTCTGAAACATTTTCCATGCTTTGTCACACAATGTACAGCTTGTTATGATGGGGAACCGCTAAGCACATTCTTGGCATCTTGACCCATCATGTTCCTTCTTGTGTAAGCCATATTCAGGACAGGTACTTAGAGCTTCAAGAGAGACATTGCTGGGCTCTGGCTGTTTGTTTACATTCCAAGACTGAAAAAACAGCAAGTTGCTCAGCACCAGGTAGATTTAAAATGGAAATGACACACAGAAGCAAAGTTACACAAAAAGGCCCATAATCCCTTGCAGGAAACAAAGGTATCCCAATGCAACCCATTTTAACCCTGTGTTAAATTGATGGACAAAAATAAAAGAATGCTCCTTCTGGGGGTGGGGAACTCTATATCAAGACGTGCTCAACCACCACTTACCTCAGCTCTTAAATGCATTGTAAGAACCATAAATGCCAGAACTTGGGCTTGGGTTTGGGTTTGTTGTCCCCCCCTTCCCCCCCCCCCATGCATAGCTTACACAAAATTAAGGCTGAGGGTCACAACAAGTTATTAGCATACATTGTTGACAGAGAGGATACCACAGTTTGAAAAGGATTTTGACAAGCTGAAACATGTGCAGAGGGCAACCAGGATGATCAAGTGTTTAGAAACCAAGCCTTATGAGGAATGGTGGAGGAGGCTAGCTATGTTTAGCTTGGAGAACAGAAGACTGAGAGGAGATGATAGCCATCTTCAAACATCTGAAAGGCTTTCATGTGGAGGATGGAACAAGCTTCGTTTCTGCTGCACTGGACGGGAGGACCCAAACCAATGGATTCAAGAAATAAGAAAGGAGATTCCTACTAAATGTTAAGAACTCGCTTGATAAAGAAAAAGCATTTTATATGTGCTGTATAAGCGAGATAACCATAGCTGTCAACTTTTCCCTTTTCTTGCGAGGAATCCTATTTGGAATAAGGGGACTTCCCTTAAAAAAAGGGAAAGATTGACAGCTGTGGATATAACACTGTGACACCAGATGGCGCTGTGGGGTCCCATCTTTCCCAACCAGATTTCCCTGTATGAGTTTACAAAGCATTTAACTGAAACGCTTCTTTGATCCAGCCTGACGGTAATAGCTGTTTGACAGTGGAATGGACCACCTTGAAAAGTGATGGACTCTCATTCCTTGGGTGTTTTTAAAGACTAATTGTATGACCACGTGTCAAGGATTCTTTAGTTGTTATTTCTATATTGCATAGGTGGACTAGATGACCCTTGGAGTCACCTAGAATTCTAGGATACCTATAAAAGGTGACTAAATAATGAATGACTGCCACATTGTTTCCATTTTTCATTTCCCCTACTCCGAATAAAACTTAGTTGGCTATCACCTGTTGTTGTTGTTAATTATGCTAATCAAGACTCAACAAGAGAAGAAATCAAATGAGACATGCCCCAGGTAAGGATTCCTTTCTTAGAGATATTCAGATTGCCCCAGAATCTTTTCTTTTTAAAACAACTATGATACATTATTGTAACTTCCTCCAACTTCTTCATAAAATGAAAATGAGGAGGCAGGAGCAGAGGTGTGGGTCCTTCTGTGACTGACAGCTCCAGTTTGCAATCTAAGAATGACTTTACCAGAGCATTGGGGAAGGACATAGAACACAACAGAAGTAGTTTGAGCTTCTGATTTCCCTCTGTTTTTTTCAGAAAGGTGCTACTAGATATGTATTATACTTTACAGCTGCATCTGTGATAAGGTTATTAGACTTTGTATTTTACAGAGTGTACGTGTTTATTGCTTGGATGATACTGTGTATCATTCCTGTTTAGCATATATTAACTTTGCTCATTACATATTATGTACCATTAGGCATTGTTTATTATTATGAGTTACATAAATGCAACTCATAATAATAATCAGTACACCGTAATAATCAGCACATAATAATACATATATATATATATATAAGTAAGTGTTTTGTATTGCATGGATTTTGTACGGCATGCATATTGTGTTAGGGATTGGCATATACTGTTCATTATGTTCTGCAGAATCATAGAATCATAGAGCTGGAAGGGACCCAATTGGTCACCTAGTCCAAACTTTTGCAATGCAGCAATGTTGTAAATCACCTTACAAACAAACAATTGCAGAGGCTTACAAGTTATTCTGAGGCTAGCACACAAACCCACCTGCTGTGCCACTATATCCTTCCACTTTCAGCCGGTAGCGAGACCTGGCATCACCGACAAAAAACTTGTCATAGAGGGCATAGGCAGTTTCTCCATGGTCACGCAAATCCACCCGCAGCTCATACTGGCCCTGGGAAGTGATTTTGTGGAGCTTGTCCAGACCTACAGGGAACAATCAACAACAGTGGAACAAATATATGGTTCTATACTTAGGCAGGAATAATCTGCTGCAGAAATATAAGACGGGGGACACCTCAGTTGTCAGTAGTACATGTGAAAAGGATCTAGAGGTGTCAACACACAAGCTTAACATGAGCCAACAGTGTGATGCAGCAGCAGAAAAAGCTATTGCTATTCCAGGCTGCATCAACATAACTATCCAGATCAAGGGAAGCCATAGTATTGCTCTAGTCTGTCTTCGTCAGACCACACCTGGAATACTGTGTCTAGTTCTGGGCACCACAATTTAAGAAGGATATTGACAAGCTGGAAGGTGTGCGGAGGAGGGCAAACATGATAATAAAGGGACTGGAAACCAAGCCTTATGAGGAATGGCTGAGCGAATTGGGTATGTTTAGCCTGGAAAAGAGGAGTCTGAGAGGAGATATGAAAGCCATCTTCAAATATCCAAAGGGCTGTCACATGAAAGATGGAGCAAGCTTGTTTTCTCCTGCTCCGGAGGGTAGGACCCAAACCAGTGGCTTCAAGTTACAAGAAAGGAGAATCTGGCCAAACATCAGGAAGAACTTTCTGGTGGTAAGAGTTGTTTGATGGTGGTACAGACTCCCTTTGAAGGTGGTGGCAGTGCCAAATATAGGCTGGTGTAGGTGGTCCTCCTGCACAGGGCACCAAGCCAAGGGCGCAGTCCTTTGTGCAATGTGAGGGGACACTTGTTAGTCACGTACCTAGCCAGAATTCACCATTGGGATTTCCAAATCCAGCCTCATAAGTCCTCCAGTTCTGGTAGAATTCCTGCTCTCCATTCTGCCTTCTTAGAAACACCTAGAACCCCAAAATAAACATTGATATTGTTATAAACACTGCTATAATAGGACAGTGGCAGACAGCATGTGTATTTATATACCCAGTGCTGCCTGTGGTGTGTGGCTGGTGATCTCCAGACCCTCATGCAAGAATCTTTCCCGATGCTGCTCACTAGCCGTTACTCAGAGACACCATGAACTGAACCTGGAGCCTCCTGAACGCAAAGCCTTTGATTGGCGACATAGACAGTTTATGCACCAGACCAGCAAACACAGGAAGCCACTTTATACTAGACCTTTCCAAATCCCAGACCCTGAAGTAGATTGGGCTGATGCAGTCTTCTTGAGTTGAGGCAGTCCTGGATCACCCCTAGGATCCTGCCACAATGACAGTGACACTTACTTTTTTTTAAATTCCATAATGTTTCTTTCTTTCTTATTAAAGATTTTCTTGGTTTACAAAAGTACATGCCTTGTCTCTTTTTTCAGGTTGTACAGTCTTTCTTACAGATCAGTTATGTTCGTTGTGAGACATTAGTGTTGAGTACAGTATAAGGTTGGGGAAGAAGAGGGGGGAGAGGAGGGGTAGGGTGGTAAGGCTTAAATTCTTTTGTATAGTGTACTTGTGGGGTTTTATGTCAGCGTCAACTGGGTAGGTTCTCTTTCTATTTGCTTGTTATAGTTCCTTGGTAGTGAGAGGTATTGGGGAGCAGGGTGTGGTTGGTTGACTGTGGTTGTCTGCATGGGGTTTATTTGCATTTGTGAGGGAGGGGAGGGCTTGTTGGGTCAGTTAAGGGAGATTGATTTGTATGCTTTCAGTGGATTCTTGTTGTTGTGTTGTTCGGCTGTGTATGTGAGAAAGGGGAGCCATACTGGGGTGATGGCATCCTCTTCTATTTGTCCCCATGTCAGTTTTAGTTTATTGGTTAGCTTTTCTAGTAAGGTCATTGCCCATACTATTTGATACCATTGGTCCATGTTTACTCCTGACAGGTCTCTCCGGTGCCTGGTTATGAAGTTTCTGGCTGCTGAGAGTACAGTGACTCTTACTTGAGGGTAAAGAAGAGATGTGCATTTATGCTATCAGCAGTACATGTTCAGCAGAAAGCACAAGGTCCAGAAGTCAAGATTCTAAGGTGGGTGGGAAAGCAAGGCAAGAGGTTAATAACCAAACAGAAGTTTTGAATATTGCAAGGCAGTTTTCATGTAACTCCCACCAAGCTTTTAAATATGAGGTGGGTAGAGCTCATGGACAATCTCTCTTGCCTTATGTTCCTGCCACATTAACACACACACACTCCACATGGGTGGGTGCATCTGATCTCACCTGAAAGGGTGGCACCTGCTTCTCATCAAAAACACTGTCTCCTCCCCTGCTTCCAGGATTGAAGCCATGTCACCTATGTATTCCTGTTCAGGGCCTCCCTCTGACTAGTCAAAATCTTTCCCCTCCCTGATGAGGTTCTGTGTTCCATAGGAGGATCATGGGAGGGAGTTGTTAGATCTGTTTCCTCCTCTCCAACATCTAGAGACTCAAGGAGAGGACCTCCCTTCTCCATTCCTGGGTGCCTGCCAGCCCCTCATTTACTCCTCCTCCTCTTTCCTCTTCCTCTCACACCTGGGACTGTCAAATCATGCCAGGTCCCTCTGGGGTCAAGGGGTCTTGGAGAGCCACAAGTCAAATAAGGTCCACTTGGTCCGGCAGTGAAGAGAGGGGGGAGAAGGATGCAAAAATGCATCCTCTGTGCAAACATCTCCCCGTCCCCTCTCACCCCCAGCCAATTACATGTTAATTGAGTTTGAAAATTTGTCCATCAAGTTCAGTATCATCTACACTGACAGGCAGTGGGCTCCCCAGGGTTGATCAACAATTCTACCTGGAGATGCTAAGGACTGAACCTCAACACCACGTGCTCTCCCACCGAGCCAAGCATCCACAAATCCACCGTATCACCAGGAGCAAGAGTCTGCAGCATGCAGGAGACCCAGTGCTACACAGGACCCTAATCTGGATGTATTGTCTCCCCTGAAGCTTTTGAGCAAGTAAGAAGCAGCTTTCAGGCAGTGGGTAGAGACTTGGACTGTTTCTTAACTTTCCCCATTCAATGCAGAAAGGGAAGAAGACTCTGTTTCTCTCTCATGCCCTTTGTGAATGCAAGAAGATGGGAGTAGATTGGTTGTAGCTACATTAATGGCTCATAGCTACCGATTGTGTGGAAAGGTAGATAAGTAATTAAGTAAGTGGAGTAGTACAAATACTCACAATCCATCCGCCTCCATCAGAACTCATGTCACAGAACACCTCTGTAGGCTGAGACTTGTTGCCATTTAGGTAAATAGTGTAGAGGCCAGAGGCTGTTTCTCCATTCAGTAGAGCCTGGGAGCAGTCTCTGGGGTAAGGATACAAGAGTCCAGCTGCAGCAAAGGGGAACAAGCAAAGAATCACTACTTGAGTACCAGCCCTTGTTACCGAGAAAGCAGTGGTGAGTGGTGCCTATTGAGCCTGACATGGAAGAAGGCAGGTAGACCAAAAGAGGTCGAGGCAGAGCCAACTAATTCTAGATTTGTCGCCATATTCCTCCCTGCAGAGTTCTACAAGAGCAACACCCAGGCCCCATTCACACTATACATTTAAAGTGCTATGATACCACTTTAAACAGTCATGGTTTCCTCCAAAGAATTTTGGCAACTGTAGTTTTTAAGGGTGCTGGGAGTTGTTAGGAAATCCTCAATCCCTTCCCAGGGCTACAATTCCCAGAGCACTTAAACAATCAATTCATAATCACTGGGAACTCTGGGGGTTGTGGCTCTGTATGAGAATAGAGGGTGTCCCAGCGACTCTCAGAACCTTTAACAAACTATAGCTCCCAGAATTCATTGGGGGGAAACATTGCTGTTTAAAGAGCTATCTAGTCTGATCCCCAGCAATGCAGGAACCACAGCTAAGGAAACATAGTGCTTTAACTGTATGGTGTAAATGTGGCATGAGACTAAGTAAGAGGAAACTGGCATAGGCAGTTTGATCCTCTAGAGAAGATGTAAGTAGAAAATCAGGCTGCTAGGGGCTGTCTGGTGGCACATGGAGGTTAGGGGTGCAGTGTCCCATTTCTTTCTTGACCTCCCTTGAAAGAAAGGTGTGATTTTGTTAGGCCCAACAAAGATGTCAAATTCTGACCACCATGACAACATTTACGATAAGCATAGGAGCCAATTTCTAGGGGCCATGGAGGCTTCAGCCCCTGCAATAAAATATTTAAGGGGGCTGCCCCCCCTAAGTTGATGGCCATTGCCATTCAGATGTTGTGTGTGCACTGCATCATGTGATCGATTATGCAGGATGGGGCTTACCTACCCGCCCCCCATATTTTATTCAAGTTAGCACACCTGACGCTGAGGTAAATCATGCCTTCATTTGAATGTGGAAGTACAAGGGTCCACACAGCTGCTCCCTGGTCCTTCTCCTGCTGTGTTACCTGAAGCTAAGCCATGGTTTGGCTCAGCATTATGTATGAACCATGCATCATGATCTGTCTCCCTCCAGACAAACCATGAGTGGTATGCCAAGAACAACTCATGACTATAGCTTGTTGCTTAAGGGGAAACATGGGTCCAGGTTCAGACCATGGCTTAGCTCCTGGTAGCTTTGGAGCACGAAGATTGGGGGAGGACTGAGAAACCACCCTTCCCCTTTGAGCTGCCTTTCCCAGCTCTGTGGCATTTTTAAAAGATGCAATCAGAACTGAATGTGATAATCCAGACTCAGGTGCACAGCAGATGTATTGAAATATGGGCCAGTTTGCTTTGGGGGGCAGGAGTAGGAAGTGTCACCTGCCACCTCCCAGTCCCTGCATGTATCATACTTGTGGTGAATATTGCTGGGATGATCTTGCTCTTCAAATTCCGGTTTAAGGCCTGTAATTTCACTGTGTACTGGGTGGATGGACTCAGCTCTGACAAGCTGTAGGAATTCGACTCAGGTCCCAGGATAACTTCCTGCAGGGTGGGGGGAATCAATAATGAATGGAGGGTGAATGAATTAAGAATGAAGACTTGTTCCATTTTTTACATGGTTGTTGAATCATTCATGCTACCTTAAGAAAACAGTGTCAAAGATTGATGAGGCCATTTCTGTTCCTGATAAGACCTTCCCACACCACACCACATTAGAAGCAAGGGAATGGTTTCCTTAAGATAAAACTTTCATACAAGAATATGCTGGTGGCATAGCTAGAAAGCAAGGTTAGTGTTGGTATGAACGTGGCTGATACATGCACTAAGCACAGCAGCATATTTGGAGCACATCAAATATGTATCCCCTACTGTGGCATCTCTATGAACATGACTGCACTAAATAGAGGGGATGTTTCTGCTGCCCAAACTCATCATGTCTTAGACACCCATCGAAAATGGTCTCAAAGGGCATTTGCTGGCAAATAATTTGGCTGTGCAATGCCAGGCTTTTTATGAAGAAAGCATGGAAGAGAGAAGGGCAGTACCCCCACCCCCACCCCTGGCTATTTTCAGGGGTGGGGTGAATTTTGAAGGCAGAGGTTCAAAACTCACTGCCACTCCTCTTTGCCCTTCCTAGGCTGGCACTTCCAGTTTCTTGTCCCCAGAGATCCCATTGGAATGATGTGGGATGCTTGGCATTCTGGGAAAACAAATATGGCAGCCTCCAGCCCAGGAAGAGCATTTTTTGAGCTTGGCCTCTTTGCTCTTAAAATTCACATCAACAGCCTGAAGTCCTACCCACAAAGGTTTTGTGTACTGCTGGAAATGTTCGTGTTCCCCTCCAAGCCCTCTGATATGTCTCATGTATATCTGAGCAGTGCAATTCTGGTTACATTGGATTGTGTCCAATATTATTTTCGCTCAGAGAAGACCCATTGAAATTAATTGGTCAGGACAAACTTAGGCCTATTGGTTTCAATGGGATCTAGTCTGAGTGGAACTGGCATTGGATACAACCATAATTACCCCCCCCCACTGGTGTAGATCTCCTGTTCACAGGAGGAACACAGAAAGCTCCTATATACCACTGACCCTGTGAAATGCTGATTGATTGCTGCTCTATGGGGCCTTCTGACAGGGATTCTTGTCAGGCTTATATGGGAACCTGGGAACTTTTACAAACAAGCCATGCGCTCTAAGGCTGCATTCACACAGCAGTATACTCCATTTCCCTAACATTTCCCAAATTGTTAATTCTCACATTATACTTGAGCCTTCACACAACTCAAAAGCTGGAAAACTAATGGAAGATAGCACATGTTCATTTCCATTTGATTCCACTGAAGATACATTTGCAACCATCCTTAACCTGGAAAATTGTGAGATAAAGTGACAGAATTGGGGGCAGTGTATGGGCATACAGATCTTTCCTGTGGTTTTCATGAGGGGCACTTTGGTGGTGGAACGAGGGCGATGGCCAGCCCTCCTTTGTTAAAATTATTGTTCTAATGGAGAAAGAGTTTTAACTTGGGTGGGTGCTGTTTTACTGGAGGGGGCGGAGGTTGATTTAAATTGTTTTTAAATGTTATATTTTTTTGTATTTATATGTATATTGTATTTTTATGTTTTTATATTTATATGTATTATATTTATATGTATATTGTATTTTTTTGTATATATGTTTTATTGTATTTTTGGTTTCTATGGAAGCCACCCAGAGTGGCTGGGGAAACCCAGCCAGATGGGCGGGGTACAAATAATAAATTATTATTATTATTATTATTATTATTATTATTAATTAATTTAGATTTTGTATTTGTATTTGGGGACTGGTGTATTGTTTAGGGGCCTTTGTTGAGGAGTGTATTTTTTATTGTTATTGTTAATTGTTTTAATTATTTTTATTATGCATGTTGTGCTTTTTATATTGTAACTTCATGTTGTGAACTGCCCCAAGACCTCTGCGTACAGGGCAATATGCAAAACAAACAAACAGTCATGGGGAAACAAAAGCAGGCATGTGCAGAAAGGGTAAAGGATTACAGTCATACCTCAGGTTACAGACACTTCAGGCTGTGCGTTTTTGGGTTGTGCATTGCGCCGAACCTGGAAGTACCGAAACGGGTTACTTCCGGGTTTTGGCGCTTTGCACATGTGCAGAAGCGCCGAATTGCGACCCGTGCATGTGCAGATGTGGCGCTGCAGGTTGCAAACACTGCAGGATGCGAACATGCCTCCCACACAGATCACGTTCGCAACCTGAGCGTCCACTGTAGTGATATTGTCTAACAACATTCATTGTTGTGTCACACCATGCTCAATGATGCGAATGAAATTTATTGCAACATGCTGGTATATCAGTCTAAAACTCATAGTTCCATAATGCACCAGCCACTGCAGTGTGAAAGACACATTAGAAAACAGACAGAAGTGCTGTCATTATAATCAGAGGGAAACTTAATGCATGTCTGAACGCATCCTTAATATTGGGTCCTCCCCTTTGCAGTCTGCACATAACAGAGACTATCATACTAGACTCAAATGCTTACCTTGACTTTGCCATCAATTGATTCATAGATCAAGAGGTAACCTGTAACAGGGGCACGAGGGGGCTTCCATGTTAGCTGTGCTGTTTCAAACTGAACATCAGTTGCAATGAGATCCCTTGGAGCATCAAGGTCTAGGAGAAAGATGAGAAATTTTTATTTTTATTTTTTATTTTAAATATATTTTAATATAAAGATCAGTCTGCCTGGTGCCTTCCAGATGTTTTGAACCATAGCTGCCATCGACCCAAGGCAGCATGAACAATAGTCAAAGATGTTAGGAGTCATAGTCCAAAAAAACCCCTGAAAGGAACAAGGTTGGAAAAGATATGTATAGGAACCAACTCATGCAGACTCAGCCCTCCCTTCTGAGAATCCAGTGCAATATACTTGTTTTAGGACCACAAGCTTCATCAGTAACCTATGATAGAACAGAACCTACCTGTAGTGAATTTTGTGGATATGACTGTGCTTTTCTGTGGTCCCTTCCTGGCATAGATCCGGAGTGTATATTCAGAGGCTGGACGGAGGCCAGTGAGATCATATTCCACAGTATTGCCTGAGACACTCTGAGTAATTTCACGCTCTAAAACAACAAAGAAAGACAGAACATCGATCAACGAGCAACTTGGATTCAGCAGGTGCATTTGTTGATCCATAGAATCCTAGAATTGTAGAGTTGAAAGGGATTCTAAGGATAATCTAGTCCAACCCCCTTCAGTGCAGGAAGATGCAGGGATCAAACCTTCAACCTTGGCATTATTATCACAGTGCTCTAAGCTAATGGCATATTGGATTCACTGCTTTTGCAAAGCATGTGTTGCTCCTCTTAGCTAATTTTGGCCACTCTATATAGAGAAGAGGACTCTGCAACACAGCCCACTTGGATGAGAGAGCTTGTTGAACTTCATCCCTGCCATTTTATTTTCTTTCTTAGAAATATCTCAAACCCATCTCCCATCATAAGGTCTTAGGTCAGGATACAATGCAAATTACAATTCACATTGAACCAATCTGGATCACAAATGAACTTGCCAAAAAGAGCAGGCTACAAATACAACAAACACCTTTAACATTTCAAATATATTTATACTATAACTTAACATGGCTACTCTTCTGCAATTCATGGGTTGTAGCCAACATTGGTCCTACTCAGAGTAGACCCATTGAAACACGGCCATTGCTAAATTAGGTGCATTAATTTCAATGGGTTTACTCCAAGGACAACCCAACAATTTTAGGAGAGCTCCATGACAGAGTTAGCAAAAAGCAAATAGTGCAATTGTGGCTGGTGCCCATTGGTACTGGTAGGGCAGAAAGGAGGGAGGTCAGCAGGAGGTGAACCCAGGGCCA
This sequence comes from Podarcis pityusensis, assembly GCF_964106645.2. NCBI lineage: Eukaryota > Metazoa > Chordata > Lepidosauria > Squamata > Lacertidae > Podarcis > Podarcis pityusensis. Next base: position 8,264,167 of record NC_138044.1, on the reverse strand, counting down.
ATGACAGACTGAGACATCCCCTCGAGTGGTTGTAGGTAAGAAGAAAATTCCACAACTGTTTGCATTAAAAATAAAAATAAAAATCCTCATCTGCATGGTAGTGCGAATTTCTCCTAATATACACATTTTGTATTCAGTTTTGCCTGACACACATTTTTACAAAGCAATCTCCCCTGACATAATGCATTTTTGTTTGTTGTTATTTGTATATACACTATTCCCCCCAGCAGCTGCATTTTTAGTACACATTTCTTGGCTGGAGAACTGCATCGCAAAATCTGGAGGATTGCAGATTTTAAAATATGACTTTGTTTCAGTTCACATGCTATTTCAGAAAGTGCAAATTTGGTAGTTTTGACTTTACAATTGGGTCGCATTTCTCCCCCAGCCCCAGCCTTACTTCAAAGCAATGTTGACTTACCACCCTCAGTAACATAGGAAATGATGTACTCATCAACAGCAGCAATTGCTGGCTGCCAAACAGCCAGTGCTTTGGAATCAGTGATGTTCACTGCCATTAGCCCTGATGGACTATCCAGAGCTACAGAGTGGGAGACAGACAGAGATAGAATGTCACAATCTGCCTTGGTACCACTTGCTAGAACACCTGTGTGGTATCATCTGTATTACTTCCTTCAAATCCCTTCTGAAAGAAAGACATACATTTTCTGTCAAGGATAGCCCTCTAGTTCCCAGTAATGCAGTGGGAACTAAGTCTAAATGCATGCAACTGTAATGGCCATATCTTGCTCCCTTGTTTCTCCCAGTCTTTCTTCTCCTTTCTCCATTGTTGCCTCTGTGTCAAATTTTAGGCTGTAAGCTCCTCAGGGCAGGGATCTGCCCTTTTGTACTCTCTAAAGCAATTGTGAGGAATCTCCAGTCCACAGGCCTAATAAAGCCACTTCGCCCAAATCATGCACACCTGACATTATATGTTACGCCAAATGGCTGAAAAAGAACAACCAGGAACCTTAAAATGAACTCTTCATTTTTCCATGGTAAGCAGGGCTTTTGCTACCAACCCCAATGTGGCTGGCTGCACTCAAAAGTGGAACTGTTCCCTGCCCCTAAACTATGTCTGCCTGCAACCCCATATTGGTAGGTATCTTCCTTTGCAATCTCGCTTGAGTCCAAAGGAAAGAATCAGGAGCACACCTGTGGTAACCAGACATCAGGTGTTTGACAGTGGTCAGCCCTATCTTTTTCTCAAAATGGCTCACCAGGAGACAGGAGCTCTGGATCCTGTTCCCTACTCCTGCTGTAAAGCATCCTGGCTACTGATCACTTAATTACCATCAACTTCTGGGACATACCTGTGGTCACAGATCCAGAAACAGGCTCACTTTCTTCAAATCCTTTGACAGAGATGATACTGACAATGTACTCCACGCCAGGGATCAGTTTTACCAGTTTAGTTCTACTCTTGCTTCCATCTACTGTCACATAATTGGGGGGACCTGGAATAGATAGTAGCTTGGATGACTGGTGGGACTAAGTGTGCAAGGTTCAGAAACCAGAAGCAAAGGCTTAAGTATTTTGTCTCCAACATTCACAATACGTTACCAGCCATAAGAGAACATAAGAGCCCTGCTGCATGAGCCAAAGGCCCATCTAGTCCAGCATCCTGTTCTCAGTGACCAATAAGATGTTTCTGAGAAGCCTACAAGAAATACATGAGCACAACAGCTCTTTCCCTACTCCTCTTCCACAGCAACTGGTATTCAGATGCATACTGCAACCAGCGCTGTGGGTAGTACACAGCCATCATGGGTATGAATTTGTCTAATCTCCCCTTAAAGACATCCAAGTGGGTGGCTGTCACAACATCTTCTGGTTGCGCATTCCATAGTTCCTTTATGCACCATGAGAAGAAGTGTTTTCTTTTGTCTGTTGTGAACCTCCCAACATCCAGCTTCATTGGTATTATGAAAAAGGTAGAAACATTATTTCATCCCAAGGGTCATAGCCTTCCTCAGGTAACCTTGGGGGGTGGGGAGGCACATGCCAGCAGAGGATGGGGTCAGAGACAAAAGTAGACAAAGCAACGGATGCAAATCTTATCTTACACACATACCATCTCTCCCTATGCTGCATCCAGGCAAGCAAGAGAAATGATCACTGTTCATGAACACTTTTAAGTCAGGCAAAACCATTCGTAAAGGGCATAGATAATTGCTGGTGGGAGATTGGGAGATGTGGCCTGAAAAGATTCTGAGGGCCAGGCATTTGGCCACCTCCAGTTTCCCCTCCTCTGGCCCATCCCTGTTCATACACCCTTCTTCTTCCTTACCTCCTGTAACTGGAACATAGGTAATCCGGAAGAGGTCCACCCTTGTCCGTGGGGGTGTCCAATTGACCACAGCTGAGTCTTCGGTAATATCAGAGAATGTAATTTCCTTGGGAGGTCCCATTGCTAACCAAGAGACAGACAGTAAGGCAAACAAAGAGAAGGAGTTAACAAATTGTTGCATCAGCCAGGCTGGTAGGGAAAAACACACACACACTTGGTCTCAGATTTCCAGTCCAGGAGCTACAATAAATATTTGGTCCAGTGTCATGACTGGAATGGAAAGTTCCATACCACAAAGCATTTTTACTTGGCACAGGCAAATGATTGTCTTCATGGCCAAGTTTTTGTTTTTGACAAGGATCTTGAAGTTGTAGTCAACACTGGACACAACTCCCCCCTGACCCCCCCCCAAAGAATTGTAATGCGCAAATCCCAAGACACCCTTCTGCCAGGAGACGACATCAGGATAGCAAATGCTGCACTCAAAATGGATCATTCATGGTCTTTGACAGTATGTCAGGTGTCATAGCTCTAGCTGAGAGATTCATGTGTTCTCAGTTGTGAACATGGAGCTCTTGTATTGGGGAAGCCTCTGCACATTTATGCTCCAGGGCCTGGCTATCAACTTTCCCTTCTTTAGTTTCAGTATTACCCTTTTATAGAACTCAATGGGGAGGAAGGTGGGGCCAAAACTGGAATTAGTCCTCATCTGCAGTATTCACTTAAAGCAGTACCATAGAAGCATAGAACTGTAGAGTTGGAAGGGACCCTGAGGGTCATCTAGTCCAACCCACTGCAGTTCAGGAACATGCAGATGTTCCATATGGGGATCAAACCTGCATCCTTGGCATTATCAGCACCACACTCTAACCAACTGTGTCATCTGATGATTAACGTACCATCCCACTTTACACAGTCATGGTTTCCTCCAAAGAATCCTGGGGACAGCAGTCTGTTAAGGCTGCTGGGAGTTGTCAGGAGACCCCTTCACATAGCTACAATACCCATATTTTCCCAGGAAGAGTGATTGCTAAACTACTTTTAGAACTGTAGTTCTGTGAGCAGACAAGGCATCTCCTAGGCACCTCACAGCACCTCCAACACACTAGTGTTACCAGGATTATTAAGGGTAAGTCATGACTGTGCATTCACGCACACACACCTAGGAGTTTCCAGTGGAAATGTAGATTGGACAGGGCATATAGTCATTATGTTTCTATTTCCCAGCTTTTTGCCTTCATAGCATTGTTGGGGCATTTTTGTCACAATGTTTATGCTGATGATTGGCATCAGACGTAGATACTCTTTGAATAGAAAAAAAAATGTGGCTGATGTAAATCTGTCAGTTTTGTGTATATCCTGCCCTCTTCCCCTTGGTTAAATGTCCCTGCATACTCATTGCAGATAATGATAAAACCATGTGCAAATCAAAGCTGTTCAAGTTTACAAGTTTTCATGTCAAGATTTTTGCTACGGGTCTTACATTTCTTTTGGCAGGTCAACTTGCAAAAGGGAAATAAAATGGAAGAGCTATCCAACACCCAGAAGAAAAAAATAATCTGGCAGCCCAGTATGTACATTCAGCCTTTTAACTGTAAATAGATGATTTCCCCCCAGTTGCAATGAAAACAACTTAGGGTTTTGTTTTTTTTAATAAAAAATAAGCAACCCACACAAGAGATGTCCATTAGCAAGCAAGAGACAAATACCAGAAGCAAATCACATTAAAATAATCTAATAAGACATGCAAGTTAAAGTTCAACTAATTTTTTCTTCTTCTAAATTTGGAGGATGTATGTGCTTTCCTAACTTGACTTTGCTTACAAAACCCAATTCTGAAACATCTTCAGCATTTCAAGATTTGTAAGGAAAGAATGAGAAAAAGCTATCCTAAGGGCTGATGGGTGTTGGAGTCCAACAGCATCTGGACCTATTTACCCTTTCCAGTCCAAAACTCAGTGCAGAAGGGATGGGGGACCCATGGCCCTCCAGGTGTCACAGGTTTCTTTATTTGCCTTTGGGAAAATCTTTTTTGCATTAGCATCAAAATTTGGGTGTACTGACAGACCGAAAGGCATAAAATCAAAAGCTAATTACACGTCACTCACACATCATGAGGACCACGATTCCTTGAAGCTCTCTGAATTGCTGCACTATAAGCAATGTTGTTGGAGATTTTAATGGACTTTTTCCTGTTACAGAATTAAATCCTGGGCTCCTAAGTCATTCTGAAAAGGGGCTGACTCAGATTCTGTCACTGATGATGGTGGGAAGGAGGCACTGTAACAGCTAATAGATATTTATCCTGGAGAAAAGCTGTATCATAGTGGCAAAGTATTTACTTTCCATGCAGAAGGACCTAGGTTCAATCCAAGGCATCACCAAGTAGGGATTGGAATGTCTCTTGCCTGAAACCCAGATAGGGCAGGAGCACCGACATGTCAATCACCTTGCACCATAATAACATTGACTGATTGACTTGTAGGTGTTCCTTCCAACCTGTTAAAAGCTGGCCTATGGAGTGGGGGAGAGATAGTGATAAAACAGTATTGAACTTCCTATGACATCAGGTGTGGTCTAAGTGGGCATGGTTGGAGGAAAATGATCTTGTGGTTCAAATGGGGAGGCCTTTTGGGTTAAATGTGGCCCCTGAGCCAGAGGTTCCTCAACTCTGGTGAAGACAATACTGAGTAAATGGACCATGGTCTGAGTTGTTACAGGACAAGTAAAGCCACTTTGAAATAGCTGTCCTCTTTGCATGAGTTGGTCTGTGTGAAGACCTACTGACCAGTGATGGATGCATGTTCCAACAAGGATTCCACAGACGTTACACCCATTTTTGTACTTTCCAATTTTTTATGGTATGAAAAGCTAGCATTGCTTGCAGCTAAATTTTATCCTTTGGAATTAATGTACTTAAATTAGTCATGTCCATCAGTTCCAAAGCCTCTGCTTTGAGTAGGACTAACACTGGATAATACTCCTTAGTTCAGAATGACAGTTGGGCTCACATGATGGGATGCTCCTTCACCTTAAAAAATAAAGAAACAAGACCCTGCATATGGAAATGAAGCGTGTCAAGAAGAAAGGTACAGATGTGAAAGACACATGCACACATATGCAGGTGAGTGGATCATGCCTTTCTCATCCTTGCCACACTTTATCCAAACAATACCTGTTGTAGCGATTGTATTTACAGGTTGGGAACGTTGTCCACTGGTAACTCCATAGAGATCAATGTAATATCCTGTGCCTTCTTTCAGCCCTATTATATCTTGGGTGCGTTCATGGCCTGGTACAATTAGTTCCAGAGGGTCTGATACCATATTGGTGTCCCTTATTTTAAGAACAAAACTGTCAAAGGCTCCATCATCTGCCGTCCAAGACAGACGAAACCCATCAGGGGTTGCATCTGACACCAGAAGGTTGTCCACTTCAGGTTCTGCTTCTGAAAGTGCAAGAGGGAGAGAAAGAGAAAGAAAGAAAGCAAGAGAGGGAGAAATAAGATTTTTAATTTCCTTTAAAAGAAGAAAAAGGAGGAGACTCCGAGGAGATTTGCCCCAAGTCAGATTAGCGTATGATGTAAATGTTCCCGTCACAAATTCAAAGAAGTGGAAAGAATCCGCTATCCAAAAAAAGGAGGGAAATGCATTCAGAGATTATGAGCAAGACACATTCTTATCAAAATATGTGGGTGTAGGTGCGATCACTCTTCAAGGACCCCCAAAGCAGCACGGCATAATCACTCACCATCTCCCCCTGCCATGCAATATTAAAACATGCTGGTAGTAAGCCTGATGTTCATTCGTTCTCTGTCTTCCATCAGAATCTCCTATTTTTCTGCTCATTTTTTTAAAGAAGGTCATTAAAAGCAAAGCCACTGTAAATTATCTGAACATTGTCGTTTTCCCGGGTTCACATCAAAGCACGCCTTTGAACAAAACAACCTATTCTTCCAATTCACAAATTATAATAAGTTTGTAGCCCCTTTAGTCCAGCACCCCTGATCCGGTGGTGGCTGGTGGCACAGAAGACGAGGAGACTATCAGTAGGTGGAGGTGAAGCCAATGATATGCTGAGTCAACTTATTTCAGTTTTGTTCCCAACCTCCTCACTGCTGAGTTCTGCAAGACTAACACTGAGACTGGTAATAAGCAAGAAGGCAGGCAGGTGGGGATACTGTCTTATTGAACCACCCCTTCTGCCCTATCCATACAGAAAATGGAGGGCAGGAGTGGGGAGCTTCTGCAGCCCTCCTGATGTTGTTGGGCTACTATTCCCTGTTGGCCATGCTGTATGGGACTAATGGGAGCTGAAGTCTAATAACATTTGGAGGGGCAGAGGTTTTTCATGCCTGAGCAGATGACTCTCGACTGAGGGAGAGCCTAACCAATTCCCTAGGTAGCTGGTTCTATTGTTGAGCTGCTTTCCCCTAGCAATATGTTTTCCTATTGCTTATCTGAAACCTGATCTCCTGTAACATAAGCACAAAGTTCTAGTTCTTTTCTCTGAAGCAGATGAGAATAAATTTTTGCTCTCTTCTATGTAGCACCTCTTCAGACAAATCTGATCCACATGGTGGATGTTTGACACCTGACTGAAGCAGTTTGATTAGTGATTTCACTGGAATACTAGGTTCATATTATGCATGTGCCCAGCTTGTAATGAGCATCTGGATCTCAAGATGAGCATAGTCCCAGGTGCAAAAGCTCTTATCTGGCTGTAGCATGTCCTTCCCTCCCTGGTGCCAAAATTTGAACTGGGTCAGGCCATCACAAACTAACCTTCCAGGTACATAGGCAGCACACATGTTTGTAGTGAACTAGTTTGGTTTAAGTAGTTTGGTTTCACTGAATTGTTAGAAAAAACCCTTCTGAACCACACCTGAAAGTGGTCCTCAAAAATTCCGGGTGAACTAAACATGAATTAAGTTTATTTGGGGGTAGAAACTTTGAACAATTTCTAGTTCTTCTTCAGATTTATTTTCTTACATGTGGGTTTTGTTTGTTTATTTACTCTTTGGGCCTTTAAACGTAAACATCATAATTGGGGTAAATAAACCAAAGAACTCACAGTCTACTGTGTGTGTTCTGATGTCTTCTTAGTCTTAAATATATTGTATACTTCAGTTCAGCAACTTGGGAATGCTGATTTTTTTCTCTTTTTTGCTTAGGGTTACTTTGGATGAACTTAGATGGAACTGTGAACTGAACATGAACTGAACTAGCTCATCTTGTAAAGGGACATATGTGAACTGGAATTAGTTCCTCTGGGGACATAATAGTTCCCAAGCCCATCTGGCTGGCCACTAGTGGAAAAAGATAACTTGGCTATATGGACTTTGGGTCTGATGCAGCAGTGCACTTGTTGCACTTTTACAGGTGGAAGGAACTAAATAAAGCGGTATCACTGTTTAGCCATGCATGCTTCAAAAGCTGCCAAGATTGCTGTAGCATCAATTTTCTTCCACCTTCCGGAGCTGTGTTTACTTAGCAAGATATTCTGAGATAATGAAAGAGAGATGGAGAGAGAGAACAGAAAGGCTACAAGTAAATATGGGTAGATGTCAAATAATGCTGCTAAGGATTGGAAAAATCCTTAGTTTCTTGGCTAGGAATTGAATTAATATGGTGATTTTTTTTAAAGGATTAAACACACACACACACAGAGAGAGAGAGAGAGAGAGAGAGAGAGAGAGAGAGAGAGAGTAGGATGGTCAAGAGCTTCCTGCAGGGTTCTACAAGGGGCAACACTGAGACTAAAACACTGAAACCCCCTGGACTGGTTGCAAGAAAGAAGATAGGCAGGTGGGTGCTGGCTAAGTGCAGACTGAGGTTGGTGGGGCAATGCAGTGATGTGTATGATCCCCACACACTCTCACATGCACATACAAAGGACATACACAGGCAGACAACCTCCTCATCAGCTGAACAAAGCAGATCAGCTGAAGAGAGGGAATATTACTGCTGTCTATCCATTAAATGATCAAGGTGATGGTAGGGAAGCATCTCCACCCATCGCAGTGCTGTGTCTACTTCCATTCCTTTTCTTTTGGCCATTGGTCTTGAGAGGGCAGGACGAATTATTTATAGAGGGCTAGATCATACCCTTGAACTAGGAGTTTGCTACTTGAGTGTGAAGGCACAAGCTACAACAACCTGGCTGCAGCTCAAAACCAGTCTAGGTCTATTTAGTGCCTAGATGGGAGATTGCCTAGGAATCCTATGTATGCTGTGCTGCATTGAGTTCTATGGAAGAAAGACAATATATTAATCAACTAAGTAAAATCTTCCCCAATAGGATTCCAATGAAGCTGGATACCTCGGCTTACAAGGAATATGAAAGCTCAACTATGTATGCAAACTTAGATCATATTTGCCATCATTGCAGATCCTCTTGTATGAAGAAAATAGATCAGACTATCATGGAGAAGAGGTGTTTTAAGGAGTCCTGGAGTACTACCAAAAAATGTTCCAAGCATTTAGATTATTCTTCCTTCAGAAGTAAGTTCCTAACACGGATTTAAATCCTTGGTCAAAGCCACTGCTGAAGATTTCCAATGAAGACAATATGGTGGTGAGGCTAAGTTTAGTTAAATGGATATATTGATGGGTTTAGATGTGGGGTACCCTTCAGAATACTTGGTCGGCCATAATGTTCACAGCTGGTATTGTCCCTGTCATCATTTTGCAGAATGACCTAGCTCATAGGGAGTTTAACACTCATGGAGTTCTTGAAAGCTCAAGTTTTCTTGAAGTTAACCATATCTGTGAGCCTGATCAGTGTTTGGATAGGAGAATTCTTCTCTTGCTGTGTACCTCATGCAATCTGCTTTTCCAAAAGTAGAATAAATAAACAAGGGAAGAGAAGTAGAATGTATAAACAAAGATTCAATCAATGAGGATACATTGAAACTCCCCCTTTGGATAGGGGTTCAAAGACATCTGAACAAATCAACATCTGTTGGTTCTCTCAGTTTGGTTCTCCAAGAGACAGGAAAAATAGGGCATCCAAGAAAGAGAAGTATGGGAGTCATGTTAGTGGATGTGTCAGTAGCTAGTGATGAGGAAACCATGGTTGGTCACCAAATGAGGCATTAAAATAAAAAGTGTCCAGAGGAAGGATGAAGAAAGTGTGCATTAGAGGTAGAGAACATTCCAGTTGCATTAAAATACCTGTTAGAGCAACAACACTTAAGGGCCTAGTTTGACGACCATGAGCAAAACCGTAAAGCACAACCTCATAGCCAATGCCAGTTATGAGACCTCTAAGTGTCAGCTGACGCTGGGCTCCTGAGAGGAGGAACTCCTGGGGGTCCAGCAGTTTGCCAGAATCCACCACGATTATTAGAAAGCTGTCAAAGGCATTCTCTGATGCCATCCAGGACACTGTAAAGCCATATGGATTAATGCCTGAGACAGTGAGGTTTTCCAGTGGGGGCAAGGGCTCTGAAAGAAGGGGAAGGTGTGAAAAACACAAAGGAGAAAAAAAAGAGTTAGATAAGACAGTGCGTGTAACTTGATATAAACCACAGGTCTGCATGGGGGAGCAGGGGAAACTAGCAACTATTACAGTGTAGTATTAATGGTGAAATAATTGTATATAGTTTTCAAGGTAGATTCATACATGCATATCCATCACTCAGTGGGCTGTATCCAGTGCCAGTCCTACTCAGTATAGACCTGTTGAAATCAATGAACTGAATAATTTGGGTCTACTCTGAAGAGAACTTAGTTTGGGTACAATCCAATATCTCCATGGATAGCACAGTCAAGTTTCATGATGTGGTCTATGTAAGCTGCATAAAGGGTTATGCCACAGTTTGAGACCAGGTTATTAGAAGACCCATCAACACCTGCATGGACCTGTCCTAGTCATAACCGAGACTATGGAAGCTCTGCTTCAGTGCCTTCTAAGATCTATGGCCGTGTTTCCCAAACTTGGGTCTCCAGCTGTTTTTGGACTACAGTTCCCACCATCCCTGACCACTGGTCCTGCTAGCTGGGGATGATGAGAGTTGTAGTCCAAAAACAGCTGGAGATGCAAGTTTGGGAAACACTGATCTATGACGGTGGTAGACAAACTTCAGTGTGTTTACTCAGAAGTAAGTCTCAGTGTGGTCAGTGGAACTTGGTTCCAAGTAATTGTGTATAGCACCAGAGAACCTGTGGCTCTTTAGATGTTGTTAGACATCATCCCTGACAATTGGCCATGTTGGCTGGGATTGATGGCAATTTTAGCCCAACAATATCGGTCTAAAACCTCTGGCAAAGGAGAATTTACCACCTTCCAAGGCAGACCAAGATCTCATGACTACAATTACACGAAGATGGAGATCATATTAACCGTCAATGTTTTCTTCTCCAGACACATAGTAATATAAATTTAGTATTGTCCATTGCCTACTGCTGTTTGGTTTAAAACAAACAAACAGGCAACCCTCAATTGAAAGTCAATCAACTTTGCTCCACAAAGCTGTAATCCATCAACATTCTTAGATATGGGATAGGCAGTACATGGTGAAAATGCCGCAATCATAATTGCCAATTCATTTAATCCAAATAGGAGGGGAATGGAAGGGGTGGGGGGAACAAACACCCAATGTCTTTTAAATGGGTACCTGTCATCAACAAAGAGATGAGAGACTCAGTGTGTCTCCCGCCTGTGGTTGTGCCCTGAATGTTAATGTCATAATCAGTATAATCTACTGAGCCTGAGACGAGAGTGTCATGAGCCTCTCCTGACACCGAAAGCTTCTGAGACTCCCGGAACAAATGGGAATCTCTAACATTTACAGCCAACTTTGCAAAAGGCCCATCTCTTGTGGTCCAGGAGAGGTTGAATGTGTTGGCCTTAGCATTTGTGAGTGTAAGCATGCCCAGCTGTGGTTCGACCTCTGAAGAAAAAGGGAACACAAAAAGCGGAAAGAGAAAAGCATTACTGGTTGGCAGCCATGTGGTGGTAGAGAAAACAGAAGGTGCATCACTTAATCAACAACATGTGATGTTCCCCACCCCTGGCACAAAACCACTAAGTCCAGAGTATAAAAATGACATAACTTGCATCAATGGATGGTCTGCTCATCTAGGAGAGCCCCCCAATAAGTCTCCCTTCTCTTTCCCCAAGGTAAGATGTTTTATTTTTTGCCTCAGGAAGGGAAGGGAGAAAAATGGGTGTGAGCAGGGACCAAAGCAGAACTTAAGCAGGCGCCAGCTCCCAAGAAGCTGTGCTTGCCTCAGCACTGCTTACTGCATGTGTGAAACCTAACTGACCCCAATTAAGGACTCATGCTAGAACTGCCCTCATGCTGCCATATGGTGACAAAGCAGTGTTGGCATGGTTTTGTAATGCTCATGTGCCTTTAAAGAAACAAGCTCAATGTGATCTCATGATCACCTGAAGATGGTGGAATGTACAGCAACACAGAAGACAGATATAGCACCACCAGACTTAACATGCAAGTTTGAAATAGTTTCCCCAACATTTCTTCACCACTTGGACATTGTCAAAGCATGCTTTTCCGGTCACATCAGGCATAGGCCTTGGAACTTAAGAGCTCCTGCATGCAATGCAAAATGAAAGAATCCTGTCAGGCAAGACATACAGTAGGATCTTGGTTACCCTGGAGGTGCCTTTGTTAGCAAAACACGCTGGCATCTTGTGGAAGGTATGTTATCATCCTAACCCCAATCAAGGATGATTGGTAGAAGTGACTGTACTCTTGGGCTGGAAACTCAAGAAAGAGATGGGCTTTGCTTTTCCATTCCAAGTATTGACTCAGCATAATAATATATGTAGAGATGCCAGGCAGATGATACTCTTGATATGTATAATGGTATTGGTACCAACCATGCAGCTTCCCACCTCTCTTTGGTTGATACATTGCAATACTGAAAATATAAGTAACTGAGGTGTCTTCTAGGTCCAACAGCAGAACACTGATATGTGCCATCATAAAGCGAGGTGGCATGCAAAGATTTATCTCTCAGGATGACAAGAACTGTGGGATAGCAAGGCCTCATGATGAAAACATCAAAGCAGGAAGAAGAAAGACAGAAGAAGTGCAATGATGGTCAGTGATGGGAGATCAGATGCAGTGATGCTCTAGAAAAATGTCTGCTGGAACAAGTACATACACATATATTTATATATGCATATATGTATGTTGTAAGTAGCACACACACATACACATACATATGTGATGTAGATTAGCATGTGTGCATATATAGAAGTCCTTAATTGTTGGGACACAACAGTTGTAACAATGTTGTCCTCCTTCAAGATTACTCCGGTTCTGAGAAATAAGCACCCTTTCTAAATTAAGACAGGAAGGAAAATATCATACTTGGGGAAACTGCACTTATGAGTAAAAGGAATCAGAGAAAAGGCAAACCTTGGAGGTGATATACCTGTGGTAGCCCATGTCGTCAAGGTCTGGCTACTTTGCCCATCAACCAAGCCATGAAGCTGGAGGGTATAATTAGAGTTCGGTCTGAGATTGATGAGGACAAAGCTCCGAGAGTCCCCCGGCACTGTGTACTGCTGGGAGTCCAGAGACTGGTTGTTGGTGTTTCTAACATCTAAGAGGAAATGGTCAAAGGCAACGTCCTGCGCTTCCCACATGAGGGACAGGCTGTCAGAGGAAGTATCTGAAACTGTGAGTTTGCTAAGGAGATGTGCAGTTACTATGAGGAAAAAACACATTGGAATCAACATGGGCAAAACTTCCAAGGTGGAATACAATAACAGAAGAACTCAAGGATGCAGAAGAAACATGCCCGGTGGAATCCTACCTGTAAACTTTGGGTTGTATCCGGCTAAATATTACTGAGCATATATCCACTGAATTTAATGGACTTAAGTTAGTCACTGGGTCTACTCTGAGTAGAGCTAACATTTAAAGCAACCTTTAAAGGGTGCTTTTTGGTTGTCCAACTTATACAATGGCAAAAATACAGGAAAGCAGTAGGTAGCATTGAGACGACTAGGACTGGAAAATGAATCAGTTTTAAAGAGATATATACACAGAATTCTAACCCATGGGCTTTTCTCACATTGAACTGCCTCTTGTATTGAGAACCTACTCCTGTCTAAACTATGTGCACTGTTGGTTTGTTTTTGGTTTTTTTTAAAAAAATCTGGATAATAATATGCAAAATTATGTTTAAAAATACATTTGTGCATATGTTTGTGACAATACCCATAAAATGTCAAGCCTCATGCTGTACTCTGTTTCCTCTGGACACTCTTATATGTATATTGAAACATATGCATTTTGATACCAACATGGTGCTCTCCAGGTTTTGTTGGACTACTAGTCCCACATACTGTGCTAGCTGAGACTGCTTTATAGAGTTATGTGTGTTGCTGTGTCTATCTATTTATGTGCAGGTTACTTCAGTAAATCTTTAGTAAATCTGGGGGGGGGGTATAGTATGTGTATAATATTATATGTATAATGGGAAACTTCATAACTTCATATTTTTAGTGAAACTGGGGTGGGTGGAGACTTTATTGTTAAGATTAAGGCCCCACCTGCACTACACATTTTTAACACATCAAGGGTGCCAAGAATTGTTAAGAGACCTCTATTCTCTTCACAGAGATACAATTCCCAGAGTTCCCTGGGAACAGTGATTTGTTGTTATACTCATTAGTTCTTCACATGTATAACCAACATCTGCAAGGGGCTACAGAAGATGCTAGATGTGGTTACATATATTCAGCACACTTTCCATTCTCTTCCCTATGAACCTTTGGAGGATCAATGGAAAGTATAATATACCTTAGAAAAAACTACTTAGAAATTTCCCAAGTCCATCAAAATAGGATATTGTGATGGACTAACAAGCATTTCTATTCTCATTTTCCCTTAAAGTGGATGTGTTCTACACTTCTAGAAAAAATGGCTGCTTTACTTCATGGAACATAATAAAATCTATGCTGCACCACAGGAAAGTCCCAAAATTTAAATAGGCATTGAGTGAATTATTATTATTGGTCCTACATCTGCCGCCAGCCATCTTCACCAGATAACCCTTACTTTCAGTGTTTATAAGAGAGGAAGAAAAACTTATCTCTGTTACAAAATTGTAAGAAGAGCTCTATTGGATTAAAGCCAAAGGCCCACCATAGTCCACCATCTTGTTAACACAATCTGTGATTCCCACGACTGGTATTCAGAGGCATACAGACTAGAGGGAGAACTTGGCCATTGCGCCTCATGATAGTCTTACCCTCCATGAATTTGTGTACTCCTCTTTTAAAGCCATCCGAGTTGGTGGCCATCGTTACCTCTTTCATAGTTAAACAATGACTTTAAAAGTGGCATACACAAATAGTTAATTTTCCTCTTTATTGCCCCTTCTCCCTACCAAAAAAAAAAAAAAAAAAAAAAGCAAGCCCATGAAGAAAGCTCCAAATATCTTTTCATGTAAGGGAACACTTCAGCACACTTACAATTTTGGTTGTCCATTTCTGCAATTCACCAGAAGGCAATAGGAAGTATAAAAGAGTAAATGGTGCTGAGGTTACGGACGGTCTTGAAAAGGAAACTGAATAACACATGATACACGTGAGGTAGGATCATATACCTGTAGTAGCTGTAGTGCTTAATGCCTGAGTACGGAAACCACGAGTAACTCCATAGAGGTAGATAATGAAATTAGTTTTAGGGGACAGCCCTGAGATATGAGCAGCCTTTAAATGGCCTGAGATGTTGTATTCCATGGGTTCCAGCAACCTGTTGGAATCAATAATTTCAATGATAAAGCTCTCGAAGTTTCCTTTGGTGGTGATCCAGGAGAGATTGAAGCCTTCAGGGGTGATGCCCCAAACTGTTAAGTTGCTGACCTCGGGCTTCATCGCTGAAGAAGGGAAACAACATTGAATTTGATTTTAATTTTGATTTTAACTGAAAGTTCAAAGTCTGTTCTATTTGACTTCAAGTCCCGAGCTGAACAATGCAGGAGATGAAATGGGGAAGAGACCAGCTCAAGCAAGCAAATAAGGAAAGAAGCTAAAAGCCAAGGCAAAATAGATGTCGAAGATAATCAAGACCCCCATGCGTAGAAGCAGAATGCAGAGCAGCTCCCTAGGAATGATTTTGAGACTTCTCCTATGCACACTTCTAGAGGGGAAAGTTGCAAGAATATCCTTTAGATCTCACACACACACACACACACACACACACACACACACACACACAAACTAAGCTGGGAGAAAACTCTCAGGAAATAGCTGAGCATTTTTGAAACACTTGCAAAGAAACTTTGTAAATACTGTACTGAGCTGATAGCATATGGAGGGGAAGAAGAGGCATATTATGCTGCCTGGAGATCTTCAGAATACAGATGATTATAAAAGAAATTAAATGCAGAGGAAAGTGCCTTTGAGCATAGATTTAGGACTATGGTTTTCATGCTGGAAGATTACTTTAATCTACAGCCAAGCCTCAGTTCCTTTCACTCAGTTCCTTAATATTCTGCTAGGGATGTTCTTCAAATAAGGAAAGCATCACAACTGATAAACCCCTGTCTCTGTTTTTTAGATGAAAATAGCAGGGAAGCAAGTAGCATGTCAACTGGTAGCTCTCCAGAAAGTGGTTCCACGGGTTACCATGAAATGAAATAGTCAACCTACAGGAGATTTGCTCATCATTAGGGAGGGAGGGAAACAATGCAGGGTTGAGCAGATGCCATTCTCTCTCTTTCTGCAAAGGAAGGAAGGAAGGAAGCAAGAAATGGTGGCTGAAACAGGTGAGCAGATGCAAAAAAAGACAAGAAGATACCTGTCATGGATTCAACTGAAAGGGGCTTTGTTCTGTAGCCCCGAGTCACACCATAGAGAGTGATAGTGTAAAGAGTGCTTGGCAGGAGGCCAGTAAGATTCGCAAATCGCAAGTAGCCTGGGATGGTGATATTATGTCCATTTTCTGGCTGGTTTGGCTCCTGCACCTGCATGACAAAGTTCTCAAAGGCCCCTTCTCCAGCCGTCCAGGTGAGCTGGAATCCATCCCAGTGAACCTCTGAGACTGATAAATTCCCCAGCTCAGGCTCTTTTTCTAGATATAAAGGACAGAGAGCCAAATTGGTTAATCAGATTTGAAGGTCAAAGAAAGCAAGCAAAGGAGTGATGAGGTACCGTCTGTCTCAAAGCTTTCATGATAATGAGTTCCATTTTTACCTGGTTACGTATTTATGAGCCCATCTCCCTTTCACTTATACACACACTTCAGGAGCTATATGTCCTAGGAGACAACCTGGGGATAAGATTTCCAAAGGAGATTCAGGAACACAGCTGAGGATGCAGACATCAGCGAAGCCACCCATAAACCTTGATAGCCTCAGTAAAGCTATAGCTTTCTAGCAAGCAAGAATATTAAGCTGTGGGATCTAAAAAGGCAATTCAGGGACTGATTTCCATCTGAAATTCATTTTGCAAGACATACACATACAGTCTGCTGCTTTACAGTAAACCATTAACAATTCAATATTTGCTCCCCCAAAGCTTTTACAGGAATGCAGTAACAAATGAGGTAAATTGAGAGAGTGCAAGTAGTGGATGGGAAGACCTTTCATGCTAATGGCACCCCCTGGATATTGTGTATTCTTTGAAGATAAATTACCTTCAGTGCTTGCTCCAGCTTTTGGAGGGCCCTTTGGCCAGACACCCTCCATGCCTTTCCCTTACTCACTGACTGCCTTCTCACTGTGGGTTGTGTCCCATGTTAGTCATATTCAGAGTATCCATTAAAATCAATGGAGATGACAAACGTTAGGCACATTAATTTCAATGGGTCTGTTCTGAGTAAAATTTACTTGGATGCAGGTCCTTCATTCTCACCAGCTGCTCTACTACTTCATCATTAGTACCACCTGCTTGTTTGACAGGTGGCAAGCCAATGAGCAAGCAGACAGTGGCATCTGTTGCTCCTTCTCCTCACCACCACTGTGGTTTGAGCCAGAAAAAGAGGTGGTTAAACAAACAGATTACAACAGTGAAGATAACAAGCAAGTCTGAGGATGGGGCTTGTCAGTGGACCTGCTTCTGGAGTGTGGGTCCTCAGCCAATGCCTGACCGTGCCAGCTGACAGCATCAGCCCTGATCACTATTTCTGTTCATTCCCTGTCTTCAGCAGAGAGGGAAACGAGGCAATCCAACTAGGGAAAGGGAAAGGGAATTCCAAGCATTTCAAGGTGAGGCAAGATGCTTTGGCAAATGTACATTCCCAGTTCAACACTGGCATCTGATTATGGAAGGGTGAACCTATCTGTTTCAGATATGCATCATTTCATGTGTTTCACCCATAACTCTGTTTCATTCTGTTTCTGCATTTATCTGCAGTTTAAAAACATTTTTTAAAGCATTTATGGTACCATATTTATGCAAACCTTATGCACAATCAAATCCAATGCACACCTCAGTTTTCAAAACCTTGAAACCAAAAAAGTAATTGCTATGTCAGCGGTGTTTTTCAAGCTTGCAATCAAATCCAATGCACCATCAAATCTAATCCACACCCTAATTTTCTTGACTTAATTTGGTCAAAAAAGGTGTGTATTAAATTCAAGTAAATACGGTAAATGCTTATTTGTGTCTCAAAAATAAATGTACAGGAGTCCCTGCACTTACATGAAATTGACTCATGTGCAACCACGTATATGTGCATTACTGGAAAATAAGTAAATAAGGGGACATTTGGCTTACTAGCAGTACATGTAAAAAGGATCCAGGGGTCTTGGTGGAACACTGTTAACATGAGTCAACAGTGTGATGCAGCAGTAAAAAAAAGTGAATGCTATTCTAGGCTGCATCAACAGAAGTATAGGGTCCAGATCAAGGGAAGCCATAGTAACGGCCTATTCCGCCTTGGTCAGACCACACCTGGAATATTGTGTCCAGTTCCGGACACCACAATTTAAGAAGGATGTTGACAAGCTGGAATGTGTGCAGAGGAGGGCAAGCAAGATAATCAAGGGTCTAGAAGTCAAGCCTTATGAGGAATGGCTGAAGGAGCTAGGTATATTTAGCTTGGAAAAGAGGAGGCTGAGAGGAGATATGATAGCCATCTTCAACTATCTAAAGGGCTGTCACATGAAAGATGGTGCAAGCTTGTTTTCTCCTGCTCTGGGGGGTAGAACTCGAACCAATGCCAGTGTTTGTGGTTGTTTGTTTGCCAACATGCCAGACTGTGGTACGAACAGAACCTTGTGGTCAGCACACACCCCTGTTATCTGCATAGCAGTGCAATCAGTGGACCATTCTCTGTTGATTCCCTCTCTTTTCAAGCAGGAGTGCCAACTTGAATAAAATATTGTGGGGGTGCTGGTAAGCCCCACCCCACATAATCGACCACATGACACAGTGCATACACACCATTTGAATGGGAATGCCCATCAACTTCATGGGGCCCCAGTCCCCTCAAATATTTTATTGTGGGGGCCAAAGCCCCCACAGCCTCTAGGAATTGACTCCTATGTTTTCAAGGAAGGGAGTGGATAGTGCGCCCTATATCTCCATATTAGTTGTCTTCTATTGGCAAGGGGAGAGAATCCTGTTTTCATAGTGAACAGCAATTTCATATTTTCTGGGATACAGTGGTTAAATGGGTAAAATGTCATGCTTTCAACAACTAAGAAAACAGATTTTCCTAATATAATGCATTTTTATATGTTATTTTTACTAACATGCATGCTCCTGCACAGATTATACTAGTATATGCATTTTTGTACACATTTTTTTAGCTGGAGAACTACATCACAAGATTCAGAGCAGTATGAAATTTGATGGTTTTGCTTCAATTCACATTATTTTAGGAAAGTGTGAATTTGGCAGGTTTATCTTTAAATGCAAACTGAATCCTGTTTCTTCCCCATCCTAGTAACAACCCAGTGCATGATCTGTTTCTATAACATTGCCAAAGCAAAGCAGGCATGAGCTTGGACTGAGAGCTACATGTAGCTATTCTGAGCTCTCTAACAGGAAGAATGGGGTAGAAATATAATAAATATGAGAAATATAGAGGCCTAGATGAGGCGACAGTAGCCAGACATAGCAGGTAGATTAAGAAAAGAATAAATACAGTCTTGAGTTAAGAGCTTCTTGGATGGACAACAGATATCTGGCTATAAACATTCTTTCCAAAAATGAAATTCCTCTATTTATTATACTCTAAGCAAAGCCTGCAGCTTCTGCTGCTGCCATTTCTATATATGGTTCATATTGTTCATATTGAGAATATGAATGCTATAAAGAATTTAAATGTGATCCCTCACTGTTACTTCAGCCATAGCTCAGCGGGAGAACATCTGCCTTGCATGCAGAAGGTCCCAGATTCAACCCTGAACATCTCCAGGTAGGGCAACGAATGTGTCCTGAGTGGACACTATTACCAGGCAATTGGGGACAATAGTGTGCTAGATGGACCAATGGTCTGCTTCACTCTAGGGCAGCTTCCTATCTCCCTAAATCATACCAGATGGGAATGCTTTCCTGGATGCTGACTGGGGTAAATCTGTCTTCTTTTCTACCTAAAGAGATGGACCTGAAACCTGAGGAAGTGGCTGTTAGTCAGTATTGACAGCACAGGGCCTAGATGCAGTGGTTTTCTTTGTCCCAGGAATCAGCCAACCCTTTACAATGGAGTAGGAACTTCCTGCTGCTGAGGAGGTGAAGAGTATGAAGCATTTTTACTGATGTTAATGAAAACAAGTAGAACTTTGACTGTCTTTGTCTCAAATGGAACTATACTTCAGTCTGTCTGTGGTCCTTGAGCAGAAGGAGTTAACCAGAAGGAGAGTCACATCGCAACATGACATCATGACGTTACATGCACTGGGCACCCATAACCTGGGGCCCAAGTTGGTTCCACTGCTGCTGGGGTCCCTCCGTAATAAGAGTCTGGCCTGCCAGAAAAAGGGTAGGGGAGATAATAAATGTTGGAAATGTAAAGAAACTGAAGGTACATTCTTTCACCTTTGGTGGACGTGCCCAAAGATTAAGGCTTTCTGGGAAATGATATATAATGAACTGAAAAAGGTATTTAAATATACCTTTCTGAAGAAACCAGAGGCCTTTCTCTTGGGCATTGTCGGCCAACTGGTGCCAAAGAAGGATAGAAGCTTTTTCATGTATGCTACAACAGCAGCAAGAATACTTATCGCAAAGTATTGGAAGACACAAGATCTACCCACTTTGGAAGAATGGCAGATGAAGGTGATTGACTACATGGAACTGGCGGAAATGACTGGCAGAATCCGAGACCAGGGAGAAGAGTCGGTGAAAGAAGACTGGAAGAAATTTAAGGACTATTTACAGAAATATTGCAAAATTAAGGAACTTTAGAAGGATGTTGGATAGAAACTAAGAGGTTTTTAGCTGTAATGCTTTAAGAGACATGGGAAAAAAAGGTTAACAATTGGGTAAAAGATTAATGGTAAGGATTTGCTGAACCAACAAATTGAATTGGAATACAAAGAAGGGAGGTATGAGGAGGTCCGGGGAAATAAGAGTAAGGAAGATAGGTTATGGAACATTATTGTGTTTTTAACTGTTTTATTTTGTATGTTTTTTTTCCTTATTTTTTACTGTTTTTGTTATATCTTAAAACTTTATACTTTTTCTTTATTCTGTACTTTCATGTATCTTTAATAAATATCTTTAAAAAAGAAAGAAAGAAAAAGGGTAGGGGAGGTTCAAATCCTAAGCTGCAGCTATGAAGCTAAGTCTACCCTACCTCACAGGGATGTTGTGAAGACAACACTGGTGGGCAGGGAATGTGTTTCACCCTGAGCTTCAAGGAGGAAATGCAATTTAAATCCCTGTTGTTACAGTGGGATTTGAGACCATCTCACTTAATCTGGATCAGGGCCTTGGAACTATTCATACCATTTCTTTTTCTAGTGCCCCAATCCCACAAAACAAATCCAACTAAGTTCTGCTAAAATCAGTGTACCTAAGTTATTCATGTTCCTTATTTTCCAGAGTGTGACTGACATCGGCTGCGGCTCCTAAAAGCCCACTCATGTTTTGCTTTGGAGGAATGCTATCAAATTGCCCCAGTCTTCGCTTCCATGGGTTGTTCCTGGGGGACATCAATTTAAGAATCATAGAAGGCAAAGCCTGGGTTACTCAAGCTGCCTGATGCTAAAGGAGTACAAAGGGGACCCAGTGTCATTTAACAGCAGAAGGGGTGAAGCAACATGTCTTGTATGATTTGGCTCAGGATGGAAGATTCCTTGCCCACGTTAGAGGCAATCAAGGGAATATAATAAGGGAACAATCATCTCCCTGAGTCACATCCCAGCATCCTTCTGGGCCCTTGTTTGAATGGTCCTCCTGGTGCTTATATATTGGGACAAGGGCAACTTCACTTGGGGGCAGAGGGAGACAGAACAGTGGCTAGCAGAACTTTGATGCAAGAGCTCCTGTACTTATTACGGAGGGACCCCAGCAACAGTGGAACCAACTTGGGCCCCAGGTTATGGTGCCCAGTGCATGTAACGTCATGATGTCATGTTGCGATGTGATGTCATGATGTCACACACATCCCCCGGCCTCAGAACCCGACTTCCTGTGGCACCAGAAGTCAGGTTCCAAGACCTCACAAGGCCTAGTAAAGCATCTCTGAGGTCTCACGAGGCCTCAGACATGACTTCCAGTACTTCATGAGGCACTGGAAGTTGAGTCAGGGGCCCTGCGGTGTGGGTGCTCGGGCACCCAGAGCCCCTATAGTTGGCGTCCCTGTCCAGCAGGAAGAGGTGGGTGGGAAAGAAATAACTCTGGGCTGGCGATCACTGATAAATAAAAAACAAGAAAATCCTAGGGGGTTTAGGCTTTGATGCTAGAAATGTCCAGATTTGGACATCTGAGCTCACTTGTTTATACAACTTTTGTTCAGACCTCATTTATACAATCCCTAGAAGAATATGGAACACAGGAAGCTGGCTTTAACTGTGTCAGACCTTTGGCCCATCTAACTCAGTATTGTCTACATAGGGTTGTGACCAATGTAAGTCCTATTCAGAGTAGACCTACTGTACTTAATGAGCATGGCTAACTTGGATTCCTTGATCTAAATAGCCATGCTCCCAGTTCAATACAACTCACTGACTGGCAACAGTTCTCCAGGGTTTCAGGCCAGAGTTTCTTATAGCCCTACCTAGAAATTCTGGGGGATTGAACCTGGGAATTTCTACATGCAAAGCATGTGCTCTACCACAGAGCTACAGCCCTTTCCCCTGGAAGATAGGAAGCTGCCTTATACAATTCCTCAATCTAGCTCTGTATAGTTTACACTGGCAGTGGCTGTCCAGGACTTCAAGCAGGAGTCTTTCCCAGCTCTAGCTAGAGACGCCAGGGGTTGAATCTGTAGTCTTCTGCATGCAAATCAGGTGCCCTACCACTGAGCAGGAATGGGAATACCCCTCAGAATCTGGACCTTCCTCATATAGAAGTTGACAGATAAAACTAGGCAAGGTGAGAGCAATGAATACCTTCCCACCATCCCTTTCCACAATAGACCTTTACGTACCCAATAATTTATTTCATGCAGAGAGATTCCAGTTATTTATAGCATGTGCATTTTTTAGAATTTTGCCTTGGCAGATGGTTAAAAGAAACTGTCTGCCTTGAAATTTTCAAATGATCGGTATTGGATATGAGACTCTAGAAGAAAGCCCTTTCCCTTCCTTGTGGTCCCTAAGTACTCAATACCTAAATGGGGGAAATGTGGAGCATGTGCTAATTTGGGGAACATCTGCATTTCACTGTCCTGGGTTCTCAAAACCAGATGGGACTATAGAGGTGAAGAAAAAACCTTCCATATGGTGTTAATGAGCTGCCCATGCCAGTCCCCCACCATCAAAGAACTCTATTTTTTATTGCTGAAACATAAAAGGAACAATGGGGATTTCATTAACATCCAGACACTAATCTGAATATCAATGCACATCTTGTAAATATGTACAGAAGGAAACTTTGATCTTGTTACTTCTTTACTGCACAGACCACCAAAACTGGAGCTAAAGACTTGGAGTGGCTGGCTTGGAAACTCATTCCTGAAAAGTTCTTTCCTAGAAAGAAGATGCTGTTATCATATTTATGGCTGCAAGCATTAATCAGATGTAAGCTTGTGTCTTTGATGGTTCCTCTCCCAGTGAATGAGCTTTTGCAAGACAAGGGCCATAGTCACACCATACATTTAGAGCACTATAGCACCATGTTAAACAGTCATAGCTTCCCCCAAAGCTACCAGTCCCAGACTTCCCAGTGAAGAGAGGTTGATTGTTAGACCACTCTAGAAACTGTAGCTCTGCAAGGGGACTAGGGGGTCTCGTAAGAAATGTCAGCACCCATAATGAATTACAGTTCCCAGATTGATTTTTAAAGTGGCTATTTAAAGTTGTATCATAGTGCTTTAAATTTAAGGTTTGAATAGGGCTAAGTTCAGTCTGTCCCTAACCTGTCCCAAGTCAGTCTAGAAGCCTATTTAATGTGGCAGCTTGCATCGCCATGCAAATAACCACACAGTGTCCTGGTTCCATCCTTTGAAAAGAGGCGTATTACAGGGCTCATCTTTGGGGTCAAAGCACATTTGCTGCTCATGTGCCTGCCCACTGGAACTCTTGAAACATAAAAATGATGCAAATATAAGCTGGAGCAAGAGGGAAGTGGGGCTGATGGCAGAAAAGGCATATTATGGGCTGCCTGTCTTTTTTTTTGGTCTGCTGTACCCACACCCCATAGGAATTTAAGCCTACAATTTTGTTGGAGGCGTGAACTGAAGGGTCAGAGCCAAAGGGTCAGTGTACAAGGGGCTATTGGTTTCAGGCCCTCAGCCATGGGCTGTAAACCATTGTTCAAGCCAAGAACCTGTTTGGGGAGATGCAAACACAAAGGCACGTACCAGTAGAGCCAACCACTGTTGCAGGCTTGCTCTTGTGCCTGCCCTTCTCTGCCACAAGGTTGATGGTGTACTCTGTCCCAGCATCTAGGGATCTTAGGATGTGAGATGTGCTATCGGCAGGAATCTCCATTTCATTCTTCCTCCC
This sequence comes from Podarcis pityusensis, assembly GCF_964106645.2. NCBI lineage: Eukaryota > Metazoa > Chordata > Lepidosauria > Squamata > Lacertidae > Podarcis > Podarcis pityusensis. The sequence goes on along the minus strand of NC_138044.1, from coordinate 8,239,825 downwards.
ATCAGGGGTCATGTAAGTAAGGCGATAGCGATCAATTTTAGCCCGGGGTATTTTCCACCGCAAAGTGAGAGTTGTCTCGGTAGGATCAGTGATTTCCAAGTCCTTGGGACGATCCAGATCTGTGTGCAAAGAGAAGTAAGAGAATTGTAGAGTTGGGGGACCATTTTGGGCCATGTAGACCAATCGCTTTAACAAGACTCAATTAATGAACAATTGTGTTTGGGTGGAGCTGGAGCAGTATATTCTGTTGATCCTGTTCTTCTGGACTACAAGCTGTGTAAAAAGTGCAGAGAGAGGTTGAGTTTCCTTCTACTGAGAACTGTTACTGGAAGATTCCCAAACATTTGGTACTGTATTGCTTAAGAGATGTTTACTCCTATATTACTGAAAGGGTTGCGAAAGGGTTGTGGGGGTTGCAGGGGTGTGGAAGCAAAAAATGTAATGCATGTTGGGTACAGACCCCCCCCCCCAAAGTGAACAGCATGGTACAAGTCTGCTCACCTTCTGTGGTGGGCAGCATTGTGGCCAGGTATCCAGGCTCATGCAGTGATCCCATGGGGGGGTTGACACCCCCCTCATTGCCATCTCAGCCATGTCACCAACGTTTGAATTGCAGCAACGGCAAAATGACCTCAGTGCATTTTAAGCAGCTAATGTGACCATACTGTACCCTTAAACACATTACATCTAGTCCTGCCTTCAAGGGCAGCACAAAGTAAGTATTTATCCTCTTCAGTGTAACAATCCCATGGTTATTCAAAGAGTAATACCATTATTTTAAAATCTTTGAATCCCCTTTGGTAGGTTTGGGAAACCTCAGGCTGGAGATCTGAACACAGCCCTCAAGGCCTCTCTCTCCGACCCTCAAGATTGGGATACTTCCCAGGGCACACCCCTCACTAGTCTTGCTTCACAAACTCCTTGAGTCTTTCTGCCTGGTGAAAATGTGTCTTCCTTGAACTCTAATAATGCAATTATCAGACTGCCAACATGGAGGAGATGGAGGGGTATATGTGTCTAGAAACTGTATAATGGTGGCATTTACATTTGCTGTTCAACACACTTCTGTATCTGGCCCCGACTCCATAGACCTGTGGCCCTCAAAAGGTTGCTCAGAAGGGAATGTGGCCCTCAGGCTGAAAAGGGTTCCCCATCCCTGCCATATGACGAAGTTGTTAGTTGCGCAAACAGCGTTGCCTCTGCAAACCCTCAGATAGATCCTGTTGCTTGGCTGCAATTTTGTATGCGCTTTTGGGACACATTTCCCAATATAAGATACAGTGGTGAGCAGAGGGCCTGCAGTTCAGACCTGGCCTGGTGACAACCACTGGTTGACCACCACTATTAGTGATTTGAAAGAAACTTTTTAGTCCATGCCAATGTCCTCTTCAGAAGTGGCTTCAAGAGGGAGGTAAAACAGCCCTACCCACATACCAGTTTTCTGACTCCCCTCTCTATTCCAGGACAGGCAGAGTGCCAGTTAGAAATTTGCTGATACAGGAGGAAAGAGTGCAGTGTGTTCCAAATTTACGTGGCTTTATGCATGACAGAGCCTAGCAAGCTCTCTCTGCAATTTTGAAAGATACATATATCCGCAGAACATTGGCACGATATTTATCCATTTTTTGAAATCACTGGTCTAGTTCAGTCCTGGGAGCTTTGTGCTCTGTAGTCCCCTCTGTATTGAGAAAGGTATTGGTTCTAATCTAGATCATGTGAGTTGTACTCTTAAGAGTGCAGAAAAATCATTTGTGAAAGTATGTGGGATATTCTGAATGTTCATTCACCTGGTGCCCAAGGTAATTCAGCACTTCCTATGTGAATACACACTGCATCCAACAAAAACACTGGCCTGGTTTGTATGTAATAAGCAAACACATAGGCTCCCTGACAGGAGAATGAAGCCAATTTGCTTCTCCCCAGCCATTTTGGTGTTGTGCTGTGCCAAACTAAGCCATGGTTTGGCTCAGTATGTCATCCAAGCTTTGAGCCAGGATTTAGCTCTCTCCAAACAGACCATGAGCTCATACAGGTTTGCTCTAGAGTTTACAGCTTGTGGAGAGAGTTAAAGCACAAGCCCAGGTTTGAATGACCCTCTAAGCCAAACCACAGTTTAGCTAAGCATAGCAGCAAAGTGAGCAGTGAGGCATAAGGCAGCCATGATCTCCTCTCTGGAAACCTGCACATTTGCTTATCTGTACTGTATCACTGTTTGGCTTAGGGTTACATACAAATGGGGAAAATGTGGGCTTCAAAGAGGTCTGCCTACAAGCTTTGGAAACCAATATCACAAGAAGGGAACCCAACTATACACCCAGGTCCCGGTTTAAGTGGGCTGTGGTGATGGTCTACAGTCTCACTAACTGCCAGCTCATTAAAGAAAAAATAAAGGATAATAATACTTATAATGATTCCCATTTTCACTGGCTCCCCTTATTTTTCTAGGGCCCAGGGGCCAAATGTGGCCCTCCAAGTCTCTCTATACAGCCCACAGAACTCCTCCCCAGGCCACACCTGAATTGTATGTGACACTGAATTGTGATTATTCCCCTTTCTTCCCTGGATGGAGGATGGTGAAAGGCGTGTGTGTGTTTAGAAACCTCTCACTTCTGCAAAGCTGGAATGGAGCCTAGTTTACGAAGGTTAGAATCCCATCCTTTGCTTTGCCTACTTTTTGCCTCTGGCCATACCCACTACTGGCGTGCATCTCTAAAAGGGATGCCCCTGAGGTGAAGCATCCCTCGAGCTGGAAAAGCTTCATTACTCCTGTAATACTGAGTGTTTAATGGAGACTGTCAGGGTCAGGTGGCAGCCCTGGGTGACAATACTTGAGACCTGCATAATGTATTCTGTGGCTCAGGAACCCAGGCATCAGTATCTTAAGCTGGGAAAGATGGAGAAAGTATTTATATCAAATCTGGACAATCCAAAGGCTTTGTACTGCTTGTCGATCACTGCTGCTATTCCTTTCTGTGTCTGAAGAGGGCACTGAAGCCTGGCTACACATACAATCCACAGCCCCGGGGTTCCTGGCAGGCAATTTGTTTCCAGTTATAAAGAAGATGAGACATTTTCCTACCAGTTCCAGCATTAATAGTGGAAGGAGAGCTCTCTTTGTCCTGCTTCACAGCTGTCACTCCAATGCCATATTCTGTTCCTGGCCTGAGACCTAAACAACAACAGCAACAACAGAAATAGCTTTTTATTCATGTTGCCATTTGATTAAAGAAGTTTCAATTAATTATATGTTCTTAAACCAATCAATTAATATATTAAACAAGTGTACATTTTCATGGGAATAAAACCTTAGTTGTGAAGATTTTAAAAGTGCAATTATTTATCTTTTATATTAAACATATATGTTTTGCCATCTCTGTGTCAGTCAAAAAGGTGTCCCCCTCTTTTATTTAATAAAAAAGATTAAGAACTTGTGAATGCCACAGCATGATAGGATTTGTAGTCTTATAACTAGCCCTGCATGATAAGATTTGTAGTCTTAAGAATGCAATTCAAGCTTGAGGCCATGCAACTTATATAGACATTTGGTCCAACAGTAACTTGACTACCTTTCAGGTGAGCCATACCTGTGAGTGTAGCTTTGGTTGTGGCTTGGTCACTTCTGGGTACTGTGACTTCAGCATGATCACCACCAGAAATGGGGGCATACTTAATTCTGTAAGCTTCCGGTGTTGCTTGGCTGTTCTTCCATTCCAGGGTGATGGTGCTATCCGTCTGAGACAGGTGTTTCAGATTTTTTGGAGCATCCAGTTCTGGGCAGAAGGAAGGTGGTTAACTGTTAGCAAACTTTGCGTATGCAGAACTGCAGGGGAAGCTTTGGGCTTAACAAATGTTAGGACGTGTTCCCCATTAGTGATAGGCAAACTTCCTTCTGCTCTGTTCAGATTTGGTTCAGCATTTATGAACTCTCTCTTTCTAACAGCACAGTGGTTTCTGCCCAATGCCAAGCCTATTAACAGTAGACTCATTGGCATTAATGGACATGACTAACAGGTCCATTCATTTCAATGGGTCTACCCTGAGTAGAACCTAGTAGGATACAACCCAATACTTTCAACCTTGGTATGTTAGCATAGATAGGAAACCTGTAGCCCTTCAAGTGTTGCTACACTACAATCCCAGTGAACACTAACCATTAGCCATGCTGGTTGGTACTGAAAAGGATTGGCATTCAGCAACATCTGCAGACTGCAGGACTACAAGTTCCCCACCCTTGTGATAGAGCAGTAGTTTTTGGATTAAATCCCAGGGTGCCTTGGTGTTCCTCAGAAGATTCTCAAAAGATTCCTCAATGTGGTGGCACACCAGTGTTCCCAGTACTCCCAAGCATTTCCAGAGAAGTGTTTCTGCAGATGCGCTTTGGGTGAGCTTTGGTGCACATCTGCAGTTCATGTGGAACAATAGTGATGCTCAAAGGCTTAACTAGTACACTGAATGTGCCCCGTGGATTGCTCCATAATGTTCTGCAGTGCACCATGGTTCCAAGGCAGTTATTTGTTGTCAGAAAAGTAAGGACTGAATCAATTCTCCGAAAGTAGATAATTTTAAAAGCAATGGATTTAGTGCATAGTAGACGTCTGCTCTGAGCTAGCAGAGCTCAAGGGCAACACACACTGGCCTCTGTAATCAGCCAATAGACCAAGGCCCACTGGGGGGCTGCTCCCTTTTCTCCCAGGGAGAATGTCATGGCAAGAAAGAGACTAGCCTGGACCCATCCATTGGCTGAAGCAGCTGCTGCTGCTTTGCCAGAAAAGGACACCCTGCTCCAACTACCTGCTGGAGTTCTTAAACTGGAACTGTAGAAGCAAAAGTCATCAGCTGCTATTCAGGCAAGAAATCCAACAAGGGAAGACCAGCCTGGTTCCAACTTGTAGCTTGCTCTGATCATATACTTTGCTTTTCCAAGTGATCTGGGAGAAAGTCAGATCCAGTACAATTAATACAAGACCTGACAAGCACATAGAACTGAAAAGGGAAGTGGGAAAGTGTGTCTGACTTCCAACTTCCTCCCCCAGCTCTATGCAGTTCTCAAGGGATGAAAAAAAGTAAATTCCTCACCACATCATGACTAAAAGGGCATTGAGTGAGAGGGAGCTCAGTGGGTCTATGGGCACCAAAGTTATCAATCAAGGACACCATTGCATCCATCGATGCCACACTGGAAACCATGGTAGGTAGGTAGGTAAGTAGGAAGAAGAACTCTGACCACTTCTTACCTGTGACAAAGGTTTCCGTCACAGGGTCACTCTCCATATCCCCACGTCGGGACACTAGTGTCACCTCATATTTGGTGTGTGGTTTCAGATTCCCAATAGAGTATTGGCTATCATCCTTCGAGAGGTCGATGGTTGTTCGGTCCCCTGGGACATCCTTGGGCCCAAAAGTCAGCTCAACACCATCAATCTCAGCCAATGGTTTAAACCATGTGATCAGTGCTGTAGTGTCTGTAACATCATTTGCCTCGATCTGGCTAGGGGCATCAAGTTCTGTTGAGTACAAAAAAGGATGAGACAGGGATTTAGAATATTTGGATACCATACAACTCCTTCATGAATAGGCTTTTTAAAGGGTGCAAAAATAAATTTGAATGAATTGCAAAAATTATTTGGGGTGGGGGTGTGCAGAGACCATACAATTCCATCTCAAAACAGTCTTCATTTTCATTTAATTAATTAATTAGTTGGCTAGTTAATTTACCACATTTTCTAATTTTCTCTGTATCTAATAAACCATATAAAACTTGATAAAATGTTTTCCCCATGTGGTGAGCAGCTATTCAATCTGACAGTTGCTACAGGCACATGCAGAGAGCCCCCCCCCCCACTTCAGTACTGCTGCCCACTTACTAACCCTCTGGGGATATCCATACTCTTTTTGCAGCAGCAGCGAGAACTGCAGTGACATAAAGTGCCTTTATTTTTCCTCTTTACTGCTGTAAGAATCTAGACACAGCAGGAAGGTGACCCAACAGAAATGCAGAGAGATAGTTTTTTCAATGGATGGCTCTACCTCCTCCACAGTTCCATTGTACTCTTCCTTTTCCTATCCCAATGTGTGTCAATATTATGTTACTAGTCTCTCCAACAGTATTGGCTCCCAGTTCTTGTGGGGCATCTGGAAGGAGGTTGTCAGTGGGCCCTCAGCCCTAGCCTTTCAATTAGGGCCCCATTATGAAATGAGTAGCCATCTGGTTAGATGCACCCCACACTATGTTAGGAGAGGTTAGGAGACTGCAGTTCTGAGAAGCAAATTATCTTTCCAATTGCTGCCTGTTACATTGTGGAGGTGAGGAGGGAGAACATGTGAGAAAGGTTTCAACTCCCATGACTTGCTCCTTGGCTGACATGCCCCAGACCAAGAATCCTCATGTGCCCAGTGGTCTCACCACAGGAGTTCCAAGGAGGCGGCTTGGTTCTTCCCATGTGGACCTGCTGGGACCAGATCCCTTATCATGTTCCTGAGATCTAAGGAGATTTCTGGTCAATGGGTGAAACCTGACCAGTGGGTGGACCAGAGATTCACCAGAGGATCAGGAAAGACTTGAGGAGCTGGGAGGGAGATGGGTATGTTCAGAAAGAAAAGACTGAGAGGTGAAACAATAGCCGTCTTCAAATATTTGAAGGTCTGTAACATGGAAGGTGGACCAATCTTATTTTCTGGTGCTCCAGAGGGTTGGATCTGAACAAATGGATTCATATCCATTTGTTCTGCTTTATGGGGCCAATACAGGTTTCTGGACGGATTGGGTTCTGCAGCAGAGAGCATCGGCGCTTGGAGAGAATCTGACTAAACATTAGGAATAAAGTTCTGGTGGCAAGAGCTGTTTGACAATGGAATGGACTACCTTGGGAAGTCATGGACTCTCCTTCATTTGAGGTTTTCAAACAGAGTTTGGATGGCTATCTGTCAATGAATCTTTAGATATGATTCTTGTGTTGCAGGGGGTTGGACTAGATGACCATTGATGTCCCTCCCGACGCTACAGTTCTATGATTCTGTAATTCTAAGTCCCCCAGCTTCTTGCTGCGCAGAAGACACCAATGTACACAGAAAAGGTAACAGGCCCTTTAAATAAGATTATACACCAGTTATCCAGCTCCTGAATCCTAAAATGAACTGCTTTTGGGCATGCTAAGGCTTTGACTGAGTCAGATAAAGACAGTCTCATATTGCCCAAGGTTGGGTTGGGCTATCTGGAGTGTTCTGCAGCTGTTGAGGGGCAGGGTGTCTGGTGAGAAGAAGGAGCTCTTGTTGCATGGGCCCTTTCCCAGCAGTGGAAGTTAAGAGGAAGAGGTTGGTTTGACTGGTTTGCTTTCTCCCTTCCCTTTCACAGCACAGGCTCTAGTGTTTGCTGTCAGACCTCGGCATCTCATTTTCTCACTATGGAAAGAGTAGTGATTTTTCAGTATTCTGCAATTGCAGTCTCTATTGGGAAAAATAGATTCAAATCAACTAAGTAATTTTTAGTGTTAAAATGTTCTCCAGTGATAATGGTTGTGGTTTGGATATAGAGTACTTCATTATGCTTTTGTTAATGACCTTGCTCATCCTTTGTTTGGTGAGAAGCCTCTTGAAGATTGCAGCAACTATCAGTTTTGACAGTTGCTACAGTCATCCACTGCAAATGCCATCCATTCTAGCTTCTCTCAGCATTGCTGCTTGCTCACCTTCCCAGGGTATTTATTTTCTTCTTGCAACAAACAAGAGAAGCAACTCACTAAATAATCAGACTAATAACTGGCACAGTCACCTAGAGGCTGATCACATTCAGTTGCTACTTACTTGTTGTTATTACCCTGGAGAGGCCAGGTCCTCTGGTTTGATTCTTCACAACATAAAGAGACACATTATATTGTTGTCCTGGTGCCAAGCCTGGTTGCAGATACGATGTTTGAGGCTTCTTTAGACTGTTCCTGATTCCCACATTGTCTTCCTCCTTCTGCAATGCATAAGTTTTGCAATTTAAAGAAGCAAGAAATGTAACCAGGACCCTTCACATCACAAGGGACCCACTCATAGGTCATATCTTTCCTTACCAGGCTGTTAAAAACAATCTCCCATCCACTGAATGGGATGTCCAGGGGGTCCCACTCTACCTCCACTGATGTCTCTTTAATAGATTTGAACTTCAAGCCATCTGGAGCGGGCAAATCTGGAAAGCAATAGCAGAAAGCAGATGCATGAAGCATGGCTTCAGCATTCAAACCATATTCATTAAATATATATATAGAAATACCCCCAACACTATATGCTGGAACACTACTTGAAAGCCAGTAAGCTACAAAGAAGAAATCTGACATACTGGGAACACACTATCAAATCTTTTCCCTGTCATTCTTGAGGAAGGCCCAGGATTTAGGACTGAAACAAAGCAGTTCCTCCAAATCCATCAACTCATTGGAAGGTTGCAAAGAGCCACATTCCTGTTTGCAATGTGGGATGGGGCATGTCAGTACGCCTTTCAACCGATGTCAGCGACTGGGCTCAATAACTGGTTCTGCCCCGACTGGGCTAGGCAACTGGAGCACTTTCAGAGGCCTTCCAGTTCTGGAAAGCAGGTCTCAGTGCACTGGACTCACAACTGTGCATTGTGAGCACCAGACTCAGCAGAGAATAAATAACGAGGGAGCTAGCTGTGAAGCATAACTTCTTTTATTTCTAATAGCTACTGCAAACTAAAGAACTACTGGCTTGCATGAGTGTTACAGCTCTCACTCAGCCATCTAGTCACTACATAGATAAGACTCTCTCCACACACAGAGTCAGGCAGGCAGTCAGGAGCGGAAGAGCAGAGCAGTTTCCAGCCCCTCTTTTCTGAAAACATCAGATCAGGAGATTCTTGCAATGGGAGGGGGTTAAAATATCAACAGGGCAGGAGGTGGGGCTGTAAAGATGGCTTAAATCTTTTCATGCTTTGCTCCTTGGCCCATTTCCCCCCTTTGCCTACATGTTGTCATTCCAGAGTAAGAGCATTGCCTTCACTCAGGTTTGGCTTTCTGATGAAGCGCCTTCCTGCTTGGTTCTGCAAGGGGCAACACAGAGAATTGGGAGGAGGAAGCTGATAGGCAGTTCTACCCTCTGGGCTGGTCCTAAGTAAAAAAGGTAGGCAGGTGAGAGCTGGCAGGGCAGTGTCAGGCCCCATTCGCCCTAATGGACCAGCCTCCTTTGCTAAATAAGAGGTGTTTTGCACTTGGCTAGTATTGGAGAAAGGATTTCTGAACCAGGGGAAATGATGGCTGCCCCAACTAGTACCCACTTAATTACATCTGGGCTCATAACATAGAAACAATAACATAGAAGCAAACAGCAGTGCACCCATGTATTCCTTCCTGATTTTACAGGAAGGTAAGTGTTTTGTAGACAAGCAAGTTAGTTGAATGGCTCAGCTGGGCTTTAATGTACTTACAAGTGGCAACCCGGGCACTAATTGGGATGCTCTTCTTGTTCTTCAGGATGGCAAAAACACGGATGAAGTATTCCACACCAGGCTCCAGCTCCCGGATGGTGGCTGACGTATGGTTCCCAGGCACTCTGAACTCAAAGTCTAAGCCACCAGTTCCGGTAGGGATGTAGGTGATGAGGTATTCAGTGACCACATTTTCATTCTTCCATTCCAGGTTGACAGTCTTGTCAGTCACATCTGTAACTGTCAGATCTTTTGGAGGCAATACTAACAAGAGAAATTAAAAGATAAAATAAAATCATGTATCATGGAAGGGAATCAAATGGCATATGTTTTTAAAACTGAGACACAGATCATTTGCCATGCTAAGGGCTAGGATGCATGACGGGGCTGGGGGTAGTAATTTTGGACTGCAGGTGGGGAATCAGAGTTCTGAAGGCTCCCACCAGCACCCTATGTACGCTAGAACCTGGATTTCACATTGCTTGTTGTTGTTTTTACAGGAAAAAATGCTACCCATACCCTGCTGTTCAACATAGTACAGTTAAAAGAGGGCTCTATTAAATGTTTGTGCTGAACCTTTAGCTCGTTTCTAACTTTGAAGCCGTCTGCACTATACATTTAAAACAGTATCATAGCACTTTAAACTGTAATGGCTTCCCTCAGAGACTCCTGGAAACAGTTTGTTTAGGGTGCTGAGAGGAGGTTGCTTTTCTCTTCACTCTAGCCTCCTCTTACCTCACCTCCATGCTTTAAAGCTCTGTCCAAGTGCTCTTTTTTTGTTGTTGCTGCTCCTGAGCTTTCCCCACAAAAACCTGCTCTTTACAGCAGAATTGGAGGAAACGGAAATTCACAGAAAACCCAAATTGCTTTTCATTGCACTTCAGTTTTAAAGAGCAGGTTTTCATAGAGAAAGCTCTGGGGAGGAAAAGAAAGAGTACTCAGGCTTGGAACTTTAAAGTGCAGACCTCTGCCTAGAAAGTGTGGGGCAAAATGGGCCAACGACAAAATGGGCCATAGATATTAGTACCACATATTAAGTAAACCTACAAAAGATTATGTACCGGTGGTCCTTGACACCCAGAAAAATTAGTGAAAATGTATTTAAAAGGGTCTAATTTATGCTGGAAGTGCCACGAAGTGGAGGGAACCCTGATCCATACGTGGTGATCATGCAAATATGCTCATGTAAATTATCCACACAGAATTAAAAACAGATTCTAAAACTCACATTTCCCCAAATACCAGAGGCCTTTCTATTAGAGATAATAGGTGATGACATTCCAAAAAAGACACTCAATATTTTTTTGTACGCAACCACTGCAGCTAGAATAGTATATGCAAAAAAAAAAAAAAAAAAAAAAGGCAAGAAGAAGAGATACCCACAAAGGAAATTTGGCAGAACAAATGGATAGAATGCATAGAATTAGTAACCATGATGGCAAAACTAAGGAATAAGGATGAGTTAAAGATAAGAAAAGAGTGGAGGTGTTTTGGAGATTATCTTACAGGGTATAATATGCAATTTAACCTACAAGTAGGAGTTAACATATGAGTAGCAGATAACATCAAAAAGGAAGTCTTGAAATGATAATGGGTAAAATATGAGGATATGCAGCAGATCAAGATTTCCATAGTATGCCACAGAGAGATGGATTAGGAAGTCTTTGGAAAAGAAGTGATGAATACAGTATAATGTGTGCATAAAAGCTGTTAAAATTTTATAAATAAAAAACAAATAAATAAAAGAATGCTGAGAATGATGGTTCATCCATGTGGGCAACTGCCCCACCTTGCCTCCCACTGGGAGCCCATGCACATAATGGTAACTGTTTGGGTGGTACTTACCATCAGAACAGTCATCCCCTACATAACCTTCTTCACAGACACACTGTCCGTTGACACAGCGCCCGAGATCGTTGCAGTTGTTGGGGCAGGACTGCTCACTGCAATCTTGTCCCTGGTATCCCTCGTCGCATATGCACACTCCGTTGATGCAGCGCCCTTGATTGTTGCAGTCTTTGGGGCACTGCAGTTGGCTGCAGTCTACCCCGGTGAAGCCCTCTTCACAAACACACTGCCCATTCATGCAACGGCCTCGGCCACTGCAGTTGTTCACACAGGCCAGTTCTCGGCAGTCATCCCCAACAAAGCCTTCATTGCAAACACACACACCATCGATGCAGCGCCCACGGTTGTTGCAGTCATTGGGGCAGGTCCTTTCAGCACAATCCTCCCCTGTGTAGCCCTCATCACACACACACTGGCCATTGATGCAGCGACCATGCCTGTTGCAGTCTTTTGGGCACCGCAGTTCACTGCAGTCCACACCAGTGAAGGCGTCATCACACACACACTTGCCATTGACACAGCGTCCCCGGTCGTTGCAGTCATTGGGGCACTGCAGCTGCCCACAGTCCTCACCCACAAAGCCCTCGTTGCACACGCACTGCCCATTGATACACCTTCCATGGTTGTGGCAGTCATTAGGGCATTTCAAGTCTCCGCAGTCATCCCCCATAAACCTGTCATCACACTCACACTGCCCCTTGATGCAGCGGCCACGGTTGTTGCAGTCATTGGGGCAACGCAGTTCACTGCAGTCATCTCCCATGTACTTTTCATTGCACACGCACTGGCCATTCACACAGCGACCATGGTTGTTGCAGTCACTGGGGCATCTCACTTCTCCACAGTCAAGGCCCAGGAAACCCGCATGGCACACACATTGTCCATTAATGCAACGGCCGCGTTTGTTGCAGTCTTTGGGGCACCTCCGGTCAGCGCAGTCATCCCCCATGAACCCTTCATAGCATACACACGAACCCTTGTCACAACGACCATTCCCATGGCAGTTGCTGGGACAAGTCATTTCCCCACAATCTTCTCCAGTGAACCCAGCATCGCAATAGCAGGTCCCATTAACGCAACGGCCACGGTCGTAGCAGTCGTTGGGGCAAATAAGCTCACTGCAATCTTCTCCAGTGTAACCTTCGTCACACTCACACTCCTCCTCCACACAGCGCCCACGGTTATTGCAGTTATTGAGGCACAGGGATTGGCTGCAGTCTGTCCCACTGAAGCCTTCTGTACAGATGCACTGCCCATTGACGCATTTCCCATTCTCACTGCATGGCACCAAGCAAACTTCCTGGCTACAGTCCTCCCCGGCGTAGCCATCAAAACACACACACTTGCCATCAACACATTTGCCTTGGTCATTGCAGTCCCCAGGACATGTCAGTTGCCCACAGTCCTCCCCTGTGAAGCCTTCATCACAAATGCACTTGCCATTGACACATTGCCCTCTGTTGTTGCAATTCTGGGGGCATTCTGGTTCAGAGCAGTTGGGGCCCTTCCAACCAGGTTCACAGATGCAGCCACAGACATCATTACTGTAGTTTCCCCGTCCACTGCAGTAGGGAGTAGCATCAATGTGACCTGTGCCAGTGAAACAAGGAAGCAGGCCATCATAAAAAAAATACAGCAATAGCTAACAAAGAAGCACCAAAAAACATTATGGATTAGAAGTTTCCCTCCATTAACATAAACACATGAGAAGAGCCCTGCCGGATCAGGGCAACGGCCCATCTAGTCCAGCATCCTGTTATCACAGTGGTTGCCTGGATGCTTATGGGAATCCCACTAGCAGGACCTGAGCACAACAGCCCATTCCCCAACTTGTGATTCCCAAGAACTGGTACTCAGAGGCACACTGCTACTCTTTCCAAGTCCTGGTTTAAGTCAGAAATTTTCCAAAAAATCAAACTTGAAAAAAACCAACCAATCACCTGTACTGGCATCCTTTCAGCTTCTGACAATACTTACGTAGGCGTTCCCTTGTTCTCTTGACTTGAGGCTCCTGTTTTAACTGCTTTAATGGGATTGTTTTGTTACATGTTTTGATAATGCAAGTTTATATTGTTTTAATGTTTTATTCTCCAACTAACTTATATCTGGAACAGACTCATTGAAATTAGTCATGACAATTAATTTCAGAGAGTCTTCCCTGAGCTATGTCTCTGTCTGCTGAAGCAAAAGTCTCTTGGGCTAGTGGACAACTGAGCGTTAGCCGTGGGCAAGCTGAAATTCATCGCACGACAGAGTGCCAAATATGTTGTGCAGCAAAGTTACTAGAAACTTGCTTATGCATTTTCTTGGGCAACAGCATTCACAAACAGAACACGTATGCCACTAAATGCTTTTAACATAGAATTTACCAGTACATTTAATACAACACAATGTGCTGTGCATTGTGGATGTTTTTATATTTGTGTAGCTGTTTTTGTAACCCACTTACATACTTATCTTGGCATTAAGCAATTAATGAGAATGAGAAGTTGGTTCACTGACTTTTCTGCCTTCCTTGGCATTCTTGATTCATAAACCTGCACTGATAAAACATGGCGGGGAGGAATCTCAGTAACTGCAAATGTATGTATGAATGCAGGATTGTTTTCGTGTGGCCTTTTCGGGCCTGTTCAGAGCTCACTGGATGAAGGATGCATGGGGAATGCTTTTCCAGGGCTGACAAAAGTGGCCTGTATTACCATGCTTCTGCTAAGGCCCGTCCTCTAGTAGGGTACCTATGGCCAATCCCAATTGCTTCCTAACTGTGATGCACCACCTCTTTGCATATAGTCTATCGCCTACCCAGGGGTGGGAAACTCAGGCTACAGAGCCATACGCAACCCTCCATGCCTCTTTTTTTGGCCTTCAAAAGGACTCTCTCCAGATCATAGACCCTCCCATAGGCTGCATCCAGCCTGAATACATTTGGGTGGCTAGAATGCTTCTTTGATAATGCTTCTTGCTTGCCTGGATGGGGGATGGAGAATTGTGATGTGTGTATACAGACTTCTCACTTTTGCATGGCCGGAATGCAACTTATTGCACAAAAGTGAGATAGAATCCCTAGCTACCCACCATCTATTCACAACACACTCACCATTCCAAACAGGGAAAAGTATCAGCCACACTGGGGTTTATTTTGTGACTGCTAATAGACTTTAATATTGATTCCCCTTTAAATGTTGAGTGTTTTATGCATTTTGTGTTCTGAATGTGTAAGTAGGCTCTTTGAAGAAATATTTGGGAATTGGAGGTATACATTATTAAACAGAATGAACAACTAAAAAAACTGCACCCTGTACCTGTTATCCATCATGGGCCTTTCTCGACTACAACTTCCTATCCTGATTTATTTATTTTGGTCCACCTAATAGACTGAAAGCCTTTTAGGACAGCAGACATCTGAAGAATCTGCAGTTTATTGTGCAGCATTTCTGAATCCCACAACAATAATACCTGTTGTTATGGCTTGGTGGTAGAACATCTGCTCTGCATGCACTGGAGCCTCTGCTCCAGAATTCAGCGGCTGGTCTGGTTACTGGGAGTGGCAGTCGAGACCATATAACACCGGTCCTGAAAGACCTACATTGGCTCCCAGTATGTTTCTGAACACAATTCAAAGTGTTGGTGCTGACCTTTAAAGCCCTAAATGGCCTCGGCCCAGTATACCTGAAGAAGCATCTCCACCCCCATTGTTCAGCCTGGACACTGAGGTCCTCCTCCGAGGGTCTTCTGATGGTTCCCTCACTGCAAGAAGTGAGGTTACAGGGAACCAGGCAGTGCGCCTTCTCAGTGGTGGCACCCACGCTGTGGAATGCCCTCCCATCAGATGTCAAGGAAATAAACAACTACAGTGGTGCCTCGCAAGACGAAATTAATTCATTCTGCGAGTTTTGTCGTCTTGCGATTCTTTTCGTCTTGCGAAGCACGGTGTCGGGAAAGTTTTGGAAAAGCTTCAAAAATCACCAAAGTCTTTAAAAACCTCAAAAAAGGCTACCACACCGCGTTCTATGAGTTGCTCCTCGAAGTCAAGTTGCAACTGTATTAACGGTGTTAAGAAAAAGGAAACAAACTTGCAAGACGTTTCCGTCTTGCGAAGCAAGCCCATAGGGAAAATCGTCTTGCGAAGCAGCTCAAGAAACAAAAAACCCTTTCATCTAGCGAGTTTTTTGTCTTGCGAGGCATTCGTCTTGCGAGGTACCACTGTATCTGGCTTTTAGAAGACATCTGAAGGCAGCCCTGTTCAGGAAGTTTTAATGTCTGATGTTTCATTGTGCTTTTAATTCTGTTGGGAGCCACCCAGAGTGGCTGGCGAAAACCAGCCAGATGGGCGGGGTATAAATAATAAATTATTATTATTATTATTATTATTATTATTATTATTATTCCCAGCATCTCCTGGTAGGACAGGAAGAGCCCCCTGCCTGAAACTTTGGAGAGCTGTTGCCAGTCCGTGTAGACAATGCTGGACTAGATGGACCAGTGGTCTGACTCAGCATAAGGCAGCTTCCTTTGTTCCTAACTCAGCACCCCAGTCATTACATTGTTGAAGGGCCACAGCTCAGTAGTTGGAGCATCTGCTTTGCCATACCTATTGCTGGTTGTCCACTGGGGCAGCACCCGGATCCACTGGTGCACTGGTCTCGCAGAGAGGACACCAGTCCCTCCAGTTCCTCCAACCTACTTAGGAGATCCTTGATATCAGGGGCTGCTGCACAGCCACAAGCCCGCCGTGGGATGTTTATCCTGTGTGTGAAGACAATCTGGTTCTCCTCATTCAATGTATGCTCCTGGTATTGCTTGTCCTGCTCAGTCTGAGTCTTGAGTTCTGAGTCGCCACTTGCTGAGTCCAAGTCCACAGAGCAGAGGTTGCCTGCGGGGACTTTAATATTGTAGACATGGTTAAAGACCACAGGCTGGTTGTCCTCCGGCAATGTGACATTGAGTCCAGCCTCCCTCTTCTGCCGAATAATTCTTTTGATGAGTCCACCATGAACGTGTTGATGGAATAAAGCGATGGTCACCAAGGCCAGTACCCAAACATGGAGGCCCATGTTGAGGTTCAGTTCCTTGGGAATTCTCTTATGGCTTCAAATCTCCTTTATGTTCACAATAGAAAGGAACAATGAGAAAAGCTTGTTTCGATGTGATTGTGCCGATCAGCTCTCCCTCCTATCAATGGTCCTGCAACAGTTAAAGTTACATGGAGCAAGTTACTTCTCTGTGAAACCAATATCATGACAGGGTGGTTGACCTCCAGGAAGAGGTCAGCATTGAGTTCAGAAGCGATCAGTTTGCAACTGAATAAGACCTTCAAAACTGTGGTGAAACAGAGTGGCAGATGCAGACTCTAGGATATGCTGAGCCCAAACCATTTAAGTTGTTGTGGAGTCAACACCAGCACCTTGAACCAAATCTAGAAAGTGATATGGAATAGAGATGGGTGAACACCCCTTGGCTTGATCTAGAAGAAAATGTGTCCTTCTGAGCTTCCTTGATTGGTGGGGAAGGTCCTCATCATCTGGATGAGGCCTTTGTGTGGCTCGTGAAATATTAGCCTGCGGTGGGGAACCTTATATCTGGGGGCTAAATGCAGCTTCAAGGTCTCTCTTCCTTGCACTCTGGACTTTCCCTGAGCTACACCCACTCTCCCTAGGCCACGCCCATCACCAGTCCTTTTCCATGTCCTCCTTTGAGTGCTTTTGTTTGGCTGGAATGAGTTCATGGACTATTACAATGCCTCTTGCTTGACTGGATTATGTTTGTGTGTATATTTGGCACGGTTGGGATGTAGCCAACTGTACAGAAGGTAAGAGTTACATCTGTTGCCACACCCATTTTTGCATCTATTGTTGTTGCTCTTGTTGTTATTCTACCACACTATTCAATTCAAACAAACACTCAAATAAATAAAAAAGAAATAGAAATCCAGTACATAATATTGAAACCTCAAATGCAGTAAATAAAAAATAACATTCATTGGGAGCAGCAAAACGACTTCTCAAATCCATAATTGTATTCCTGAAGATGAGGGTAGCTTGAACATCCCCACACTTTGCACTGTTAAGTTGGATGGCTTTGTTATTGCTTGCACCCCTTCCATGCCCTCCAACATTTCTCCGACAAAAC
The DNA here is from genome assembly GCF_964106645.2 of Podarcis pityusensis. Classification (NCBI taxonomy): domain Eukaryota; kingdom Metazoa; phylum Chordata; class Lepidosauria; order Squamata; family Lacertidae; genus Podarcis; species Podarcis pityusensis. Next base: position 8,222,424 of record NC_138044.1, on the reverse strand, counting down.
GAGGGACATCCCATTCCATATTGATAATTTTCCTATTCATACCCTATACATCGTATTGCATTGTCCTAGGCACTCTGGGCAGCTTCCAACACATATAAAAACATAATAAAACAAGAAACATTTTTTAAAATATTCCCTAGACAGTCTTCAGATGGCTCGGCGGTCAGATAATTCCATACCCTCCAACATTTCTCCAGTGAAAATCGGGGAAATCCTAAGGTACTGGCTTCTGCCAATTACTTCTTGGTAGCTCAGTTTACCTTTTCATAATAAAACACAGAGCCCCTGGGGCACAGCAGATTATTTCTGTTGAAACAAGAGAGGCAAGAGAGAGGCCACTGTGTGCCCATAATTATTTAAGTATGCTTAGAGAGATGTTAAACCAAGGAGGTGGGCTCATGATACCTCTAGCTCCATCAATCAGGAAGAGAGAATGTTGTTGTTGTTGTTAATTTTAGTGCACTGGTTTCAGTCAAAGTCCACATCCTGAACAAAACAGGGCCAATGAAGGGGGATCCAGGCTTTGGCTGAGGGGGAGCAAGTTCTGGACTGCCCTGGGTCAAGGATTCCAAAGTGGCCAGGGCTGTTAGGGTATGAAGCATCAGGTAGGAAGAAGATTTGGCTATTCATCTATGCATCTATTCCCAGATGATACAAACAAGAGCACATTAATACTGAGCAGGATTGAACCCTAAGGTGATTCAAACCAGCAGGCTGCAGGTGTGTGATACGCCAGCATGATCATTTCAGGGAATGTGCTAGTGAAACATCACCCAGCAGGGTGGACCCTCCTATTCTGCAATGTGGTCAAGAGGAGGGGATGGACACACAGCACCTCCTTCCTCTGGCCCTCACAGCCATGTTTATAATTAGGATTTTAAAACCATCCCTACCACTGAGTTGAGTTGGGGCCAGATCCAGGTTGGATATTCCCTGGGTCAGCCCAGCCTAGGTTGGGGGGAATTGGGGGGCCCATTGCATTGGTGGGGAGGCTGTGCATAGCCCTCCCTTTCTTACATTTCTCTAGGCAATTAACAAATATACCATAAAACAACTAAAAGTATTTCTAAGCACCTACAGAAAACAACAAAATGAACACCCAAGGCAGATACCTTTTCATCCAGCTGGAAAAGCTTGTCAAAACAAAAATGACTTTAGTTGTTTCTGTAAAGTATGGATAGTGTATGCCTGTCATATCTCAACAGGAGTACTTTTCTGCCAGGATGCTGTTAGCATCAATGTATGTGTGCATCGTGTAGGAAAACCATAAGCAGTGGAGACTGGTTTATTGGGGCTAGTGGGGCATTGCCCCACCAACCTCAGCCTGTCCTCAGCACATCCCAGACCTCCTTGCCTTTCTACTTCCAACCATTGCAGGGAGTGGCCCTGCCTCTCAGCTTCCTCCTCCTTTTTTGTAGAACCCAACAGAGACAAGATGGCGAACAAGAAAATAATTAGTTCACTCTACCTATATCTTTGGCTCTGGCTGTGTCTGTCATTGACTCTCGTGGCACCTGCTGTTGAGATCCCACCCTTCTGCACCACCAGTTCTAATGAGGATCAGCTTCCATTGGTCAGAAGGTGTTTCTTATATTATTATTATTATTATTATTATTATTATTATTATTAGTATTATTATGACTTCTTATGAAATACTCTAAAAGAATCTAGATGCATGAGCTAGATAATCAAGAAGACTCTGGGTATTATCAGGTTCAGTCAAATGCAGTTACCTTGCGGAACCCACATTTTAGCAGCTTCCTTACAAGGATATCATGGAGGGGGGGTGTCCATAGCATTACTGAAATCAAGATGCACTATGTCGACAGAATTCCCTTGATCCACCAAGATCGTAACTCATGGAATTAGCTGTCAAAAGATGCAGCAATAGCCACCATGTAGCTTAAAACAAGGATGAGGAACCTGTGGCCCTGGACTACAACTCCTATTCACCCCAGCCAGTACAAACAATTGTCAGGGATGTTGAGATGAGCTGTTAAATGAGCTACTTGTTGAGACTCCCCCTGCCAAAAAAAAATCCAACACAATACACAGCCAAATATAGACACAATTGTTAATGAAATAGAATGCACTGTGCATGGGTAAAACTTTTCATATACTCCCCATAGTATTAAATCATATGGAACAGGGGTGGGGAACTGGAGGTCTTCCAGATGCCATTGGACTACAGCTCCCATCATCCCTGACCATTAGCCATGCTGTCTGGGGCTGATGGAGTTCACAACACTGGGAGAGCAGCAGGTTTCTGTATTCACTGATGTAGAAAATAGAAAACTCATTTATACCAAGGCAGGTCATTGATATCTGTCAGTGGACAAAAGCTGGCTTCCTCGGCCTGAAGCAAGATGAGCAGTGTACCCCATAGTTGTCTTTGACTGGACTTAACCGTCCAGGGGTCCTTTACCTTTTACCTATTCCCTTTTCTGCCTGAAGGTGGTTCTGTGGCTTGAGACCCCAACCTGAAGCCTTCAGCTAAGTCCTAAGGTTACCAGAGTTTGGATATAATCTGTAATAGTTTGGTTAGTTTTGTAGTGTTCAAGTTCCAAGTTCTGCAGTCCCTGAAAACCCCCAATAACCAGAGGCCATAGAACAGCCTTCCCTAAGCTGGTGCCCTCCAAATGTTTTGAACTACAACTCCCATTATTATTGGCCATACAGATTAGGGCCTGTTGGAATTAGAGTTCTGAACATCTGGAGGGCATCTGGTTTGAAAAAGCTGCCACAGAAGTGCCAATGTTCTTGTTCTGCAGCCTTCTCTAACTCAGGTCAATTTCTCTCTGCTTATATATTTCAAGCTGCCAGGCGCTTTGGTGTGGGAACTTGGAGGAACCAGTGAGGTCAACTCACTTGTGCATTCTCCAATGAGATGCAAGGGACCTCATTAGGGCAGATTACAAAAATGAACAGTGGCAGTCAGAGGAGGCTTTCATGGGGAACAGCTTGAAATGGCTTGCCTTGCTTAATGAAAATCTGCTAGTAGATCCAGTTGCTGCCAAAAGACTCTGGGCCACAGGCCATCTTTTGGCACTTGGTGGGGGGGAACCAGTATGTCTTGAAAGGGATTGGGTTTTTTAAAAGAAAAAGAAAAAGGAAAGAGGAGGCAGATTGAGAGGATTGCAGCTTTTGACACAGCAGGAGTGAGAAGACTTTTGATATGTCATTGCCATTGCTGCTCTTTCTTAATGGGTAAAAGACTCTCTGCCTTCGATGGTTCAATTGTATGGAGAAAGTGGGAAAATAAAATAGGGATTTAAGGATTTTCCCATGTTATTTTACTTTATTGCAGGGATGGGGAACATTTATCTCTCTGGATATTGCTGGAATTCAACTTCAATCTCCCCAGATCATTGATGATGTTGGCTGTGGCTGATGGGAGCTATTCTTTGAAGGCAGAGATTATCAGCAGCAGTGGGTATTTGGGACAAGCATCAAGAATATATATTCACATCCACTTCACAATGACAGGGATCTGGAATGTGAACTTTCAGACTCAAGTATATGTGTACCCATGTGCTGTTGAACTCCTGTCCTCTTTGTGGGCTTCTGAGAAGCATCTGGTTGGCCATTGTGAGAACAGAATGTGGGGCTGGATGGGTGTTTAATCTGATTCAGCAGGGCTTTTCTGATGTTCCTAGGATGTTCCAATCATCATCATAGTTGTTGTCATTTAATTCATTCATTGCTGCTTCCTTTCTTTTTTCTTTTTGAAAGGTCTTAGAATGACTCACACAACAGAAAATCCATACCACGCACTTCAAGCAAATAAAACACGAAGATCAACAATAGCAAACTAGAAGAGAATATCAGTCATAAGTAAATAGTCAAAAAGCCCTATCTGCTAATAATACTAGGTGGGACTGTGACCTGACAAAACAGAGGTCTTCTGATGTTCCTAACGGGGAAGAAACAGTGGCTGAAGGCATGCCAGCAGTAACCTCTCTTGCTGCTCTTGCATTGTTATAGACAAAGGTGCTCTGTCATTACCTGACAAATTTATCTATGACGGGAAGGGCAATAGCTCAGTGGCAGAGCACCTGTGTTGCATTCAGAAGGTCACATGGCATCTCCAGGTAGGGCTGGGAATAGGATCCCCTAATGAAATCCTCCCCTATAGTTTCCCATGGGAAACTATGTTAAACTATAGTTTAACATAGTTAAAGCTATGGTTTTCCCAGTAGTGATGTATGGAAGTGAGAGCTGGACCATAAAGAAGGCTGATCGCCAAAGAATTGATGCTTTTGAATTCTGGTGCTTGAGGAGACTCTTGAGAGTCCCATGGAATCAAGAAGATCAAACCTCTCCATTCTGAAGGAAATCAGCCCTGAGTGCTCACTGGAAGGACAGATCCTGAAGCTGAGGCTCCAATACTTTGGCCACCTCATGAGAAGAGAAGACTCCCTGGAAAAGACCCTGATGTTGGGAAAGATGGAGGGCACAAGGAGAAGGACGACAGAGGACAAGATGGTTGGACAGTGTTCTCGAAGCTACCAGCATGAGTCTGACCAAACTGCGGGAGGCAGTGGAAGACAGGAGTGCCTGGCGTGCTCTGGTCCATGGGGTCACAAAGAGTCGGACACGACTAAATGACTAAACAACAACAACAATGAAATCCTAGAAAGCCACTGCCAGTCAGTGTGGACAATATTGAGTTAGGTGGTCTAATGACCTGAACATAAGACAGCTTCATATATTTCTGCTATACATTTTTATTTTATTTTATTTTATTTTATTTTATTTTATTTTATTTTATTTTATTTTATTTTATTTTATTTTATTTTATTTTATTTTATTTTATTTTATTTTATTTTTACTCGAATTGGCCTGTGACTCTTCCATCACAAAAGAGAAAAAAAACTGTGTGTGACAGGAACTTTTGCCAGTGTTGTTTGGGGATGGCTGTAAATGGATCCCTTTGTTTATAGCAGATGTAATGATGGGCAGGCATGGATAGAATTTCAAAAGGAACCCACAGCATGAAGCCATCACCAAGAGGAAAGATGATTCCCTTTCTCTCTGGCTAAACAAATGCAAAGGAACTTGATTTGCAATGGTAAAATAAGAGAAACCCAATCTCTCTAAGAGCGAATTCTAGACACGCTCAAGAAACAGGCATGGCTTACTGTTGTTGATCTTAATATATAATTATTTCACTTCATTTATTAATTGCTTCCCCTGAGCCATCCCAAAATGATTTACAACATAACAAAGACAGATGTAAAATGGCTACTTATATATAAACCTTTGAAACAATTGCAAATAGAAACATATACACATAGCACATACAAAAACTGGGATAAAATATAACTATTTAGAACCAGTGTGGTGTAATGATTAGAGTGTCAGATTAGGACCTGGGAGACCAAGATTCAAATATGTAGGATTGGGTTTAGACACTAAGAGAGGATATATTGTTTACTTATTATTTATTCCTTGCTCAGGTTAGTAAGATCAGCCGAGTATCACCCTTTGTAGCTTAAATTTGGAAACTAAGACAAGGTTGATATAACATTCTAGGAACAACAATCCAGGATGATTTTAAGGCAGGCTGGATTTTCCTGGTATTACCTCTCCCTCCCCACCCCCCTTAAACAAGAACAATCACACAAACATTGTTTTGTGAAGAAATAAAAGTAGTATTTACTTACATAATCTAGGTATTGAAGCTTCAGTTTACAGAAGCAAAATAAAGGCAAGTTTATAACTACTATCTAAGTTACAAGAATACAAAAAATGGTTTCTGAGCTGCAGAGCTCAGACGTGCATATGTGGTCAACTTGGAAGCATGATGAAGAAAGAGGAGGCTACCCAGGCAGGAAGGAACAATGTAGTGTTACAGCTTCCTACCAAGGCAGACAAAGGAAGTGATCTCAGAGAGTTCTCTCTAGCAAATTTTACAGGAAAGCTCTGTGAGCTTCATCCCCTTCATGGGCTCATCTGGCAAAGCATGAATTGCTGGCCTGACTCCAATAATGTCCCATGAAATCCCCACTCATTTATGAAGCTCACTTGGTGACTTGTCCAGTCACTTGTCCCTCAGCCTAACCCACCTCACAGTGTTGTTCTGCAGATAGAACAGGAGCAGAGAACCATGTATACCATCTTGAGCTCTTTGGAGGAAAGGGTGGTATATAAACGTAGTAAGTAAAATAGAAAATAAATTAGAAGGCTTCTTGAAAGAAGGCCATCTTTAAAAGGTGCACAAAGGACAAAAGAGAAGGTGCCTATCCACTATATAAGTGGAGGGAATTCCACTAAAGTCCTGGTTTCAATATTGTGAGAAATGGACCTCCTGATAAGATGGTCTGTGGAAAACACCCTGTCCTGCAGAATGCTGTGATCAGTTGGGTGTTTAGAGGGCTATGTAGTAATATTTCATTCATATATACCAGGGATGGGGGAACCTATGGCTTTCCAAATGTTGGACTCCATCTCTCATCAACCCCAATCAGCAAGGCCAGTGGCTAAGGATGATGGGAGTTGGAGTCTATAAACTTCTGAAGGGTGATAGTATATATTAGGCATGGGGAACCAAATTGTAATCTCAGTTCTCTGAACACAGCCAAAATGCAAAAGGTGGAAGAAAGAGCAAACTTGGGGAATGCCAAGGTTTGGATAAATACCCCCCAAAATGGAATGTGACTCTACATGGGGGAGCATCCCCAAATCTCAATAAGTTCAGAGTATTCTCAGTGGCTATCGAATGCTAAGTGACTGTTCAAAAGGGAGAGGAAGTCATGCCATCTTACTAGTATAAATTGGAGGCTTGTTTATGTTTTCTTTCTTGCTTGCATGGCTAGAATATGTCAAACAGGAGGAAAGCAGACCTCAGCACATCTGCAATCTCTTGTTAATGGGATATCTCTAACAGGGATGTCTCAATGATTTGGTGCTAATTATATGCAATTAACAGGAGTTACAGGAGATTAAATACCGAGACATGAACACAGAATGACTAATTCTGAATTATGAATGCCAGTTGCTTATTCAGACAGAGCAAAATTGATTGTTTCATTTCCAGGAGTGAGTTATGAGGAGCGTGGAGATCCTTTTATTTAGGCAAGGCTTTTCCGTAAATCTGGCCAGCTAAATATAACCATTACATAATGCACTCATTGGTGCTACTTATTCAAACATCTGACTCAAAGCAACTGTGTTTATAAAAAGTATCCAAAGTTTATCTGACATAACCCACAGCAGTCAATAGATTCATGGCTACAGTGGATGAGCTTCAGCTGTGAAAGATTTCACTGCTTGGTGTTTTTGGCTAAGACGGGTTGGCGTCAAACTTGTTAGCAAAGACCCAAAGCGCAGTCCATCATCCCTCCAGTTCTACTATGTAGTAGGGATAGGCACAGACTATAAATTTTGCTTCACCCTGAACTTGAAGCTTCAGAAAACTGTCCAACAATTTCCAAAGTGCTCCATAGGCTGCCCGATTTGATAAATAGCTGGAATATATATAAATAATAAATTTCTGTTAATTTTGATGTCAGCTGAACTGATCCATACCACCAGGCTTAAACTGCAGGCTCAATTTCATTCTTTCTTTCACTGCAAATTAATGTGGAATTGAGATTGACAGGTGAAACTGACACAAATCAGTGGCTTTCCTATCCACTCCCTAAGTCTGAGTGGTAGAAATTATACACAGAATTTCCCACTGGAAATATTGACACTTGTGATCCCAATTCTCAGTAGGAAAAGACTTGGAGCACCTACCCTGCCTTCAATGCCTTTCCCAGGCTTGAGGTAATTTTCTGGGCCTTGGGACAGGGGGAAAATAAGGTGGAAGAAGGCTTCATACACAATGAAGGCAGACATAGTTTGTTCACACAGGAAAGCAGCTCTGCATTAATTTTGTCAATACCCCTAAAGCAGGCATGTCCAGCTCCCAAAAGACTGTTATCTATTCCCAGTATAAAAAAAACTGGCGGTGATCTACCCATTGTCACTGGAGGGAGGAGGAATGTGCGTGAGGTGGGTGGATTGCCCAGAGTTGTTGAGCTTTTCGGGGGGAGGATTGCACAGACTTTTTAAGTTATCCTTACCATAACTTTTTGTACATGGTAAGGATCCCAAGATCTATCAGGATCAGCCAGGGATCTACTGGTAGATTGCGATATACTGGTTGGACATCCGTGCCCTAAAGGAATCTGGAACAGACTCAGAAATGAAGAGCACCTTTTCAAATGAAGAAGGTGACAAGTTTTGAGACAACTCTGTCTTAACCACAGGTGAAAATCATCTCTACCCCCCCCCCCCCCCAGAACAATGGCTTTATTTCTTCTGGGCAACCTTGTGGGGTGACATGTCAAAAGAATGGTGGGTGTGACCAAAGGCAAAGTGGGTGGAGGAATGAACATCAATCTCGCCTTTGTAGAGTAGGCTAGTTTCTACACACACCCCCCCCTCTATCCTCCATCCTGATAACCAAGAGGTATTACCAAAGCTCAATGGCACATTCCCATCAGGGATAAACATTCAAGGAGGGCATGAAGTAGGGCTGGTGAGGGATGTGGCCTGTGGACAATCTCAGTGCATAGCACAACATTCATTCACCTCAATCTGAGGGTGCTCACTCCTGGCCTGAACTTTGTGAGCATTGCTGGGCACAGATAGATCTCATTTTAGGAGAGTCAAATTGGCTCCACTAATTGGATCATGAAGCACTAGAAAATGCAGTCAGGACTGGGAAAAATGAGGATGCATCGAAAGACAACTCATCAACAGCATGGAAACTGACATATGACAAAATGAGAAAAGAACACTAGCATGTTTGTGAGAGGCTTTTGGCAAATCAGCCAACTCAAGTTATTGATATGATTTGCAAGAGGCCATTGTTTTGGTTGTGTATGTGTGTGCTTGTTTGTGTGATAAGGAAAAGTGATAAGGTAAATCACCCATTAATAGGGGCAGGTGATGAAATTCAATTCAATTCACATTTCAAGGCAAACCTACTTCATTCACACTTTCCAAAACAAAATGCAATCCGAAACACAGCAATCCTTCAAAATTCACACACCTCTAAATTTTGCAATGCATTTCTCCTGGTCACGTGATGCACACAACACTGCCTATGCAAGGGTAAATTGTGTATAGAAATGCATATATTAGTGGAAATAGCATGCAAATAAATGCATTATGTGGGAGAAAATGATCTTGCAAAAATTTGTATAGTAGGCAAAAACTACATTCAAAAACATACATATTAGGAAAAATTTACACTAAAATGCTGATGAATGTTCACGAGGACTTTAAAAAGAAGTGCAAACTGATGTGGAGCACTAAATGAGAAATGGAGGTCAACTAACAAGGACAGCATTTCCCACCCTTACCCACCGGTAAGCTTGCCTATTATCAGCAAAGCCGTTGCTATTATCTTCCACCCTTTTCCAGGGCCTGTCCATAAAGGGCCTCGGGTAGATCCAGTTTATACAAAGGCCATAGATTGGAAACAGCAGGTCACCATGGCACAATGAGCAGCAACGATCAGACTGAAGAGGGGGAACATTAACTCTGTTCTAAAAATGGAAATGGAGCTTCAGAAGTAGGCCACACAAAATGACTCCCTGGAAAGCAAAAAACCTGCTTCCCCGCCTCCCTGCCAGCTTCTCTTTGGAAACTCTCACTCACTCACTCTGCCTCTGCAAACTCATTACAGGCAGTGTCGTGCCCTTAGATTAGAACCTGCTGGGAATTCAGCTACCCCACCTAGGGTGCCCATGTACCCTAATTTGCACAGGAAGGTCCTCTATTTGGGAAGGAGGCCTGTTTGAAAGAATCCTCCATTTGAATGACTGTCTAGTCCAAGTCTGGATTGCAGATAAACAACCCTAAGAAGGAAGAGCAGCATGAGGCATACCTCAGTGGTGAAAGATCTGCTTTGCATGCAGAAGGTCCCAGGTGCAATTCCTGGTGTCTCCAGGTAGGGATGGGAGAGAATTCTGCCTGAAACCCTGAAAAGCCACTGGCACTGACTAGATGGACCAATGACTAATGACCAGTGACACTAACTGAAGCTAGATGGACCAAAGATCTCACTCAGGAAAAGGTAGCTTCCTATGGTCCAGGGAAGCTGCCCACCAACAGTAAGCACCTGGTTAGCAGACCACCCAATTAATGTCTTCCCCACTAGAGTAAGATGCATTTGATTTCTGCTTAAAGTATAGTAATTACTTCTAGATTTGCATAAATCAGCATATACTAATTGCATATAATCATACAATCTTAGAGTTGGAAGGGACCCAAGAGTCATCTAGTCCAACCCCCTGCAATGCAGGAATCTCAGCTAAAGCATCCATGACAGATGACCATCCAGCCTCTGCTTAAAAACCTCCAAGGAAGGAGAGTCCACCACCTCTTGGGGGAGACTGTTCCAATGTCGAACAGCTCTTACTGTCAGAAAGTTTTTTCGACTGTTTAGTCAGAATCTCCTTTCTTGTAACTTGAAGCCATAGCCTCAGTTTCTAGCCTCCAGAGGAGGAGTAAACAAGCATGCTCCCTATTTCATGTGACAGCCCTTTAGATATTTGAAGATGGCTATCATATCTCCTCTCAGTCTCCTCTTTTCCAGGCTAAGCATATCCAATTCCTTCAAGTGTTCCTCATAAGGCTTAGATCCAGACCCTAGATCATCTTGGTTGCCCTCCTCTGCACACATTCCAGCTTGCCAACAGCTTTCTTAAATTGTGGCACCTAGAGATGGACACATTTGTCCCTATTGAAATTTATTTTGTTAGCTTGTGCCCAGTTCTCCAATCTGTTATGGTCATTTTGAATTCTGAGTCTGTCTTCTGCGGCATTAGCTACTGCTCCCAGTTATGTGTCACCTGCAAATTTGATGAGCATCCCCTCAATTCCTTCATCCAAGTCATTTATAAAGAGGTTGAACAACAATGGGCCCAGGACAGAACCCTGCACCACCCCACTTGTCACTTTTTTCCAGGATGATGAATAACCATTAATGAGTACTCTTTGAGCCTGGCCAACTCCTTTGCGCCTGGCCAGCCTAAACCTAACAGTTACCTTGTTCAACCCACATTTTACCAGCCTCCTCATGAGAATATCCTGGGGAACTTTGTTAAAAGCCTTACTGAAATCAAGATACACTATGTAGATAACACTATGTCCACAGCATTTCCCTGATCCACCAAGTTTGTAATTCCATTAAAAAAAGAAATCAGATTGGTCTGGCATGACTTATTTTGGAGAAACATGTGTTGGGTCTTAGTAATCACAGCATCCTTTTCTAAATGCTCACAGACCGACTGTTGAATTATCTGTTCTAGGACCTCCCCTGGTATCGATGTCAAGCTCATTAGTTGGTAGTTACCTGGGTCTTCCTTTCCCCCCCTTTTGAAGATGGGGACAACATTTGCCCACCTCCAGTCTGTAGGGATCTCACCTGTTCTCCAATAATTCTCAAAGATCATAGACAAAGGCTCTGAGATTACATCCACAAGCTCCTTTAGTACCTTTAGATGCAGATCAGGCCCTGGAGATAGGAATTCATTTAAAGCATCTAGGTGTTCCCTTACTACCTCTTTTCCTATCTTGGGCTGCAGCTCCCTCCTTACATTAGTTACTCTGTTATCACCAGGCTGGGCATCACTTTACTTTTGGGTGAAGACAAAGTAGGTGTTGAGTAGTTCCGCCTTTTCTCTATCACCAATAGCATTTTTCCGTCTTCCCCACACAGAGGACCTACCACTTGCTTGTTCTTCCTATTACTTCAGACATAGCTGAAGAAACCTTTTATTATTATTATTATTAACCTCTCTTGCAAGCCTGAACTCCTTCTGAGCTTTAGCCAGCCTGATTTCCCTCCTGCAACTCTTGACTACTCTGTACCTCCTTTTTGTCCTCTTCTTTGGTGATGTGTAAGTGACCAAATCCCCATTTGCGATTTCCCCTCAATAAAATCCATTGCTTACATTTTGTTAGGCTGCCAGGCTCCCCTAAACAGGGATGTTGCCTTGGAGGAGTCCAGTACAGTGGTACCTTGGGTTAAGTACTTAATTCGTTCCGGAGGTCCGTACTTAACCTGAAACTGTTCTTAACCTGAAGCACCACTTTAGCTAATGGGGCCTCCTGCTGCTGCCACGCCGCCGGAGCCCGATTTCTGTTCTCATCCTGAAACAAAGTTCTTAACCTGAAGCACTATTTCTGGGTTAGTAGAGTCTGTAACCTGAAGTGTATGTAACCTGAAACATATGTAACCCGAGGTACCACTGTACCTGCTTACTCTTCCAAGGCAGAGGTGTGTAACCTCAGGGTCTGGAGCAGAATGTAACACCTCCAGGCCACAAACCTCACAGATGATGCTCCTCAATTTCCTCCAGTGTTTCTGCCAGTCTGGAATATGCCCTTGAAGTGTGACAATGCCTCTTGATTGCCTGAATGGAGGGGCCAGAGCTGTGTATGTAAACACATGTGGTTTTTTGTTTGTATAGAACTCTCTGACTTCTGCGTAGTTGAAATGCTGCCTTCTGTAGAAAGGTTCTGATTGTGGAGACAATCTTGATTTCATCCACCCACCCACACTGATGCTGTTGCTGGGAGCATTCCACAATTCTGGGGTGGGGGGGAGAAATCTGCTCAGTGGTAGCATCAGTCATTCCCATTTTACAGAAATCACTTTAAAAGGTAACTGCAGATTTCACTCCATAACTTTCTTTCCAGCTAAAGGCTTACATTTTAAAAAACAATGAAAACTCAAGATTCTGGGGCACCTGCCCAGAGCAAGAATAAAAGCTTTGTGTGTGTGTGTGTGTGTGTGCCATGATGCCTGGCTGCCAACCCCCACCTTGGCAGAACTAATGGGAGCCAGTGTGGTACAGTGTTTAGAGTGTCAGACTACAACCTGGGGGATCAGGGTTCAAAATCCCTGCTCAGCCATAACACTCACTGGATGACCCGGGGCCATTCATGCACTCTCAGCCTAAACGACTGCACAGGGTTTTTATGAGGATCAAATGGGGAGGAGGAAAAGTAGGTATGCCACCTTGAGATCCTTAGAGGAAAGGTGGGATATATGTCTAATAAAATAAATTAAATAAAATAGCACAACGCAGAACAGTACTTTGCCTTTGCCGAAACACACACTGGAGTTTTCAGATCAGTTTCCCCCACACCCCAACTACATGTGCAGCCAGTTTCCCCACCACCCTGTTTCCAACCACCCCTCCTTTTTGAAAAGACATATGTGGAGCTGGCAAAGATCTGAAAAAAAATCTTTTTTAAAACATGCCTTTGGAAAGTTCATTTGCCAAGTTACACATGGTTGGGAGCTCATTTTTTGTCAATGACTTCACTTTGAATTATACCAAGCCCTTTACAGCTTTCACTCATATAGGCCTTGTAATTCTTTTCTCTTTTTTTGTCACCCTTTGTACTCCCCCACACCCCAAAATAAATTGCAGCAGCTAATGTGAAATTTAAACATAAGGCTGATGTTTCAGTTTCACGATCCTTGGGACTTCTTTTTTGAAACACACACAGATCACAGATTCCACAGCACACCCTCCAATATTTCAAGGTGGGCAAATTGGGACACCCCCCCCCATCCTACCACTTACTCACCCACTCACTGATGCCTAATGCCCACCCACTTGCCCCCACCTTTCACCCACATTCACTTCCACCGCACATACACCTGATGTCACCTTACCTTTGCTCACTCATGCATGGGCATGGCTGTCAGCTGACTGGCTGCTGTCATGTGCCTCTGCCTGCCACCACACACACACAGAGGGCCACAGTGATGTAGTTCCAGAAGTGGCACCGTCTTCCAGAAGTACATTGCTATGGCCCTCCTTGAGGGTGTATGGCGGTGGTCAGTGGCAGCCAGTCAGTGAAGGCGCAGAACCAAAGAAAGCACTGAACCATAAGAAATCCCAGGACATCCTGGGTTGGAATCGGAAGCCAGGGTGGCTTTTGTAATTCTGGGAAGTCTGGGTTAAAATGGGGCAGTTGTTCAGTATGCTACAGGCCTTTCGAATATGGTGTTCTAGCTATTAATCCACTTACTGAATAGCTGTTCCACTGGATGAAGCCAATCTGGTCTTTTTTTAAAATAGAAACTTTGACGCCACCAAGCCTGGCAAAGAGGCTGTTGCCCCACCAACCACATTCTGCCCAGAGCCAGACTCTTCTAATCTTCTTTCTTACTTACAACCAGCCCAGGACATAGCCCTGGCTGAGAGCTTCCACCTCCCCCTTAGTCTCATTGCTACCCCCTGTAGAACTCAGCAGGAAGGAGGATTATTGGAGAAAAACTAGAATGAATTCAACTCTGCATGTCATCAGCTCTAGTTTCACCTGCTTCTGGGCTCCACACCTTCCACCCCAAGTGTCCCAGTGGCTGAGCTGGATTTAGGGCAGCAGTGATTACGTCACACTGGGAGTTGAGCCTAGGGGCGCCTCAGGGATTTACAACTATGATGTAGTGAATTGATCAGAAAGGGGGTGGGTAGGCCACCAAATTTTGGCCTCACACAAGGTACCACTGAAATTTGAAAAACCAAACTCCACCCCTGCCAGTGGGCACCATTAACTTCCTCTTACTGCCCAGTATGATGGAACCGATTTCCATGTCTGCATTAATCAGTGATATCAGTCTTTACTGGCAATGGCTGAGAATGGAAACAAGCAGTTCAGATGTGCCTGCAGGCCTAAAAGGGCCAGCGCCCTCTGCTGAAAGATGGTGTGCTGAATCTCCACTTTCTAGTTCTCCTTCCCAGAGAAGATAATTTTTTGATTTCACCACATCTGACAGAACTAGGCCAAGCAGCTCTGGGGATGTGTGGAGGAGATTAACACAAGCCTTCTAGGAACCATTTATGTGGTCTCGTGCATGGTGGAAAGGGATTTTTCGTCTTCCCACACATGTAAATACACTAGTACAGAAATGTTCTTAGCAAGCAATGGATGGAACACTCACTGAGCAACCCAGGAATTATTTAGGAGGAGGGGGCAGGAAGTTCATCAGAAGGAAAACTTATCGACTCACCATCCTCATAAAAGAGAGTGGAGGTACATTTAGGCCACGTTGTACATTTAAAGCAGTATTAATGCCATTTTGAAAAGTCCTGGCTTCCCCAAAGAATTCTGGGAGCCATCCTTTGTAAAGGGTGCTAAGAGTTGTTAGGAGACCTCTATTAACCTCAAAGAGCCACAGCTCCCAGAGTTCCCTAGGAAAGAGGGATTGCCAATTATTTATTTTACTGATTTTCAATAATTTTAAACAAATTACTACCAAATTAATTCAAATTTAAAAGCTGACTCCCCCCACAAGATGTTCCTTCTTTTTCCCTCCCTGCATTGCTGCTCCAAGTACATTAGCTTTTCCAACTTTCATTTGAATATTCATTTATCCTTTCTCCCTGCGCATCCCTAGGAAAGAAGGCTTGATTGTTAAACCACTCTGAAAATTGTAGCTCCTTAAAAGGACTAAGGGTCTCCTAACACCCTTAACAAACTATAGTTCCTAATTTTCTTTAGGAGAAGCTATGTTTAATGCTGCTTTAAATGTGTGGTCTGTCATTAAAGGCCCTGGTGACCTCTGTGGATAGCCTTTTACCAGCTTTGTCTGGTCATATAACAATAACTTGGTTACTGTAGTCCAGGTAAGCTTGAGGCTGGATTACTGCAAAGCACTTTATTTGGGACTTCCTTTGGGCCTGATCCAGAAGTTCCAGCTATTGCAGAATGCAGTGGCTATACTGCTGAAGGGAGCAGATGACTAGCAGCTTGTGACACATTTGCTGAAGCATCTGCACTGGCGGCCCACGTGCTACCAGGCCAAGTTCAAGCCTTTTACATTGATAAAAGAATACCTTAAGGACTGTCTGAGCTCTTATAGTGCAGCTTAATCACTGAGATCATATGGAGGAGCACTGCTACTTGTTCCCTGTGTTACAAATGCCTGAGTGGTCTCAACTGGAAGTCAGACATTTAGTGTCCCATGCTATGGAATATTCTTCCAGTAGAGAGTTGAAAACATCCTCACTTTTGAATTTCAGACATTTCTTGAAGACCGTTTTATGCTGAGAAGGGAACAGAATGTGATTCTATATCTATCTATCTATCTATCTATCTATCTATCATCTATCTATCTATCTATCATCTATATATCTATCTAATCTATCTAATCTATCTATCTATCATCTATCTATCTATCTATCTCTATCCACACACACACACACAGCTAGATTTGTCTGATCATGACAATGGGTCTTAACATTAGTTTGGGACTATAAATGGTCAAACAGTGAAATGAGTTAGCAAAAGGGGAAGGAACATTTCAGAGACTGTAGAAGTAATGTTTCTGTTCTTACTCAGCACCATTGAGATTTTTGTTTTGTTTTGTTTTTTGAGTAGTGACTTCAGTTTGAGAATTGACAAGTTGGAATGGATTCAGAGAAGCACTCCAGGGAACTAAATGGCAAACTTCTGTGGAGAGATTGAAGGCACACTGTGTATGTTGTTTAGCTAAGAGAAAAAGGATTTACAGAAAGGAGAAGCTGACAGTTTGTATTTAAAAGGATGTCAGAAGCAGGGAGGGAGAGAAGAGGAGGAAAACTGACCATCCTGTCTTCCATAGCCAAGACAAGGAACAATGGTTTGAATTTGGCAACCTTCCCCAATTTTGTTGAATTTGGGGATATTTATAAAAGGCTTCTCATTCAGATTTCTCCCCTGATTTTTGGAGTTCTGAAAATGTCCTAAGCCTTGTTCACATGAGAATGAATGCGTGCAGACCACTGTTAACCAGTGTGGTACCTTCTAGATCTGGACTATAACTCCCACTCTCCCTGACTCTCCCATGCTGGTTGGGTATGCTGGGAGTTCAAAATGTCTGGAGGGAAATGCATTGGCTACCTAATAATAATAATAATAATAATAATAATAATAATAATAATAATTTTATACCCAGCCACTGTGGGTGGCTCCCAGCAGA
The DNA here is from genome assembly GCF_964106645.2 of Podarcis pityusensis. Lineage (NCBI taxonomy): Eukaryota > Metazoa > Chordata > Lepidosauria > Squamata > Lacertidae > Podarcis > Podarcis pityusensis. The sequence goes on along the minus strand of NC_138044.1, from coordinate 8,205,443 downwards.
ATATTAAAAATAGAATCAAACATTAAAAACTTCCCTAAACAGGGCTGCCTTCAGATGTTTTCTAAAAGTCAGGTAGTTTTTTATTTCCTTGACATCTGATGGGAGGGCATTCCACAAGGTGGGCGCCACTACCAAGAAGGCCCTCTACCTGGTTCCCTGTAACCTCACTTCTCACAATGAGGGATTTGCCAGGAGGCCCTCGGGGCTGAACAATGGGGGTGGAGATGCTCCTTCAGGTATACTGGGCTGAGGCCATTTATGGCTTTAAAGGTCAGCATCAACACTTTGAATTGTGCTTGGAAATGTACTGGCAGCCAATGTATGTCTTTGGGACCGGTGTTATATGGTCTTGGTGGCCACTCCCAGTCACTAGTCTCGCTATATGTACAGGGAATGAACAGAATTGTTCCAGCTCTGAGCTGTTGGTCCCATCCTGTTTGAGTGTTTGGATGATGGTGTAAAAAGTTATTATTTGCCTAAGTGATGGATGTAGCTCAACAATAGGGCATCTGTATGCAAAAAGGTCCCAGAACAATTGATAGAATAACTTTACATTATCTCCTTTGGACCCTCTCTATGATGGTGCTATGCATTTCTGCACTTAATTCAAAATGTGGTAAGCCAGTCCTTGCTCAATCAGCTGAGTGCTGCACTGGACCTCTGCCCTGAACTCCTTCCCTAAGTGCACCACTGATTTTGCAAGGAGAAAACTACAATATGCATTTATCTATGAGCAACAGATGAACAAATCAATGGAAGCAGCCTTCTGTGAGAAAATCTCCATTTGGAAAAGATAGCAGTGTTCTGCTTTGGAAGAATGGACCTTGGGTGGATCTACACACAGGGAAAAAAACCACTATAAATAAGTCAGAAATTAAATCGTTTTAACAAGAGGGGGGGAATGCTATGGAAGATTGCTAGGTTCGGGGGCAGCTCGTGGGCAAGTTAAATGACCCCATGGGCCACTTGTGGCCCATGGGCCTTAGGTTGCCTACCCTTACCCTAGGACAAACCTTGGTTGAAGCTTGTGGTTAGTCTGCAGACAGCTAAACCAAGAGCCTGGGTTTGGCTGACATACTAAACAGAACTGTGGCTTAGCACAGCACAGTGGCAGAATGACTGGGAAGGAGCAACGTGGCCTCAATCACCTCTCTCGAGCTCGCATGCTTGCACCAAGTCACTAATGCTATCCAGTTGCAAAACTGGTAAGTTAGCATTGCTTTCAATTCCTCCAAAGGAAACAGATTGACACAGCACTGTTCCACATATTTCACTGCAGCAAAGCTGAATCTGCTACTCTGTATCACTGAGCACCAATTCCTACCAAATATACACTAAACAGCTAATCTGGACTCAACATGTGTGCTTAAGCAGCCCTGTTTGGCCATTCTGCTCACAGTTAACACCACTGCATGAACACAAATCAGGGCTGCACCAAGTAGCCTCTCTCCTTGCCATCTCCGCATAGGATGCAAATTTCTCATGGGAGGAGGAGATGTGGCTCAATGGTAGAACATCTGCCTTGCATTCTAAATGTCCTAGAGTCTCCTCCAGCACCATAACCCAAAAGCATCAATTCTTCGGCAATTAGCCTTCTTTATGGTCCAGCTCTCACTTCCATACATCACTACTGGGAAAACCATGGCTTTAACTTTTGCTTCTAGCATTGCCCAGTACTAGCATGTGGCCCCTGGAAGGTTGCCTAGAAGGGAATGTGGCCCTTGGACTGAACAAACAACAACCCTGCTTCTGATGTGAATGAGACCAGTCTATTCACACAGAGGTCTCCCTCTCCCACCAATCCCAGCTGCAAGTCCTTAAAGCTCTCCCTAGCATTTTCTAATCAAACAAGAAACATTCTCATGAGAGAAAGGGCAATCAGGTTTCTGCATAATGAAATGTGTATTTTAACCTTAATTAGATGGACATGGCAGGCTCTGCCTACTCATTATGGCTGAAGACATGTCAAGTCTCCTTTCAGTTCCTCAGAAAGCAGTACTGAAACCCACCTCTCATTCCCGCACCCTCCCCACACATCCTGCTTGCCAGACAGACAGCCTCTTGTCAGGCCAAGGAACTCCCAACTCTCCGGCTTATTTACATCATATTTGGGGAGGGGGATATTTCAGGATTTCCTGGACAAGTGCCTGGTTCTTAATTTTTCCCACATGTGGAGAACATTTGCCACTGACAAAGAGAGTCTGAGGAGAAGAAAATACTGTGGCCAAACCTGAGAGCATCCTTTGAATACAAAGCAGATTATTGCTCACTCTTAACAGCTTTGTGTTTCACCAGCAAATGGGCCACTAACTTATTCATTTTTGTTTCATTCTCAGGTTTCCCTCTGATATTTGTTGGTTTTTGAACTAGCAGACAAAGTTGATTTTTGGTTAGCAGTCGTGTCTGTGTCAAACTCTAGCTCCAAAAACCAACACTGTGCACCGTTTCCCACCCACTTGACCCAATCCAGGCCAACCTGAGGAATCCAAGATCCACCCTCAAATCAATTTGGGTGTGGGGCAAATGTTTAATAGGATTTTTAAACCCTAATTAAACATAGGGGCAGGAGCTTCCTCCTTCCCCATTCACCAGCCATGCAATAGACAGGAGGGTTCAATCTTGCTTGGTGCTGCTTCACCAGTGTGTCCCCTGAGGGGAATTTGCTGGTGTTGCCTACATCTTGCCTCCAATTGCCATGTTACCAGAGCAATCCACTTTTGGGGAAGGAAGTCTTGAGGAACAGTTTGCAAAATTCAGGGGAGACACATTTAAGTTTGTGCATTATTTCATGAAGTGCAGATGAAGCAGGTTTTCATTAGAATGTGAACCACACTACATTTCCCTCCCATCCTCAATTCGAAGTCCATTTGGACACCTTTAGCCAAAGTGATACCATGCATCCCTAAGGTCAGAAATGTCCTGAGAATGTTAAGTGTTAGCAACCTTGCAAGCCCATAGTCAGCAGAGGGCAGCATTGAGAGCAAGAGACAGTGTATTTTCCCCTATGTGGTTTCCTGCCAAACTTGCAAGCTCCGCCCCTTCCACCTCTCTTGCAGGAGACAGCCATGAGAGAGTAGCTCCACCATGTTGACTTAGAATTCAAAACTATCCTTCTAAATATGAAGTAAGTGTAAATAAAAAAAAAAAACATTTTCTTCTTTATCAACGAAACCTCAGTTTTATTTACTCTTTTATGCAATACTAGTACAGTGGTGCCCCGCAAGACGAATGCCTCGCAAGACGGAAAACCCACTAGACGAAAGGGTTTTCCGTTTTTGAGTTGCTTCGCAGGACGAATTTCCCTATGGGCTTGCTTCGCAAGACGAAAATGTCTTGCGAGTCTTGAGATTTTGTTTTCGCTTTCCCCCCCTTTATCTAAGCCGCTAAGCCTTTAATAGCCTTTTAGCAGCTAATCCGCTAAGCCGATAAGCCTTTAATAGCCGCTAAACCGCTAATAGCGCTAATCCGTTAAGCCGCTAATAGGGTTGCTTCGCAAGACGAAAAAACCGCTAGACGAAGACACTCGCGGAACGGATTAATTTCGTCTTGCGAGGCACCACTGTAATATGTGAATGAGACAAGTGGTGGAGGGAGTGGATAGCTCCAGCTCCCGTCCCTCCAACTCTCCTATATACACCTAATTAAAAAAGAAGAAGCAAGTAGAACATTGCACGGGAAATTAGTCTAGCAGCCTCTGAAGGGCAGCATGCTCCCCATCCCTATTCAAGGCAGCAGCATGAGGAGACTTAGCACTTAGACAGCTGATACAACTACCACCCTAATCAACCTGCTTCCATCAACCCTTATCTTATATCAGGTTCTGCCTAGTCAAGCACCTGTTCACCCCTGCTGTGTTGCTACCTGCACCCAACTTCCTCCTGTTGCTTTCTGAACTTCAGCAGCTGCTTTTGAAACATGGCTCAGTTGCTGGAAACTGCAGTAGGGAAGAGATGCTGTTTCATTCAGGGGCTGTTTGCTGTCTACCAATTGGGGCATCCTGGGCTAGAAGGACTAATCAGCTTACAATATATAATGGTAAAGGTACCCCTGCCCGTACGGGCCAGTCGTGTCCAACTCTAGGGTTGTGCGCCCATCTCACTTAAGAGGCCGGGGGCCAGCGCTGTCCGGAGACACTTCTGGGTCACGTGGCCAGCGTGACGAAGCTGCTCTGGCGAGCCAGCACCAGCGCAGCACACGGAAACGCCGTTTACCTTCCCGCTAAAAAGCTCTCCCTATTTATCTACTTGCACTTAAAGGTGCTTTCGAACTGCTAGGTGGGCAGGAGCTGGGACCGAAAGACGGGAGCTCACCCTGCCGCGGGGATTCGAACCGCCGACCATGCGATCGGCAAGCTCTAGGCACTGAGGTTTTACCCACAGCGCCACCCGCGTCCCTTACAATATATATACCCCACCTTTTCCCCTGATGGGATTCAAGGCTTACAGATGAAAACGAGAACTGCTAAAAACAGAAAAATCAATCATTAAAATATAATTAAACATTGATAGAATTAAAACTATATATTATTTAAACTGCAGGTGGTGACAGCAGTCACGAAATTAAAGACGCCTGCTTCTTGGGAGAAAAGCGATGACAAACCTAGACAGCATCTTAAAAAGCAGAGACATCACCTTGCTGACAAAGGTCCATGTAGTTAAAGCTATGGTTTTCCTTTTAGTGATGTATGGACGTGAGAGCTGGACCATAAAGAAGGCTGATCGCCAAAGAATTGATGCGTTTGAATTATGGTGCTGGAGGAAACTCTTGAGAGTCCCATGGACTGCAAGAAGATCAAACTATCCATTCTGAAGGAAATCAGCCCTGAGTGCTCCCTGGAAGGACAGATCCTGAAGCTGAGGCTCCAATACTTTGGCCACCTCATGAGAAGAGAAGACTCCCTGGAAAAGACCCTGATGTTGGGAAAGATGGAGGGCACAAGGAGAAGGGGACGACAGAGGACGAGATGGTTGGACAGTGTTCTCGAAGCTACTAACATGAGTTTGATCAAACTGCGGGAGGCAGTGGAAGACAGGAGTTCTTGTCGTGCTCTGGTCCATGGGGTTACGAAGAGTTGGACACAACTAAACAACAACAACAACAACAATTTAAACTATATTAAATATGTTTAAACATACCAGGATTTACAATAAAAACAGCACAACACCAGCCCTTTAATTAAAAGCAGCCAGTCCCCAAAAGCCTGTTGGAGCATAAAAGTCTTCACCTTCCGGGGGAAGGACAGCAAGGAAGGAGCCAGTCTGGCTTCTCCAGGGTGGGAGTTCCAATATCTGGGAGCAGACATTAAGAATACGTCTCTTGGACTCTGGAAGCTTGTGGCCAAATCCCCACTAGAGCTTACAGTACCCCACTCTGTTTATTTCTTTTACCTCATCTCACATCTTTCCACCTCCTTGACCCTCAATTATGAGATTGCAAGACATAATTTCCAATTGCGTTGAGGAACCTCAGGCCACCTGGAGATTCTTTCTAGACCACACAACCCTTCACAGCCACACCTGCTTTTCCCAGGTCACTCCCCTCACTGACTTCACTTCACATCCCCCTTTTGTTTTCTTTGCTAGATTTGAACTCTGATCATGACTCTTACATGCCTGGGTGGAGGGCAGAGAGGGATGTGTGAGGGTAAAGAAACCAGTCTACTGTGTAATGGTAAAATTCACATTTGCTGCTCTGCCTACTTTTCCTTCTGGCCCCATCCACCACTGGTATGTGACTCCCAGAAAATTACCCAGAAAGCATGTGGCCCTTGGGCAGAAAAGGTTCCCCCACCCCAATATACAGTCTCTTTTGGAGGAAGATATAGGATAGAAAATTGATAAATAAATCAGTATAAGAAATGTAGTTTTACAGTTTTTCAGAAACTTAAAGCAAATCCCTTTTAAACTTTAGAAAGCAGAGAGGGCTTATATTCCAACAAGCAAATTGTGTGTTTCTAGCCTTGCAGGCTTATGAGGTTCTCACTAGCCTTTTCATTCAGCAAAATCTTTAGGGCTCACATCCTGTTTCTGAATCTGATATATACTAAACCAGTTTGTGGATTCTGTATGCACCAGAATATTCCATTCATGCCAAAAGCTTAAAGTCTGAAAAATGGTGGAATTGATCGCAGCTACTTTATTCCCTCTCAAGTTCTTATTCCCTCCCCTCCCTTCAGAATCTCCTGACACGCAGCAAATTAGCACGTAAAGAAGAACCAACATGAGAACTCCTCTCTTGATGTGCTAGCTTTTTACATGAAGGGGCCACTCTCAACATGCAGACTAATACACTGGCATTTCAAAGCAGAACAGTCCCAGCTAGGAGGGTTGTTTGATTTGCATCTTCTAACATATCGACTGACATACCAAATTGCATAGCTGGAAGGACCATAAAGGCAATCTCTACCCAATCATGCATCTAATGAAAGGTTTCCCAAACTTAGGTCTCTAGCTGTTGTTGGACTATGATTCCCATCATCCCTGACCACTGGTCCTGGTAACTAGGGGGGAAGGGAGCTAAAGTCCAAAACCAGCTGGAGACCCAAGTTTGGGAAACCCTGATCTAAAGATAGTCCCATCACCTCCTTATCTGACCCACCTCATTTCCAAGGGCAACCTACCTAGACAATAGGTAGGCTGATTACACATTTGGATGTTGCTGCACAAATAATGGTCCTGCCCCCTTGACCAACTGTACTAAAGGAAAAGGTAAAGGGACCCCTGACCATTAGGTCCAGTCATGACCAACTCTGGGGTTGCGGCGCTCATCTCGCTTTATTGGCCGAGGGAGCTGGCGTACAGCTTCTGGGTCATGTGGCCAGCATGACTAAGTTGCTTCTGGCGAACCAGAGCAGCTCACGGAAACGCTGTTTACCTTCCCGCCAGAGCGGTACCTATTTATCTACTTGCACTTTGACGTGCTTTCGGACTGCTCTCTGGTTTCACCTCAGATCGTATAAATCTTTCGCCTTTTACGAACTGCCAACCTTCTGATCAGCAAGTCCTAGGCTCTGTGGTTTAACCCACAGCACCACCCGCGTCCCAACTGTACTACTGAATATATAAACTAATCTACAGTATTCAGGGCATTACTTCCCAGCACAACCTGAACTCTAAACCTGAAGAGTTTTGTAATTCCTCCTGCTAAATATTGATTGTTTGTGTGAGAGTAGGATCCCATTAAGAAGGAGAGGTCTCATTGTAAACCTGTCTTCCACCTCTGGTAGCCAGGTGTGGAAATTGTTTCTCTGCTAAGGTTACATTCCCATCCTGCCAGTGCTTATCTCTTCAGATTATTTAGAACTACTTATTTTAGTGGGTTGCATTTTCTCCCCAGCAAAAGTGGAACCAGTTATACTTTCAGCACATTAAGCTGATCCAAGACTGTGCCATAAATAAATTACCAGTTGCTTTAAAACAATAGCCATTGGGAGCACTGGGAGCACTGCATAGTGCTTTGTGTGTGCTTGCAAGGGGATGAAATAAGACACAGTAGTGAAATAGGAGCTGGCAGGCGGGGGGGGGGGAGTTGCAAGTGCACACCCCCCTCTGTCCAGGCAGTTTCTTGGCAGTCCCAGGCAAGTCTAGTCAGTCAGGAGTAAGCTGCACTAAGTTCAATAGCACTTGTTCCCGGGTAACTGTGTGTCAAGTTGAAGCCTAAATGTGCTACTGGCTGGGTTGTATTCAGACTTCCTCATAAGGGGATGCTGAAAGTGGGAGCTGATACAAGGAGGGCTGTAAGCTGAATGTGTTGCAATCTGGCTGGTGTGTCCCATGTGCTTTCTCGTGCACAATCCACAGCCTATTCTGATGCATGTTCTTGGCGCATCCTGTTTTCATTTACTCAGAAGTGAGTTTAATGGGACTTATCCCAAATGCAGTCCTCTAGACCTCGCTAGCTGGAGGCCACCATTGCCACTGTCCTCAGTGACACTTCTTTTACCCAGCCATATCCCCTTCCCAGCCTTACATCATACCCTCCTTGAGCATTCCCCCACCCCAGGACTCTGCCTCCCCAGCTGGGATAGGTCCTTAAACTTGGATGGTGCCTTTTTGTTGCCTGGGTGGAAAACAGAGAGGGAAGTAAAAAAAAAATCCTTCCAGTAGCACCTTTAAGACCAACTAAGTTAGTTCTTGGTATGAGCTTTCGTGTGCAAGTGTGCTTGCACACGAAAGCTCATACCAAGAACTAACTTAGTTGGTCTTAAAGGTGCTACTGGAAGGATTTTTTTTATTTTGACTATGGCAGACCAACACGGCTACCTATCTGTAACTAGAGAGGGAAGTGTGAGTGAAACTAGTCTACCGTACAAAGCAGGGGTGTAGCGTGGCGGGATCAGGGGTGCCATGGCCTTGAGCACATGATGTTGAGGGGGTGCAAACCAGGCACCCTCATGCAGGGATCCCCATCCCACCCTGCCTCCTGCTGGGGGTCTCTGGGTCCTAGAGCCCAGCCTGGCCTCACTGCTGTGTAACCCTGGCCCCCTTGCTGAATGACCTCCCAGTGTTGGGGGGATTCACCTGCACAGGTAGGCAGGTTGTGCAGTGTAGCCCTGCTTGCCTGAGTGGGGAAGCTTTATTTTATTATTATTTTAGTCTGAAACCAGTTCCCCATCCATGGTGTTTAAGACTGCAGTGTTGTGAATCTAATCTTACTTCATTGAGAGTAATTCTATTAAGCAAACCGGGAGTTAGTTTGGAGCAAACACTCATAAGGTCAGGCTACTGCTCTCTCTCCCATGGGACTGAGTGGTAGATGCAACATGATCCTTCAGGCATTTCCTCAGACACATTTTCTGTTATGTCTGATGGGGTGTTTAGTTAGGAATACAACTTTAAATGGCTTAGATTTTAATAGTCGAAAACAACCTCTCCTCTGTGAAAAAGCTGCTTATCAAAAACCCTATGATAGTTTCCTTTAAGATTCCAACTTTCACTTTAGGCAGAATTCAGTGCAATCTTCAAAGTGGATTTCACAGCATTGATGCTTTTTAACTGTGTGATAGTTCTGAATTAAAACTGTAAGCCTAAACACACTTAGGTGAGAGTAAACCCTTCTGAACACAATATTAACCATATGGAGAACAGATCCCCATTGAAAATCATTGACATGCTTAACTTAGGTCCAATAGTTTCAATGGGTCTACTCCAAGTAGAATTGTTGGATCCAACCCAGTGGATATGGCTTCTGAATGAAATAGGACCAGCCAGCCTCAGATCCATACTACATCACACAAGACTTCTGAAGTACTTGGGAAAGCGGGCAAGAAAATGTTCCATTAATAAAAACCTACAGCCTGTCCTGAAAGATATTATACAACTGCATGTAGCTGGCAAGTTGAGAAGCTAGATCCAGCTACTTAGCCAAGCCAAGGGTTACAGATCCATTTTTCTTCTCATTCAACTCATGAGATCCCATGCTTGCACAAATGCACTATTCAGCCAGCTGATGCACAGAAAAGTGTAGAGATGAATAAAACTATCAGAGTGATAGGCTGCTCGGTGTGGAAAAAAAGCAGCTTGCTTCAAGAGCTGTGGAGAGGTGGGAGAAGAGAAGCATTTTCCATCCTCTGGCACAGATCACCCTCTGTTTTCAATAGCCAAATGAAAGAAAGATACATGCTGAACTTTGCCTTTAAATTTTTTGGTCTGGAAGCCAGGCGCACACATTTCAGGAAGAAATTGGAATCCACCGCCAAACACAATATGGGCTTCTTTCTTTCTTTCTTTCTTTCTTTCTTTCTTTCTTTCTTTCTTTCTTTCCAATGAACAAGGTTCATTTGCATCTTTAAAAGGTTACATTCCCAATGCTATCAGTTAATCTCCATCACCCCTTGAAGTCTCAGAAACATGAATAACCCCCATTTCCCCATCCTCACTTGCCATTTTCATTGTGTGTTTGCTTTGCTACTTTAATTGGGGTGTGTGTGCCTGTGTGTGTGCATGTACACCCTCCATTAGCATGCCTTCATCTCTCATTCATTCATTGGCTAATTTATGCATCCACTGAAAACACCATAGAAACACAGATCTGATCCCATCTGGCATTACACAAAATAAACAAACTTTTAAATTTCTGCATATCTATATCTATATCTGTATCTGTATCATCTATATCTAAATCACCTAGTAATCTCAAAAGCATCTCCAGGTCCAAACTCCAGCAACTCAGAAAAAAAGAACCATAAAAGAATGGAACCTATTCTAAAACATTTACTTTTCCATCCCCTGAAAAATGCCATGCTCAATGTTGGAGAGAAGACTTACCTGCTTGCCTTTGATATGTGTTAGTTCCTTGTGGTGTGTCAAGTCTCCAGGGGATAAATAGGATGCTTTACTCTTGTCCGCTTCTGTCTTGAGGGAAAAAATTCAGAAAACTTGTCCCATCTATGGTATAGACGGGACAAGTCAGAGAGAGAAAGACAGAGAGAGGGGAAAAAGAGAGGGAGGGAGAATGTTTGACAGTAAGGCAAACTCTGGTTGGAGTAAGCAGTTTCTGCTGGTTTATATAGCTGAGTAGATCCTTAGCTCATTCCACTGTAATGGGATGCCTTCAAGGCACAGACTCTGTAGTTTTGCAGTTGGCAAATTAAAGGCACAGGTCCTCTCTGGACCCTGCGCTTGCTTGTGTGAAAGACACAGGCACTCACATATATAGGAGCGGAGGCACAAAAGGCATTTGCATGTAATTTATGATGAGAGGAAGGCATAACCGCACCCTCTTTCCTCCCCACTAAGGGACTGTGTGTGTGTGTGTGTGTGTGTGTGTGTGTGTGTAGGAAAATCAGCTCAAGGCATCAAATGATTCAGAGGGGAGAGCATTTCCCCAAGGAATATTGCACATTTCATTATATTTTTGTTAACACAGACCCCCACCCCCCCACCCACACCCCATCAGATCACTAAGGCTGCCAGGACTCTCTAGCACAGTCCTCTTAAGGCAGCACCATATATCCAGTGTGTGCATGTGTACACAAACAAGTGTGAACTAGTTTTCCAGTGCTCATGAAAAGTATATGCTTTGTTGATAGCTGGGGCATCTCAAAAGCAGATGCTTAGGTGAATAGAGTCAGCTGCGATTTTTATTTGAGGAATTTTATGCCTTGCACAACCAGCTGGAGTTGTGGCTACACTTGGTCTACAGGTGCCTCTCCCAGAGTTTTGACAGTGGCAGGCACTCACTGACCCCCGTGCTGACAGATACCAAGCTGGGCATGGTCTAGGTAGAGAGCCTGCCCTACACTCAGTGTCTCAGCTTGATCAAGTCCCAGATCTCTTAGAATCATAGAACTGTAGAGTTAGAAAGAACCATGAGGGCCATCCCGTCCAACCCCCTGCAATGCAGGAATCTTTTTACCCTATGTGGGGCTCAAACCCATGACCCTGCGGATAAGAGTTTCATGATCTATTGACTGAGCTACCTTGTCTTGTGCCAAGGACATTCACAACACCCTCATGCAGTGCTCAAACAAGATCATGGGCAAAGCCCCATCCCAGGGGGTCCTTGAGGGCTGCCTTCAAGGTGTTTCGGCCGGATGTTTCAGCTTGAATTGCTGGGCGAGTGTCAGTTCCCAATGTGACCAGAAGGAGGCAGTCCTGTCAACAGAGACAGACAATGAGCAGAGATTCTCGTGGTCCTACCTTCTCTCCATTCCTTTACAAAATCCTCCCCGTTTTAATATTTTAATGGGGTGAGGGATGTTTCAAATCATTTTTAAATTGTTATGTGTACTTTTAAAATTAGTTTTCTATAAGTTCGTTTGGTTTTAAGGGGAGAGGGCCAGGGCTGCCTCGAAAGTACGGCCTAGCCAATATAATGGCTGGGGAAGTGCAACTAGGGTGGATAAAATGGTCTTACTCTTCACGGCCTAGGACCCTCGTACCTACGAGACCACCTCTCCCGGTATGCCCCACGGAGAGCCTCAAGGTCCATAAATAGCAACACCCTAGTGGTCCCGGGCCCTAAGGAAGTTAGATTGGCTTCAACCAGAGCCAGGGCCTTTTCAACACTGGCTCCGGCCTGGTGGAACGCTCTGCCTCATGAGACCAGGGCCCTGCAGGATCTGATTTCTTTCCGGAGGGCCTGTAAGACAGAGTTGTTCCGCCTGGCCTTTGGCTTGGAGTCAATTTGATTCTCTCCCCCTCTTTCTTTTTCCTTTCTCCTCCTGTGATGAGGCTGCATTTTAATTGTTTTAATGTTTTAATGTTGTATTTTAATCTTGTTTTTAAGTTGTATTTATTCAACTTGTTTTTATTATTGGTTGTTAGCCACCCTGAGCCCAGCCTTGGCTGGGGAGGGCAGGGTATAAATAAATTTATTATTATTATTATTATTATTATTATTATTATTATTATTATTATTACTACTACTACTACCACTACTCAAAGCCTTGGAAATGCCTTTACCTCTGTGCACATGGGTGGTCTGACACTAAGTAAAAGTGAAACAAAAGAAGTGCCATGGTCAGATCACTTCCTGGTGCAACTAGACTTCTGTGCAACCCTTCCCCGCCGCAGGGATGTGGGACCAATTTGAATGGTCCAAATAGTAGGGGATACATTATCTCATGTTGGTGGCCTCTCAGCTGATTCCCCGGTGGCCCCCTGGAATGCAGAGTTAACCAGGGCTATCAACTGTCTGTCTCCAAAGTGCCCTCTATGCAGCAGCGGAGGAAGCCGCTTGGGTGCCGCAGGGTCTTCAGAGTCTGCCTGCTTCCTCCCACAGCTGGGGGGGGGAGGGAGGCAGCGGGTGGACCGTTTGGGCAGCGTGGAGCCTGCGCGCACCCAAGCCACCGCGTCTCTTCCAGGAGAGACATATGGCTCGGGTGCACTGCAGGCCCCGCTGTGAGTGCCGCCTGGCATTTTGTCACCCCCCTCAGTGGTGACACCTGGGGCAGCCCACACCCACCACCTACCCCTTCCTCGGTCTCTGCCTCTCCGATGCTGTGGAGCTCAGACTGCCTCAGGAAAACTGGGGGGACGGGAACCATGGGGTGATAAAATAATCGCTGAGACTGCTAGAGCACCATTGGTGAAAACACAGGTTAGAGTTCAATGCTGAGCCTACCAAGTGGCAATAATGATAGTAAAGAAGGCCTTCTTCACCATCTCTCTTGCATCTGTTGAAAACAGTTCCAGGAGACTCTTTCATGTGGCTTAACAGTACCACCTTCTCCCTCAGGATCCTGTAAGGACTCCAAAAATTATTTTGCAAATTCCCCCCCCCCCCCCCAGATAAACTCGCTCAAATTTGGAAAGAGGTTCACTCCACCACAGGGTTCCCAACCCATTATGTGTGTGTGTGTGTGTGTGTGTGTGTGTGTGTGTATGTATATATATATGTGCTGATTCAGCCACTCCACAGCCCCTGTGTGGGTTTGCAATGAATCATCTAGCAGCATCAACTTTTAACTGCTCTGCAAAGCATTTAACAATGTGTGGGGCAAGGTGAGAGGAGGGAGCCACTTACTCTGATGGATGGATGTCTGATAACTTTACATGCAGTTCTCACTTCCGACAGAAGCACACATGCTGGAGCCATTAGCCAACCCAGGGACTAGTTTCGGGAGGGGGATTGGAGTGGAGAGAGAGAGAGAGATTCACTATTTTCTTGGGATGTCCCTAAAGTAGGGTGATACAGTAGGATGCATGGAAAGAAAAGACTGAATTTGCTGAGGAACACAAGGACACGACTGGAGAAAACAAAGCATTCAGGGGCACAACTGAGGGGCCCCATCATGCGCTGATATTAATATGGCTTGCAGAACAGACATTATCTCTGTGGAGCCAGAAAAAAATGAATCTGCAAAACCCCATCCAGTCAGTCCAGCATCCTGATCTCACAGTGGTTGGCCCAGTGCCTGAGAAGCGCAAGAGCAGACCCTGGACCCAACATCTGTGATTTGCAGCTACTGGTATTCAGGCATACCGTCACTGACAGTGGAGAATGGAGTAGTCATCATGGCCATCAACAGACTTCTTTGTTGATTTGTATAATCCCCTTTTTAAAAAAAGTGAATTACACTTTTTATTTCATTTCATTAAAAAAAATTATTAAAGATTTCTTAGTTTACAAAAATACGTGCATTGTCTCTTTTCAAGTTGTGTTTTCTACAGATCAGTTTCATTTGTTGTGAGACATTAGTGTTGTATGCAGTATTAGGTTGGGAAGAAAAGGGAGAGAGGGGAGGGGGAGTGGTGAGTGGGGTGGTAATGCTTCTATTCTACTACTTAGTGTATGTGGGGAGGGGGTTGTGTCAGGGTCACTTGTATTTGTTCTCTTACTACAGTAGCATCTCTGGATGTGAACAGGATCCGTTCCGGAGCCCCGTTCACATCCTGAAGCGAACACAACCTGCGTCTGCGCGTCTGCATGTGCGCAGGTCACGATTCACCACTTCTGTGCATGCACATGACGTCATTTTGAGCGTCTGCGCATGAGCAAGCAGCGAAACACGGAAGTAACATGCTCCCTTACTTTCGAGTCACTGTGGAGCACAACTTGAAAATACTCATCCCAAAGCTACTTCAACCCAAGGTATGACTGTATTCGCTTGTTATATTTCCTTGGTGGTGAGAGAGGTTGGGGGGTGGCCTAGGGGGTGGTTGGTTGTCTTTGGTTGACTGTAGTGAGATTTGTTTATGTGTGGGGGTGGGGGTAGGTGGATTTTAGTGTACTCTTTGAATAGGGGAGGTAATACAACACTTCACATCTGGTGCAGCATAATGGTTAGAACAAGGGTGGAGAACTGTTCTGAGCCTGAAGGATATATTACGGTACCTAACGGGCAGCTTCTCAAGTGCCTTTGCCTGGTTGGGACGTGTCCTTGAACCGTGCTCATTAACACCTCTTGCTTTCCTGGATATACAGTGGAGAGGTGCGTGTTTAGAAACCTTTGGCTTTTGTGTGGCTGGAACATAGCTAACTGTACAAAGATGAGAGTCTTATCTGTTGTCCTGCCCATCTTTGGCACCACCTTCTCCCACAATTAGCATGTAGCCTATGGAAGATTGCCCATAGGGATGGATCTGTCAATTCTGGTTCTCTTTGTCTCTCCTTTTCCCCATCTTAAATTCAGTTCTTCATGTTGCTGCAGAAATTTACCCCTTCTATACATATAAAAAAATATTCATGTTTTAGTGCAATTTTCTCTTAATAAACACATTTTATGTAGGCAATTTGCCAGTCGTGCAGATTTTTTCAATAATAATAATAAAAATTTATTATTTATACCCCGCCCATCTGGCTGGGCCTCCCCAGCCACTCTGGGCAGCTTCCCAAAAAATATTAAAATACTGTAATACATCAAACATTAAAAGCTTCCCTAAACATTTTCAAGGCATTTAACTTAATATAATGCATGTTCCAAGCTATTTTCATTAATTTATTCATTTTTTATGCACACTCCCCCCTAATTTATACATTTTTGTACACATTGTTTAATCGGAAAACTGTATAACAAAATTCAGAGAAGTGCTGATTTCAAAAGATATCTGTGTTTCAGTTCTCGTATTGTTTTGTAAACTGTAAATAGAATTTCTCCCCCATCTCTACCAGTAGTTCAATGACAGGTACTGAAGTGTTGAGCATTTTTGCCAGGCCAGAAGTGTCCTTGAACTCTGATGTGGATGGAGGACAGAGAGAGGTGTGTGAGTAGGTGTAGAAACTAGCCTACTGTACAAATATAAAATGTACATTCATTTCTCTGCCCACTTTTGTCTCTGGTCCAACCCACTACTTGCATGAAAAGGTTTCTCTGAAGGGAATGTGGCCCCTGGGCTGAAAGAGTTTCTATACCCCAGCCATAAGCTTTCCTCAAACAATGAAGTCGTTCCAAGCTTCTGTTGATTTTCCTCGCCCTTTTCAACACCTACTCCAGTCCCGCATATCTGGAAAGGAAGCCGCATGGGACAAGATCCTCTGATTAAGCCGTATAGTGTGTACAGTTCCTTCAGCCCTTGTGTTTTCTTCTGGGCCATGTATGGTTCTCCAGTTCCTGTCATGGTGGGAGGCCGTGGCTGATGAGGTCATTCCCAAAAGGCAGACAAAGAGAGCATAGGGAGACATAATGCCTCATGTTTCTCTCTGCATTTCCGGCACAGCAGCGTACACCTCTGCTCATATCCTGCCTCGACGTCTTTGGGGACGAGAAGGAAACCTCCAAGCATATGGGATTTGACTTGTTCACATTTTCTGTGGCTAACTTGTGTGTGTGTGTGTGTTTAAATTATTATTAAAGACAGCTGCCATCCCAAAATCCCTTCCAGCAGATTTCAGTAGCTCCGTTGCAATGCTCTGATGACAGATTCTCTGCAATCTTTTCCCGTTGCTGAGCTCAGACTTGCAGAGCAGGGAAAGAGAGAATGTTTGGCAGTCCAGAAGGAATGAGTAAGCTGTCATTATGTTCGCTGTGCACGATTATGGAGAATTAAGATATAATCTCTCTCCCTACCCCCCACCCCAAGAACAACTCCCTATCACCTTGTTTTTCCAGGTAGGAAGATGGTGGTGAAATCCAGTGCAAAGCTAACATCAGATTGAATCCTGGTAAGATTGAGATGCTGTGACTAGATAATTCTCAAATCTGAGAATGAGGGAGGCAACCTTCCCTCTATGGGACATTATTCCATAGCCTATACACAACTGGTGTTGTGGTTAGAGCATTGGACTAGGATCTGGGAGACCAGAGTTCAAATCCCCACAATGGAATGGAAGCTCAGTGGGAAACCACATTACTGTCCCTCAACCCAATCTACCTCACAGGGTTCTGCAGAGGGGAAAATGGAGAAGGGCCAACAATGAAATCGATTCTACATTTAAATGTGAACCTTCCTGTTATGTACTGAAGTTCTCACCCTGGGCCAGCAGGGGGATACTGTAGATAGTTATGCAAATGAAGGATTGAAAGTGACGTTCAGTGATTGGATAGTTTGTATGCAAATGAAGGATCAAAAGTGACGTTCAGTGATTGGATAGTTTTAGAAAGTTGCAACAGTTACGTTGTTCTGGAGCTCTATATAAGCAGGCTGACTGAGCTCCTCAGTTCAGTTCTGTTCTGGCCTTTGAATAAACAAGAGCTGTTTGAAGAATTGCTGTGTCGTCTGATATGTTCGCCCACAACTTAACACTTCCTAATTTCACTTTCCAAAGCAATAAGTGAACTGAAACACAGATACGCTTCTGATTGGCTGCTTGCCTGGCTGTAGCACTTGACTCTCTTTTCTTGCACCACTTTCAAGTGCTTTGGCACAAGAGCGTGAAGATGCAGAGTGGGTTTGGAGGGGCTGTGGCACAGAAAGGAGAAGACAGCTGCAATAATAATAATAATAATAACATGTATAATAATAACAGTGTTATCATGTATACACTGTCCATCTAGCTGGGTTTCCCTAGCCACTCTGGGCGGTTTACAGCATATCTAAAAACATCTTAAAAACATCAAGCTTTGAAAACCTCCCAATACAGGGCTGCCTTCAGATGTCTTCTAAAAGCTGTGTAATTCTTTATCTCCTTGACATCTGTAGGAAGGGTGTTCCACAGGAAAGGTGCCACTACTGAGAAGGCCCCCTGCCAACAGTGCATGTTTATTTGTCATTTGGAAAACCCATTGAATTGGGGTTGTATGTGTGTGTGTCATGCACGTGCTGGGGCAATTTTGAATTTCTCTGTGTGAGAGGGAGTGGGAGAGAGGGAAAGAGCAGGAGGAAGGGAGACCGAGAGACAGGCAGCAACCTCTCGGCACCCGACTGCAGCAGCGCTTCTTGATTGAAGCCCCCCAGGACAAAATCGATAGGGCCTCTCTCTCTCTCTCTCTCTCTCTCTCTCTCTCTCTCTCTCCCTCCCTCTCTCCCTCCCCTTCCTCCCCCAGTGTGCTTCCTCCACATCCCCCCTCTCCCACTCTCTTTTTCCATCCAACGATCCCTCCCCAAACCACACAACCACCTTTCTCTTCCCTTTTGGGAAGAGAAAATGAGGCTATCTTTGGCTCTGGGAGACCCTTCTTCTCCCCAACTGGGACTTACTGATTTAATCTCCCTCCTCCCTCCTTTACCCGCATCTCTGCTGCGCTCCCTGATTTCCCCCCCAAACGAGTTTTCCTCCTGCTTCGATTTCTGATCGCTCCCCATTTGCTTGCTCTCCCTTTTTCTGTTGCTGCATTCCCTTGCCTCGACCCCAGCCTCTCGCCATTGCATAGCTTTTTCAGTGCTTCCCTTGCCCCTACCACCCCCAGCACTCCCTTCTCCTCCACCAGACCCTCTTCCTTCCCTTCCCTCTCTCTTCTCCTTCTGCTGGGATCCCTCTTCCATTCGCCCCTCTGACTCCCTCGTCTTGCCAAGGGCTTTCCCCTCCCCCTCCCCCCTTCAAGTCCAGTGTTCTACCCCTACACTACACTGCCCAGCCTCTGCCTAATGCTGAGTGAGAGCCTCATCCAGGCTCTGTCCATCTCTTGAAACCTCTCCCTGATTGTGCAATCTTCTGCTTGTTTTAGGGCCATAGCTCAGTGGCAGAGCATCTGCTCTGAATGCAGAAGGCCCCAGATTCAATCCTTGGCATCTCCAGGTGGGCCTGGGTAAAGAGTCTCTGCCTGAAACCTTGGAGAGCTGCTGCCAGTCAGTGTAGACAATACTGACCTAGAAGGCTGTGAACTCTTTTTTGCTCTTTAGAATTTGGCAACCCTAAAAATATCTATCTACAATGATGGCTCTCCAGAATTTTAAACAGGGTTTTCTCCTAGGTCTACCTAAAGATGCTGAAGATTGAAGCTGGGACCCTCTGCGTGCAAAGGAGATGCTTCACCATTGAACTATGGCAATTCCCCAAAGGGACTATCAAGGGGAGTTGGGATGAAGAATTCACACCCTGTTGTGCTTCCCATTATGTGAATCAGGTTGATGGTGGTAGGTTATGGAAAAGGGAATGATTTTGAATTTATTTTCTTCTGCAATGTGTGGCATCAGGACATGTACAGTTTTAAATTGTGCAAAAGAGACTGTAATGATTCATTTTTGTGTTTCAATTACCCTCTCTCAAGGAGCAGATTTCAACACACTGGCTGCCAAATTGAATTTGAAGAGCTTCCTGTAGTACGTTGCTATATTAATACTATCCCATTGTTTGTTTTGTTTTATTTTCTACATTATTTTTTTTTTGCAGTCATACTGCATCATGGGTCCTATGAAGGTTAGCAAGGATTCTCTGCCCGATCTGCTTCAGGTCATGGCGGATGTTCTGCTGAAGACACCTAGTTTGATTGTCCCAGGGGATTTTAACATCCATGCTGACACAACCTTACAAGGGGCTGCTCAGGACTTCGTGGAAAACATGGCACCCATGAGGCTGTCCCTGAGTAAGTTTGGCCCAACTGGTAGCTGCACATGCCTTAGACATGTTCACCTCTATGGATGTGGGTGATCTGAAACTAAGTAAAAGTGAAACAAAAGAAGGGTCATGGTCAGATCACTTCCTGGTGCAACTGGACTTCTCCACAACACTTCCCTTCTGCAGGGAGGTGGGACTGATTCAGATGTTCCACCCCCTCCACTTAATGGATACAAATGGTTTCCAAAGAGTGGTAGGTGATGTTTTATCCCATGTTGATGGCCTTTCAGCTGATTCCCTAGTGACCTGCTAGAATGTGGAGTTAACCAGGGCTATCGACTGTCTGGCTCCAAAGTGCCCTCTCCAATTGCATGGAGCCCAGACAGCCCTATGGTTTCCACCAGAGCTGAGGATGATGAATCTATTGCTGAGACAGCTAGAGCGCCAGTGGCAGAAAACTTATTCTGTATCAGACCAGATATGGGTTAGAGCTCAACAACAAGCCTACCAAGTGGTCATAGCAAGAGCAAAGAGGGTCTTCTTCACTGCCTCTATTGCATCTGCAGAAAACAGCAGCAGGAGACTCTTTCAGGTGGTTCCCTCACCGTGAGAAGTGAAGTTACAGGGAACCAGGCAGAGGGCCTTCTCAGTAGTGGCGCCCACCCTGTGGGACGCCCTCCCATCAGATATCAAGAAAATAAACAACTATCTGACTTTTAGAAGACATCTGAAGGCAGCCCTATATCAGGAAATTTTTAATGTCCAATGTTTTACAATTTTTTATGTGCTGTAAGCCACCCAGAGTGGCTGGGGAAACCCAGCCAGATGGGTGGGGCATAAATAATAAAGCTGTTGTTGTTGTTGTTGTTGTTGTTGTTGTTATCATTATTATTATTATTATTATTATTATTATTATTATACAAATAGGTTATCACTGCTATGCACTGAATCATTTCCCGCCCCCAGAAGCCCACTTACCATGCAGCAACATTCCACCTAGTGAAGTCTCAGATGGAAAGGGATGCACACAAAGACAGAAGATGAAAGGACACCTCCCCACACACAACAGGGGATGTGCATGGTAACAGTTGAAGACAAACAGCCCCAACAAGGGGAAAGGGTTTCAGAAGAGGCAAGTCCTTTTGATCTCTTTTGACCTCTACCACTATTTACAATGGAGGATGCTGTCTTCACCCTTGACTCTTCCCTTGATTGTTTTCCATTCCTCCATCACACAGCCCCTGGTATCTATTCCTTCCCTCTTGCATTTGATCAGGTCTAATCTGCTACTGCCAAGCACCAGGTGTGCACATGGTTGCCATGACACATTGCTATTCTGGTTTCCTCTAGGTCCCAGTGCCCATCAATTCCCCTAAACACCCTGTTATTTGGCTCCCCTGGCTTTTACATCACAGTCACAAGGAGGGGGAAATGGTTCATGTCAGTATGACTCATTAATGGAAGCACTGAAGGCATGGGAGATTTTGGACTAGTTGCCAGAGGCAGCATTATTTCATTAATCTATTGCAATGCACAGGGGATTTTCTTGTGTTTGTTTTGCTAACCATTGTTTAGAAAAGTTGTAATATTTGGCTTAACTTGATTAATCATTAGAATAACAACTAAGTTAAGAAATCAAGAAAGATACCAGTGGAACCCACTGGACTTGTATATTAAAGAGGAAATAGAAATCTCATATGAGAGTCTTGATTGCATGCTGTTGAAGACCACGTGACAATTTCTTTTTAAACATTATTCTATTTATATAATAAACAATATAACTATCTATACATGATGTTACAACTTTTGCTTTAACTCTTTTCCTTACAAAATCTTCTTTCTGACATGTACACTGAATGCAGTTTGATAAAAAAATTGAGAAATCTAATGCATTCAACTCTCCTTAAAACATTCTAATACTTAGATTTTTGCACTTCTTCTAACTTGCCTAATCATTTCTCTCCATATTACGAACATTGTCTTTTCCATGTCTGACAACACTAATAATTTCATAGCATTGCATCAGTGGTCTGTACCGTGGTACCTCTAGATACGAACGGGATCCGTTCCGGAGCCCCGTTCGTATCTAGAGGTAAACGTAACTAGCAATGGCGCGTTTGCGCATGCGTGCATCGCATTTCGCCGCTTCTGTGCATGCGCGTGATGTCATTTTGAGCACCTGCGCATGCGCAAGTGGCGAAACCCGGAAGTAACGCCGCATATTTAACCCAAGGTATGACTGTATAAGCAGGTTAGGCAGCATCTAATCAATCCAATATTAACAGAACAACCTGGAATTGCTGACTCCTTTCATGTCAAGATTCTACTTGAGGATAAGATGGATACTATTACATAAGGTTGCCATACATCCGGGCAGATGTTTATTTTTTACAGGAAATATCCGGGGGGTGGGTTTTCGTTTGGCACACGCATGCTCGGGAAGGTGACAACTTTGAACCGCTATGCCTCGGAAGCAGAAGCGCCACGTGGAGCAGTCACTTTAGCTGGAGGCGAGCATGCAGAGGAGAGCCATTAGAAGATCAGGTAGGAGCTAGGGTCCTGCCGCCGCCACCACCACCAGCAGCCTGCCACCATCAGGCGCCTCTTTTCCAGACTCAGGCTGGCAGATGTTGCAGCATGCAATGCAGCCTGAGTTTGGCGCTGCCTCTGCTTCTGCTGCCGCCAGCATCGTCACTATGGTGCCAGGCCTGCACACCTCTTTCCCCACCTCAGGCTGGCAGCATCACCACCAGGTATGTTCACGTGTTATTCAGGAGACATATAACTTGGGTTCATGATGCTGTGCCTGATCCAGAAGTGTCTCAATGCAACAAAACAAATTAAGACCCTGCTGTTTCAGGGATCACATTTGTGTGTTTAGGCACTATCCCATAAAGGTTGGATTCAGAATGATGCAGTTCACCTTCAGTAAGCAAGTGGCAAGTCTGGGCTGATATATAATAAATATAAATAAATAAATAAATAAATAAATAGTCAAAGTCGGCAAATGTGTCCTCTTTTTTTGCTCTTCAAGATATGGCAACCCTAGTATTACACTCTCTGTAGCATAATTCCTCTCGAAGGCAGTAATAATCAGAAATCAGTATGTACAAGCTGAAGCTCCTCTGTTGGCTAGCAAGGCCAATCTTACACCTTAATAACTGTTGTACTGTGTATTTTAGGGATGCGGGTGTGCTGTGGGTTAAACCACAGAGCCTAGGACTTGCCGATCAGAAGGTCGGCGGTTCGAATCCCCGCGAGGGGGTGAGCTCCCGTTGCTCGGTCCCAGATCCTGCCAACCTAGCAGTTTGAAACCACATCAAAGTGCAAGTAGATAAATAGGTACCGCTCCAGCGGGAAGGTAAACGGCATTTCCGTGCACTGCTCTGGTTCGCCAGAAGCGGCTTAGTCATGCTGGCCACATGATCTGGAAGCTGTACACCGGCTCCCTCAGCCAATAAAGCGAGGTGAGTGCCGCAATCCCAGAGTCGGTCACGACTACACCTAATGGTCGGGGTCCCTTTACCTTTACCTTACTGTGTATTTTGGGTCAATGGACCACAATAAAGCTCTCTCTGTGTATGTGCATCTAATGCAAGGCCTATTCAGAGTGGACCCATTGAAATTAATGAACATGACTTTGGCCCATTAGTTTTAATGGGTGAAATCTGAGGGGGATTAGCATTGGAGACAACCCATGTTTGTCACAATATAGGATCAAAAGAGAAGGAGGACTATCTGGATCAACATTCAGAAGTAGCAGGACCACAATGTTTTATTTATCTGTTCGTTTGTTCATTATTTTATTTATTTGAATACCTTTATACCGCTTTGCACAATATGTATCAAGGTGATACACATCAAAGTAAAGCAATAAAACTTAATAAAACAGCATTGGAAATATGTACATTAATAACAAAAAGGGAGCTGGTTGGAGGGTCTGCAACTTTTCCCATAGTGACATGCACACCCCTCTCTACCCCTCCATCAAGACATGGAAAAGACACTATGAGAGTTGAAGGACACATTCCAGCCAGGCAGAAACACAAAGACAAGCCAGTAAGGGGTGGGGTTTGGGGAGAATTCCAAGGGCCAGCCAGAGACTCCTGGAGGGCCACATGTGAGCCCTCGACCTGAGGTTCAAGTTTTGCAGGACACTCTTCCCGTTATTGATTACTTTCTGTATTAGCTGTTCATTCATGGCTCAGGAATGAATCAGTGGCAGGGGTAAGGGGGGGGGGGGGACAAGGATTGCATGCAGTTAATTAGAAGCAGATTACTAGCCCTGCCAGACAGAAGCCTGGTCGTGTCTTACACAACCAGTGTGTCTGAACAAGCCCTGGAGGGGAAGTGATGAATTTTTCACACCTGTTCCTTCCAAGATTAATGAGAATGCTCAAGAAACTCACTGCAAGCCCAGAAAAAAAGAAAAAAAAGGCACAATTCCAGTAACTTTTGGCTTTTAATGGACTGAAAATTTCCTGTTAGGACAGACTTTGGGCTATAGCATGGAAAAAAAAGAAAAAAGAGAAGGAGAAAGAAAGAAAGGAAGGAAGGAAGGAAAGAAAGAAAGAAAGAAAGAAAGAAAGAAAGAAAGAAAGAAAGAAAGAAAGAAAAGCAGGCAGTGTGGGAGGAGAGACCTCAAAACGACCCAGTCATTTTGCCTTTCCCAGTACTGGAAAGGATGCATAAGGGATGCCTGGGTTTGTTTCCAGCAAAGTTTCCTTCACCAAAGGCTTTGATAGAGGTGAGACAATACAGATTGCCCCATTAGCACAGTGGCGGCGTCACAGATGGCGTCAGCTGCCACATTCCATTGAAAATATGTTCCATTCCGGCAGCCACTGCTCTCCACTTTTATGGGAAGAAGGGAAAGGAGGTTCCCTCCAAAGCCCCTTGGGACTGGAAGAGTGGAAGATGGCACCAGAGCCAATGACAGGCAAAACTAACTACTGTAATTCCAGTTCTGTCCTCAACTGCCTCCCTACTGAATCCTGCAGGGAGCAATACTGAGACTAAGGCGAAGGAAGCTCATTAGACTGATTGTAAATAAGGTAGGTAGGATGGGGTTGACTTATGGCTGACTCAGGTTGGTGGGACAGTGCTCTATTTGCTCAAATGCCATGGCTGGCCAACCCATAAGGCAAGGTGAGGCAACTGCCTCAGGTGGCAGGAACTGCAGGGGCAGCATATCTAGCCCCTAAGGATCGCATTGCCCGCTGCTGCTGCCACTGCCATGGTGGCAGTGACAGCTGTGGCACACTACTTGGAGGCCAGATCTGCTGCCCCTGTGGATCCTGTTGCCTTGGCAGCCCCCCTTGCTCTGTAATGCTACTTTTAGAGGGGCCTCTTGGTGAATAGGAGGCACTGTTGGTCTCCTCCATCCTTGTTCCTGATGTAGAGTTTATTGACCCCTTGATCCTGATCACTTGCCCCTTCTTTCCTGATGGGAGGTGGGAACCATTTTTTGTTTCACCTCAGATGCCAAAATGTCCTAGGCTGGCCCTGCCAAATGGACTAACCCCCCACTAGTCCATACAGAGAGAGAGAGAAAGAGGTGTCAGTAATCAAAACTACCTCCAACCATGCACATGTAAGAAGCTGAAAAGAAGATCCCTCAGCTACATGGATGAGGTCCAACAATGGAAGCCAGATGCACAAAACACTGAACATTTGTTTTCTTCCCACTAAGCAGCTGTTCCTTCTTTCCATTCCTGGAAAGACTGGAAGCAGAACATTCCTGTGTGGTTGTGGCCACCTTCAAAATCTTTCCACCCCTTCCCTAAAGCAATATTTCCTATAGCTAAATTTTCCAGAGAGATATACATGTACAACTGGCCCCACCCACTGTGAGTATATGTGTCACAATAAGTTTACAGGATCAGTTATTTTGGAAACAATGGATTAAAAAAAAAAGAAAACTGCAAAAAGTAAGTGTCATGGTTCTAGGGGTTGCTCGTGCGTAAGCCGGTGCAAACACCTGGCTGGGTTGCCTGAGTGAACCTTTTCTGTCCGGACAGCCACTTACCCGTGGCTGTCTCAATCGCTGGCAGAATCCGTCAGTGGGCGTTTCTTAAACTTCTTCCAGCAAAGAAGCTCTTTGACGCCTAGTCTCCTACTCTCTCTGCGCGGAAGCCTTCTGCGCAAGGAGGGTGGAGGACCTCTACTCTCCCCGCTGGTCCCCGGCAAGGAGTCATGGGACCGCCTCGCCGCTTCCCCCATCTGCCCCCCTTCTCCACTGGTGCTACGCTGATTCTCTTCCCCAGAAGATGGGCTGCCTCTCCCAATCCCGGGACGCTCTCCGGAATCCCTCTGGATTTTGCTCTCTCCCTCCGGCATTGATGGCAGTTCCCTGACAGTAAGGGTTATATTCAATGCTAGTTCTATTCAAAGTAGGCTAACTAAAAATAATCAGTGGCTACTAAGTACTAATTTTGATGGTGATGATCTGCCTTAAGCTGTCAGACAACAATGCTTCTAAAAACCAGCAGCTGGAAAATAGAGTAGGGAAGAGGCCTCTTGTTCTTGGGTCCTGCCTGTGGGTTTCCGTTGCTGGCCACCATCAAACAGGAGGCTGTAGCAGATGGGCCACTGGCCTTGTTCCAGTGGGGCTATTATTATATTCTTAATGGACAAGGCTCGCCTAGATACATTAATGAGTCTGCTATGAGCAGGGGTAGGCAACCCCAGGCCCAGGGACTGGATGCGGCCCAATCACCTTCTAAATCCAGCCTGTGGACGGTCTGGGAATCAGCATGTTTTTACATGAGTAGAATGTGTCCTTTATTTAAAATGCATCTCTGGGTTATTTGTGGGGCCTGCCTGGTGTTTTTACATGAGTAGAATGTGTGCTTTTATTTAAAATGAATCTCTGGGTTATTTGTGGGGTATAGGAATTCGTTCATTTTCTTTTTTCAAAATATAGTCCAGCCCCCCACAAGGTCTGAGGGACAGTGGACCAGCCCCCTGCTGAAAAAGGTTGCTGACCCCTGGAGTACAGCTTAGATGGATACTCTCCTAAGTAGCCACCTCTTTCCTCCCCTGCCACCATCTTGCTGCCACTGCCTGTCTGCCCTCCCTCCCTCCCACTCGCTCACCCCCCACACCTTTGCCACCTTCTCCTCCTCCATTGCTGCTGCCTTCTGCAGCTGCAGGCACAGCCTTCCTGAGGGCCATGCCAAATCACCTTCCGGAAAGGTGTGGTGACTGTAAAAAGGGCACGCTAGAGCTTTACAACCGTCAGGCACCTTTCTGGAAGGCGCTTTGGTGATAATAAGAACAGAGGCACTATGGCCCGACCCTTATGATCGCCAAAGAGCCTTCCAGAAAGGTGCCTGGCGATCATAAGACTCTGATGTTCCCTTTTTACAATCATCAGGTACCTTCCTGGAAGGCGCTTTCGGGGTGGTAAGGGTCGCGACAAAACAACTCCGGGAGGCTGTGCCTGCAGCCACGGGAGACAACAGCAGCAGAGAAGGAGGAAGCAGCAATGGTGCAGGAGGGGAGTGAGCAAGTGGAGGGGGGCAAGTGGCAGTGAGGATGGTGGTGGGCACATGGTGTATTCTGGTACCTATTTTAGTTTATTTTTTAAAAAGCACTGGATAAGATTACCCCTGCAACTAATAGAACAGCAATGAGAGGACAGCTCAGGTTGGCAACATTCTCCTAAGAAGTGAGTAACGCTGACTTCGTAAAGGCATCCTCACATCATTCCC
Source organism: Podarcis pityusensis (assembly GCF_964106645.2). Taxonomy (NCBI): domain Eukaryota; kingdom Metazoa; phylum Chordata; class Lepidosauria; order Squamata; family Lacertidae; genus Podarcis; species Podarcis pityusensis. The sequence continues at coordinate 8,178,411 of NC_138044.1, read as the reverse complement.
AAATGCTTTTAATTAAACTTTGGTCTGGTTCACATCCACGCTGTCTGGCTAGCCTGTGCCGCAAACAGTCTGCGATGCAGCTACAGCAGAAGCATTGTGAAACCTGGCTCCCCTGTGCTGAGAGACAAGGGCCTTGTTGCCCTTAGCATTCTTGGAGAGGTGAATCAGAGTTGGTGTTGACCCAGCACCTTCCAAAGAACCGTGCTTCAGGGATGCATGCTGGAGAGGTGCCATTGACTTCTGTAGGAACTGCAGTGACTCATTTTATGCTTCCAGGAGCAGCCACCGTTTCCCAAGTCCTATTTCGGTACTGGAGGCTGATGATCTCATTCCGCCAGAATTCAAAGTCCTTCTTCAAATATATTTTTGAAACAATAGGGATGTAGTCAGAAAGAGCTCAGCTGTGAGTATGCTGGTAGATAAATTCCACAAGCCAGGCTTCATTCTCCACCTTCCCCATCACACTGGAGTGTAAATGATGACGATAGCTTTCAGAAATCTCACATTTGCTAAGGAAGGTGCTGCCTCTAGAGCTGTGGGTTGATGAAAGGTGGCAGGTTGCTCTTCCTCAATCATTGCTTCAGGAGTTGGGTCAGGAGATAGTCAAATGACTGAAGCCTTTTGGGGCTTCTGGGTGAATTTGTTAAGAGGCCTTGACAGCCATCTGTGGAATTCTGAAGCAAAGCTGCCACTCCAGAGTCCTTGTCTAACATGATAGGCATGCAGAATGTGTGGGAGGCTGCATCCTTGGGAGCAGAGGGAGAGGGATGAGTGCAGAAGAGTGTTTCTAGCCCGGAAAGTAGCTGCTGCTATGCTGAATTTAGGAAGTTGCCTTCTACTGAGTCAGACCACAAGTCCCCTAACCAAGCAGTGGTGGTTGATGAACATCAGGACTGGTAGGGCAGAAGGCAGAGAGGCCAACCATAAGTAGAGCCTATACCAACGATAGGCAGAATCACAACCAGTGGCTGGCCGCATCAACTAATTATGGGTCTGGCCCTCCCTGTTGAGCTCTACAAAGAGAACACTGGGACGAAAGGGAAGAATCTGAAATCTAGTGTCGCTCCCCCTGGAGTGGATGCAAGAAAGAAGGCAGGAGGAGGGTGACTGAGAGCAGTCTGAAGTTGGTAGGTCAGTGCTTCATTTGTCCTAAGGAACCAGCCTCTGCTGTAGTTCAATGTTGTCTACTCTGATTGACAGTGACTCTAGGGTCCCAGGCAGAGAGGGCTTGTCATCTGATGTGTCCTCTGTGGGAGGAGGCTTGCTGAGGGGGGTGAGGGGTTTTTTGTTTGTTCCAAATGGATTGATCTGGAGCATCCAGTGTCTAATGCTGTGTCTCTTGTCTGACAATCCATTTGAACCTTTTCTGGAGCCAGACTTGGCACCAGTCATCTTCTCCCAAGATAATTCCAAGATTTCTCTGGGACCAGATGAAACCCATCCCAACTTGGTAGGTCCCCAAGATCACCAGACTCCAGCTCCTTGAGCTGCTCCCACCCTTCCTCTTGATCTGACCAGCCCTACTGTGATATCCATGCGAGTCATCACACTTAAGGCTTATGCACACTTACCTTTTCTCTGTGCTTCCCAGGCACAGTCCAAGTTTTAAAGCTCTATGTCCAAGTGCCTTTTCTTTCTTTCTTTCTTTCTTTCTTTCTTTCTTTCTTTCTTTCTTTCCTTTCGCTCCAGAGCTTTCCCTGCAAAAGCCTACACTTCAAAGCTGAATCAGAGCAAATGGCAATCCAGAGAAAACCTGAATTGCTGTTTGTTATGCTTCAGCAATAAAGAGCAGGTTTTCATGAGAAAAGCTCCAGGGCAAAAGCTTTAAAGTGTGGGCCTATGCCTGGAAAGTGTCAGGTGTGGATAAGCCTTAATTATGGATGGGCAACTTCAAAGCTGCACTTCTTGCTCTTCCTCTTTAGGGTTCTATGGGTGATATTCAGTGCTAGAACCCTGCTCAGAATAGATGCTTTGAGGTTCACATGACTAATATGGGGCAAGCTTGTTTTGTGCCACTCCAGAAAGTAGGATCTGGATTCAAACAACAATAAATGAGATTCTGACTAAACATTAGGAAGCACTTTATGATGGTAAGAGCTGTTTGACTGTGGAATGTACTCCCTTGGATGGTGGTAGACAGTTAAAAACCTCACTGGAGGTTTTAAATCAGAGATTGGATGACCATTTGTCAGAGATTCTTTAGCTGTGATTCCTGCATTTCAGAGGGTTGGACTATAAGACCTGTAGAGCCTTTTCTAACCATACAATTCTATGATTCTATTATGTGAGGCTCATTCATTTGAATGGGTCTATTCTAAGGAGGACTTAGTTAAACACAACCAATGTCTTTAAACCAGACTTGGATAGGGAAGCCCACTGAAGAGAGGACATCTTCCAACATGCAACATAGGACAAATCACAACTGTGTGCCTCACCATCCTTGGCAGGCTTCCCAATATATCTAGTCACAGTCAATCTGTCTTGTTACACTTGTTACACAAACAATTTCATCTGCCGCTAGTAAGTCCACTAGCTGGCTCATCTGGGTAGCCACGGCCCCTACGGCAAAGGCAATTCGCAATGTAATCTTTGAAAGCGTCTGCAGAGAAATACAGGGGACATTAAACAGATCTGTTCTCTCCTTGTCGGGACATATAAACAAGCCCAAATGCCAAAGCCGTATGGAGAATATCAAAGTCAGGTAACACTTAGTTAAGCTCAGCACTATGGAAGGGAGAGGGCCAGAACAAAACACAACAGGGGCCTTGTCTGACATAACTGCTGTGATACATCACATAGCCCCCACATTGCTTATTGACCACACTTGTAGACCTAGCACCCTAGTGCTCTTCAGACCAAAGGGCTGTCTGGGGAAAGACCATGCTTAAGGAACAGTTTGCTTTAAAATATTTCCCTCTCTTCTGAATGTTTTGTGAACCTTCATTTCCTTCTGCTCACTAGATGTTACTAGTGGGGAGAGGGAACCTTCAACTTTACTGCCTGTGCCTGTTCTGAGGGGTTAGAGGCAACATGGTCACCTGTTTAATAAAACAAGTGACCCGGGCTTGTGATTATTGCTCCCTGAGGTCCTGTAAATGTTGCTGTACAAACAACTGGGTGCTGTTGCCAATCAAGCTGGGCAGGCCTCAGGATGGTGGGATCTACTTTGTTGGTTTAGATTTAGAATATAAAATGAACCTGTTGGAATGAGCACCCAGCGTCCTGTTCTCTCATTGATCAACCAGATGCGTATAGCAAGCCTGCACAGTGGACATGAGAACAGCTGCAACTTTCCCCATCTGGAATTCTGAGCATATTGCCTCTAATGTTCGAGGTAGAAAATTATCACCATGGATAGCCTTATTGTCCACAAATCTGTCCAGTCCTATTTTAAAGCCATTCAAGTGGTGGCCATCACTGCCTCTCGTGGGAGCGAGCTCCATGGTTTAAATATGAGCTGTATGAAGAAGTAATTTCTTTTATCTGCCTGCATAGGGTGAGTGGATAAATTTAATTCACAGAGCCAGCCCACCTATGATGCAGGGTGAGGCAGCTGCCTCAGTTGGAAATGGAAGAGGAGGTGGCCCCATGAGTGCCCCATCCCATCAACAAGGCAGAAATAACCCTGGTAAGGGAGGCAGCAGAAGCAGAGAGACACAGTGTTCATCCACCCAGCTTTGCTGCTGTTCTCCCACACCACTAGGGGCAGAGAGGGACCAAGCGGAAAGTTCTGCAAAATACGTCCCTTCTCACTGAGTTGATGAGAGGGGAGTTGTTCTGCCACCCAGTTTTACCGCTGGATGGGAAGGTAGCTTTGGAAAGGGCTAGAAGCTTTCCAGTGTACAGAACTGCAAAGACTAAAGTGTGCGCATAAACACATATATTAGTGAAAATAACATACGAAACTGTTCTGAGAACCAGCATAGCCAGGCTGGATCAGCCACATTTCTTCAGAAGGACTGCAAGTCTGATAAATGATCATTTGTTATTATTGAGGCAAATATATCATTGAGACTAAGCAAATAAATTAAATCCCTTTTCAGAGATGCATGACAACAAATGTGACATGTCATCACACATTAACAAAGTTATGAAAGCTGTAGCCTAAACAACCGGGCTTCAGCAGCCCATTTTATTATTTTAAAACTCCTGTTTGGAATATTGTAATGCTTTGCACACAGGACCACCCTTCAAGAGGGTCTGGAAAATAACTGGTGAAGGATATGGCTGCAAAATTTTTAACCAGGATCATGCATGAATGAACCTATCACATTGGTTCATTTTTTAAAAAATATTCTTTGGTTTCTAATCCATTTCCTGGCTCAAAGCACTAATTTTGACATAAAGTCCTGCATAGCTTGGTAACTAGATACGTACCTAAAGGATTGCATCTTCTCATAGGTCCTAGGATTCTAAGACCATCTATAAGAGCTGTTCCCTGGGGGCTTCTCCATACAACCTGTTTATTGAACATTCATCCTGATTTACTTGCACAAAGCTTATGGGGAGGTTAGAGTATGCCCAGTTTGATTTGTTGGCGGGGTTATACAACAGTAAGCATCAGAGGCACCAACTTGTGCCTAAGATTGAAGGGTCCCAAGGTGTGTTGCACATGTGATGTCATATGTGCAGCATGCAGCGCACATTTGTGACATCAAGTGCCTAGCGTGTGCTGTGCGTGTGTGACATCATGTGTGTGATGTGCAGCAGGCATGTGACATGGCTTTAGCAGCTGGTGGCTCCTCTCATGTTCAGGAAGAGCCAGCCGCTGAAGCCATGCCACACTTAGCTCTGCATTTGGCCTCTTCTGGCCCCTCAACATTGAGTGGGCCCGCTCCCCTCCCAACAGGGGGCAGCAAAAACACCTTGGCTCCATAGAGCTGGTCCTCCCGGTGAACATTCATCCTGATTCACTTGCAAAGTGCTTATATACCCTCCTGCTATTGTTTTGTTCATTCCACACTTTTCTATGCATTTCTCTGTCACTTTTCTAACCACAAGAATTCTCTTTTTAAAAGTGGATTTGTTGGACTAGGGTGACAGAGCACTTTAAGTGTACAAAGCTAAGTTAATGATACACATGTGAAACCTTCCCACAAAATAATGACAGACTGGGGGCACTTTGAGTGTCCCCTCAAGCTCAAGTCCAGAGGGTGGCTGCATGATAGGACCTAACATTGCTTTATCTTTCTGTTTCGTAACTGCTCTCTATTCTTTAACTCAGAGAACCCCATTTATGCAGCAACTTGGAAACACAATCAATCAATCAAATATCTCAGTCTGTCAAAAATTATTTGAGCAAATCCATTTACTGACAGTGATGGGGGATTAGGGCTGGAAAAGGCATTGTATTGGGGTGTGGACCTCTAGGGGAATGCATTTCCCAATGGTAATGGGCAGTAAACCACATCATAGGGAGAGTGACTTCAAAGATATTGTGCAGATCAAAGAAGAAAGTGGGAGGAATTATGTTTTATAACAGGAAAAATATTGCTAACAGTTGCTAGCAATGTACAACACTCACATATTTTTAAAAAGAGAGCAGACGATGGGTCCAGGATGAAAAGGAGGCTAATCCAATGGGGTTTGCTCCATCAGGGCAATGTTTCCAAAAGTGGGTGATACCACCCCCTGGGGGTGCTGGAATTATCCAAGGGGGCAGTAGTAGCCTAGGGTGCAGTGGGGGGTGTTGAATAAAAATTAGGGGTCAGTGGAAGTAAAAAGAAAGAAGAAAAGAATATTTTGAAAAATCAAAATTTAACGATTACTTAGCTAAATTTGTTAAGTTAAACTAATTTGAAATAGCCTGCAGGCAACAGATTGGCTTAGGAATTTATATAAGTTAAGTGATGTTTAACATGTACAATTTCGAATTGAAAAGATATAAGGATGTTATTGGACTAAGTTAAGTTCATAAGAATTATGATTTGGAGAGGGGTTATAAGGATATGCATGGAAATTCAACTATGCGGAAGCGAGGAAGTCACTTAACAATGTTAATAAGTGTAATTTTAATAAGGATATGATTTATGTTTGTTTGTTTGTTTGTGTGTTTTGTTTGTGTATAATTTTGTGAAACTTAATAAAAAAAATTGGGGAAAAAAGAATATTTTGAAAAACTGTTCATACCTCTTTCATCTGTTGTGTAATGACGCTTACCGATGTAACGTAGAGTTAAAACCCGATTGGATTTTGGACCCTTTTTCAAGTGCAAACACAGAAGAATCTCCAAAATTACAAGAAGAACTGAAAGAAGTAACAACAAATGAGGAATTGAAGTTGAAATTCAAAGAAGGCTGCTGATAACTCTAGCGGCAAACCAGATACCTACATTTTATCCTAGATTATGGGCTATAGTATGAAAGTTTTTAGTTGCATTTCCTTCATCATATTTAGGGGAAACGTGGATTCATTGTGGCCACAAATCTGTTAACGAAAAAAGAAACCGACTGCAAATAGCTAATTGTGGTGATTTAAGAATGCTGCAGGGCATGAGGTTTATCCTTCTCATTAGGAATGTTTTAAATGGTTTTCATAATTTTTATTTTAATGTTATTCCTTGTTGTCTTAATTTTCTGTGTGTGATGTGAATGTTACTATGGATCTCAATAAATAATTTTATAATTTCATGCTTCAATGTGTCTTATTTACAACAACATATTTCTTTACCATAGTAAAGATGTAAAGATATAATGTTGTGGCGTGTAGGTGGAAATATAGACACATTAAAAAACAAAAATATGTCACTACATCTTTCTGTTTGTTCTGTTCTGTTTGTTCACTTAAAGAAGGTAGATTTCCAGGGAGGTGCTGAGTAATTCCCCCCCCCCCCCCGAAAAGTGTGCAGTGGGCCAAATAAGTTTGGGAACCTCTACATTAGGGGGTTGATCCATTCTAAGATATTGTGGGATGTGCAAAGACCATCCTGTGCTGCTAAATGAAAATATTCAAGGTTTTGGGAGAAAAGCTGTGGCAAAAAAAAAGAAACTGTCTTTCAATTATATTCTGGCTATGCCTACAAACAAACAAACAAACAAATATCCTTTTCCTGTTCATTTATATTGTCATCTCTTGGTCTCTTTCATGTGACATTGTTTGCCCCCAACTAGGGCTGAACCAATGGGAATCAGTGTGTGGGACTTTTCCACTCCCATTTGTGACTAGCTCCGAGAAAAGCTATCATCTACCTCTTAATCCTGATGACTCCCTTGGAGATTTATGCTCACCTTCCTTGGGTGATGCTGCCACAAGGAAATAGGCACTCATCCCAAAGGTCATTGCATTATTGTACAGTGGTACCTCGGGTTACAGACCCTTCAGGTTACAGACGCTTCAGGTTACAGACTCCGCTAATCCAGAAATAGTACCTTGGGTTAAGAACTTTATTTCAGGATGAGAACAGAAATTGCATGGTGGCAGTGTGGCAGCAGCAAGAGGCCCCATTAACCTGGTACCTCAGGTTAAGAATAGTTACTGGTTTAGAAAGGACCTCCAGAATGAAGTAAGTTCTGAACCTGAGGTACCACTGTAATTGTACATGTATAAGTTATTTTTATGTTGTGACACAAATGGGTCTGCGTGTTAGCAAAAAAGGTAAAAGGGTATTGGGAAATGTTTTATAATGAACTGGAAAAATGTTTAAAATTACTTTCCCCGCCCAAAATCAGAGTCCTTTTTGTTGGGGATAACCCAGACTGAAATTCCCAGGTGTCAGGAAAGGTTATTTATGTATGCAACAACTTCAGCCCATGTTTTCTTAGCTCCAAAATGGAAAGTGAGCGAGGTTGGATATTTTAAGATTTATAAAATGTTTATTTGAAATTGTAAAACAGAAAATGTAATAAAAATTATTATAATAGAAAGTGCAGGTAAAGCAGAAAACCACCCAGATCTGTGAATTCTAGGCATGGGACAAGTGGAAGTGTGGATGAGCCTCAGTATACAACAGCTTCCCATGTCTTAAGTTAAGGGCCATAGCTCAGTGGTGGAGCAAATGCTTTGCATGCAGAAGAACGCAGGTTCAATCCTCTGCACAGCCAGGTAGGGCTAGGAGAGTCAACTTGGAGAAGCTGCTGTCAGTCAATGAAGACAATACAAAGCTAGAAGGACCAGTCTCAGAGTAAGGCAGTTTTCTTTGGGAGGAACCATAGAAAATCTGCTTTGCATGCAGAAGATCATAACTTCAATCCTGGTATTTTCAGGCAGGGCTGGGAAAGAATGTTAATTTGAAACCCTGCAAAGCATCTGCCAGTCAGTGTTGTCAATACTGAGCTAGCTGGAACAAAGGTCTTAGTCGGCATCAAGGCAGCATCCTATGTTCCACTAACAATCACTGGCTGGCAACTCTGTTTGAAACCAGGTCAAGGTCAACACACTGTCAGATACTGTAGTTACTGCTGGCTTATACAATCACTTGATTGTAGTTGTCACAGAATAGTGAAGGCCCTATAAAATGAATCACAGAATGAATGCAGAAAGGGTTTCCTTCAGAATGAAATGGTTACAGGAGTATCCCCACCACCAAAAGAAGAAATGTTGCAAGAAAATGCATCCAGCTGGAATTTGGCCAGACAAACTAGACCACCAACTGTACAGGATCAGGGAGGTCAATGGCTGACCAGTGCCAGCTGCAAAGTCAGCCAATAGCCCACCCTTTCCAGATGATGTCTCTTTATTCTCCCAAAGTGAACAAAGCCTAGCAGAAAAAGAAATATACAGTTTCCCCTGTCCCAGCCTCCCCATTTCAAGCTTATCCCCATCTTCAAGGTGCTGATGCAACTTTCTATACCAGTGGGTCGCATTCAACTCAGTTTTACTCTGAGCAGAGTCACTGAAATTAATGGATCTTAGTTATGCTCAGTCCTATTTTTCTAGAAAAATTGGTGGCAGAACTCACCATGAATGCCTCCCTTGTTCTCTTATAATGGAAATGGTGCCCATCTGAGAGGTGCCAGAACTGAGTTCTGGTGAGCTCCAGCTGAAAAAAGTTCTGGTTATGCTCACTCATTTCAATGGGTTTACACTGAGTAGAACTCATCTGAATGCCATGCAATGTTGGAAAAATAAATCTTGAAATTTGAAGTGGTTTTTAAAAATCTAATTGCATTTCTAAAATATATAGTGAAAAATCAGTTCATAGGAATAACATAGGAAGCTGCCTTGTACTGAGTCAGACCATTGGTCCATCTAACTCATTAGTGGCAGCAACACTTCAGGGTCTCAGACTAATCTTTAGCTGTCCTACCTAGAGATGCTAGGGATTGAAACTGGGACCTTCTACATGTAAAGCAGATGTTCTACCTTTGAACTACAGTCCTCCTCCAAAACCAGACCAGTCATAGGGTAGGTACTATGCCTATAGGAAACACAGGGACCTGCTTTGTATTGAGTCAGACCAGTAGAGTCTACACAGCCTGGCAGAGGCTATGCAGCAGGCTTCCTCAGTCTTGGCCCTCCAGATGTTTTGAGACTACAATTCTCATCATCCCAGACCACTGGTCCTGCTAGCTAGGGATCATGGGAGTTGTAGGCCAAAAACATCTGGAGGGCCGAGATTGAGGAAGCCTGCTGTGCAGGGTTTTGGTCAGCATTCTCTCCCAGGTAGGGATGGACAAATCTGTCTATTTCAGGTCTCTCTGTTTCTTATTTTTCTTAAAATTCAAATCTCCACAGTTCTGCAATAATTCTGAATTTTAGTTTAATAGACAACATCAAAATTTATCAGCATTGTAGTGCAAATGTTTCTGAATAAACAAATTTTTGCATGCAGCCTTGATTAATGCCCACAATTTTGCAAGCAATTTCCATAGCATAATGCATTTTTGAACACTATTTTCACATTAACTTTTTTGCACACTTTCCCCTGGCTGGCTGGAGAACTGCATCACAAAATATGAGAAAGTGCAAATTTCAAACGATGGCTTTGCTACAAGTCCCATGTTATATAAGAAAGCGCAAATTTGATAGAGTCACAACTAAATGTAAACTAAATCACATTTCTCCCCATCCCTACCTGGCGATGCTGGAACCTTCTGCATGAAAGGCAAATGTTCTCTATCACTGAGCTATGGCCTTTCAAGCTCAAGAATGTACAACAAGGTAATCAAAAGTGGGAGGCCAAACACAGATGTAGTACACAGCAACCAACATTGGGTTTGGATGTTGCAAGATTTACTAACAAGGAAGAGTGTTTGGGAGTTTCAAGGCAAGGTTGCCAAGGTTCAGGGTTTGACTTGAAGCTTTCTTATCAGGGTCTCCAACAGGCACCCGACTTGTGCCCGACATTGGTGGGGCTGATGTCAAGCACATTGTGCACTTGTACATGCTGTCGTGCACATTACACATTGAATGCATGATGACTGTTGCATCAGGAAAGACCGACCAGACCTCCTCCCAATGCAACATTTGTCTGCCAGGTTGCACTGGTCTGCACAGCCTCTCCCAAAATTGCATGGCCCAGGACAGCATCCTGCCAGACTACGCAGCATCTCCCAATGCAGCAGGGCCAGGGGCAACTTCCCGCAAGGCGCACAATGTTGGGAGACATCCAGCGGCCAGGGGTGGCCCTGCCAGGCTGCACAGCATTGGGGGACACCACACTACCGTGTGGTGAACAGAACCCGCCTCCAACAGGCTCCTTGCCCGCTGCCTCCACCTGCCTGTCCACTAAGCCAACCCCCCTGCCATCATGCCTCAGTTACCAGGGCTCTGTGCCTGTTGTGGGTGCATCTGATTGCACCCCCAAAAAATGTGCACTCTGAGCAATGCACCCCCACCACACTATGCCTTTGCCCCAGCTCTTTATCTCAAGCTGACAGTTCTCTGTTGAGAACTTCTGGCTCAGCCTCAGGACATAAGTATGCTAGTCAGGACTTCTGAGGTCACTGTTCTCTTTCACAAACCATCAGCCAGTGAATTTACATTTGAAAGTTGCTGTCATGCTAAAAAGCCTCTTCATCCCAACCACCAATTCTCTGTCTCTATATGATTCCAATACTACAGAATGTACGGCATGCAAATCCTCCTGTCCCCAAGAGAGAAGTGCTTTAGGGATGTCAGACAGTAGATACTAAAACTTTTTAGGGTCTTTACGCTTAAGCGCATGCCCTTTTATAGTGTAAGAATGGGAATGGCAGAAAATGTTGATTTAGGCAGTCAGCTAGCTCTGAACTTGAGATACACATGTGAAACTGTAGGAAGTTTGAGATGAGCAAATCGACCCCTCATGTGCTTATCAAAGCTGCCCTTCCAAAAAACCTTGTGTCCAGTTTGTATAGGTCATGATGCAGGCCTCATGAAAAGCCTTTTTCAGTGCAAGTGTTTTGTTTATAACCAGTTGTTGTTGTTGTTGCTATTATTAATTTTAATATATTATTTATTTCTAAAAATATTTACATATCACCGTATCATAAAAAATATATCACAGTGGTTTAAAACAATACAGTGGTACCTCAGGTTAAGTACTTAATTCGTTCCGGAGGTCCGTTCTTAACCTGAAACTGTTCTTAACCTGAAGCACCACTTTAGCTAATGGGGCCTCCCGGTGCTGCTGTGCCGCTGGAGCACAATTTCTGTTCTCATCCTGAAGCAAAGTTCTTAACCTGAGGTACTATTTCTGGGTTAGTGGAGTCTGTAACCTGAAGCGTATGTAACTTGAAGCGTATGTAACCCGAGGTACAACTGTATAAAACTATAAAAGCATACAGTAAATCCTAAAAAGTTAAAAGCAAGTTAAAAGCAAAAGAATCAAAGCCAAACATCAATAGATCATTGTCACTTTTTACCAAGGTAACTCAAAGCAATTTACAATATATAAGCAAACAAACACATTAAAGCAGCTACACAAAGCAAAACATAAAAGACTATTCTAATTTTAAAAAATTGAATTGAATTATCCCATTCATTCAAAGCCAAAGGTAATTAAAAGCCAAATGCTCCCATAGATATGTAATGATGGTACCGGGTAAGCCTCCCTGGGGAGAACATTCCACAAGCAGGGAGCCACCACTGCAAAGGCCTGTTCTTGTGTTACCACCCTCCCGTGGAGAAGAAGAAGAAGACGAAGAGTTTGGATTTGATATCCTGCCTTTCACTCCCTTTAAGGAGTCTCAAAGCGGCTAACATTCTCCTTTCCCTTCCTCTCCCACAACAAACACTCTGTGAGGTGAGTGGGGCTGAGAGACTTCAAGGAAGTGTGACTGGCCCAAGGTTACCCAGCAGCTGCATGTGGAGGAGCGGGGCCGCGAACCCGGTTCCCCAGATTACGAGACTACCGCTCTTAACCACTACACCACACTGGCTCTCAAATGGGCCTCAAATGATGGTCAGCCATGTAAAAAAAACCACAGAATATATGCTGACCCACTTGTATATGGTATTAGCATGCAAGCCTGTTGTTCTTCAGCCATGATGTCCAGATGTTTTTGAACTACAACTCCCATCTCCCTGACTATTGGCTAAGCCAGGGATAATGGGAGTTCTAGTCCAATGACATAAGGGGACAAAGATGGAAGAACACAGTTCTTCATATTATGTACTGTATACTGTATTTGGGCATACGGTAACATCTCTTAGAGTAAATGAGATGAGTGGAAGTGAGGATCATGTCAATGAATAAGCAAGCTGTTTTAAAAGGAGTTGCAAAAAGTGGGAGAGTCCCACCCTCTAAATTACTGCAGCAGCAACAACAATGAAGCAAGATCAGTAGATTCTAGAGGTTTATAGGAGGTGGAGATTTCAGTTGAGGGACAAATTTGATCCAGTCCACTTTTAAAGGTGAACCTAGTTAATTTCTCCTTTCAGGATCAATGTGTGAGCCAAAACAAAGCCGTACTTCAAATTTCGCACTTCACTGAATTTTTCAATGTCATTTCCCAGTCAATAATCTGTACATAAATGCATATATTGGAGTAAAGTGTATATAAAAATGCACAAAATGGTGAAAATAACAAAAGGAATGCATTATACCAGTGAAATTTCCATTGCAAAAATGTGTATTTTGAGCAAAAGTGCAAAGAAAAAAGTATGTAGGAGTAAATGCTGATGAATTTTCATGATATTTTAAAAAGCAAAATGATGTGGAAATATAGGGAATTGAAGCCCGGTAAAAAAAAGAAAGAAAAGAAACTGAAATGGACAGATTTGTCCATCCCTAGTGAGGATACTCACAAAACAGAGGAAAAATGACTGTTGAGAGCACAGTTTCACCAATGCCACTGTGTTAAGCAAAAGTGAAGCCCTGTTCACGTGAGCAAGATGCACTATCAGAAGTTCAAGGACACATTCCACCCAAGGAAACCCTTGCAGGCAAACAAACTCACCAATAAAAATGCCACATGTAGATTGGCTTGTTTCAGCATACACAGGCTAGTTGACAACATGTGTCCAAGGAAAACCATTGTGCATAGCTGACAAATTGTGACCGAGTAACACTATGGACGCGGGTGGCGCTGTGGGTTAAACCACAGAGCCTAGGACTTGCCGATCAGAAGGTCGGCGGTTCGAATTCCCACGACGGGGTGAGCTCCCTTTGCTCGGTCCCTGCTCCTGCCAACCTAGCAGTTCAAAAGCACGTCAAAGTGCAAGTAGATAAATAGGTACCGCTCCAGCGGGAAGGTAAATGGCATTTCCATGTGCTGCTCTGGTTCGCCGGAAGTGGCTTAGTCATGCTGGCCACATGACCCGGAAGCTGTACGCCGGTTCCCTCATTCAATAAAGCGAGATGAGCCCCACAACCCCAGAGTCGGTCACGACTGGACCTAATGGTCGGGGTCCCTTTACCTTTTTAACACTATGGAATTTAGCCTTCCTCAACCTGATGCCCTCCAAATATTTTGGACTACAACCCCCATCAGCTACAAACAGGACAAAGAAGGAAATGCCAGTTCTTTCGACATTAGGCTGGGGTGGTGGTGCAAATAGAATATCAGCTAATCCCAACAACGAGGATCCTCTGCTGGGCGGCACTCAACTCAATCTATGGCTTTATTGAATTGTATTAATTATTTCGATGAATGGTTTTTTGATATTTTTTGATACTCTCAATTACTATGACTTTATTGAATTATTTTATTTTATTACTAATTAGATTTATATATCGCTCTTCATCAAAAGAACTGAGTGGTTCATGATAAAAACACAAGATAAAAAACAAATAAATAGTCAAAGAGAAGCAACAAAACAGTAACCACCCCTCCCATAAACACATTTAAAAGGCTGTAGAACATTAATCCGCCAAAGGCCTGGTTGAAGAGGAATGTTTTTGCCTGGCACCTAAAATATATATAAATATCAAATTATATCAAATTCCAGCAACGCAAATGCACTCCAAGAGGGTATGAAGGAATGTAGCCTGGGAGGATTCTATGACCCCTAACTTCCTCCTGCCAATTTGTATCACACTATTCCCCCTAAACTTTCATTGTGGCTCGTTATCCCCAGACCATGCCCCCCCCCCAAAAAATTAGGCTGACTCCATTACCTTCAACTCAAGTTGATTTCCTAGAATTAAGAAGCACCTAATACACAAATAAACTGCCTCTCCTGGTATGCCCCACGGAGGACCTTAAGGTCCATATATTGCAACACCCTAGAGGTCCCGGGCCCTAAGGAAGTTAGATTAACCTCAACCAGAGCCAGGGCCTTCTCAACACTGGCTCCGGCCTGGTGGAATGCTCTGTCTCATGAGACCCTGGACCAGGATCTGATTTCTTTCCGCAGGGCCTGTAAGACAGAGTTGTCACACCTGGCCTTTGGCTTAGAATCAGTTTGATTCCCTACCCCTCTTTCTTTTTCCTTTCTCCTCCCCTGAAGAGAGTGCACCCTAATGTTTTAATGTTGTATCTTAATCTTTTAAATTGTATTTTAATCAACTTGTTTTTATTATTGGTTGTTAGCCGCCCTGAGCCTGGTCTTGGCTGGGGAGGGCGGGGTATAAATAAAATTTTGTTGTTGTTGTTGTTGTTGTTTTTGTTGTTATTAACTTTGGCCATAATGGTTTTTCACAGACATGGGGGCAACTCTACCCGCACTTTACAATGTCATTTGTAACCAGTGCTATTTTTCGAGAAAAAGATATACCAGAACTCACTAAGAACACCTTCCTCCTTCTCTTAGAATGGCAATGGCACTCACCTGAGCGGTGCCAGAACTGAGTTCCAGTGAGTTCCAGCTCTGTAACAATACTGCAGGTTGTATCCAACTAAGTCCTACTCAGATTTGCCCCTTTGAAATAAATTAGCCCAAGGTGGATGTAACTTTGGCCTCTGCCTGTCCATTGTTAATGCATTCTTTTGTATAGCCTGGGAATGTGGAAAGAATCCTTGGAAATGTAAAAGTTACCACTTGTGTCCTTGCCCTTCCTGGCTCATCAAAAGTTTTGAGCAGTGAATTGAGTTGTCAGTACTTCCTTGCAACAAGGGAGGGTTCCAGCATGGCCTGAAGGAGGCAGTTATAGGACCTCTATTGAAAAAGCCCTCCCAGAATTCCGTCACATTGGGTAATTTTCAGCCAGTCTACAATATTCCATTTTGGAAGGCAGCTATGCTAACCACTATACCACCAATGTATGCGACAACAGCAGCGAGAGTTCTGGTAGCACAAGGATAGAAGACTGAAGAAACCCCAACTAAAGAATCATGGCAAGAAAAATTGACGCACTATGCAGAACTGGCAAAACTGACATATAAGCTACGGGACAAGGATAACTGTGACTTTAAGGATGAATGGGAACCTTTTACAAAGTATCTGAAGACGCAACAAAGTGAACTGGACTCCTTGGCAGGTTTTGAATAAACATCCACAAACTTTTTATTGATAATAATCAGCTAAATAGTTTGAGGATCTATATAACTTTGTAACATGCAGAAAACAGCAGTCTCAGAGAAACCAAAGACTGGAACTGAGGGAAGTCGGGGGGTGGGGTGGGTGTGGGTTTTATGTGGTAAGGTGGGGGGAGGGAGGAAAAATGGGGGGGGGGGACAAGGATATGTTTTGGATAATATGTCTTGTTTAAATTTTGAATAAAAAAAACTTTAAAAAAATACAATATTCCATTTTGGGGCAAGTTACTGGAGCATGTGGTAGCATCTTGGGCTGGGGTATTGTTTAGCATTTTTGGGGTAAGGGGTATTTGTTGCTGTTTTCCTGTAATTTTATTTTAGATCTTGTGATTTATGGGGAAACTGTTTTATTTCGTTGTGTGTGTTTTAATGTTTCATTTATTGTTTTATGATTTTTGTTATGTTGTAGTTATGTATTTTTTTCTCCATGTAAGCTGCCTTGAGCATTGCTTGAACTGCGGAAGGGTGAAATACAAATAAAATTACGTATGTATGAATGCATGCATGCATGCATGCATGTATCTCAACTTCAGAGGTTTCTGGGGGTGACTGATTATCTAGATCCATTTCAATATGGTTCCAAGTCTGATTAAGGGACAGAGATGGCTTTGGTGGCCTTGGTGCATAACATACCAGGAATTGGACATGGTGAGTATGTCCTTGATGGTTTTACTGGTCCTCACAGCAGCTTTCAATACCATTGACCATGGTTTCCTTCTGGGATACCTTGCTGGAATGGGACACACTTTTACGGTGGCTGCATTCCTTCCTGGAGGGGCAAACCCAGAAGATGGTACTGGGGGTGGGGACATCTGTTCAATGCCTTGGACATTGGCCAGCATGAAATTTACATGAAACTGTTGGGAAAGTTTGTCTGGATGTTCAGGGTTTGGTGTCACCAGTATGCTGATCACACCTAGCTTTCCCCCCATTCAATAGGTCTACTCTGAGTAGAACTAGCATTGGAATCAGCCCTATGTTATTGCATAGTATCCAGTCAAAACAGTTTTTTGAAGCTACTGGCAGCCATGGATGCCAAGGACAGTGGGGAAAGACCTTAGATCAAACAAAACCCTAAAGAGCTGCTGCCAGAAAGTATAGAAAATACTGAGTGAGATGGACCAATGACCTGACAGCTTCTTACATCCTTTGTTTGTTTAAAGTAAAAAAGCAGGGGACAGTGATCACCTACCTCATCAAACGGTATGGAATTTCTTGGAGAGCCATCTCCTCACCTACCTGAATGCTTCCCTCCCTCCTTCCCCTAATCTTTGGAAGGGTTTCTGCCCTCCCTGTGACCCTGACAAATGTGGAGGAATTCAGCAGGCTCAGATGCTGAGATCATCCCCCGGGATGCGTACAAGATTCTCTCTCAAGGGGAGGAAATCAAACATGAGGCATGAAGACTTTCCATGACTGCATTCGCCTGCACACCATTGTTGTGGCTTTGCGGGTGCATTCCTGATGTATGAGCTCTCCAATAATGTATGAGCTTGGATGAAGAGAGCAGAAAGGAAAGGAGTAGGGGGTGGCCTGGGATTCCCTCTTGACAGAGATGCAAAATATCTGGTCCCCACTCCCCACCTTTGCAGAGTGTGCTGTGCTATGGAGAAAACACCAGCCCCAGGAGTCCTCTCACGGACTTTTCTGACATCACCACAGGATGCTTAAACCCACACTGTACAAAATTGTAATTGCTCCAGAGCATGTCCAGCAACAATTCTGGCAGCTTTTCAGCTGCCTTCAAGGGCTCATTCGGATGACTGGTTTATTGAGCATTCATCCTGATTTGCTAGCACAAAGCTTCTACAGAGGTTAGGCTGTGTTCAGTCTTTTTTCAGTATTCGTCCTGATTTGGGGAGCTTATATGACAAAGTGCATGCATCCTGATTTCTTTCTGTGGTGTTTATACATATTCTCTTTAATCACTCAATCACCCCACACTTATCAGTGCATTCCCCCTGCCGTATCACCTTCCTAACAACAGCAAGTCAGGTGTTTGTATGTCTTAAGAGTGGATTTCTTGCACTTAGGCAACAGAGCACTTTAATCTGCTACTTAATTGTGGAAACCCAGATATAATAATAGAATCATCCCCAAGGGTCATCTAGTCCAACCCCCTGCAATGCAGGAATCTCAACTAAAGCATCCAAGACAGATGGCCACCCAACCTCTGCTTGAACACCTCCAAGGAAGGAGAGTCTACAAGCTCCAGGGGGAGACCGTTCCATTGTCGAACAGCTCTTAGTGTCAGAAAGTTCTTCCTATGTTTAGCCAGAATTGCCTTTTTTGTAACTTGGCTCTCCCCCACAAAGTACTGAGAGACTGAAAGGAACCTAAAGCAAATAACCTCCTGGGATGGCACTGGATCTGCATTTGTTTTGCTGGGGTCTTTGAATTTAAATGCATGATCTCATGCAGTTGCTAGGTTCAAAGCTGATTCCTGAGATCTGTAAGGCATAATCTCAAGTCAAGTACCTCCCAGCAGCTGCAGGAGCAATGGACTACTGACTAGAGATGTGTATATGTCCATTTTGGTTTCTCTCAGCTTTTCATTCTTCTAATCTTAAATTCAACTCTCCAGATCACTTTTCTAATGAGAAAATTAATTAGTATTTTAGTGTGAATTTCTCCCAATATATACACTTTTTGCAAAGCATTTTTCCCTAATGTAATATATTTATGTATGCTGCTTTCACTAGTATGTGCATTACCGCACATTATTTATGAGGCTGCACTGCAAAATTCAGAGAAATGTACATTTCAGAGGGTGATTGTGTTTTTATTCATCTGTTGTTTCAAAAAGCATGAATTCAGTAAGCCAGCCAGTTGCTAAATTATGGGGCAAAGGATGGGTTGAAACAATCCTTTAACCTATCCTAGCTACCACTAATTATAGCCCCATCAAGCTCTGGTCAGCAAAGTTCCTGACATAACAGCCCAGAGTCCAGAGAAAGGTAGAAAATCCTGATAACTTTACAAAGGAAACTGAGCAAAAATGGTTTATAGCTCAGGGAGAAAGGAACTCTTGAGGCCTCATAGAATCATAGAGTTGGAAGCGACCACTAGGGTCATGTAGTCCAATGCTCTACAATGCAGGAATCTTTTGCCCAATGTGGAGCTTGAAGCCACGATGCATTCTGCTATTGAACAGCTCTTCAACCAAACATACAGAGAAAAACCGCTTCAGAACAACACAGCCAATCATAGCACATGCTAACTCAATAAAGTTTGTGCCACTCTGCCTAGTAAGCAATATTGTTAAGTGACTTACTGAAAACATAATTAAGCATTAGGTTACAAACTGAGCATTCTCTACTGTTGCACTTCCAGCGGTTCTCCCCTAAGTAGCCTTCTAAAAATACATTAGCTAAGGAGACCACCACAAATTTAAGTTGTCGGATTCCCTCTATCCCCTTCCCACAATTCAAGCATCAGAACCTTTAGAAACAATGAAGAATCAGTGTATGTATATACACACATATATACCATCTCTCAGTTCAAAGTCAGATGGCTCTGAAAACACAACCAATCCCAAATAAATAAATCAGAATTTCTCATCCATCAAAAGTCCTCTGCTGTTTGGTGAGTCAGCAAACAAGGGGAAAACAGAAATCCATTTGTGTGGGCGAGATCATGACTTAGGTTCCTTCCTAGGTTTTGCAGGGCTCACTTCCAGGTTGTGTAGGCCAGTTCTTAGAAGAAATAACTCCAAGCACTTCCTTTGTGGGTCTCCACCTTCTGGCCATGGTGATGTTGGGCCATTGCCACCACCACATGTACATGTGCTGACAGACCAGTGTTTGTTTAGCTTCAAGGAATCTCTTGAAACTGCCTGTAACAGATGCTTTTAACCTGCAAAGCTGCAAACAGTGAGGTCTGCTAGGGATTATGGACTGTGTCCCACTCCTACCTGGATATGCCAGGGATTGAACTTGTCATCTGCTTTGCCTACAGAAGTTCTCAGTTTCAATCCCTGGCATCTTCAGGCAGGACTGGAAGAAACCCTGTAGAGTCAGTGTAGACAATAGTGAGCTAAATGGGTCAACATTCTGACTCAATTCTAATTTCCTATGTTCTTATGATATCTGATAACAAATCACACTATAGTTTCTCTTTCAAGTTTTTTTTTTAATACAATACATTATTTGCATTTTGTTGTTGTTGTTTAGTCGTTTAGTCGTGTCCGACTCTTCATGACCCCATGGACCAGAGCACGCCAGGCACTCCTGTCTTTCACTGTCTCCAGCAGTTTGGTCAAACTCATGCTGGTAGCTTCGCGAACACTATCCAACCATCTCGTCCTCTGTTGTCCCCTTCTCCTTGTGCCCTCCATCTTTCCCAACAACAGGGTCTTTTCCAGGGAGTCTTCTCTTCTCAGGAGGTGGCCAAAGTCTTGGAGTCTCAGCTTCACGATCTGTCCTTCCAGTGAGCACTCAGGGCTGATTTCCTTCAGAATGGAAAGGTTTGATCTTCTTGCAGTCCATGGGACTCTCAAGAGTCTCCTCCAGCACCATAATTCAAAAGCATCAATTCTTTGGTGATCAGCCTTCTTTATAGTCCAGCTTTCACTTCCATACATCACTCCTGGGAAAACCATAGCTTTTACTATATGGACTTTTGTTGGCAAGGTGATGTCTCTACTTTTTAAGATGCTGTCTAGGTTTGTCATTGCTTTTCTCCCAAGAATTATTTGCATTACAATTTCTTTTTGTACAGTATTTTAACAACGTGATACATGCACATTAGAAGTGTGTTAAAAATAAACAGATGGGACTAGCCATTTCTATTATGGCATTGCTTACAGTGGAAAGGGGAGAGACAAGTTTAAGGATCTTGCTCCCTCTCTAAGAAGTATAAACTTGTGGACTTCCGGGGTGGCGCCACCGGCAATGGCGGACTCCCTCTGAACTGGAGGGACTAGCTCCGCGGGAAACGGGTCTTCTCCGCTACGGCGAAGCGGGGACCCTCTTAAAAATCACAGGCGGATGAAGCTTGTGACCATGGGACTCGGCGGGCACCTTTAGCGCCCCCCCAACCTGCTAAGGAAACCACTAACGGGCTCCGAAGTGAAGAGGGGGAAGTGGCGCAGTGCTGTGAGTCAACTGCTATTTCCGTGGAGCAAAGCCGCATAGCCGTTGCCGGAGAGCGCTGCCTTTTTCCTGGGACAATTTGGACTCTAAAATAAGCACCCATGAGTACTTAGACTTTGAATAATTGGACATCAAATAAGGACTAGCGGGCAGGAAAGAATTGGATTTTAAAAATTCTACTCTAATTTGGTACGGAACAGGAAGGTCTAAACAGGAAGTCAGCCTTCCGTTCTTTTGTAAACAGAATAAAGCAAAGACAATTTAAACTAGAGCTCAGAAAATCGTTTTTAAAAGATTGGATTTCACCATTTAAAATTGTGGAACCCCCCTTTGACAGCAGGAGAAGGGGGAGATCTTTTTGGATTGTTTAAAGTGACTTTAAAGTAAAGGTAAAGTAAAGTAAAGTAAAGGACTTTCCTCCGTCCTGATCCTGGAGCGGGGTGTCAGGACTGACGTTTGAAGTTCACTGACCAAAGACAAGTGTTTTTGACAGATAGCTAAAAGAAGAGAAACATAGTGACTCCACTGTTCCCTTTCGCATTTTAAAGGAATATATATGGACAAAGTATCTTAAAAAAGGAAACTTTGTTGCAAGAACAAATAGAAGTCTTCCCCCTAGGGGGAGTCTGTGAAACTGTAACTAACTCCAGGGAGCCGGCAGCTGTCACAGATTACAACCATGGGAACAGGCATCTGACCTTGCAGGACAATGTTTTCAGAAGCTTTGTTGTGTGCTCTCTATAAAACAAATGCCCTACTGGAACAATTACACGAGAAGGTGAATTGGATGGCGACTTCGACTAGAAATTTTGAACAGGCAGTGGGAAACTTTGAACAGACAGTGGGAAAATATGTGTAGCCCACTCAGGAATTAAATCAGGAGTGTGTCTTGACAGAACAGGCCCAACAGGAATATGATTTTTCAGATTTGACAAATGAACTTGGAAAAAGCCAGATTTGGAAAGGAAAAGTTTGGCTTGGTTTGGAAATGGGGGGCTGGATTGACCCTCCTATCCTGGGATGTTTGGACTTTTCAAATAAGGCAATGGGCCATGAGATGTTTGGGACTGTGGGGGCTCTTAATTTTGGAGGGTCTTTGAAACATGCTTTTAAATACTACATGGAATTCAGTGTTGAACATGGAAAAGGGGCTGATCCGTTGAGAAGGGTCAAAAACATTGTCAAGCTGGAGTTACCACGAGCAGGAGACAAGGCAAAATACAGTTACAAATATGAAGAAGAGCCGCGGAAGGGACATGGAAGAGACTTGAGGGCCTCGGATATAAGGTTGCCAGGTTAATGGGCCAGATCAACGGGAATAAGGACTGACAAAACCCAGAACCAGGAGGAAGGGACGTTGGATGAAGATTGGATTTGTTTGTATCTCTTTTCTCTACCATTAGAACTGTTTTATAAAATTGATGAATGTTAGAAAAATGTTGGAATGAAATTACTTGGCTTTAGCAAAGATGTTTAAAGAATTATGAAAGAATATTATGGTTATGAGAAGTTGGTAAGGATAAGATTTAAGTTTTAAGCTTTAAGGTTTATTTTATTATAGAAAGATAAGATCAAAACAGATTAGGGTAATGCAATGACAGAATATTATGAAATATGGAAAGGATTTGCTGGGATAATTAATAACTAGGATACAAAGAAAGGGAGGAGGAGGAGGTCTAAGAAAGAAGGCAATGACAGTTAAGGATCTGAAAATAATTAATTTGTTTTTAAATGTTTTTAAAGGTTTGTGATGTATTTTTGTAATTTTTTTTTCCTGTCACTTTTTCTTATTTTGAATTTTTTACTCATATGGTGGGAAGGGGTTTGTTTTTTTCCCCTTTTCTACTTTGTCAACTATTTTTATTTTGTACTTTCTTCTGTTTCTATTTTATTTTTCTCTTTTTTGTAACATTTTGAAAATTTCAATAAATATCTTTTTAAAAAAAGAAGAAGTATAAACTTGTGGAGAAACTAGAGAACTCAGAATCTTTCCATAATT
This sequence comes from Podarcis pityusensis, assembly GCF_964106645.2. Taxonomy (NCBI): domain Eukaryota; kingdom Metazoa; phylum Chordata; class Lepidosauria; order Squamata; family Lacertidae; genus Podarcis; species Podarcis pityusensis. The sequence goes on along the minus strand of NC_138044.1, from coordinate 8,155,480 downwards.
TTATGTACAGCAGGATTGTCATGGTGCAAATGCTCCACTGTCACCCCACTGAACTGGGCTTGTTATTTCCCTGGTAACCAAGGAGGCAATAATATTCAATCCACCAGGAACTGAGCCAACTGTTATGTCAGCTGTTTCCATGGAGCTGATAAGTCTGTTTATATTTCAGTGTCTGGAAATGCAGTCAGGCACACCTGGATGGGCCATTTGGACTCTTCTACACAAATCCCTCCCTTGTCCAAAAGCTGATATACCAGAGTAGATCTGCTGGGGGGCAGGTGCAGGTGGAGGAGAAGGGAGCGAGGATTATCAGACATATTTGTCACCAGTGGAGGAGGTGATGGGGCCTATAAGAAGAACTCTGAAATTATGTATAGAGATGAAGACGTCTAATGAAAGAGAGATGCTGTAATGCAAAACCACTCTTAACAAACAATGGGAAAGGTGCTGCAAACCTTGAGAGGGGAAAATGCTAACTGAGGATTAGTGCATCGGTGATTGTTTTCACCATTTCCTCAGTTTATAATGGGTTATGGAGAGGGCAAGGGGGCTTTAATGAGGTGGGATCAGAGCTTCCAAGGTCCTTAACATTGTAAGTTTGCCAGGGAGGGAAATAAAGCCACTTTCAGCTGTGTCACCCTTCTTTGAGGCAAGGCAAACATCAGCTTTCATGTCCTCCTGGTAGACTAGGCTTTGCGGAAGGCCTTTCACGATTAATTAGCATGTTCAGTCTTTATTTCAATGTGCAAAGGAAATTGGCCGGGGATGAGATCATCTAATGAAGGCTTTGCCAAGGCATCAGGGAGGGGGAAAAGAAATACAGTCACTGGATGCTTCCTGTTTACAGACAGGACTTTCTTTGGGTGATTGGAGACCTTTCCCTCTGTTTGCAAAATTGCAAGAGAGCTGTGCCTTAAGGCAGCAGACCAAATACAGAAAAGGTTCCAAAGTCAAAGAAGACAGGTGTATCTCCTAAACTGCTGGGCTAGCTAATGTGCTCCCCTCCAGATGCTGTTTAACCACAAGTGGTGTGGTGACATCCAGGTCTTGGAGCCAAATGTGGCCCTCTAAATCTCTCCATCTGGCCCTTGTGAGTCTCCCCAGGCCATCCCTCTTCTCACACCACACCTCTCACATGTCCTGCTCTATGCCTTATTTAAGTGCCTTTTCCTGGCTGGCCTTTGTGTCGTTCATAAAACATTAGCCCAGAGAAGGTGGAACCTTGTATGGACGTAGCCAGGCTTTTTGTTAGGGGGTGCAGAACCTCAGATTTGTATTGATTTAGGGGGGCAGTTGCTCCCTTGGCTACACCCATGGAACCTTGTTGGAGAAAAAGGTTTGGAAGAGAGATCTCATACTCTCACAGAATGGCAATTTCTCTAAGCACATGCAAATTTGGTTAGATTTTGACTCTACCCTCAGCCACCTTTAAACAAATGTTCTCCACAAAAATACTTAGGCTAGAATAAATCACATACACTTAGCTTTGCAAATAAGAGAATGTTTATCTCATAGAGTTTCCAGAAGTCAAAACAAAGAAGTCTCCATCTGCAGGAAGTGAAACAAAGTTGTGAAAAGGTTCCAAATGACTTTCTCTCTCTCTGTGTGTGTGTGTGTGTGTGTGTGTGAGAGAGAGAGAGAGAGAGAGAGAGAGAGAGAGAGAGACCTTGGTTTCCTTACAAAAAGAATCATGTAATCTTTGGGTTAGCAAAGATTCGGGCTTTAAAATTCCCTTTAGAGAGATTTAGTTCACTTGCAGGGTTTGCTGAAGTGGGAGCCAAAGCTGCATGGCTCCTTTTCCATTTGTTCCAGGGAACGGGAAGAGAAAAAGACTGGGAGCGGGGGGGACGGGGGACAAAAGGCTGCAGGGAGCCTGCTAAATTAGGGTTGCCATACATCTGGAATTTCCTGGACGTAGCAGGTATTCCCCACTCATAATCAGCAAGCAGGCAGAAAATCGCTGCATGTCTGGGAAAATCCGGATGCATGGCAGCCCATGTCGGAAGTGTAGATTTTGGCGGATTTCATTAAAAATAGCTCCCATCCCACTGGTAACCTGAGCTCAGGTTAACACTTTCATGCACACAAGTCTTAGTTATTAACTGTATATTACAACAAACCTCAGGCCTGGGGCCAAATGCAGCCTTCTAGGCTTTTCTATGAGGCCCTCGGACACAGAGAGCACTTACTCAGCTCACTTTCTATTGGGGCAGATCTACTGATATTGCAGGGCTTTGCCACTCCCCCTCACCATGTTTAAATGAAAAGGGGAAATAGGGGGCAGTGCAGTAACTTAGGTGCCTCTGTATACTGATAAACAAGCCAACCTAGTCATCATCATCATCAACATTATTGCACTAGCCAAAGGCCATGGAATCATTAACAAACGGAACAAAAAGAAAAGCAACAATAACCATAAAAAACATAAAAACAAGGCACTGCAAATACAAACCACGGTCGCATCTCCTAGAAATTATTTGTTGCATATGATAGAATAGCAGGGGGTTCTTAGGTGGGATGTGCCAGCTTAAATGTCCGAGTCTGCTTTGCAATTGACCGCTATTTTATCTAGTTCTTTTCTCCTGATCTTCTTAGCTGCCAAACAAGCCAACCCATGTGCACAGACAACACAGATATTAGCTGCCACTTTAGATTACATTATCATGCAAAGGTGTATACAACTACAAACTGCTACAGTCATACCTTGGGTTGAAATAGCTTCAGGTTAAGTATTTTCGGGTTGCGCTCTGCGGTGACCTGGAAGTAACGTAGCGGGTTACCTCCAGGTTTCACCGCTCGCACATGTGCAGACCCTCAAAATGACGTCACGCGCATGCGCGGAAGCGCTGAATTGCGACCCATGCACATGCAGACACAGGTTACGCTCTACTCAGGATGAGAACGGGGCTCCAGAACGGATCCTGTTTGCATCCAGAGGTACCACTGTATTTACAAACATGCACTGTGAAAAAAACTACCTACCTCTGTGCCTTTCAAAGGCTATGTGTTTACATTGTTCCCCTGGGCTGCTTTGGAGGAAAATATGGAGTATAAATCTAATAAATAAATAAATGATCCGCCTACTTTTTGCCTCAGACCTTGCCCACTAACGACATGTGACCTCAAGACGGTTGTCCAGGAGGGAAGGTGGCCAGCAGGCTGAATAAGGTTCCCCAGTCCTGCACTACATCTCCCCTCAGTCCCAGGCAGCATGGACAGCAGTGAAAGATGATAGCTTTTGTAGTCTAATATACATCTGGAGGGCACCTTCTTAACTACCACATTGGCAGAAGTCCTACCAATGTCAAGAGAACACATTTCCATTTCAAGCATCTTTAAACTACACCCACAACCAGTTCGGATTCCCAGGGTAGCGTGGAGCACTATACCTCTATGTCTATTAGCTTATTTATACAATAATACAATGATAACAATTTTTCAATAATAAGGAGGGAACGTCAGAAATTAAAACTATAGTGATAACAGGTACTTCTAAATGTCATATACCATATTTTTCTGTGTATAAGACTAGGGGTTTTTTTAACCAAAAAAATAGGTTTAAAATTGGGTCTCATCTTATACACGGGTAGTGCTGAGCGGTGTTTTCTTTAATTTGGAGTCCCCCAATATAATACTGTATACTCAATAGCCAGAGTGTCTACACTTTAAAGCACCTCTCTGTTGTGGCTGACTAAACCACTTACAACAGAAAAAGCAATTGGAGGAGGGCTTCAGTTCAGTAGACCTTAAGAAACATGCAGGTTGGAGTCCCATGTCAACTAGGGCTTTAAATGCAAGTGTGTACTATTGAATTATTGTAAGTTAGGTCATGTGATGGAAAAGTGGCTGCTTCAGTGGCCACCAATACTCCTACCATCTTCATGTTTCTTTGAGTGATTTCAGCCAATCAATAATCCCATATAAGATATAATTACATTAAAAATAGACAGACCAAGTATTCCTATCCTTTGGTGTTCACACATGTACATTCTGTTTCCACACCATGATTTTTTTTAAAGAAAAAATATACACAAGGATTCACATTTAGATATGCAGTTCATATTTAGATATGCAGTTCAGTAAAATATAATTTTCCATCAAAAGGTTATTTTTCAAAAAATACTCTGGATATATTTTTGTTGCAAAAAATTCATTGGAACTTGTTCAGGATATGGGCTATGCCCCCTTTTCTTAATGAGCAGCATATTCGAAAGGATTGGAAGATTCTGGTCAGAGAGGGAAGCTTCCCAAATATCTTGGTGACATTTAGTAAAAATAATAAAATATACTAAGAATAATTAGGTTGAATCTGAGATGTCGAGATCTCTGCCAAATCGACAGACATCTGTTGTGCAAAACAGACTTCTACTTGGATAGAAAGACAGGGCACTGAAATGAAAAATGCTAAAAAATGAAATTAGAAAATCCCCATAGGATGTTGGTGCCATTCATCCTTGTTCTAATTTAGCACATAAAACCCCAGAATGTTGCAATCAAAAAAAGACAAGGGTAAGGGACATAATGGCTCCTGCTGCCCATAAATCAAAGACATGGATACGGTTGGTTGGAAACAATTGCTTTCAGCCAGGTTTCCTTCCACCAGCCCCTTGCCTTGACATAACCACTTAGGTTTCTAGACAGTTTTATTTAGAAAAGAAAGAAATCACAGACACCTCTGCCATCAGGAGCTGTGTCTGACAAAGCAACTATAATTTATGGGGCATGCCTGCCAAGAGCTCAAATGCTACCTGGTTTCAGGACCCCCCACCCAACAAGGTGATCCCTGATCACTTAGATGTGCTGACAGCAGGTTCAAAATGTGGTGAAGAGCTGACCTTTGCATGTTGGGATTTCAGCACTGGATGCAGCGAAATGCACAGGACATATAGAGTCATTTTAAAGTGGGTGTTTGAGAGAGAATGCCTCATCCCAAACCCATTTACACATGAAGACTCTGCCCTAACATGTGATGACCAACTATGATGCCTGGCTGGTCACCACGCCACCAACACTGCTGCCAATGCTGCTGTGACTGGGGGGAGACGGGTGCCCAACGTAACAACCAAGGAGGCTGTGCAGAGTCCCCAGACCCCCTCCCCCAGTGGCCTCAACCCAGCTGGGACCGGGACCCCACCAAAAGCCCAGCGGAACTCCAAGGCCCAGAGGCCTCCAGAGCCAAACAGAAAACAAAGAGCAAAAAGGAGCCCCTCCCCCACAGCTGAGCACCAGCTTACGGCTGCTGCTGCCACAACCACTGCCACCACTGAGGGAGAGAGGTAAAAGGGTATCAGGGGAGCCAGGGACACCATGACCCTGACCCTGAGCCCACCTCCCTGGCGGTTATTGCGAAAGGGACAGGCTGGGGGCCCAACGAGGAATGCGAGCTGGAGACCACCCAGGAGAACAAACAAACAAACGCAGCAGCACAGGCCCTCCCCTGCCAGTGGGGGGGTGGTCCATATTTTTTTCAAGGGAGTGGAATTTTCTTCTTCTTCTTTTCCTTTCTTCTTCATTTTTTTGGGGGTGGGGTGGGGGAAGAACTGTAATGGCAGCTCCCATGTAGGAAGCCTGAACCACTGAAGGCTGTTCCTTGGCACTGCCGCCTTAGTCCTAACCCAGGAACCTGGCATCCAGGCTCTGTGGACTCCACAGTGAAATTGAAACTGCTTGTGAGTCAAAATAATACATTTTTTAATTATATGCAGAAACCCCCTTTTTCATTAATACAATCACTCTACATTTTAATTCATTTTTACTCATTTTCTATCAGTACTACTTCTCCTCTTCCTCCTCCTCTTCTTCCTCCTCCTTCTTTTCTTACCCCCTTTTTTAAAAAATTCAAAAAACAAAACAAAAAACCTGCCTTCTATCACTACATTTGATCCCCACCTTTTAAATTTTTAGATTTCAACACCTCAACATTTTCTAAAAATTTTAAACTTTTTTTAAAAAAACTTTCTCAGGTCCCTACTTTTCCACCCTCCTACCCTCCCCCTAGCTTTCTTTTTCCTTTTTGTTTTATTCACCCAGTACTACACTCTCCTTCTCCTTCTCCCCATCTGATTAAACAAACAAACAAAAACCATATATCTATATACATACACCCCCACCCATTTTTAACAGTATATGTATATTCTTGTCTTTTATCTCATGCTATAACCTGAATCACCGAACCACAACATTCCCCCCACTTCAACAGATTACAGGCTAGGCCACCAAGACAATCGAGACGGCATCAACTAAGGAGGTGTTGAATAACAAAGAGATAGCAACATCCCCCCATGATGACAACTGCGCTACAACGAAAAGGGACCTGAGAGAAATGGAACTGAGAATAGCAGACCTATTGAAGAACACAGTGACTCCCCTGAAGAAAATAATCAGCAACCTGACCTCCAAAGTGGAAACCCTCACTGGCACCATCTCCACTCTAGAAAAGGAAAACCAGATGTAACTAAAACAAATAGAGCAACTCCAAGAGGAAAACACATGTCTGAAAAACAAATTAGCTGATACGGACAACCACCAAGAAAGAGAAAGCATGGACGCGAGAATTAAACTAGCAGATCTAGAAGATCACAACAGACACTGCAGCACTCGCTTCCGCAATATCCCTGGGAGAACAGAGGACAAAACCCCAGCAGATCTCATTGTACGCTGGCTAAAAGCCACAATCCCAAACCTGAAACAACCTGGAAAGTGCACACAGAGCTCTAAGATCCATGCCAAAAGCCAACGCCCCTCCATGAAACACCATTGTAGTATTTTGGTCAACATAAGAACTTTCTATGCATTCAAAAGAATGTGTGGGTATAAAGCGCTTTTTAGATATGGGGTTATATGTGATAGCTCCACTGCCAGCAGCTCTATAAGTGCCAAGCATGCCCACTCCACCCCAACTTTCCTACATTAAGTGGAAAAAATCTCAGGGAGCTTAGAAGCCACCTTGCAATTGCAGGTTCCAATAAGGCAGGGGTTGATGTTTAATGTTCTGTTACTGGAGTCATAGTCCAGTAATATTTGGAGGACAATGGGTCACCCACTTCCTTCTATGATCCAACAGACACATGTACTGTGGCAGATATGTTCTGCAGACACAAGGTCCCAGGTTCATTCCATGACATCTCAATGTGAGACTAGGAGGAACCTCTCTCTTAAACCTTGGAGATACACTGCCAGTCAGGACAGACAAGGGTGCCCATTTCTCTATTGCCCAATCTATTTCTTCCCATGTCATTCCTCTTTTTAGAAACATCTGTGGTTGAAGTAAGAAACAATAATCCCTTCTAAAAGCTGTTCTTTGTGGGAGGCTTAAGCTTTGTGACTCACAAGAAAACAAAGAAATCTGTTCTGTCCCTAAAGGGCTTTCCTGACCAACTGAACTATGCTGACCACCACAGTGTATGGAATATATCCATGGGATTTCTCCATTTGGGGGGGGGGAGTTCTATCATAGGAATGCTGTGGTTTACGGGTCTGCTGTTGATTCTCTGGGATGTGGATTAGGCTTCTCAGAAACAGATGAGATGGTCAACTTTGTACATAATTGACTATTGTAAACACAGTAACAAGTATGCCTCATCAAATTCAATGGGACTTACTTTGGAAGAGCATCTACTCTGCATGCAGAAGATCCCAGGTCTAGTCCATAACATCTGCATGTAGGCCTTGGAGATACCTCATTCTGAAAACATGGAGAGACATTGCCAGACAGGATAGATAATATTTGGCTACCCAGACCCATGGGTCTGACACAGTATAATGCAGCTTCTTAGGTTCTGAGTAAGCATCTTAAATTGGTGATGAAACAGTATAGTCCTATAAACAGAATCATAACACTTCGGCCTCATCTAGCCATCTACTCCAACCTGTAATGCAGGAATCAGAGCTTCAATTCAGAAATAAAACACATTAAGTTCCCAGCATTGCAGCATGAATCAATGTACATCCTCCCCTTCTGCCAGAGAGCATTCAAAGCAGCTTGAGTATTTATCGAATTGGTATACATCACAAATGCATCCATTAAAACAAACAAACGAAAAAAATCAACCATCAATAAATTAAAAAGCTAAAATATAGCACAAAAAACTGTTAGTTGCAGGAGGAGGAAAAACATACACACAGCACCACTCCGCCCTATTGGTACAGCCAGACCAGAGAGGGATCCTGACTGTACCACTGGAAAAGGGGTCTCCATGATGGAATGCACTTGATTTCACCTCTCAGAGTTACTTAAAGAAGGGCTTTTGATGCCAATCATGAAGTAGCTCCACCCCACCAAATGCTCACCATTACTAATGTTCTCCTAGTTAACCACAGGTTGACTGGAAGCATGCTGGAACAGATTGACTTTATTTTGTACAGCTATGAACATACTTTTGTGGCAAACTGATGCAACCCCAGGAAACTGCTTTTCCATGGATGTTTGCTTTCAGACTGGGTATCACCATATCAGTAAACTGAACTACACACCTGTGAATTCCCCTGCTCTCAAGATTAAGGAGTTAAAATCCATATACAGTTATGACATCTCCAATCCTTACACTGCCCAACCCATAAATTTCAACTCCCTTAATATCAGTGAAAACATGTTGCAGGATCAAATATCCAAAAAGCCCACTGAGGTGCTCTTGTTCTTTTGACCTCCCCTCTTTATATCCTCCATGTCCATGAGGCAGGAAAAACAGAGACAAAACTGGGCAAATGAAACTGGGGTCATCAGCTTGTCAAAAGGTTCTGCAGGAATTTGTAAAAAGCAATAAAGAGCCAGACAGAAACCTGGAAATATCAGGGAAGTTTGAATAGTTCTCTTTGGGACATCTGAATTCAAAGCATAGTGGCCAATAAATGGAAGGCAGACAAAGAGTGAGAACAGACCTACTAAGTTCATTGTCAGCTTATTGTAAATATGTTCTAGGGAGGGATTAAAGTTTGGGGTATTCTTCCCATCTCCAGAATTAGCTATAAAAAAACCCTCAGGTTTGGGTCTGGAAACCCTGCAACAGGCGACATGGGAACCAGACAGAGGACCTTCTCAGTAGTGGTGCCTGCCCTGTGGGACGCCCTCCCATCAAATGTCAAGGAAATAAACAACTATCTGACTTTCAGAAGACATCTGAAGGCAGCCCTGTTTAGGGAAGTTTTTAATGTTTGTAGTTTTATTCTGTTTTTAGTATTCTGTTGGAAGCCGCCCAACAGCCGCCCAAGATGGGCAGAGTACAAATAATAAAATGATGATGGTGATGATGTTAGGGAAGATGGGGAAGGATGTCATTTACATTTTCCCCATTCCTGAAACTTACCTCCCATCTTGCCATCTGAGCAGCCCAGTGAGCTCTCTGGAGCCAGTACCAGAAGCTGGCCCACAGGCTTAATTGGGGCTTCTGGGCCTTGGAAGTTGGCCCACCAGTATGTATTTGGCAAACTATTCCCACCTTTCTGGGACTTGCATTATGTTTGTCATGGGGAGGTTCAAGCATCATCTAAAAGAACGAATCTTGGCATCCCTGGCTGAAATGCAAAATGAATTATGACTTGTATGAAGAAGTCATTTTCCTTTGACTACATCATCCATTTCATTGACTGATTCCAAAGTCGGCAAGACATACTGCTTATTCTCACAGTTGTAAGAAGTAAGTTAGGCTGAGATGTGAACATAAGAAGAGCCTACTGGATCAATGACTTGTCTAGTCCAGCATCCTGTTCTGGCAGCAGCCAACCAGAGGCCTGTGGGAAACCTGCAAGCAGGATTCAAGCACAGCAGCACTTTTTTCTCCTGTGGTTTCCATCAGTTGTTATGGAAACTTGTCCCATATCCTTATTCATAATTTCCAAACCAAGAGTGAAGAAGCTCTCCACCGACAAGCTCCCTTCTTTGTTTATACAGAAGGAGGGGAGAGTTCCTAGACAAAGTTATGTGCCCTTTCTCTGTGCATCCAGCCACTGGGGAAGACACAGCATCCCCAGTGGTGAGGTCTCAACCTTTGCTACCTAGAATTATTCTCCAGTCTGTGCATTGTGCAGTCCTTCTGGACTCCACTTTATTCTTGCATTTTTTTGGTATGGGAAGGTCACTGAACACATTAGCAAACACCCAGTCAATAATTCCTCACTGTCAGCAACTCAGAGAAGCAACTTACATGTGCCAAGGCCAGGGTTGCCTCAAACTTCTTTCTTGATGAAGGTTTTCTGGGGGTGGAAAGGAGGGTTGGAGGAAGAATGTGCCAAGCTTCAGCTTGTCCTGGGAAATGCCAATCTGTGCTGCATGGAACTTAGATTCTTTGGGAAGGGCACAGGACTGGCAATTGCTCCTCCACACACATTCCACATCTGAAAAGCATTTTTTTTACTCTGATTTTGCCATTTCAACATCTTTTCTCCAAAGACCAAAGAGAAAAAAGCAAAAGGGTTTTGGTGAGCTGGCAGGAAATGAAACCCAACCACTTAATTATCCCTTCTTTCTGCCTTGTGGCTTCTCTGTTTGGAGAGTCTCTCAATAGATGAGTAGTAGTAGTAGTAGTAAAAATCTAGCTTGCAGTCAAAAAGCAGCACAACATTCTCTTGTTAAGGATTTCCTTCATCACTGAAATACATGGAGAATAGAGGCTGGTAGAAAGAAAATGAACAGAACAACTGTGGAACCCTGGGTGTTGGTCATGGGACCCAAAAGGTACATAAAATGGAGAGATGTTGCTGGAGTGACCTTTAGAATCATATTACGTCGCCAACCAAGTACGCCATAAAACCCCATATGTTCTAAAAGATGAGATGAAACGAAGGGTCCTCACAACAGCATGACCATTACCCATTTCTCCAAAACAAACTAAATAAAATCCCCACCCCCACTAACTCCCCTGGCCTGTCACCCACTATTCCAACACGCAGCACAAAACCTCCAGATAAAAACCTGGCAAGCCAAAGACTTACACTGTCTAAAAAGCTTCTACAAAAACAACAAACCCATACCAACACATGAAATACAAGTCACCCAAATACCTTGGCTAACACGCCTTCAACTACATGCCTTCTTAAATAATCCAGTAGTAAAATCAGCAGCCACTAGGCCCTTGACCATGTTCAAAAACCTCCTGAAACGGAGGGACACGGCAAAGGGATGGTATCCACAATATACAAAATACTGCTCCAAAATGGGAGCATGACATAGGCTATGAAATTAACCCCATGCAATGGACTAGAATGTGGTCTAACCCCCCCCCTTTAAGTCCATATCAGCCAAAAGTAGGGAACTCACTGTGAAACTCACCCATAGATGGTACTTAACACCACAGAAACTGGTGCTGATATGTCCAAGGCTGCACCTCCACATGTGGTGGGAATGTCCTAAAATCCAACCCTTATGGACAGCAGGCCTACAAGACATATGCAAAATAATTAAACAGGTATTAGAAGTCACCCCAGAACTGGCCTTACTGAACATCTTCCTAGATCATAATGACCACTCACATTATACAGGGCTTATAATCTATCTCAGCAGCCAGAAACTTCATAGCCAGGCACTGGAGAGACCTGTCAGGAGTAAACATGGACCAATGGTATCAAATTGTATGAAAAACAACTTTACTAGAAAAGCTAACCAATAAACTGAAACTGACATGGGGACAAATAGAAGAGGACGTCTTCACCCCAGTATGGCTCCCCTTTCTCACATACACAGCCGAACAAGACAACAACAAGAATCTGCCGACAGCATACAAATCAATCTGCCTTACCTGACCCAACAAGCCCTCCCCTCCCTCACAAATGCAAACAAACCCCACTGCAGACCACAGCAGAAAACCAACCACACCCTGCCCCCCAATACCTCACACTACCAAGGAAATGTAATAAACGAATAGAAAGAGAACCTACCCAGTTGATGATGACACAAAACCCCACACATACACTATACAAAAGAATATAAGCCTCACCACCCCACCCCTCTTCATCCCCAACTTTATACTGTACTCAACACCAATGTCTCACAACAAACATAACTGATCTGTAAGAAAAACTGTACAGCCTGAAAAAAGAGACAAGGCATGTACTTTTGTAAACCAAGAAAATCTTTAATAAAAATAAAAAAGTTAAATTTTAAATAAACAATATTCATTTGTTTATTTAAAATTTAACTTCTTTATTTTTAAAGACAATGAATAAGGTCATGGGATGCAGCATTTCGTGTAAATCTAGGGATGCAACATCAAATATTCCTACACTTAAATCTCCTTGGTGTATACTTTCCCAGGTGTTAAGCTCAGCAGAGCTCTCCAGTAATTCCACTGGCCTCAGAAGATGAATTATTAGGATGATGTGTTCTTTCTCCATAGAGGTGCACCAGGCAGCTTCATTGTATACCTTTTATCTTTATGCTAAACATGCACCATGAATTTTGGCAACAGACATGTATTTTAGTGGGGGAACCCCCACTTTTCTGTTGATTGTAGATTGCTTTAACTGATTTTAATATTGTGCTCAATTAATCATGTATTTTTAAATACTTGGAACCCATTCTGGAACTTTAAGATGAAGAGTGGATTAAAAAAGAAATCTAATAAAATTGTTGTTGTTGAAATTGGTCCACACTCAAAAATAAGAGGGCTATTTTATGACTTTATATTTATCTATATAAGCTCTGTGTAACAATCCCAGTTCTGAAGATGACTCTGGGAGGTCTTTTTATCACTGCTTTTTATCAGTGGCATGAGGGGGAAGAGGCAGAAAATGACACGAAGAGGCTGAAAGCTATGGCAAGCAGCTCACAGAATTCTGTAAAAAGAATGATTGCACAACAATCATGCTATGCCAAAAACCTAGCCTCCCGTTTTTTGATTTAAAAAGAGTTTTCTTCCCTCAATAAAAAGGCTTCCATTTTTCTGCTTCATTTGCAGGGTGCTCGGGGGTTATTTATTTTTTTAGCGTTTCAGTGGGTGAGGGGTTGAGCTTACCTTGCAAGAAGGCCAAAAGTGGTGTGGCTTACAAAACACACACAACCAAAAACATTTATTCCAATGCTCTTCAGTCTCCCTGGCTATCCACACTTCATGATATGAGAAGAAGAAGAGGAAGAGGAGGAGGAGGAGGAGCAGTTTCTTCAAGCTGCCTTCTCCAGCTTTTAATTTAAGGCCTCAACTGCTCTACACATTTAAAGCAACATCATACCACTTTAAACAATCACTGCTTCAAAGATAAGAGCAGCTTAGCAGTCAGTCCCTCTTCCCAGCTGGGAAATGAGACTGTGAGGGGCCTCCTGACATCTTTGAGCTGCCTTAAATAAGTACAATCCCCAAGACCCTTTGCAGAAGCCACAGCTTTTTAAAGTTGCACGATGCTGCTTTAAAAATATAGTGCACATGAGGTCTAAGTGCAGGAAGGCAGAGAGGCTGGCTACTAAGTGTCTCAGGTTAGTGCACTGACTGATCTTGATTTTAAAGAAAACTGTTGAGGCACCTCTTGTAAAAAAAAATATATCATGGAAGCATCCCATGGCAAAATTTTAAAAAAATGGTAAAAAATAAGTGAGTAATACCAGAAAATGTGTGGAAATGAAAGAAAGAAAGAAAGAAAGAAAGAAAGAAAGAAAGAAAACAAACTAATGGTATTAATGAACAAGGGGCTGGTGTATATAATTTTTTAAAAAAATATATTGGTGTTAATTTTGATTCACAGGCAGTTTTAATTTCACTGCGGGGTCCACATGGCCTGAATGTTGCATCCCTGGGTTAGGGCTACAGTGGCAGTCCCAGGGAGCAGCCTTCAATGGTTCAGGTCTCCTGCATGGATGCCATTACAGTTCTTCAAAGAAAAAAGAAAATAATAAGAATTATAAGAAATAATAATAATACATTTCCAGCATGGAGGGTCCATGATGCACTTGTTTTTTCCTGGGGTGGTCTCTGGCACATGGTTCCCCCTGGCCCCCAGCCTTCACTTTTCGCGCTAGCTGTGTGGGAGGTAGGCATGGGGTTGGGCCTGGGCAAGGCTGCACAATTCCTTGCTCCTACCTCTCTCCCTTGGTGGTAGTGGCAGCAGTGGCCGTGGCAGTCGCGACGGTAAGCTAGTGCTCGGCTGGGGCCCCCTCCATTTTGCTTTTTGTTTTCTGTTCGGCTCTGGAGACCTCTGGACCTCGGAGCTCTGCTGGGCCTTCGCTAGGGTGCTCCTGGTCCTGGTGGGTTTGAGGCCGCTGGGGGCTCTGCGCATCCTCCCTGGTTGTGGTGTGGGGCATCCCTGGTTCCCTCCCAATCACAGTGGTGGAGGCGGTGGCTGCGTGGGGACCAGCCAGGCAGCACAGTTGGTGCTGGCGGTCCTCAGGAGCTCAGCGTGGCTATGGCGCTTGCCATCTTGCCTCGCTGGAAATCCCTCTTATTGATTTAACATTGAGGTTTATGATTACCCACCCTTCACCCTGAGGTCTCTGCATGTGTTCCATATCACAAACTAACATTCACAATGAAATCACAATGAAACATAAGACAACCAGTAAAGACATAAAAGGAAGAGCTGAGGTTGGCCTTAGCAAGCGCTGGGGTAAATTCATGGGCTTGCCCCCTCTTAGCTATGCCCATGGGTAAATTCCAGACAGTTGATGACATGTCAGGTTATAATCAGGAGTTGGTTGTTCTGATTTCGTTTGTGTTCCCTTGAGCTGAAATAGGGTTGCCATTTGTCCAGGAAAACATGGACATGTCTTCTTTTGTGGGGCCAACAAGCCCATCCGGGGGGATTTTTCATTTTAAAGGAAATGTCTGGGTTGGGGAGGTGTTTTTTATTTTGGGGGGGGCATGTACAGGCTCAGGATGGTGCTGTGCCCCAGAAGCAGAAGTGTTGCAGCAGAGCGATCAGATAGGAGCTTGGGTCCTGCTTCCACTCAGGTTGGCAATGGTTCCGGCTCAGGCAGCTCAGGCGCATATGTAGGTGGCGCAGGTGACGTGGGTGGCTTGGGCTGCTCTGCACGCCACCACCAGCCTGAGCCAGAGAAAGAGGTGCGCTGGCACAGGTGCCTCTGCACACTCCAGCCGCTGCTACCCTAGCCAGGGAAAGAGGAGTACGGGCTGGCAGCGACTCGGACTGCCCTCTTTTTTGTTCTTCAAGATATGGCAACCCTAGCTGAATGTGAACATTACAACCTTGATCGCATTACAACACTTTGCCTAAAACTACAATAACTAATTATCTGACAATTGCTTGGTTTTGCTAATAATAGTAGTAGCATGTCTAAGTTTGGATAACAGATTGGATCTGACATTTCAGAGTAGCTGAGCTGGTGCCAAAACACATTGTTTCAATAATCTCTCCCATAATTAGATCTTTTCCAGACCGTTTCAGGCACATTTCCATGCCAGTTGTAGGCTAGTCATAATAATAATCAGATATGAGAGTGTTTGGATCACATTCCCGTGATTGATTTCGCAATGTCATCTGGTGGGTAAACACACATCTGATGAGGTAGGCTCCCATTCAAAGAAGCTGGTGCCACTGTGAAGTTTTTCGGCATTGGAATGCTACAAGCAGCAGAGGAGCACAGATGCCCATCTGGAATGTAGCTATGATTTTGTAAGGCAGGGATGGGGAAACCTCAAACCTCTCTGTCTGGCTATTAGACACTTCCCCCCCTCCTCCTCCTCCTCAGCCCTACTTTGCCTCTTCCTAGAATGTTTCTGTCTGGCTGAAATGTGGTCTTGATATCTTTGATAATGCTTCTTCTTTGTCTGGATGGAGGACAGAGAGGGGTGACCAAGTCCATGTAGAAAGCTAGTACAATTCCCAGAGTGCTTTAGCAGCCAAACTCTCCTCCCAGAAAACTCTGGGAACTGTAGCTCCACAAGTGGAATCAGAGACTCCTAGCAGCTCTCAGTACCTGTGAACAAACTACAGTTCCCAAAATTGTTTCGGGGAAGCCATGTCCATTTGAAGTGATCTGATGCTACTTTAGATGTATAGGGCAGATACTATCTGTTTTGATGTACTGTTTTTATGGGGAAGAGTGTTAATGATTCTGTTTTTCATGACAGGGTTTTATTGCTTTTTGTGGTTGTTCTTTTTATATACAACTTAGACATTTTTAAACATATAGAAGGTTGGATCCAGTGTAGGTCCTACTCAGCATGCTGGCCCAACAAAATAAATAGACAAAACTAACTGAGATCTATTAATTTAAATGGGTCTACTCTGAGCACAACTGAGTTGGAAAGAACCCTGAGTGATTTAGAAATGGAAGAAAGGAAGAAATATGAAGTTTATCTCCACCAAGGCAGATGGGGTGGTCAAATGAATGAGCCGGAAATGCACACCAATTTTCTCCCCGCCCCCCCCCCCGCCCCGTCCTTAGGGAGAATTTACTGAAGAAAATCCTGAACACAGACAAAAGACGCCTGAGCACAAAAGATGGCATCCATTAAGACCATTGTGGCTCCCCAGCAACAGAACAGGCGACAGAAATCCCTATTTTCATCCAGTTTTGTTCTACACACCGAAAGGCAAATGCTGTACATTGGCATTGAATAGTCTATTCTTCTTGTGCTTGGCAGAATGAAAGCTAGGGACAGTCTGGGGGGTGGGGAGGGAGCCTGGGAGAGATTGGCCAGGCCTCCGAGGCAGGAAAAAAATGCAGGCGCACAGTACAAAGATTATCTTCCCCTCTCTGGTTTAGAGGACTGAAATGCTTTCCTGAAGGTAGGCTCATTTCAGGAAGAACAGAATGGGGTGGGGGTGGAATGTGAGGGAGGGGGGAGAACAGAAGGGGCACTTAGGTATTAAAAAAATTAATGGGTTTCTCCCCCCCGCCGCCGCCATTAACGTTTTCGTTATCGGCAAAGAGCAGGAATCTATCCCACCCCTTCCCCCACCCCACCAAATCCCTCATCTTTGGACTTTCACAATGAAACCCGCCTCAACAAAGCTTACCCAGAGGAAGACATGAGACATGGAGAGATCATTATCTAAGGGATCCCAGCAACTATCAGCAGGATGGGCTGGGTGGGCTCGACGTTTTTCAGCTCCAGCAGGAATATGGAGTCATGGCCAACCAACATCATTTGAGAAAAGCAGTTTCTTTATTGAAGCATAATGTGTATGCACAGCTTATGAACTGGGGGATAAAACCAAAAACTCCAACCACAGTAGAATGGATTGTGAAACTTTTGAGATATAGCATATGGCTGATTAAATTAATGGTTATAGGAATGGTTAGGAGGGTAGGAAACGGAATAATTGTTCATAGAGAACTGGAGGATGTTTGTTTGTGAACAATGAACTACAAGAAAATACACCTTTTAAGCTGTTAGATGTCCTATATAATATTTTCCCCCCCTAATAAATGTTTGAAAGAAAAAAGTAAGGCTGCAGTTTCTGTGATGCTGTGAGAGGATGTGGGGTGGGTGGGTGGGTGGGTGAGATGTAACGGGATGGGTGGGGGTTGGCAGGGGCTTAGTGTATGCTGGGTTGGCAAGCAATGCAAGCAGGAGTGGCAGCCCTTAATTTTGTAATGCTGTATGCAATTATTTATTAATTATTTTGTTATGGATTTATAAGCAACCAAGGTTATAAGCAATCAAGGTCATTCATTTATTTATTTGGTTTACGACCTGCTTGCCATGAATCATCCCAAAGTGCATTTGTATCCCAGTCTGAAACACAGAGGAGGGCACCCTTGAAATAAAAGCAAACTCTGACCACTCCATGCATTTGAAATATTCAGTGGCTCCCAAATTCTTAACGACTGAAGCATTCCCCCTTGGGGGATAGCTGTAGCTCAGTAGTAAAGCATCTGCTTTGCATGCAGGAGGTCTCAGGTTCAATCCTGAGTCTCTTCAGGTAGAGCTGGAGAAGAGCCCTGCTTAAAACCTTAGAGAATGTGGTGGCAATCAGTGAAAACAGTCCTGAGCTAGATGTACAAGGCAATATGTACAAAGATACGTGCTTTAGGGGCCTTGCACTGAAAAGCATATAAAAATGTCTATTTAGGGGAAGATTGCATAGAAGCTGCATATAAGGTTTGTATTTCAGAGGAAATTGTACAATTTGGGTTTTCTCCAGCTAAGTTCTACTGAGATTAGACCTATTCAAGTCAATAGCTCTAAGTTACTCATGTTCATAAATTTCAGTGGGTCTTTTCTGAGTTGGCTTAGCATTGGTTGCACCTCAACGCTTGGTATCCAAAGTTAGTCCTACTCAGAGTAGACCCATTAAAATTAATGGACAGGAGTAGCATGGCTCTATCAAATTCAATAGGTCTACTCTGAGTAGAACTTAGTTGTGACTTTTTTATTTGCAAAAAAAAGGGGGGGGGGATTGAGTAGCCTAGTACTGTAGTATATGAAAAACTGAATTCCTGATCTGTTCATTCTTGCTCAGGAATGGCCCTCAAAACCTGGGAGTGATTGTAGAAGAGACTTCAAAGTGAACCTATCTGGCTTCTTTAGTCTCTGGCCTGCAGTTTCCAGGCACTGATGAGATTATGAGCAAGTAGGGTGCCCGGAGAAAAGCTTAACTCATCTTTCACTGACATGCAGCAGGCTGGCCTCTAGGTCCCCCCCTTCCCCCCCCCAAAACATCTCCATTCCCAAGGGAGGTGAAAAAAAGTTAAGCTCCTTGTCTGTCTGAAGCAATAAGTGTCAGTTCTCCAGCGCAAACTCCCACCTCCTGGTTGAGGTTCCTGTAGAATGACAAGCAGTTGAAAGGCAAGGGAGGGAGGCAGTGGGACAATAAGCCATTGAGCTGAGCAGAGGGAGGAAAAGTTCACTGCCATGGAGGCAGGTCAATTCCATAGCTTACAAAAGGTAATTAGAAAGGGGCCCTCAACTATAATCTGTTTCTGTCACATTCAGGCCCAAATGGGAAACAGTCCTAGGAAAAGAAAAACACTTGCTGGAAGAGCAATTTTACACACACACACACACACACCCCTTCTCTCTCTCTCTCTCTCTCTCTAGAGCAGGATTCGACTGTAAGGCCTTAGACTGTGCCCTTCAATCTATCAGAGCTTTCAAAGCCATCGAGGTTGGCAAAATCTTCAGTGCTGGAAAGCTCTTTCCTTCTTTATAATTGGTCTTTTGGGGTTCATAAATATTTGGGAGTTTGTGGGGGACGGGGTTATAGTATGGCAGAGTTGGAAGGAATCCAAAGGGTCATCTAGTCCTTCCTTCCAACGGAGATGAGGGGGTGTTGATTCTCTTGGGTACTCATTTGTCAGTGGCTTCTCTGCAGGGAAGCCCCCCTGCAAAGGAGCAACTTGAATCAGGCAGGATTGGTAACTTGGTGGAGTGGCTAATCCTGCATATTTTCACCATGCAGGAAGGACAGGCAGTTGACTCCTACCTTCTCCTGGAGGTTGGGGAAGGTCTTGGCCCTTTGATACCCACCTCTCCTTCACAGGGATGGGGTGCTGCTGCTAGGGCAACAGCCCCAGTACATTTTTTAAGGGAACACTGCACAATTGGCTCCCCCAATCCACCCTGCTAGCCCTACACTGCTTTGCTTCAGGAATTCTGACTGGCTGTACCTGACTTGTCCGATTCCAGAGTCCGTGTGAATATGTCCAGTTTGTCTCAGCCAAATATGGTGCACAGCCCTAATCGGAAACTGCCTAATGCTGAGCCAGACCTTTTGTCCATCTAGTTCAGTACTGTACACTGAATGACCACAGCCATCCTGGGTTTTAAAAAAGGGACATTCCCAGCCCTATCTGGAGGTTGCTAAGGATAGAACTTAGAAGCATTTGCATTCAAAGCTGAAGTTCCTCCTCTGTGCTATAGTCCTTCTCCAAACACAGACAGCTGCCTTGCACTGTCAGACCATTACTTCAGTATTGTCCACACTGGCTGGCAGCAGTTCTCCAGGTAGGGATGGGAGGAATTGCTTTGCAAAAATGTGCATATTAGGCACATACAAATGTGTGCATTTGGAGAAATTTGCAGTAAAATGATGGTGAATTTTCATGACAACTTCTTTATTTTATTTTTAAATGTGAACTGATATGGAGAATTTAAGATTGGAGGTGATAATGAGAGAAAACAAAACTGGCAGATTCTTCCACCCCTGCAACCTTAGGGGCAGGCAGAGATGTGGCAGTGAAGGAACACTCAGTAGTGCTCCTGCCCTCATTCTGAATGGGAAAAGATTTTCACTCCAATTTATGGATCCCATAAATGACCGCTGAAATTGGGAGAGGGGGCATTTCAAAGGGGGCGTTCCCCACCCCATTCCACCCAATATGTTCTTTCTTCCCATCTTGGGTCAGTCCTGATAAGTGTTATAAAGGCCACATTCTGCATTTACTCCATGAGTTTCAGGAAAGCTGCAGCCAAAGCTACAAAGGACTCTTTTTCATATTTGCAGATAAACTGGCAAAGGGGTGTAACAGGGTGACTCCACTTCCCATACCAGCCAAGGCAATACTGATCACTTCTTAGCCAGTGAGCCAGCCAGACTCAGACTCCTTACCTGGCGACCTGCCATGCCACCGGCTGCACTGCCGAACAGCCTGGAGTTATCCACTCAGAGAAAAGAAATGAAGGGGAAACCTCCTTGAGCCCAAAGCACGAACTGGATTTCCACTCTCTGTTTGCCAAATGACAGAAGGAAAGGCTGTTGCCGCAGGACCTGGAGTAGAGGCTTCCCCTCCCCCCCCGGGCAGCTGGTCTGCATTAAGCAAGGTTGTATTAAGTGGGCCCTGTGCTAAACCATGTTGTGGGGCCCTATCCTAAAGAAACTATATTTTCTCCTCCACTGGCATTCAGACACACATACAGGACCACACAAATGCACAGATATGGGGTGATGCCACCCCATAACATTCATATGCTGGTTAAATATCCATTACTAAAACAGAAAGGAGTGCAAGGGAGATCTTCTGCATGCAAAGCAGATGCTCTACCAATGAGTTAAAGCCATTCCCAGGAGCTCCTTTTCAAGTAAAATGTTGTATAGACTGTGAGGGGTCTACACATGCTGCACTAATGTTTGGGAAGGCAGAAATATGCAGGGAGTTTTCATACAACTTGGATATTCTTGGAAGTATCTAAAGCCTTCTTAAATGCTCATTACATTCCTTCTAACTGCATCAGCTGAAGCTTTTATTGAAAGTGTGTCTGACACATATCCTGCTCCTATTGATGTGCAGAATATTAATTGAGAGAGGAGGGGTTGTTTTGTGTACTCCAATGAATCAGTTAAGCCAAAGGACTGTGTATGATAATTACCAGCTACCCATTTAAATAACCTATTATGCGGGAGGGAACTTCTATTTGGAGCTTAATTCAAAGTTGTTTCATGGTAAAAAATTTCCAAGGGTATTAGAAGAAAGATGTGATGTGCTCATTTGCAAACCTTTCATGATCCAGTCTCATCTGTGATGACAAAAAGCCACTTATTATCACACATCACCAGAACAAGAAAGGCTGATCTTCATATTACAGAACGATTGCATTCTATAAAAGAGTTGAGTCAGCTTTCCTGGGCACTATTAATTAATATAGGCCAAGTGCTCAGAATTTGAAATGGACTCTCTGAATTTTGCTTGAGAAATGTGTTTTTAATTCAATAAGATGCATGCTTTTAAAACAACAACAACAACAAATTTTCTTACATTTATATCACACTTTTCTTCTGCCATGTAGACCCAGACATGCTGCTGGTACCCAAGTGTTCACCCATCCACGCACAGGACAGACCCAGACCTGTTTAGCGTCAGCAGAATAATGCCCCCATGTGCCTTTAGACTGTGCCCTGGGAGTGATGAAGATACAATATGTAATGGAAGAAAAGCTCTCAGCTCAATTCAAAAATGAGGCTACTGCCATCAGAAAATATCTCAGTATTTTTCAAGTCCAAAATTCTGATCGTCTTGCAATCTGAAAGGCAGTGTCACTAGTGCGAAGATTGCAGCAAAACCCAGAAGCTTCTTCTACCTGCCAAGCTCCTGAATTCTACAGCAGTGGTGCTGGAGGCCTCTCTGCAAAGCCTTTGTTTCTCCCTGACATCTTTAAGGCTGTTGTTACAGGGTTGTATCTATTGTTAGTCCTACTCTGAGTACCCATTAAAAATAAAGGACATGACTAACAGGTCCATTGATTTCTTAATAAAACTTGGTTGAATACAAAGTCAAACAGACCTCAATTCTCACAACTTTGCTGAGCAGCAACATCTATTATTGGAGGTCCTTCAAGCTAAGCAAATACTGGGGCTTAATGTCACCATAGGCATAGATGATGCTGATGGTTTAAAGCAGAAGCATGTTGGTCACCTTAACTTTGTGCGCATTTTCACCTTTCAAGAACAGAGTAAACAGAAAGTGTCCTCTTAATGGAAGCTGCAGTCTGATCCTAGGGTTAACTCATGCACTTGGAATGTTTGTGAATATTCATTGATCTTGCATTAACTCAGTTATTCAGTGTCAGAGGCTTCTGTGCTGCAAGTGCAATATAATGCAGACTGTACCCTTCACCTCAAATGCTGGCCCCAGTTTTTTGCCACGTGGAAGTACCAATACTTCACCCTCTCCCTGATATTTCATTTCATGCCTAGCAGGGTGCTGTTCAGTACTATGGTGCTGAAACCATGGGTGATTGTCCACAGAGAAGTAAGGAAAGGCTGGAGTGAGTAAGTCTAATGTTCAATTTTGAAGCCCAGTGTCTTCTATATCTCTTTATAGATGTATACCTCTTTCTGTCTGACATTATTATTATTATTATTATTATTATTATTATTATTATTATTAGCAATAATGTGATCCACATGCCAGACAGTTCTTCATATTTTCAAATATTATTGAGGCAAATATGTAGATGAGACCATACTAAAATAATTTGTGCAGGGCAGGTGTAAAAACAACAACTAAAAAAGCCCTACTTCTGGCCTGGTTGTCCTGAAGCCAGTAATAAACCTGTCATGTCTTCCACATTTCCTGGTTGTATACCCAGCCCTGTCTACACGGAATGTTAAGGCAGCAGGTTTGCTTATTATGGCCACCCAGGCAGCCACACAAATTATTCAGGCACATATACAGATTGCAGTTGAAAGAGATGGGTTTCTCCTCCCCACACTCCTTCTATAAAGTGTGAAGGTGTGTGTATGTGTGCTGTTTACTATGACATCATTAAATGGTCTCATGGACTTAACAAAGTGAGCTCTAATTTTCCTTCTTTAAATTCTCCCTCTTCTTATTGGCAATGCTTCAAAAGGGACATCTGTAACAAGCGTTTCTGCAGAGAAAGCAAAGTGCTCTTTTTAAAAAGGAGGTTTACGCAATTGAAATGAAACATGTCTGGAGCATAATAATGGGCATTCCATTCATCCTCCAATGAAAGGCACTTAATTGCTTAATGCAGAAGCTTCCTGTAAACTTCTGAGCTCTCTGGATTTGAGTCTGAAGAACTGCAGAATTGGCATCAGAGTTAGTTGCTCCTCTTCCAATGCTCAAATCTACCCCCACCCCACCCCCCTTTTAAAGAGCCCGCTTGCCATATTTCCTCCAGTAAGAGTGCAGTCCACCATTGCCACATTTCAGGAAGAATCCATAGTTCAGTGGTGGAGCGTCTTCTTTGCATGTAGAAAGTCAAGTTTAATCCTTGGCACTTCCATACAGGGGTTGGAAAAACCCATATCTGAAAGCCTGCTAAATAGCTGGCAGTCATTGTAGATGGACCAGTGGTCTGACTCTGCATAAAGCAGTTTTCTATGTCCTCCTGGGGAAGGACCATAGCTCAGTGGTAGAGCATCTGCTTTGCATGCAGAATGTCCCAGTTTCAATCCCCAGCATCTGCCAGAACAGCTGAGAGAGCCTTTTTCTGAAATGCAGAAGATGAACTTCCAGTAAATGTAGACATTGCTGACTTCAACAGACCAATGATCTAATTTGGTGTAAGGCAGCTTCCTATGTCTTTTAGTGCTTTCCCCAAATTAATGATTATACTTCACCATACAATTGCAAGTAGAAGTGTGCTTCAAATTATTATTGTCTGGATTTTTTACCAGTTTGGTGTTTCAGATAACCCAGAGAGCAAGCCTAACTTCTGTGGGTAGCAGTAGGACTTAATTGTACAGCAGAGACCTCATTGCAACCAGAGTTCTGTAACTCTTGCTGATCAGGTAGAAAGTGGGTGAGTGAATATAGGAAAAGTCTGCATATTTGATGTTTCAACGCCAGGCTGGTGCAGGAAATAAACCCAAATTAGGTCCCTTGGCACAACTTGCCAGTAGCTGGACTTGATTATGAACCAGAAAATGCTTGTGTCTGGTACTGTCATGACTCCCCATCCTCAGGAGAAGAACCCATGGATTCAAAGGACATATCTGAAGGAGATGTGCCCGCTGAAACAGCATTTGACATCTCTAGATTCCAATATGGCTATGCTCTATTTCTACAGTTGGAGTCAGTGTGAATGCTAATTGCTGGAAATCACAGGTGGGGAGTGTGCTGTTGCTCCCAGACTGGCGGCTTTACATAAGCATCTGGTTGGCCACTGTGAAAACAGGATGCTGAACTTCATGGGCTTTGGACTGATTTATGAGGCTCTTCTTAAGGTCTTGTGGTTTTGTTATGTTGGAGGACACATAATGGCATTATATGAAAGATCAGCTTATGACCAATTCTTTACCATTCAAGTGGGTTCTCTCTTCTTTTCCTGTGGATTTAAGACATTTCATATGTACATAGAGGTACAGTAGTTATTAGTGGTTACAATAATCAATTGCTTACTGGGGACCACACACCAAAGGTCTTTCCTGGCCACTTTTCTTGAGACCTTTATTTCAGTGGAATTTTGTGGGCTGGGAAGGGAGGGAAAGAAGAAAGAAAGAAAGAAAGAAAGAAAGAAAGAAAGAGAAAGAAAGAAAGACAGCATTTGTGGTCCTCTCTCCTACCCACCCACCCTCCTTACAACTTGATCAATAGTGGAATAGTTAGACCACCAAGAAGGCACAAAGGCAGCAAATGGATCTGTTTTGGATTTTATGAGTGTTACAACCTGCCAAGCTCTTCATTCCTACACCTTGACAAGCCTAGGCTCCTGCAGCCACAGAAAGAAAGCAGCTGCAAAACAGTTGCATGATGGATAGTCTACTATGATAATGCTGAATTCAAAGGCAGCTGGAATATCTGAAAACTACAAATTCACAAGTGGGTCCTGCAACAAAATGTAGAAATGCAAAATTCAATTCAGTGTGGAGTGCTCATGTCTAGACACCCATGTCTTCTCCCAGAATACTCTGTTCCAGGGACAGATAATCTTCAGAGGCAGGGCACAAGAGGCAGGGCACAAGAGCCTTTTCACCTGGTCCTTAGGACTCTCCTCAGGCTACACACCCTCTTCCTATCCACAGCCTTCACAAGCCTGCTGTGCATCATCCTTTGGCAGTTTTGTTTGGCTGGAATGTGTCATTGAACTCTGATCATGAGTCTTGAGTTCCTGGTTGTAGGATAAAGATGGATGTGTGAGTATATGTAGAAAGTACCCTGCTTTACAAAGTCTAAAATTTGCACCAATTGCTCCACCCACTTTTGTGTCCACCACTGGCATGTGGCTCCTGGAAAATAGCCAGAAGACGCATGTGAAATGTGGGGCACAAATTATTTAAATAAATCAGTCAATAAATGTGAGCAAATGCTCAATAAAGACTGGACATGGACTAAGTTCCATGAATGCTGAATAAAAAGGTCATCTGGAGGAGCCCTGCTTGTAAAGATGGAGATGGCCCCCCAAGTGCTCTTGGATTACAACTTCCATCATCCCTGGCCATTGGCCACAGTGTCTGGGGCTGATAGGAGGTGCCGTCTGCAAGGTGAAAGGTTTTCCATTTCTCATATAGGGAGTAAGCAAAAGAAAAGAAAATTTAGGAAACATTAAGTGAGGTGTGGACCTTTCTTATTTTTTTGTTTGTGTACAAAACAATGTATTAAGATGCATCAGGTGTCACTTTTACCCCAAGTAAAGTGGCTGCCTATCGCATTATGTTTAACCCTCCAGCATGCACATGATCAGTGTCTAAGCCTCAAAAGCTGACAGAGTGTCTGCTGGTTGAGAAATAATGGCTCTGCTTCTTCCTTTTATCAGTTCTGATTTTACTGGTGCCAACACACATCTGGACCAAAAGTGCACCTGGACAAAATGGGCGTGGAACCAGGAATGTTAAGCAGAAGTCAACAGATTTACAACAGATGAGCAAGTTGCTTTCAGAGTGCATATTCTAGAGAGGATGCTCTATGTTTCTCAGTCTCTATCTCTTCAGTCTACTGGAATAACATTCACAGAAGCAATAGTGCTTGTGATAGACCTTTACTGACTTTTCCAACAATGATATCCCAGTATGCTGCAATACTGGAAGAAGGTATGACCAAACGTGCATGATTTTCTTAATGTTAAAACGGGAGAGCTATTCATGAAATGTCATTGTGGTATGTACGAGTGGTACCATAGTCACGTAGGGGAGATATTTGTGCAGTGATGTTGCAAGCACTGGCTGATAGGTACCGAAAATGCTTTTGCATCCCACCCACTAACCTTCCAATAACACTTGAGAGAGCTTCCAATGCAATGAAAACACAGGTATAGTGTGGTACTTCAACAGTGTGTATGTGTGCTGAATGTAGATTTCTATTATTGTAAAGGTCTGACCTGATTCTCAGTTATGTCCTTACACTTTTGAACTCAGCCTGACTCTGAATGTCCCATCTAATATACAGCTCTCCCCACCCCCAGCCTACCTTCCTGATGCATAAGAAGAGGAGAGGGCTATCAAACGCTACCAGCCATGATGTCTATGCTCTGCCTCCACAGCTGGAGTCAGCAAAGCTTCTGAATAGCAGTTGCTGGAAATCACAGCAGTGAGTGCTCTTGTGTTCAAATCCTGCTTGTGGGTTTCTCACTATTGTGAGAACAGGAGATAGGCTATTGGCCTGATCCAGCCTGATCCATATAATAAAACTATGTTGTTAAGGGGGAAAGAGGGTAAGAAGTTATGGACAGGGCTCACTCCCACACAGAAGAATGCACACATCCAGGTTTGGGATAGGAATGAGCAGATCTGTCAATCTTGGTTTTCCATCTTTCCATTCATTAGTCCTCTACAGTTACACATCAGTCTGTGAATGCTTTAAAACAAAAAGTCTTCATGAAAATTCATCAGCATTTTAGTGCAAATTTCTCCTAATCACACATTTTTGTGTGTGGCATTTGGCCTTGTTTAGAGTTTTCCCCCCAAGCAGTTTCTCCTAATGCAATGCATTTGTGTATGCTCTTTTCAGTAACAAATGCATTTTATGTACACTTTTCACACCCGTTCTTAGGCTAGATAACTGCACCGAAAATGTGGACTTGCAATGAATGGTTGCATTTTGTTTCTCGTATCATTTCAGGAAAGTGCCAGTTAGATAGATCCACCTTTAAATGCAAAATTAACCAAATCTCTCCCTCATCCCTAGTCCAGGATGGCTTCCTGCTTTATACAACCTCTTTTCTTTCTCTTCCAGTTAATTCATTGATTTGTTTAATCCCCTTCCCCTGAGATGGCTGTGTGTGTGTGTGTGCGCACGCGCGCACGCGCACACAGACACACACACACACACATGCATGCATGCTCTGGAATGGTGGAGCAGGACTAACAGAAGTAGGGAATCTATCACCCTTCACCCACTTGGGCTTTTTCATAATTCCTGCCAAATGCTTAGATACCATCTAACACAGTGGTTTTCAACCAGTGTGCCATGGCTCCCTAGGGTGCCTTGAAGGATGGTCGGGGTGCCGCAAACAACACTGGCCTTTCTCCTTCTTTCTTTCCTTGCATCCCTCCTCTGATGCCCTCTCCCATCTCTGCCTCCCCAAAACTTGTGCAGCTGTTTGTTGCAGCAGCCCTGGCTACAAGCTCTGCAGGCGAATGGTGCCTCTGGGGCTGGCCAGGGGGTGCTGGTTGCCAGGAGCTGAGGCAGCCGGCATAAGCAAGCAAGTGGGCGAGGGAGCCCAGCAAGCCAGTTCACCAGCCCTTGCTGTTAGGAATGGACAGACAAGTGGGAGGCCGGACAGGCAGGCAGGCACTGTGCTGACCTTTTTTGTGCTTGCTGTGTGCAAGGCCCGTCTGGAAGCTGCGTGCCCAGTGCTGAAGGGTAGCCTTTCCACCATGCAGACCGGGCAGCACCCACTGATACTACTGCTGCCTCCCAAGGTGAGGTGCAGGCCTCACATTCACCTTCGGCCAGTCTCCATCAGGTCACTAAGGCTGGAGCATCCTCTCCCCAGGCCCTTGTGGGGCAGTGTGAGGAGGCACCTCTCTTTAGGGTGGGAGGGGGCAGCTCAGAGACCAGGGGCAGCAGCAGCAGCAGCTGCCTAGAGGACTCCCAAGCAGAGGGGAGAGGAGAGGAGGTTGAGGGAACACTCCACAAGGGAGCGTGTTATGTACTAAGCTTGGATCCTAGAACAACAGGCAAGTAGGATCCTAGAATGCAACAAATGATTGGCTTGCAGGAGAAGACCAATCAGGAGGGAAGCAGAATCAGCCAATCAGATGGAACTCATTGTGTACAGTGGCGTAGCGTGGGGGGTGCAGGGGGGTGCGGCTGCACCGGGCGCAACATCTGGGGGTTAGGGTTAGGGGGCGCAAATCCACAGGTTAGGGGGCGCAAATTACTTGCCTTGCCCCGGGTGCTGACAACCCACGCTACGCCACTGATTGTGTAAATAATGTATATAAAAGCCTGAGCTTTGAGGGGCAATTAAATCACTGTTTTACAAACTGCAATAAAGAGCATGAAATCACTACAGGACTCCGAGTATATTTCAGAGAGTGTTTGAAAAAGAATGAGAAGCTGCCAGCTCTGCAGGCAAAGGATGACATAATTGGGCTCCTGAGCCCCACGGGGTGCCACAGAATGAATATAGTTGGTCAAGGGAGCCGTGGATTCAAAACGGTTGAAAACCTCTGATCTAAGATATTTCCATGTTGTTTGACAGGGATGGGTGAAAAACCCACATTACATTTTAATGGCTTATAGAACCCTGTTTAAAGCTGAAAAACCAATACTCAGCCTAAACAAAAGTCATGCTTTCTGCATCCACCAGTGTTCTGGACACAGAGGCTGCAGGGGCAGCAGATGGGGAACTGGGTCTAGGTCAGAACTTAGAGCTGCTTTCAAAAGATAGGGAAACCATTGCACTTGAGGTGGTTGAACAATAACATCCCAGAACACCAGAGTCTATAAGACCAGAGTCTGAGGAACCAAATGCCTCCCACTGTACACTGACAGTCCAGAGGGCTGGCTCTTCAAGGCTCTGTTCTCACAAGTGGGTGGAGCAAAATCAACCTCAGTCTGCTCCCAGCTTTGGTCAGAACAAGTTAATCACTCAGAGCTGGCCATGTATAATGTCTTGCTCCCGGTTTTTGCTGTAAGTTCCAGCATCAGACCAGAACATGGAAACAAATCTTAAACCAACCAACTAGGACTCAAAATGTGCAGAGCAGAAAACAAACCCAAGACATTTTAACTGCCTAAAGCAGGGGTCAGCAAACGTTTTCAGCAGGGGTCCGGTCCACTGTCCCTCAGACCTTGGGGGGGGGGGGCGTATTATTATTATTATTGGGGGGGGGTGAACAAATTCCTATGCCCCACAAATAACCCAGAGATGGATTTTAAATAAAAGGACACATTCTACTCATGTAAAAACATGCTGATTCCTGGACCGTCCATGGGCCGGATTTAGAAGGCGATTTGATCCGGCCCCCGGGCCTTAGTTTGCCTACCCATGGCCTAAAGTGTCGCTTCACTGGTTAATATACACAAGCTGACCACAGTAGCAGTTTAATCTCAGGCCACATCTGCACTGTACTTTTAAAGGGCTAATTATCAGCCATGGCTTTCTCTAAAGCATCCTGGAAACTATGGTTTGTTAAGAGTGCTGAGAAGGGATTACAGACCTCACAGCTACATTTCCCTGAGTTCCTTAGAAAGAGAGATTGATTGTTAAACCACTATGGAAATTCTAGGCCTGTGATGGGAATAGGGGTCTCCTAGCAGCACTGTTAGAAACTGTACTTCCCCGGGTTCTTTGAGAGAAGTAATGACTGTTTCAAATGCCATCAGAGTGCTTTAAATATATGCTACAGATGAGACCTTACTTCAACTCTGGGGATAGGAAAGTTTTCTCCAACACAAATGAGGGAAGCAAGCTAGCTTGGGGGGGGGGGCAGGGTCAAAGTTTTATCCTCCAGTACCTTGCTACCACTCCTCGTCCCTCAATATCTACCATGTAAGCACCTGCCTCATTTTGCCTAATGCTAGGAATTGACAAGGGACACAGGTGGCGCTGTGGGTTAAACCACAGAGCCTAGGACTTGCCCATCAGAAGGTCAGCGGTTTGAATCCCTGCGACGGGGTGAGTTCCCGTTGCTCAGTCCCTGCTCCTGCCAACATAGCGGTTTGAAAGTGCATCAAAGTGCAAGTAGACAAATAGGTACCACTCCAGCGGGAAGGTAAACGGTGTTTCCATACGCTGCTCTGGTTCGCCAGAAGTGGCTTAGTCATGCTGGCCACATGACCCGGAAGCTGTACGCCGGCTCCCTCGGCCAATAAAGTAAGATGAACGCTGCAACCCCAGAGTCAGTCACGACTGAACCTAATGGTCAGGGGTCCCTTTACCTTTACCTTTAGGAATTGACATGGAACAAACACAAAGTGTGCCACTGAAATAAGTTGCAGACCTAGGTGATCTGGCTGATTAGACTGCTTATTTTGACAGAATAACAGCGGTAGAGCATGTGCCTGCACTGCCCGGGGCGAGCGCACAAGATGCACCCCCAAGGCAGCAGGATGCCCTCCTGCGTGCCACAGTCCAGGGCAGGAGAGGGGTAGGGAAATTGCCACCCATTCTCCTCCTCCTCTCTGCTGCCAGGTCAGGCCTGACCCGGGGGCAGAGCTGTGGCCAGGCATAAGCGCCACAGCCAAGGCACAACTCCTTCTTGCATGGAGCCAGGCTCCGATGAAGAGGACTGCTGTGAGGGCACCTGTTTGTTCCCCCTCACAAAATTGTGCCAAGGGCATGGACCCCATGGACACCCCCCTACACACAAACACATTATGCCGCTGCAGAATAATTCAGCCTCTAAACTGGGTCTGAAATGGATCGATTCTCCTAAACTAGGGATGGAGAACTGTGACTCTCCAGGTATTGTTGGACTTGAAACCCCAGCAGTTCCAGGCAGCATAGTCAATGGTTTAGGATGGTGGGAGTCCCAACAGCCCTTAGATGTTCTCCATTTCTGCTTTAGGTACGGTACATGATATCCTAATGAACGTGACTGCTTCCTCCCAGCAGGAAGAATCAGGATTTATTTTAGTATCTGTAACAAAAAGCACTGAGGCTTTCAGATCAGATCATTATCAACAGCAAGTTAGGAAGGGAGGAGAAGTTAAGTTTGCACTGAACACAAATGGAAGGAAGGAACACAGTGACTCTCTCATTTTCCTATAGCATACTGACGGGTTTCTGAAGTTTTCCATTCATCTAGTACTGAGCAGCAGTGAGGAAGGCAAACACATTCTCCCCCACCCTACCCCGCCAAAAGGCCTGTTAAGTTAAATAATTCATTTCCTTCTCATTCTTCAATCTCCCCAACTCTGGTTGATGTTAAAGCTGAGCAATAAAGGACTGTCTTTTAATGGAGGGAAGTGACTGCCCATTATTCCTGCTCTTTTAACAGAAGGTATTTTGGCTGCTCATGTTCCCACCAGATGGCCATCACTGCTGTTCCTGGAAGTGATACAATTGTACTGATGAAAGTAAAGGGAGTCTTATCTTCCCCAGGTACAGAAAAAAGGCATCTGTGCTAGTGTTTCAAGGCCCCATTGGCTGGTATCTGTGTCATTATGTCACTGTACAAATTACTGATACCATTTTGTGTCATCACCTAGCACTGTTGAAATATGACAGAAGGGCATGTGTGCTGTCTGAGAATGCAAGAATCTGAGAAAGAATAAATTTTACAGCTTGCAATGCTTTGAAAGAGAATATGATGAAAATGATGTATAGATGGTATATTACACCTGTGAAATTAGCTAAAATGTACAAGACAAGTAATAAATGTTGGAAATGTAAAGAAAAGGAAGGAACATTTTATCATATGTGGTGGGAATGTAAGAAAGTAAAAAAAAACTTCTGGGAAATGATATATGAGATGAAAAAGATGTTGAAATATACATTTTTTTAAAAAAACCAGAAGCATTTTTACTTGGTATTATAGATGGGGATATAAATAGGCAAGATGTTAAATTGTTTTTATATGCAACAAAAGTGACAAGAGTATTGTTAGCCCAGAAATGGAAGCAAGAAGAAATTCTGACGAAAGAATGGGAGACAAAATTAATGGACTACGCAGAATTAGATAAAATCACAGGAAGCATTCGAAACCTGCAGGACCAGAGATTCACAGAAGATTGGAAGAAATATACGAATTATTTGAAGAGCAACAGTAATCAACTAATTACACTAGTAGGATTACAAGAATTTTTGTAAGGAAAAATATATGAAATATTACAAAGTATAGAAAGAATAGAGATATTAGTTATGAGATTTAAATGTAATAGTGGAAGTAAGAAATGTATATTAAGTGAATAGATTGGAAAATTTTCAGATGTGATTGATGGAAGTAAAAAAAAATGGTGTAAGACATGAAAGTATGTTTAATTATTGTTGAAAATGATATGTTGAAAATCCCTACCCACCACTGTCACGGGCCCTGGGAAGGTTGCTCAGAAGGAATGTGGCCTTCAGGCTGCAAAAAGTTCCACACTGCTGCTTTTGTTGCTACCTTAATAGTTCCCATTCCAGTGATACAGTAATTCTCAGGCACCCATCCAGCCACATTTTAACTCTGCTTATCTACCTCCTGCTGCTATACGTGGATGTTCTCAGCTAAATTAATATATGTTATAAGGCAATTTAACAACGTGTTTTGTGAGAAGACATGCTTAGGGATTTGCATTTTTGAAGGAAAATATGTTTTAAAAATATTTATAAATATGCACTTGCATTCATTCTTGAAAAGGTTCAAGCAAACAAATGAGTAAAAGGGACAGAAAGGACTTACGGGTGAAGAAACGTGCAAGGGCTATTGACCAGTAATAAAGATCTATCCATGCCTTATACCATCACAAAAACTGTATGATCCGTAATTGGCTGGGCTGGCTCAAGGAGACATGAACAGAGGTGAGGCCACTGACGTAGGGTGATCAAAACCTTCACAATGTGATCAAAGCAGCTTATGGACAATAAAACATAGACTTGTCAAATTGGAAGGGACCTCAAGAGTAATCTAGTCCAAAACCCTGCAATGCAGGAATCTCAGCTAAAGCATCCATGACAGATGGCCACCCAACCTCTGCTTAAAAGCATCCAAGGAAGTAGGTTAACTAGAAACAAGTCCATTTATCCTATGAGTTTGTCTTGGAACTAGAAATGTCCCAGACCCACTGTTAAACACATCCAAGGTCTTTTGCTGATTTACACAAGCTGCTGTTCATTTTATTCTTAGTGGTTTTACATAAGCCACCTTTAGCACCGAAAAATGGAAAGGAGGATGACAAAATTTTAAAGAAATAAATTCATGTAAAACAGAAATTTAAGTGCAGGCATAACATGTAAAAAAATCAAATGGGCAGATTTTAAATCTCCATGAAATCTGGCTGATTGGGATTTGAAAAACAGAATTTGAAATGGAATGAATAACAATGCTATGAACCTTTTGTTTGTTCTTAAGTTCCTTAATTGGTACAGTGAATTTATCCTCTGGTGCTTTCCAGTGCCTGCTTCTCCAAACCAGATGATCTGGCCAAGGCAGCTCTGAACTCTGGAGAAGATTGAGCAAAATAATATGTTTCCCAGAGAATATGTCAACGTCGAGACGCCACCATAGAAGCTGGTTGGACCCTTTCCAGATTCTTTATTCTACCATTTCAGCCTCTAATCAGAACCAGTCAAGGAGAACCTGGCTTCACAGTTCTGCCTCAAATCCCTGGCTTGTGCAAAAATAAAATCCCTTCCGCCTCCCGCTCCGCCCCCCCCCCCCAAAAAAGGAGCAAGCAATTTATTCAGAAGAAAGCAAGCTTTTGGCAGAGAAAATAAACTTCTCCCAGTGAATCAAATGGATTTTTATCAGATCCCATAGGGTGCATTCTCACAAAGCCCTCACGCCATCTCTGAAAGAGGAGACATTACACACACTCCACAAGAAAGCCACAAGCCTCAGGGCTCCTATATCTCTTCAGATAATTATCATGCTTTCGTCCAGGCTGCGGTGCCTGCGGTGCAAAGCCAAGCTCCATAAAAGTAGGATTGGATTGTCTTGTAGGTTCTATTTGGCCATTTTGTTTGCCCTTGGAGTTTGAATAGTGTGCACTCTGGCTCCACTGGTCAGGGAACCCCAAGAATCCCTGAGAACATAGGAAAGCATCTTAGGAAAGGGCTGTGGCTCAGTGGCACAGCATCTGCTTCCATCCAGAAGGTCCAGCTTTCAGCTTTAATCATCTCCGTCCCTGCCTGTAACCCTGGAGAGGCACTACCAATCAGTGCAGACAGTAGTGAGCTACATGGACCACAGGTATAAGGCAGCTTCCTTTGTTCCATATTGAATGAGGCTATTGGTCACTAGCAGCAGCTTTCCAGAGTTTCAGGCAGGAGGCATTGCCAGATCCACTTGAACACGATGGCTAGGTTGCTTGTGGTGGTAAACTCAGGTTCACACTCCAACAAGAGAATATCAGGTAGTTCCTGCTGTGAAAGGACTGGTGGTCTTTAAGTAGGTAGAACTGGTTCAAAAGATGGAAAATACTAAGTTAAAGCTAAAATGAAAAGAAAGAAAGAGGTAAATTGACTAAGTAAATTTTATGTGAAAATAGTTTTGGAAAAGTGCTGCAGTGGATTATATGGAAACTCAGCTAGGGGGATTCGAGGAAGTCATTTAACAATGTTAACAAAAATGGAATTATTATAGTTAGGATAAATGTTTGTTTGTTTGTTTGATGTTTTCTGTTTGATATAAAATTGGAAAATCAATAAAAAAATTGGAAAAAAGAACTGGTTCAAAAGATGGACCAGTGTGTCTAACTCAGCGGCGTAGCGTGAGTTGTCAGCACCCGGGGCAAGGCAAGTAATTTGCGCCCCCTAACCCGGGGCAAGGCAAGTAATTTGCGCCCCCCCAACCCCTAACCTGCCAATCTGAGTCGAGTTGCTGCTGGCGCTGCCGCCCAAACCACGCCGCTTGCCCGGAGGAGGAGGGGGGCAGAGAGGCGAGGAAAATGCAACATGGCCCAGCAGCTGCAGCAGCAGCAGTGGAGGCGGGGCTGTGAGGAGGGGCTGCCTGGCACGTCCTCCGCGGCCCTGACGCGCGGGGCTGAGAGCCGCTGCCTGCCGGACGCCTTCAGCCCGGGCGCGCGCACAGCTCGTCGGTTCCACGAGACATGGGGCTCTGCTACAGCCTGCGCCCGAGGCTCTTCGGCGACTCCGGAGGCAGCGAGCGCGCCCCCCCAGATGTTGCGCCCGGTGCGGCCGGCCCCCCTGGCACCCCCCACGCTACGCCACTGGTCTAACTCAACACAAGGTAGCTCTTTATAACCATAGAATCCCCCTTGCCATCTGCACAAACATTGGAATATACTTTATTTTCATAAGAAAACACCACTTCTTATCTTGATCAGCTAATGATAGTTTCCTTTCACTTTGGGCTTTGAATGCTCATAAATTTGTTTAAAAATGTTCATGTTATTGAATGGCTTTGGGACTGAAATGAATAGTGATGTAATTGGGGATGTTTTACTACTTTGCCTGAGCAGTGCAAACACACAAACCCCACTTGCATTGGAGTTGCATCCTGCATTGCAGTTCCTGCCCCGGACAGGTTGGATTGGAGAACCTTCAAGGTCCCTATGACTGTTAGACAGAAGGCTCAGCCACGCTTCCATTTGGTCTGCGACTTCTAGGCATGGGTCCCTCTTTACTGGTAAATCAAAGCCAACATCAGTTGGGTTTTCTGCAGATTGACATTTGTTCTGATTCAGCAGTAAACAATGGGTTTTGCCAGGGAAATCAGTGGGACAAAAGAAAAATCTCTCAGACCCATGCCTAGAAGTCACAGATCAAATGGAAGAAATTGCAGGATAAGTGCGTGTCAGGGAACTGACATCGGAGCTAGAGGCGGAGGGAAGGCTCTCAAATGATGCTGGAGAAGGGCCCAGCAGGGGGAGAGGCAGCTCAGCAGATGGGGAAGCAAATCAGCGCAACACCAGGGATAAAGGGGGGCAGATGGGGGAATCGGCGAGAGGGCTCCAGGACTCTTCACCGGACACCAGCGGGGAGAGCACGGGTCCTCCGCTACCCACGCCCTCCCTGCGCAGAAGGCTTCCGTGCAGGGAGAGTAGGAGGAGACTTGGCGTCAAACAACTTTTATGTTGGAAAAGGTTTAAGAAACGCCCACTGACGGATACTGCTAGCGACTGAGGCAGCCACGAAGTGAAGGGCTGTCCAGACAGAAAGGTTTAACAAGGCAACATAGCCAGGAGAGGCGGCAACTTACGCACGAGCAACCCATACTCATTACAGTGCGGATGACCCCAGAGAGCACAGCACAGCACCAAACAACTATATTACAAACACACACCCCCCACTCCACACAAACACACTTCTATGCATGCTTTTTTTTTTTTGTTAATAAGAAGTCCTTCATCTGTTAATTAACATGCACAAATTAATAGCTACTAGTCTCACTACAGGGACGCAGGTGGCGCTGTGGTCTAAACCACTGAGCCTAGGGCTTGCTGATCGGAAGGTCGGCAGTTCGAATCCCCGCCATGGGGTGAGCTCCCATTGCTCAGTCCCTGCTCCTGCCAACCTAGCAGTAGTGCAAGTAGATAAATAGGTTCTGCTCCGGCGGGAAGGTAAACGGCATTTCCGTGTACTGCTCTGGTTTCGCCAGAAGTGGCTTAGTCATGCTGGCCACATGATCCGGAAAAATTGTCTGTGGACAAACGTCGGCTCCCTCGGCCAGTAAAGCGAGATGACGCTGCAACCCCAGAGTCGTCTGCGACTGGACTTAACGGTCAGGGGTCCCTTTACCTTTTTTCTTTTTTTAGTCTCACTACACTGTAAAGAGCATTAAGGATGCCATATTTCTCTCACAGATAGTTATTTCATAGGCACACAGAATATAACCATCTGATGAGTGTGCAATGGATCTCTTCAAATACATAATAAT
Organism: Podarcis pityusensis; assembly: GCF_964106645.2. Classification (NCBI taxonomy): domain Eukaryota; kingdom Metazoa; phylum Chordata; class Lepidosauria; order Squamata; family Lacertidae; genus Podarcis; species Podarcis pityusensis. The sequence goes on along the minus strand of NC_138044.1, from coordinate 8,118,259 downwards.
AGACATGCTAAGACTGCCATGTCACAATTGCATAGGCATACCAAGAAAGTGTCAGGAGAATGTTCACTTGGCCATAACTCACTTGGCTCTGTGCCCAAGATTGGCAGCAGGGTAGGATGGGTGTGATTCCTTGTGTTGTCAGTTCAGGAGCAGAACAAGGGGTAGAAGCCAAGTGCCTTGATATGTGTGAGGAAGCCATTTATAGCAGGGGTGGCCAACTCCCAAGAGACTGCGATCAACTCACAAAATTGAAAACTGGCAGTGATCTACCCCTTTGGGGGGAGTTCAAGTCTAAGCTGTTGCCCATTTTTAGGGAGAAAGGGGAACAGACACTCGCTAACAGATCGTTGGGGAAATGAACAGCCTCACTGAGTAAGCTCTGTCTTCTGTTCTGCAGAACGTGCAAGAATGGAGGGTGGGGCGAGGGGGCGGGCTCGATTCTATTTTACCAATGCTAAGGAGAGGGACCCAGAGATCGACTGTGATTGACCAAAACATCCCGGGCATCTACCAGTAGATCGTGAGCGACCTGTTGGATATCCCTGATTTATAGCATAGCATGGGCAGCAGGAGTGGGGTGGCTTTAGGGACAGTTCCATAGAATTCTGAGATTTTGTGGGAACTTAGAGGTTCCTTGTTTATGTAATTTTATTGATGCATTTTAAAAACATATATACATCATAGAATGTTCATCATTACCTCTCACCCTCAGACTTCCCAGTCCATCTCTCCATGACATTCTAGGTAATCTTTTGTCAGCTGCATATTCTATTATTCCACCCATTTTCATCTCAAATATTCCTTTATTTAATGTTTGCTGCTCATATGTTCATTCCTACTTGTAGGTTAAGTTGACTATCACTGTATGCCATTTTCAGCAGTTTGGTGGGTGTCAAGAACCACCGGTACAGCATATTTTGTAAATTTTCCTTAATAAGGTAGCAGGCAGAGAGATTCAGTTTCCCCCCACAGTTTATCCCACACTGACATTTCTATTTTATAACCTATATCTATAGCCCATTTAATCATTGTCGCCTTCACCATTTCCTCTTTAGTCTCCCACCCCTATAACAGTTTATAAATATTATAAATTAGTTTATCATCCTTTTTTCCAAATTCTGAACACGTTTCCCCCAAACCCTTTTCTTTATCTCTTTTAAATAACTCATTCACCTGGAGGTACTGAAACCAAGCTATAGAATAATCTGATACCTCTTCTCTTTTTTCGGATAAACCCTTCCCTCTTTAAACTCTGTAAAATCATTGTAAGTAGCCCATCGGTTTTCCATATTCAACCTTGGGGTTTTTTGTCTCTGAGTTCTTTATGTCTCTGCCAGACAGCGCATATGCTTCTTCTCATAGCATGATTTTGAAATCCTTTGTGTACCCTTGCTTTGTCATAATGCAAATAGGTATGCCATCCAAAGCATAGTATCTAAAATATTGGTATCTCTTAGCTCCATCCATTCTTTCATCTAGCAGAGGCATGCTGCCTCATAGTAAAGTCTAAGATCAGGTAGGGCAAATCTCCATCTTTCTCCTGCGTCTGTCAGGTTTTTGTATTTTATGCAGGATTTCCCCCCATGAAATGAAGTTTGTTACATCTTTTCCCCACTGTTTAAAACAGTTTGGACTATTTATTGTCAGGTGGGATGTGCAAGGGTGAACATCACCCTCCCTCACATACAGCAGCCCCTCGAGTCAGGCTTGACCTGGAGATGGAGCAGCCATGGCTGGGCGTCTTGCACACTGCAGCTGCTCTCCACTGCAGCGGAGCTTCATGCGGGGCAGCCCAGTTGAGGAGAGCGGTGGCAGCTCTCTGCTGCCAACTCTCCACTCTGAGGAAGGTGCCTTGGCCAGAGCCAGGAGCAGATGGGAGCCTGTTGGTGGGGAGCCCTGGTCATGCTCCTCCAGAAAATGTGCTTGGTGGATGGTAGGCTGAGTGGGTCTGGCCAGATTGGGAGGGCATAGTGTGTGTGACGTCATGCACTAACCTTTCCTCGATCATTTTGGTGGCCCATTTATGAATCTTTTCCAACTCCACAATATCATTTACAAAGTTGAGATGACCAGAACTGCACACTGTATTCAAAGAGTAGCCTTAGCACAGGTCTGCATAAATCAGTCATGGACACTCCTTGGCTAAATCAGAATCTATGACTAAGAGCTACATACTAGATTAATTTAATATTCCAAGGCCTTTTTGGGGTCTTGGTTTCCCTCGGCAAGCCTCTCCTGATTACTTCTTTTGAAGGGAAGTTCACTGTCATGGTGCCGCTGGCTTGCAGCTTCTGCCCAATAAAATGTGGGTTGTAGGACCCATATCCTGTTCCATGGAAAACATTAGAAGACATGGAATTATGGTTTATAAGTGAATGCCAACTAGGAAAAAGGGGTTCTGATGCTCTTGGTAACTAACAAATGCCTTGTGCTGTGGCCACTGGCTTAGAATTGCATTCTTTGCTCCTCCTTTCCTAATATAACATATATAAAAGTATGTAATCCTTTCAGTGAACATAAAAAGGGTCGTGCTGGATCAGGCCAAATGCTCATCTAGGGCAGCATCCTGTTCTCATAGTGGCCAACCTGATGCCCCAATGCAAAGCTTTTTTTAAAAGAAGATTAGATTAATTTGTTGATTATAATGGCTCCTAGCCAGGATGCATATATTTTACCTCCACTGTGGGAGGCAACACATCTCTAAATGCCAGTTGCTGGGTATCGTAAGTGGGGAGGGAGCTGTAGCACTCAAGTCCTGCTTGCAGGCTTCCTGGGAGCATCTGATTGGCCACTTTGAGAACAGGATGCTGGTCTAGATGGACACTTTAAAAACATAAATAAAAAGAAACTAAGAATGCTACCTTCCATGGAGACAATATTGGAGTAAGGGAATTGCAGTCTGGAGAAGGCAAGCTGAGAGGACGAAGTAGGAAGTAAAACCACAAGGTTCCTGCCTTTGAAACCTATCCTAACAATATCCAGATAAGTTCCAATAGGCAAGAGGGGAAGACTCAAAAACAGCACTTGTAGACCTTAGAACACTCCAAGCAGCCATTGGAAGGCACAGCACATAGAATGATTCTTACCCCTCCCCAGAGGAGGAGGAGACATGTGGAGGTGGCAGGTGACTCCCTACTGAGGAGAAGAGAGGCAGCAGTGTGTGGAGGAAACAGGGTGTCCCAGGAGATGTGCTGTCTTCCAGGTGCAAAGATTGACAATGTGGCGGAAAAGTTGCCAAGTGTTATCAAGCCCACTGAGCACTACCACTTCCTTCAGATTCGTGTGGGTACAAATGATACTGCCCCACACAGCCTTTAACAGTCCCTGCAGCAAGGGACTATGAGACTCTGGGCATGGAGCTGAAGAGCCTTGGGTGGTGGTCTTTTCATCACTCCTTCCTGTTGAAGGTCATGGCCCAGGAAGAGAGAGGGGCTGTGTTGTGAGGCACCCACTGCATGTCCTGAACCCCACTTGCCAATGCTATAAAGGCATCCAGGAGGACAAGGAGCACAACTTTGAGGCAGTGTGGCATGACAAAAGCCACCTGAACAAATATTAGCCCCTCAACAAACAAACCAAGGTGTTTATCCCCTGAGTACTGCTGGAATTATAAAACTGCCATCCCCAGCAATATAAGAAATGTCATTATGCCAAAAGAATATGAAGAAGTTAGAAGTAACTTATGACTCCGCAGCCCTCCTAAAATCACACCAGCAGCGGTCAATGAGCTGTTTTGGTCACAGAACCATTTGAGCATTTCAACTCTGCGGGAAGGAGTATTCCACATTTGGAATACCGTACAGTGCACAGTCCTGGCCTCTCTACATCAAAACAGGTCTTTGAGACCTGGAAAAGGTGGAGGAAAGAAATCTTACACCTGTTAAGCTCACCTGTTTCTATAATTTGGTGAGATAGGGGTTACAACAGCAACAAAGATCATTATTCATCTAAAGAACAATTGCTATTTCAGGCTCTCACTCTAACCAAACTGCTTTCGGTTTTGGATCAATATTGATCATTTATGGATATTTACTTATTTATCTACTGCTTTTCCACACAAACTGATGTTTTGTGTTGTTGCTCCCTGGAAATTCCTGGTTCATAAGCTGCTTTGGACAAGTGCAATGTACATTGTTCTACAAAATGCAATGTAGATGGACAGTAGTACCAAAAATAAATATGTGATTTTGAAGGAGCCTCAGAATTCATCGGCACATCTAGTGAAAGATAAATCCAAGACTAAGTCCCACTGAAGGCCATTGAATGGGCCTTAGTCATGGCTTATCTAAGCCCCATGGGGGGTACTGGGACCTTGACCAACTGGGGTGGCTTTTTAAGGGAATCTGCCTTTCTCCCTTTTCTCTTGCTGTCTATCACAGCATCCACTTGCATGTATGTTATCGTCTCTCAAGTTGTCCAAAGATTTCATCCATTCCCCACCTATAAATCCTTAACTTCTCAGCTGGCTTCTCTGTCAGCTTCATGGGACAATGAAGCAGAACAGGTGAACATCTAGATGGCACAATTTCCTACCTGCCATGTTGATGAGAATGCTGGCACAAAAAACACAATTATCTAATCTGAGAGCACACCTCACACTGCTTACTGAATGACATCCAGTAATAAGTGGGCAACGGAATCGCGATGGTGCAAAGTTGTTTCTTGCTGTCTCTATGGTAACCCTGCAGAATGTGAGGAAGGGACTAGGAGAATATTAGAATCAGAATCAGATGATGTCATCATGGAAGGTGGAAGAGCAGCCCAGGGGTGAGAAAAGGGTGATCACTTCACCCTTCCTGGTTGACCATTCATCTTCACAAATACTCCCTACACATTTTTAAACATAGTCATTGAATTTTCCTTTGGAGTTTGTTACTATCTTCCATGGAGATGATGTTGGAGAAAGAGAATTGCACTCTAGAGATGGCCAGCCGAGAGGAAGTTGTAGGAAGTACTCAAACCGTATGTTTCCTGCCTTTGTAACTTATCCCCACGATATCAAAATAAGCTCCAGTAGACAAGTGGGGAAGACTCACGAGCAGCAGTTGCAGACCTTAGAGCACTCCAAGCAGGCTTTGGAAGGCACAGTGCATCAAATGATACCTGCCCCTAACAGAGGAGATGAGTGGTGGTGATAGGTGACTTTCTACTGAGGGGAACAGTGGCAGCAATGTGCAGAATAAACAAGATTTCCTGGTAGGTATGCTGTCTTCTAGGTGCAAAGATTCATGATGTGACAGAGAAGTTGCCAAGTCTTATAAAGTCCACTAACCACTAGCCCTTCCTTCTGATTCATCTGGATACAAATAATACTACCACACACAGCCTGGGACTTTGGACAGGAAGCTAAAGAGCCTTGGGGCATAGGTTGTGTTTTTATCACTCCTTCCTGTTTAAGGTCGTGGCCAAAGAAGAGAGAGGAAAATAATTGAGGTAAACCACTGGATGTAAAGGTGGTGTCGTCAGGAAGGGTTTAGCTTCTTGGATCATGGTCTCCACTTCTTTGAGGCAAGGGCTGGGCTGTATTTCACAGTGTGTTTTCTAAGAGACTTGTGAACCCAAAGAGCTTTAAACAAGATCATGAAGGGAGGGAGACTACAGATGACAGAAGAAGTGAAGTGGTGCTCCAGAACCTACTTATGGCCAAGAAACTAGAAGCAGCTAGAGAGAACTACTCATGGTTTCAGTTATCTCTACACAAATGCACAGAGTATGGGAAACAAGCAAGACAAATTGGAGCTTTTAATACAGAATGGCAAATATGACCTGACAGGCATTACCGAAACCTGGTAGGATGAGACCAATGACTAGAATGTAGAAATAGATGGGTAGAACCTGTTCAAAAGGAATAGACCAAACAGGGAAGGATGAGGAATAGCATTATACGTAAAGGAAGTACACTTGTGAAGCAATCCATGAACTGGACCACAGAAAGCAGATTAAGAGTATATTGGTAAAAATTGTAGGAGAAACAACAGAGACCTTACTATGGGTGTCTGCTCTTAACCAGAAAGCTAGACTGAAGACTTGAATGATGCTTTCCTAGAACAGATTACCAAACCCTCAAAACGTAGAGATCTAATAGTCATAGGAGACTTCAACTTCTCTGATATCTGTTGGAACTCAAACTCTTCCAAGAATGCAAGGTCCAAAAATTACTCATAATTTCATTACCCAGAAAGTGGAAGAAACAACAAGGGGATTAACCAGTGCTTTTTTTTTTCTTAAAAAATGTTTAGGGGTACTCTCAGTTTCCTACTCATATTGAAATACTGCCCCTCAATGAGGCCAAACTTAAATTCACAAAATATTTAGGGGTATACGTACCCCTGCATCCCCCCAGAAAAAAAGCACTGGCATTAAGTGTCTTGAACCTGATCCTCTCCAATGGGGGGGATTGATATGAGTGCAAGGACTCAGAAATTTGGGAGGAATTGATCATGTCCTTCTGCAAGGGAAAGCTGAATGTAATTGGACATACATTCTGGACTTTAAGAAGGCTGAAGGAGCTACTAGGTGTGAAGATCCCATGGTCAGAAATACTCAAAGAGGAGTCCAAGATGGATGGGAATTTCTTAAAGGAGAAATATTGAAGGCCCAAATGCAGACCATTCAAAGAAGAAAGAAAAATGCGAGACCCATAAGGAAACCAGTGTGACTGCATAAGGAGCTTACAGATTAGCTGTGGATGTATGAGAAATGGAAGAAAGAGGAAATCACAAAGGAGGAGTTTACAGGGGTAGCCAACATTTGCAGGGTGAAGGTCAGGCTGGCTAAAGCTCAGAATGAGCTCAGGCTTGCAAGAGGTTAAACTATAGAAAAGGTTTCTTTGGCTATGTATGATGTAAGAGGAAGAACAAGCAAATGGTAGGTCCTCTGCATGGAGTACGTGGAACCACTAAACACTTTGCCTCTGTCTTCACCCAAAAAGAAAGTGATGCCCAGCCTGGTGATAACATAATAAATGATGTAAGGAGGGAGCTGCAGCCCTAGATAGGAAAAGAGGTAGTAAAGGAACACCTAGTTAATTTATTTTTTATATAAATTTTATTTATAATTTTTATTGTTAAGAGTTTTTCACATTAACATACACCAAACACAATACATTAAGCATTGTCAAGTCTGCAGGCATGAACGAGAGTTTTCCGATAAGAATTAATGAGCCTCCAGCAGGTTTATAGACCATTTATTTATAATAACACAGAGAGAGCAGCATCGAGCAAACTTCTCTTAAGGCATCAGTTGCCTGAATCTCCTCCCCTTCTGCAGCATGAAGCGTGCCAGTTCCCTGTCCTCCTGCCCCTGTGCTTCCATTGCTCCTTAACTCTTTCCTGCCTTCTAGTCCAAAGGAAGGGAGGAGCATCACCGCAGCTCTCAATGGAAGAGCCTTCCAAATGGTCCCGACCTCCTGGTTGCCTAGCAACATTATCAGGACTGCCTATTTCCTCCAACTGAGAGGCTTCTGAATCTACTATTCTCACTGTTATTGAGAACATTGAAAGAAGGGGCGGCAATTATCCTCTTTCTCCTCTGTTAAAGGCTGCTCTGTCTGGGACTGTCATCCTTCCTGGTCAGTCGGACCAGTCTCTGGCATCCAACACTGGCCAGCCCCTGACAAGCATCAACTTCCCTTACCACCTTCCATGGCCGAAGTAAGCCCTGAACTTCATAATCGATCAGATGCCATTCAAAATGATATTTGAATGACAATGCACATCAACTTTGGAGGGGCCTGGCCCCTTAAATATTTTATGAGGGGGGGTGAAGACCCCAGAGACCCTAAGAGTTGGCTCCTATGAACAGAAATATAGTGTCCAGATCAAGGAAAGTAATAGTATTCTATTCTGCCTTGGTCAGACTACACCTGGAATACTGTATCCGATTCTGGACACCACAGTTTAAGCAGGTTCTTGACAAGCTGGAATTGTGCAGAGAAGGGCAACCAAGATGATCAAGGGTCTGGAAATCAAGCGTTATGAGGAATGCTTGAAGGAGCTGGGTATGTTTAGCCTAGAAAAGAGTGGCACTTGCTTCTAAATAGACATCATGGGATAATGCTGATAGAGAGGATATCATGAGAGTTGAAGAAAGAGACAAAGGAAGCTGATCACAGGCTGGGATGCTCTTTCTGTAACGATTTTGGCACAACAGTAAAATTGTCCAATCAGTTAACCTCTAATTGAAAACACGTGGGAGAGGGAAGATGTGCAGAATTAGCCATCTGGAAAATGGAACAATGTTCAATCATGTGAGGAAGAGCCTCTGCCGCTACATTGCCTCTGAAAGTACAAGAACTGTGGAAACTAGCGCACACAAAACATGCCAAGATTACTGTCTTCAGTTGAATGCAAATCTTTAGATTGCCAACATGATTCAGCTCAAAATACGGAAACTTTGCTTTACTGCTGTCCTCTGGAAAGAAAGATTGATTGATGCCAGCTTTGCAGTACACATGGGGGTTATTGTATATGACAGCCTGCTGAAAGCACTGATCCATATACATTTAAAATGGATAAATAAATAAATTGAGGCACAGACAAATACTCTACTGCTTTTCAGGCCTCATCAGATGGAGTAATGAAGAAAGGGTCTGAAGTCCTATATTGATAGCCAATGGCCTTCTGATACCAAGAAAAATGGTTCCCTGAGAATTTGCATCTCAAGAAGGGGTAACCTTCCTCTGTTTGAATGGAAACAAGGACTTAAACAAGTGCCTTTCAAAAAACAAAATTGGAACACTGCTCTAATGCAAGCAAATGTCTGTTTTCCTCTCCTTTCTCAGTAAGAGCAAATCATGGAACTGGCTGCTGAAATAGTTTCCCAGAGAAAAGGGGAAAGCTGAGGCATTTATCTTCTTGAGTACGTTTCCAGGAGGAGTGAGAATCAGTGCCTGATTTACAGCTGTCCCAGAACAATCTGTGCCAATATCCTCAGGCAGCCAGCACAGTATGGCAAAAATGCTGCAGTTTCCCAGAGCCAGCTACCAATCTGTCTATTCTCTCTCTTTCTCTCTCTCTCTCTAATGTATACCAGAGGTTGCCTGTATAAACTGTTTCCATTCCCAGCCATTTGGATTTCTTTTTCTTTCTTCTTTCAGTTTTGGGGAGTCCCATGAGCCAGTAAGCCAAATGGTCAGGGATGATGGGAGTTGCAGTCCAAAACACCAGGAGGTCACCCTGTTTGAAAAGGCTGTTTGGAAGGGTATCGTTAATGACATGGAGCAACTCAAGTAACAACAGTGATGATGCCAAGCAAAACAAGGGACCACCTTCATTTCCTGATTGGAAGCCATCTCTAACATTCTGGTGATAAAGCTGCACTGAAATTGTGAAGGAATGGAACTTTCAGCCATTATTGTGTTTAGTTTTTGGAATTGGGACCTGAGCTTGAAATGTTTGCTTTTGTTTTAAAGGTTCTCCTGCATAGGCTCATAGGAAGGTTAAAATAATTAGAGGTTGTTTTCCTCAGGAAGCTCTGCGCTGGTGGATCAAAAGCTTAAAAGGGCATGTATTGCTCAATAAGTTTTGCACAGGGGAATTAAAAGTACAATGGCTCAGTCAGTAGAGCATGAGACTCTTTAATCCCAAGGTTGTGGTTTGAGTCCAACATTGGGCAAAAGATACCTGCATTGTAGAGTGTTGGACTAGATGAGCCTCATGGTTTCTTCCAACTACAGTTGTATGATTCTATGATATCCAAGGAACCTGCTAATGAAGAATGGACCCTACTCTCCTTATAACCTGCTAAAATGTTAAGAAGCGGCATGGAAGTCTTGTTAGCTGTGGATTCAGAGAGTGCTGGAGCCAAGGACAACAGGAGAGAAAGGGGACTGAAAACACTTGAACTGCAGCACTAGGAAATGTTGAGAGAGGCACTAGCAGAAGCCCAGAAACTGAAATGGTATAAATTCATTAGGAAACAATGTGTTGTTGTTTAGCCGTTTAGTCGTGTCCGACTCTTCGTGACCCCCTGGACCAGAGCACGCCAGGCACTCCTGTCTTCCACTGCCTCCCACAGTTTGGTCAAACTCATTTTAGTTTAGCTTTGATAACACTGTCCAACTATCTTGTCCTCTGTCATCCCCTTCTCCTTGCACCCTCCATCTTTCCCAACATCAGGGTCTTTTCCAGGGATTCTTCTCTTCTCATGAGGTGGCCAAAGTATTGGAGCCCCTTCATGGATCACTGCCTTGCCGTGGTGAAGGGGCTTGAATAACTCAGAGAAGCTATGAGCTATGCCATTCAGGGCCACCCAAGATGGACAGGTCATAGCAGAGAGTTTTGACCAAACATGATCCACCTGGAGCAGGAACCAGCAAGCCACTCCAGTATCCCTGCCAAGAAAACTCCATGGGCAAAGACAACAGGAAACCAATGTACAATAGGTATAACTGGAGAGGTTTATTTAATTTTTATTTGCTTTTAATGGTAATTTCTTAAACTGGATATTTAAAAAAATAAAAATCCCCCAAAACTGTTTTAACTTGTTGGCTTTCTAAGCACTAAAAGCATTATTTGCTTCAGGGAAAATTGTGTCTGTGACCTTATTGTTCATCCCATCTAAATGCAGTACCACTATATTCAGTATAGGGCAGGGGTCGGCAACCTAAGGCTCATGGGCTGGAAGTGGCCCATGGAGACCATTTAACTGGCCCATCAGCCACCCCCAAACCGAGCCATCCGTTTGGAGAGTCCCAGTGCGGCGTGGCGCAGGGACTCTCTTCTGCAGCTCCAGAAATCGCTTCTGCACATGCCCAAATGCTGAAAATTGCTTCTGCACAGGCATGATTTTTGGCATCTGTACATGCACAGAAGCAATTTCCGGCACCATGGACATGCGCAGACATGATTTCTGGCATCGTGCTGCGCTGGTTTGGCCCACGGAGGATCTCCACGGGAGTGATCCCGCCCATGCCCGGTAAGCCTTGCCGACCCCTGGTATAGGGAGTAGAGTAGACTGAACAAGTTAAGGTTCAGAAAGTTGAAGGGCTAAAGAAGAAAAAAGATTCAGTTGGTGGAAGTGGTGAATTCAAGATGGAGGGATCCGTCGTTGGCTGGTTTGGTTTGCCATTCAACCTTTTCACAGTGCAGGTTACTGGTCATATAATCACAGTTCATTGAACTGAAGTTATCAATGGCATAGAATTTCACATGTGGAGAGATTGGAATGGTTTGTAGGTTCTGTAAGGGATATGAAAGTTGTCAGTTTGGCTGGGATAAAGATATCACAGCATCAAACTGAGGGAGAAAGCATCAGATCTTGGCAAGACAGGACCCAGAAACAAGGAAGTTGAAGGAAGTGTGAGACTTAGAGGGAGAAGATAGAAAGTGGAACAAGAAAAAGGGCATAAGAGAGAACTGAAACAAAAGAAGAGCATAACCAGAGTTAAAGCTCTTGTTCTTGATAAACAGATGACTAAATTTCTTTGTATCAAGCGTATTTTGTGTGTTAACTTTCCTGTTTTTCCAATTGCTCAAATGTTTGTGAACAAAGTTTGTATAGAAAAATTGTCCACAGATTTCCACCGTTGAATAACAATTTGATGAGCAGCAACTAAAAGAAATAACAGTAAGTTGTTGGATGCAATGTCTGTTTCACAAAACAAGGAAAGTAAAAATACAGGTATGTAATATGGTTTTCTCAGTAATTTTAAGTAATTATTGATGAACTAAGATCCAGAATTTCTGCACCAGCGCAATCCTACCAAAGGTGGAAAAAAGTATGTCCGCATAATATTGCACCCTCTCCAGAAGTAACAACTGACAGAAAATATAACTGGGTCAAGGTTCTATATAGAGCAACATTTTGAGGGATACTTCACAGATAATTGCCAAAAAGGGTTTAAGGGTTTTCTAATCTCATCTTTTGTCCCCCATCCCTATTCTGCAGGATTTAATATCCCAGACAATTTAGATTATGGAGGGTGCAATCCTATATTCCAAGTCAGTCCCTTTGAATTCTATTTTGGCTTATATCTGAGTAAATATGAACAGGATTTCACTGTACATGCAGTGAACATTGCTGATTAAATTGTCAGAGGAAACATCACCACCATCACCATCTAGATTGATCCTCTGCTAATGAAATCAACAGGAGAGAAATGCCATATTCTGAAGGGAAAGTTTACTTCACCCAGTGCTCCACGATCAAGATCACAGAGGCAAAGTGTGGGGATTCTGCCCAACCTGCAGAGCCATTAGTTATATATATAAAAGGCTGGGAGTGGGAGTCACGTTGCAAGGAGGAGTAAAAAGGGGGGGAAAGTGGTCAAGTGAGAGGTGGATGCTTGGCAGGTTTGGAGGACAAGTGTTTTCAACAGGCCACGCAGGTCAGAGCTATGCCAGGATTCCCAAGAAAAGAGGGAGTAGCTGCAGAGACTGGAATTTGGCCTTTGACAGAAAATGGGAGTTCCAGATAGCTTGTGTTCTCAGCCATCCTTACAGCATGTTGAATCGTGTTTGGCTTTTTGATTGGAAGACCGGCTTAAATTATATATATCTAATATTTAGTATGCATTCTCTTTGCACTCAGAACAGTTGAAATATTTATAAACATTCCATAACGCCTCAGTAACCAAGCCAATGGCTACAAAGTACTAATGTATAGCCAACTGAAGCTAAAGCCTGCAGAGGTTCTAAAGACTGCAGGATCTGTTAATCTCACCTCCCCTTAACAACAGCAACAGCAGCAACAGGACTCCCATTTATGTGATTGGGGTAGGATGCAACCTCTCAAGCTATGTTCCTCTTCCTCATTAAAAATTTATATGTTTCATCCTTTATTTGCTACCCTTGTCAGCTTTCTGTGAACAGAATGGTGCTCTGGGTTTGGCATCGCAATAGATGGTGGCTTTGCTTATCTCATTATTCCAGAATGCTGCATGCTACATTATTTTCTGCCAAACCCAGGTTTGAAAACTTGTGGTCTGGCCACCTTTGTACAGGAAGTGGCAGCAAAACAGCCTGTGGGTTTTCCTTTGTGGTGTTTGTGGTTCAATTTCTCACACAACAAACAGCTCCTAAATGTTTCACTCTTTTGGGTGAAGTCATTTTCTGCCTGCTCTGTGGAGCAAGTTTGGCTAAATTATTCTTGTCGGTGACCATGGGAGGTCATTTGATATTGAAGTGTTACATTTATATCCCACCTTTCCTCCACAAGTAGGATTGTGAGGTAGGATTGGCTGAGATACCATGGCTGTCCCAGGTCACCTAGTGAGTTTTATTAGATCCTAGTCCAGTACTCTAACCTACTTATGATAATTTCAAGGACAGATTTCTGTAATGTGTTGTATGTGGGGCTGCCTCTGATTACAGTCATACTTTGGTTGTCGAATGCTCAGGAACTCGGACGTTTTGGCTCCCGGACACCGCAAATCCAGAAGTGATTGTTCTGGTTTGCAAACATTATTTTGGAACCCAAATGTCCGACCGGGTTTCCACGGCTTCTGATTGGCTGCAGGAGCAATTTGGTTTTTGAACGTTTTGGAAGTCGAACTGTATGGTTGAGAAACTTCAGCTGGTGCAGATTCAATGAGTAGGTGGCTGACTGGCACAAGATATTGCACCAATCCTGGTCTGACTGCAATGGCTGCCAAGCACTTTCTGGGCCCAATTCAAAGTGCTGGTTTTGCCCTATACAGTGGTACCTCGGGTTAAGTACTTAATTCGTTCCGGCGGTCCGTTCTTAACCTGAAACTGTTCTTAGTCTGAAGCACCACTTTAGCTAATGGGGCCTCCCGCTGCCACCGGAGCATGATTTCTGTTCTCATCCTGAAGCAAAGTTCTTAACCTGAGGTACTATTTCTGAGTTAGCAGAGTCGGTAACCTGAAGCACATGTAACCTGAAGCATATGTAACCTGAGGTACCACTGTAAAGTCTTACAAGGCTCAAGACCACAATACCTCAGGGACCTTCTTCCATATGAATCTTCCTGAGGCCTTCAGATGATGTGTGCCTCTGCTATGAATGGTCCAGAGCAGGGGTTGGTAAAGTTTTTGTGGCTTGGGCCGGTTCACAGTCCCACAGATGCCACGGTGGGCCAGAGTGTGTGTTTTTTATGTGTGTACACGCACACACGCATGCACAAATGCTATTTCCGGTGCTCTTTCTGGCGCTGAGGAGGCGTGCGCAGCTTCCCATTGGCTGCAGGATCTTCCTGCAGCCAATGGGAAACCGGCCAGCGTCATGGAAGGCGGCCCCCGCTCTGTTCCGTGCTGGTTTAGCGCAGCGCATGGGAGCCGACCGAGCAGGAGGTGGGGGTCGCTGAGCGGGCAGCAGAGGTCCATGGGCCAGTTTAACAACCCCCATGGGCTGCTTGTGGCCCATGGGCCTTAGGATGCTGACCCCTGGTCCAGAGGGTAGCAACAGAAGAATGGGCCTTTTCTGTGGTGGCTCCCCTTTTGTGGAATGCTCTCCTGAGAGAGGTTCAACTTGTACCTTCAGTACATATCTTTAGGCACCAGGCAGAAACATTCCTTTTCTCCTAGGCCTTTGGGTAATTAAACAATCCTTTCTTTTTAATTGTGGGGGTATTGTTTCTGTTTGTTACTATGTTAAAGATTTGTGTGTAAACTGCCCCGTGATCCTCAGGTGAATGGCAGTATAGAAATTTTATTAATAATATTAAGCATAATGATATTTAACATTTATATATCATCATTTTCCTACATGGCTTACAAAAAACAATTGAAAATGTACACAGGAATACACCAATAAAATAAAAAAGGTGGGCATATAATTTTTCGAAATATAGATAAAAGCAGTTTTAAAATAATGTATGCACGTAACAAGAGCACATGTCTAGGTTCACTTGTCCAATCAAGAAAGGCCAAAGACACTGTCTCACACAGGTACAGTAATCTGTCAAATGGTAGAAGAAGTGGGTTGGGTTGCGGAGCCCCAGTCTACAAAAGAACCATTAAAGTCTGTTCCATATAAAAATATCTTTGAATAAGTAACATCCTGACTCCTCCCTGGAAACTACTGTGACTGATTTACTGTTAGTGCTGGGCAACCCCCTTTTCCAACATGCAGCCTGTTTATTCTGGCAGCGGAAAGAGGCAATTGATTCCACATGAACACCGTTTTGGGTTCTCCTTTGAAGTAACCCTTGAAAAGCTGTTCCTTCACTAACAGGGCAGCAGCAAGCCATGTTACATTCAAAGCAAATTCATCCTAGTTGCCCTGTGGGAGTGGGTGACCTCAGACCCAAGTGCCAATGTTGTCCTCCAGTCCTTTCTGTCCAGCCCTGACACCACTCACTGACCCTGCTTTGCACTCCTTCAGGTCACTTCTCTCACCTGGATCACCCTACCCCAGAGACAGAAGGAGAGAAATAGCACGAACGTGCCTTGTTTTCCAAAACCTGAGCAAACCTATGGCAGCCACAGAAACCACATCCACAACTCTGGATATAACTTATCCTAGAAGAAGAAGAAGAAGAGTTTGGATTTGATAGCCCGCCTTTCATTTTTTTTTTTAAAATAGTTTTTATTACATTTTTTCCAGATAGAAATACAAAATCAGATATACAAAGAAATAACAGAAGAGAAAAAAGAAAGAAAAAGAAAATCATCTTTTCAAAGCATTTTTCCATAACCAACCGGACTTCCCCACGTCTCCCTCACCGTGCGTTCTTTACAATAAAATTTTTCAGCAAATTATAACCTTATTTCATGTATTCTTTTGTTCTTTCAAATACTTGTAGTTTACGTTTAAAATACTTATTGTCAATTTACACTAATAACATATATAATATTCTTTTAAACATTAGTCCTTTCATTAATATAACTTAATTTTCCATACCTTAATCTTATTGCTGGAGCTGAATTTCCCTAATCATGCGAATTCTTAACATTCATATAACTTATAAAATTTTTGTAAATAATCTTTAAATTTTTTCCAATCCTCCTCCATTGCTTCTTCTCCCAAATCTCGGATCCTGGCAGTCATTTCGGCCAGTTCCATGTAGTCCATCAATTGCGTCTGCCACTCTTCCAGTGTGGGTAAATCTTGAGTCTTCCAGTATTTTGCGATGAGAATTCTTGCTGCTGTAGTTGCATACATAAAAAAAGTTCTATCCTTCTTTAACACCTTCTGGCCGACAATGCCCAGTAGGAAGGCCTCTGGTTTCTTGGGAAAGGTGTACTTAAACACCTTTTTTAACTCATTATAGATCCTTTCCCAGAAGGCCTTCACTTTTGGGCAAGTCCACCAGAGGTGAAAGAATGTCCCTTCAGCCTCCTTACATTTCCAACATTTATTATCAGACAAATGATATATCTTAGCCAACTTGACTGGGGTCATGTACCACCTGTATATCATTTTCATAATATTCTCTTTCAAGGCATTACATGCCGTGAATTTCACGCCAGTGGTCCATAACCTTTCCCAGTCTTCAAACATAATGTTGTACCCAATGTCCTGAGCCCATTTTATCATTGCTGATTTGACTGTCTCATCCTGAGTGTTCCATTTAAGCAGCAAGTTATACATTCTCGAAAGTACCTTGGTCTTTGGTTCCAACAATTCTGTCTCTAGTTTCGATTTTTCCACCTGGAAACCTGTTTTTTTGTCCAACTTAAAAACCTCATGAATTTGAGCATAGTGAAGCCAATTTTGCACCTTATCCTTTAATTTTTCATAACTCTGCAACCTCCAAGGTTCTCCTACTTTTTCTATAATTTCCCCATATTTCAGCCAACCAACCTCCATATTGGGTTTTTTCCGGGCCTTGGCCTCTGCTGGTGAAAGCCACCTCGGAGTCTTACCTTCTAATAAGTCCTTGTATTTTGTCCAGACCATAAATATTGATTTTCTGACAATATGATTTTTGAACATTTTATGAACCTTTGCCTTGTCGTACCACAAATATGCATGCCAACCAAAAGCATTATCAAACCCTTCCAGATCTAGGACATCAGTGTTCTCAAGAAGTAACCAATCCTTCATCCAGCAGAAGGCCGCAGCTTCATAATATAATCTCAGGTCCGGCAGGGCAAACCCCCCTCTTTCTTTCGAATCAGTTAATATTTTAAACTTTATCCGGGGCTTTTTGCCCTGCCAAACAAACTTGGATATATCCTTCTGCCACTTTCCAAAACATTCCACTCTGTCCACAATCTGTAGGGTTTGAAACAGAAATAACATTTTCGGCAATACATTCATTTTTATAGCTGCAATTCGACCCAACAAGGAAAGTTTCAATCTTGACCAAATTTCCAAATCTTTTTTTATTTCCGACCAACATTTTTCATAATTGTCTTTAAATAAATTCAAATTTTTAGCAGACAAGTGAACCCCTAGGTATTTCACTTTTTTTACCACACTTAGTTCTGTCTCCTTCTGAAACCCATCTATTTCTGAAGATGTCAAGTTTTTACCCAAAACCTTGGTTTTTTGCTTATTCAACTTAAATCCCGCCACCCGACCAAACTCATGAATCAGTTCTAATACTCTTTTTGTACTAGATTCTGGCTCCTGTAATGTTAAAACCAAATCATCTGCAAATGCTTTCAGTTTATATTGTTTCGCTCCGACCTGTATTCCTTGTATCAACCGGTCCTCCCTAATCATGTTCAATAGCACCTCCAGGACTGAAATAAATAAAAGAGGGGATAGGGGGCACCCTTGTCGTGTCCCTTTTTCAATTTTGAACTCATCTGTCACCACATTGTTCACTATCAGTTTAGCTTTTTGCTCAGAATAAATTGCTTCTATTCCATTTTCAAACCCCCGTCCCACTCCCATCCCTTCCAAGTTTCTCTTCATAAACATCCAAGAAATGTTATCAAAGGCCTTCTCCGCGTCAATAAAAATTAACGCAGCTTTCGTATTGATATTAGTTTGTAAAAGTTCCAAAATATCAATAATGTTCCTGGTATTATCAAACAGATGTCTCCCTGGGAGAAAGCCTGCCTGGTCCTTGTGAATTACTTCATTAAGTATTTTTTTAAGTCTACTTGCCAAAATATCAGCAAAAATTTTGTAATCCACATTTAGGAGTGAGATGGGACGGTAGTTCTTAAGCTGAGTCTTTTCAGATTCCAGTTTAGGTATCAATGTGATGAAAGCTTCTTTCCACGTTTCCGGTGCCCTCCTCCCCTCCATAATCTGATTACAAACCTCCATTAGTGGTTGTATCAAATAGTCTTTTAATGTCTTATAATACTTGGAGGTAAGTCCATCTGGGCCTGGAGATTTGCCTAGTTGCATATTCTGGATGGCACCCTCTATTTCCTGTTGTGTTATTCTATAATTCAAGATTGTCCTCTTCTCCTGAGATAGTTTTGGTAGACCATTAACTTTTAAAAATTGGTCTATCTCAGACACTTCCTGAGGCCCTTGTGTGTAAAGTTTTTTGAAGTATTTCTGGAAACACTTTCTAATTTCTTCTGGTTTCTGAATATTTCTCCCTTCCACCTCTAGATTAGTAACAAAGTTCAATTTTTGTCTCTTTTTCAACTGCCATGCTAGCAGTTTTCCACATTTATTCGCCGATTCAAATGATCTTTGTTTCATTTGTTTAATTTTCCATTCCACTTCTTGGTTTATCAATTTCGCATATTGAGCTTGGTGGAATTTGATTTCTCTTAAAACCTCTTTTGATTTTGGTTTTAGTCTCAGTTTTTTCTCTCCTTCTCTTATCTTCTCTAATATCCTGTCCTTTTTTCCATTCCAAAGTTTTTTCTTGATTGTGTTCTGTTGTATCAGAAACCCTCTCATTACTGCTTTACTTGCGTCCCAGATTGTTCTCTTTTCCACCGAAGTGTTCAAATTGATTTCAAAATAATCTTTTAAAGTTTTTTGGGCCTTCTTCACAATCTCCTGATCTCTTAATAGGGTGTCATTCATTTTCCATCTGAAAGAACCGGTTGGAGTAAGTCTCAATTCCACTTTCAAAGCATTATGGTCGGAGCAAGTCTTTGGGCAGATTTCCACTTTTCTGATCTTGGGTGCCAGTCCTCTAGTTGTCCATATTTGGTCGATTCTTGTCCATGACAGGTGGGCCTCAGAAAAGAATGTTCCTTCTTTCACTCCCTTTAAGGAGTCTCAAAGCGGCTAACATTCTCCTTTCCCTTCCTCCCCCACAACAAACACTCTGCGAGGTGAGTGGGGCTGAGAGACTTCAGAGAAGTGTGACTGGCCCAAGGTCACCCAGCAGCTGCATGTGGAGGAGCAGAGACACAAACCCGGTTCCCCAGATTACGAGACTACCGCTCTTAACCACTACACCACACTGGCTCTCATCCTAGGCTTAATGTGATATATGTGTACTGCAAGAACACCACGTGAATGTTTTTCTTACCTGAAGCTTTCGTCGTCGTCATCCCCCGCCCCATAATAGAACTTGGTCCATTCTGAATGCTGAAAGATTCAGGAAAGAAAAAAGAAACAACTTCACAGAATGCATAGTTAGACTATGGGATTCCTTCACCCAAAAAACGTAGTGAAAGTTGGAGGTTGGAGAATTCCAATGGAAATGGAAATGGGAGATGAGCTTGCGTTCACTTACTGCATTGAACTGCAGGTGGTTTAATTAGATGACCCTTGCGGTCCCTTTTAGCTCTATAGTTCTATTATTCTGCACACGCGACATCACGTAAGGACTGCACACGGGTGGCATCCCGTATGGACTACACACACACGGCATATCTTGCAAAAGCACACACGTGGCATCCCATATGATGATGATAATAATAATAATAATAATAATAATAATAATAATAATAATTTATTATTTGTACCCCACCCATCTGGCTGGGTTTCCCCAGCCACTCTGGGCGGCTTCCATAGAAACCAAAAATACACTAAAATATCACAGATTAAAAACTTCCCTGAACAGGGCTGCCTTAAGATGTCTTCTGAATGTCAGGTAGTTATTTATCGCTTTGACATCTGATGGGAGGGCGTTCCACAGGGCGGGCACCACTACCGAGAAGGCCCTCTGCCTGGTTCCATGTAGCTTTGCTTCTCGCAATGAGGGAACCGCCAGAAGGCCCTTGGCGCTGGACCTCAGCGTCCGGGCAGAATGATGGGGGTGGAGACACTCCTTCAGGTATACTGGGCCAAGGCCGTTTAGGGCTTTAAAGGTCAACACCAGCACTTTGAATTGTGCTCGGAAACATACTGGGAGCCAATGTAGGTCTTTCAAGACCGGTGTTATGTGGTCTCGGCGGCCGCCCCCAGTCACCAGTCTAGCTGCTGCATTCTGGATTAGTTGTAGTTTCCGAGTCACCTTCAAAGGTAGCCCCACGTAGAGCGCATTGCAGTAGTCCAAGCGGGAGATAACTAGAGCATGCACCACTCTGGCAAGACAGTCCGCGGGCAGGTAGGGTCTCAGCCTGCGTACCAGGTGGAGTTGGTAGACAGCTGCCCTGGATACAGAATTGACCTGCGCCTCCATGGACAGCTGTGAGTCCAAAATGACTCCCAGGCTGCGCACCTGGTCCTTCAGGGGCACAGTTACCCTATTCAGGACCAGGGAGTCCTCCACACCAGCCCACCCCCTGTCCCCCAAAAACAGTACTTCTGTCTTGTCAGGATTCAACTTCAATCCATTAGCCGCCATCCATCCTCGAACCGCCTCCAGGCACTCACACAGGACCTTCACCGCCTTCACTGGTTCTGATTTGAAAGAGAGGTAGAGCTGGGTATCATCTGCATATTGATGGACACCCAGTCCAAACCCCCTGATGATCTCTCCCAGCGGCTTCATATAGATGTTTAAAAGCATGGGGGAGAGGACGGAACCCTGCGGCACCCCACAAGTGAGAGCCCAGGGGTCTGAACACTCACCCCCCCCCCACTTTCTGAACACGGGCCCAGGAGGAAGGAGCGAAAGCACTGTATAACAGTGCCCCCAGCTCCCAGCCCCTCTAGACGGTCCAGAAGGATGTTATGGTCGATTGTATCAAAGGCCGCTGAGAGATCCAGCAGAACTAGGAAACAACTCTCACCTTTGTCCCTAGCTCGCCGGAAATCATCAACCAGCGCGACCAAGGCAGTTTCAGTCCCATGATGAGGCCTGAATCCCGATTGGAAGGGATCCAAATGGTCCGCATCCTCCAGGCGTGCCTGGAGTTGTTCAGCAACCACGCGCTCAATCACCTTGCCCAAGAATGGAAGATTTGAGACTGGGCGATAGTTGGCCATACTGGCCGGGTCTAAAGATGGTTTTTTAAGAAGCGGTTTAATGACCGCCTCTTTCAGCGGATCTGGGAATGTTCCCTCACAGAGGGAAGCATTCACCACCCCGCAGAGCCCATCGCCCAGCCCTTCCCGGCTTGCTTTTATTAGCCAGGATGGGCAAGGATCAAGGAGACAGGTGGTTGGTTTCACGTGTCCAAGCAGCCTGTCCACATCCTCGGGGGTAACGGATTGAAATTGATTCCATGCAACTTGACCAGACAGAGCTCTAGCACTCTCCCACCCCAGCCCTGCTCCCACGGTGGTGTCTAGCTCCTTCCGAATATGAGTGATTTTATCTTGGGGTCTTTACAAGGCCCCGGTGGTAAAGGTGGTTCCGTTAAATTGCGAACCACCTGAAAGAGTCTCCTGCTACTATTTTCTGCAGATGCAATAGAGGCGGTGAAGAAAGTCTTCTTCGCCGTCGCTATCGCCACTTGGTAGGATCGACGTTGAGCCCTAACCTGTGTCCGGTCAGATTCGGAGTGAGTTTTCTGCCACCGACGCTCTAGCCGTCTCAGCGATTGTTTCATCGCCCTCAGCTCCGAAGAAAACCACGGGGCTGTCCGGGCTCCATGCAATCGGAGAGGGCGCTTCGGAGCCAGACAGTCGATAACTCCGCATTCCAGCGGGCCACCAGGGAATCAGCTGAAAGGCCATCAACATGGGATAAAGCATCCCCCACCACTCTCTGGAAACCATTTGGATCCATTAAGTGGCGGGGGCGGACCATCCGAATTGGTCCCACCTCCCTGCAGAGGGGAAGGGTCGCTGAGAAGTCCAGTTGCACCAGGAAGTGATCTGACCATGGCACTTCTTTTGTTTCACTTTTACTTAGTGTCAGATCACCACGTCACTAGAGGTGAACACCAGGTCTAAGGCATGTCCCTGACTATGAGTTGGGCCAAACTTATTCAGGGACAGCCCCATGGAGGCCATGCTTTCCACGAAGTCCCAAGCAGACCCTTGTAAGGTCGTGTCGGCATGGATGTTAAAATCCCCTAGGACAACCAAACTAGGTGTCTCCAGGAGAAAATCCGCCACGACCTGAAGCAGCTCGGACAGGGAATCCTTGGTGCAGCGGGGAGGTCGGTACACCAAAAGGAATCCTATACTGCCCCTATTGCCCAACTTCCAGAACATGCACTCAGAAAACTGGATCTTCCCAGTAGGACGCCTGGTGCAAGCTAGTGACTTCCTAAAAATCACTGCAACCCCCCCTCCCCGCCCACATGACCTGGGTTGCTGTGTGTAAGAGAAACCTGGTGGGCAAGCAGCGGCAAGGACAGGCCCATCTGCTTCCTCCAACCAGGTCTCTGTCACACATGCCAGGTCAAATCCTCCATCCACAATCAGGTCGTGGATGGCAGTGGTTTTATTCATCATTGACCTGGCATTACACAGCAACACCTTCAGATCATGTGGGTTTCCCCTGTTGATTCCAGTATCCATCCGGTCAAGGCCAGACCCAGAGGCAGGGATAGTCTTCAAACAACAACTAAACCTGCCTCCTCGGTAATGACATGGTCTGTTCTTAGCTTAACTCCTCCTCCTGCCCATGATCACCGAGATCAGATGTCCCAGTGCTTCCCCCCTGTGGAACTTGTCCCAGCCATCGTGTTGGCTGGGGCCCCACTCCCAGGCAGCCCTGATCCCGCCCCTTAAAAACAAAACACAAACTATACAGAACTAATAAAACAACAACAACAACAAAAAAGGAGCAAAACAATTATACTAAAATTAATCCCCAACCAAATATCCATCCCACCCCCAACAAAGGAAAAAAGGAAAAAAAGAAATAAAAATTTAAATTGCCACCGACTGCTTGAGGACATTTTAAAGCACATTAACCACCTGGAACAGGGAAGCAATGGCAGAACACTTCCCACACTTCCCCAAAAGTTTGTTCCAAATAAGGGCCTGGGCCACGCCCCCTGAGCCACGCCCCCTGGGCCAGTTGGAGACGGCCTTGGAAGGGAGCAGGCCCTGCAGTCCTCCCCACAGCCGATGGTCTGTACAGGCTGCATCGCGTATGGAGGGTGCACACTTCCGTATCACTTCCGGACTCAGCACGTGTGGCATACCATACGGACTGTTCACGCTCGCTATTTCATAAGGACTGTGTATATGCGCAATGCTGTACGGACGGCAAACACGCAGCATCCCGTACAGACTGTGCACGGGTGGTATACCTTACAAAGGTGCACGAATGGCATTCGGTACGGACTGCGCATGTGCAGCATACCGTCCAACTGCACACATGCTGTATACTGTGGAACTGCACAAGCATGGCATTCTGTATGGAGTGTGCACGCTTGGCATCACTTCCGGACTGAGCACGCGTGGAATACTGTACGGACTGCTCTCACTCAGCATTTTGTAAGGACTGCGTACGTGCGGAATATTGTACGGACTGGACAAACACAGCATCCCGCACGAACTGCACATGCATGGCATACCTTGCAACAGTGCACGCGCTGCATTCCGTACAGATTGCGCAAGTACGGCATACTGTCCAACTCACACACGCGGTATACCATGGAACTTCGCAAGCGCAGCATCGTGCATGGAGTGTGCACACATGGCATCACTTCGGGACTCAGCACGCGTGACATACGGTACGGACTGCTCACACTTGCCATTTCGTAAGGACTGCATACGTGTGGAATCCTATACGGACTGCACACATGCAGCATCCCCTACGGACTGTGCAGGCGTGGCATACCATCCAATTGCACACACAAGGTATACCGCTGAACTGCACAAGTGCGGAATCCTGTATGGAGTGTGCACAAGTGCATCCCTGACGGACTGCGCAGGCGTGGCATACTGTGCAAATGTGCACACGCGGTATACCGTGGAACTGCGCAAACGCGGCATCGTGCATGGATGTGCGCACGTGGCATCACTTCCGGACAGTACGCGTGGCATACCATACGGACTGGGCATGCTCGCCATTTCATAAGGACCGCTTACTTGCGGAATCCTGTATGGACTGCACAGGAACGGCATACTGTCCAACTGAGCACACGTGGTATACCTGGGAACTGCACAAGAGTGGCATCGTGCATGGAGTGTGCACACATGGCATCACTTCCGGACTCAGCACGTGTGGCAAACCGTACGGACTGCTGACGCTCGCCATTTCATAAGGACTACATACGTACAGAATTCTGTACGGACGACGCACACGCGTTATCCCGCACATACGCAGTCCTTACAAAATGGGGAGCGTGCAGAGTCCAGAAATGATGCCATGTGTGCACACCCCATGCATGATGCCGCGCTTGCGCAGTTTCACGGTATACCGCGTGTGCACAGTTGGACAGTATGCCACCCCTGCGCAGTCCGTACGGAATGCTGCATGTTCACAGTCCGCACAGATTTGCAACTGACCCTTGCGGTCCCTTTGAACTCTATAGTTCTATTATTCTGCACATGGGACATCACGTCCGTACGGACTGCGCACGCTCACCATTTCTTAAGGACTGTGTATGTGCGGAATCATATGCGGACTGTGCACACGCAGCATCCCGCACGGACTACGCAGGCACGGCATACTGTCCAACTGTGCACACGTGTTATACCGTGGAATTGCTCAAGCGCGGCATCGTCCATGGAGTGTGCACACGTGGCATCACTTGCGGACTCAGCACGCGTGGCATTCCGTACGGACTGCACACCCTCGCCATTTCATAAGGACTGTGTACATGCGGAATCCAGTACGTACTGCGCACACACGTTATACCATGAAATTGCACAAGCGCGACATTGTCCATGGAGTGTATACACGTGGCATCACTTGCGGACTCAGCACGCGTGGCATACTGTATGGACTGTGCACGCTCACCATTTCATAGGGACTGTGTACGTACAGAATCCTGTGCGGACTGTGCACACTCAGCATCCCGTACGGACTGCGCAGGCGTGGCATACTGTCGAACTGCGCACACGCGCTATACCATGGATTTGCACAAGGGCAACAGCGTCCATGGAGTGTACACACGTGGCATCACTTGTGTACTCAGCACGCGTGGCATACCGTATGGACTGCGCACGCTCGCTATTTCATAGGGACGGTGTGCCTGCGGAATCCTGTACGGACTGTGCACACACGTTAAACCGTGGAATTGCTCAAGCGCGGCATCGTCCATGGAGTGTGCACACGTGGAATCACTTGCGGACTCAGCACGAGTGGAAAACCGTACGGACTGCGCATGCTTGCCATTTCATAGGGACTGTGTACGTGCGGAATCCTGTGCGGACTGTGCACACGCAGCATCCCGTACGGTCTGTGCACACGCATTATACCGCGTAATTGCACAAGCGTGACAACGTCCATGAAGTGTGCACACCTGGCATCACTTGCAGACTCAGCACGAGTGGAAAACCGTATGGACTGCGCACGCTCGCCATTTCATAAGGATGTGTACGTGCGGAATCCTGTGTGGACTGTGCACATGCTGAATCCCGTACGGACTGCGCAGCCGCGGCATAACCTCCAACTGTGCACACGCGTTATACCGTGGAATTGCTCAAGCGCGGCATCGTCCATGGAGTGTACACAGGTGGCATCACTTGTGTACTCAGCAAGCCTGGCATACCGTATGGACTGCGCCCGCTCACCATTTCATAAGGACGGTGTGCGTGCAGAATTCTATACGGACTGCGCACATGCATTATACTGTGGATTTGCACTAGCATGACATCATCCATGGAGTGTATACACGTGGCATCACTTGCAGACTCAGCACGCGTGGCATACCATACGGATTGCGCATGCTCGCCATTTTTTAAGGACTGTGTACGTGCGGAATCCTGTGCAGACTTCCACACGCAAGATCCCGTATGGAATGCGCCGGCGCGGCATACTGTCCAACTACGCACACTTTCAGACTCAGCACGCATGGCATACCGTACGGACTGCGCATGCTCACCATTTCATAAGGACTGTGTTCATGCGCAATCCTGTACGGACTGCGCACACGTGTTATACCGTGGATTTGCACAAGCGCGACATCGTCCATGGAGCGTGCACACGTGGCATCAATTTTGGACTCAACACGAGTGGAAAACCGTATGGCCTGCGCACGCTCGCCATTTCATAAGGAATGTGTATGTGCGGAATCGTGTGCGGACTGTGCACATGCAGCACCCTGTACGGACTGCGCAGGCGCGGCATACTGTCCAACTGCGCACACGCGTTATACTGTGGAATTACTCAAGCGCGGCATCGTCCATGGAGTGTGCACACGTGGCATCACTTGCGGACTCAGCACCCGTGGCACACCGTATGGACTGCGCACACTCGCCATTTCATCAGGACTGTGTCGGTGCGGAATCCGGTGCAGACTGTGCACACACAGCATCCCGTACGGACTGCGCAGGCACGGCATACTGTCCAACAGCACACACACGATATACTGTGAAATTATACAAGTGTGACATCCTCCATGGAGTTTACACACGTGGCATCACTTTCGGACTCAGCACGCGTGGCACACCGTACGGACTGCGCACGCTCACTATTTCATAGGGGCTTTGTATGTATGGAATCCTGTGCAGACTGTGCACACGCAGCATCCCGTATGGACTGCGCAGGCGCGGCATACTGTCCAACTGCGCACATGCGCTATACATTCAAATTGCACAAGCGCAACAGCGTCCATGGAGTCTAGACACCTGGCATCACTTTCAGACTCAGCAAGCCTGGCATACCGTACGGATTGCGCATGCTCGCCATTTCTTAAGGACTGTGTACGTGCGGAATCCTGTGCAGACTGTCCACACGCAAGTTCCCGTATGGAATGCGCCGGCGCGGCATACTGTCCAACTGCGCGCACACGTTATACCGTGGAATTGCTCAAGCGCGGCATCGTCCATGGAGTGTGCACACGTGGCATCATTTGCGGACTCAGCACGCGTGGCACACCGTACGGACTGCGCACACTCGCCATTTCATCAGGACTGTGTAGGTGCGGAATCCTGTACAGACTGTGCACACACAGCATCCCGTACGGACTGCGCAGGCGCGGCATGCTGTCCAGCTGCGCACACTTTCGGACTCAGCACGCGTGGCATACCGTACGGACTGCGCATGCTCACCATTTCATAAGGACTGTGTTCATGCGCAATCCTGTACGGACTGCGCACACGTGTTATACCATGGATTTGCACAAGCGTGACATCGTCCATGGAGCGTGCACACGTGGCATCAATTTTGGACTCAACACGAGTGGAAAACCGTATGGCCTGCGCACGCTCGCCATTTCATAAGGAATGTGTATGTGCGGAATCGTGTGCGGACTGTGCACATGCAGCACCCTGTACGGACTGCGCAGGCGCGGCATACTGTCCAACTGCGCACACGCGTTATACTGTGGAATTACTCAAGCGCGGCATCGTCCATGGAGTGTGCACACGTGGCATCACTTGCGGACTCAGCACCCGTGGCACACCGTATGGACTGCGCACACTCGCCATTTCATCAGGACTGTGTCGGTGCGGAATCCGGTGCAGACTGTGCACACACAGCATCCCGTACGGACTGCGCAGGCGCGGCATACTGTCCAACAGCACACACACGATATACTGTGAAATTATACAAGTGTGACATCCTCCATGGAGTTTACACACGTGGCATCACTTTCGGACTCAGCACGCGTGGCACACCGTACGGACTGCGCACGCTCACTATTTCATAGGGGCTTTGTATGTATAGAATCCTGTGCAGACTGTGCACACGCAGCATCCCGTATGGACTGCGCAGGCGCGGCATACTGTCCAACTGCGCACATGCGCTATACATTCAAATTGCACAAGCGCAACAGCGTCCATGGAGTCTAGACACCTGGCATCACTTTCAGACTCAGCAAGCCTGGCATACCGTACGGACTGCGCACACTCGCCATTTCATCAGGACTGTGTAGGTGCGGAATCCTCTGCAGACTGTGCACACGCAGCATCCCATACGGACTGCGCAGGCACGGCATGCTGTCCAACAGCACACACACGATATACCGAGAAATTGTACAAGTGTGACAGCCGCCATGGAGTGTGCACACGTGGCATCACTTTCGGACTCAGCACGCGTGGCATACCGTATGGTCCGCGCATGCTCACCATTTCATAAGGACTGTGTACATGCGCAATCCTGTACGGACTGCGCACACGCGTTATACCGTGGATTTGCACAAGCGCGACATCGTCCATGGAGCGTGCACACGTGGCATCAATTTTGGACTCAACACGAGTGGAAAACCGTATGGCCTGCGCACGCTCGCCATTTCATAAGGAATGTGCATGTGCGGAATCCTGTGCGGACTGTGCACATGCAGCACCCTGTACGGACTGCGCAGCCGCGGCATAACCTCCAACTGCGCACACGCGTTATACCGTGGAATTGCTCAAGCGCGGCATCGTCCATGGAGTGTGCACACGTGGAATCACTTGAGGACTCAGCACGCGTGGCATACCGCACGGACTGAGCACACGTATTATACTGTGGAATTACACAAGTGCGACATGGTCTATGAAGTGTGCACACGTGGCATCACTTGCAGACTCAGCATGAGTGGAAAACTGTATGGACTGCGCACGCTCACCATTTCATAAGGAATGTGTAAGTGCAGAATGCTGTGCGGACTGTGCACACTCAGCATCCCGTACGGACTGCGCACACGCGCTATACCGTGGATTTGCACAAGGGCAACAGCCTCCATGGAGTGTGCACACGCCTCATACCATGGAATTGCACAAGCGCTACATTGTCCATGGAGTGTACACACTTGGCATCACTTGCAGACTCAGCACGCGTTGCATAGTGTATGGACTGCGCCCGCTCGCCATTTCATAAGTACGGTGTGCGTGCAGAATTCTATACGGACTGCGCACACGCGTTATACTGTGGATTTGCACTAGCGCTACATTGTCCATGGACTGTGCACACTTGGCATCACTTGCGGACTCAGCACGCGTGGCATACCGTAAGGACTGCGCATGCTTGCCATTTCTTAAGGACTGTGTACGTGCGGAATCCTGTGCAGACTTTGCACACGCAGCATCCCGTACGGACTGTGCAGGCGTGGCATACTGTCCAACTGTGCACACGCGTTATACCGTGGAATTGCACAAGTGCAACAGCGTCCATGGAGTGTACACAGGTGGCATCACTTGTGTACTCAGCAAGCCTGGCATACCGTATGGACTGCGCCTGCTCACCATTTCATAAGGACGGTGTGCGTGCGGAATTCTATACGGACTGCGCACACGCGTTATACTGTGGATTTGCACTAGCATGACATCATCCATGGAGTGTATACACGTGGCATCACTTGCAGACTCAGCACGCGTGGCATACCATACGGATTGCGCATGCTCGCCATTTCTTAAGGACTGTGTACGTGTGGAATCCTGTGCAGACTGTCCACACGCAAGTTCCCATATGGAATGCGCCGGCGCGGCATACTGTCCAACTGCGCGCACACGTTATACCGTGGAATTGCTCAAGCGCGGCATCGTCCATGGAGTGTGCACACGTGGCATCATTTGCGGACTCAGCACGCGTGGCACACCGTACGGACTGCGCACACTCGCCATTTCATCAGGACTGTGTAGGTGCGGAATCCTGTACAGACTGTGCACACACAGCATCCCGTACGGACTGCGCAGGCGCGGCATGCTGTCCAGCTGCGCACACTTTCGGACTCAGCACGCGTGGCATACCGTACGGACTGCGCATGCTCACCATTTCATAAGGACTGTGTTCATGCGCAATCCTGTACGGACTGCGCACACGCGTTATAAAGTAGATTTGTACAAGTGCGGCATCGTCCATGGACTGTGCACACTTGCCATCACTTGCGGACTCAGCACGCGTTGCATACCCATATGGACTGTGCCCGCTCGCCATTTCATAAGTACGGTATGCGTGCGGAATTCTATACGGACTGCGCACACGCGTTATACTGTGGATTTGCACTAGCATGACATCGTCCATGGAGTGTATACACGTGGCATCACTTGCGGACTCAGCACGCGTGGCATACCGTACGGACTGCGCATACTCGCCATTTCTTAAGGACTGTGTACGTGCGGAATCCTGTGCAGACTGTGCATATGCAGCATCCCGTACGGACTGCGCAGGCGCGGCATACTGTCCAACTGTGCACACGTGTTATACCGTGGAATTGCACAAGCGCGGCATTGTCCATGGACTGTGAACACTTGGCATCACTTTCGGAATTAGCACAAGTGGCATAAAGTACGGACTGCGCACGCTCGCCATTTCAAAGGGACTGTGTACATGCGGAATCCTGTACGGACTGCGCAAACTCGTTATACCGTGTAATTGCACAAGCGCAGCATCGTCCATGAAGTGTACACACATGGCATCACTTGTGTACTCAACACGCGTGGCACACTGTGCGGACTGCGCACGCTCGCCATTTCATAAGGACTGTATACATGCGGAATCCTGTACGGATTGCGCACAAGCGTTATACCATGGACTTGCACAAGAGCGACATCGTTCATGGAGTGTGCACACATGGCATCAATTTTGGACTCAACACCAGTGGAAAACCGTATGGACTGCGGACGCTCGTCATTTCATAAGGAATGTGTACGTGCGGAGTCCTGTGCGGACTTTGCACACACAGCACCCCATACAGACTGCGCAGGCGCGGCATGCTGTCCAACTGCGCACACGCGTTATACCGTGGAATTATACAAGCGCGTCAGCCTCCATGGAGTGTACACTCGTGGCATCACTTCTGTACTCAGCACGCGTGGCATACCGTATGGACTGCACCTGCTCGCCATTTCATAAGGACGGTGTGCCTGCGGAATCCTGTACGGACTGCGCACACACGTTATACCGTGGAATTGCTCAAGGGCGGCATCGTCCATGGAGTGTGCACACGTGGAATCACTTGCGGACTCAGCACGCATGGCATACTGTACGTACTGCGCACGCTCGCCATTTCGTAAGGACTGCGTATGTGCGAAATCCTGTATGGACTTCCGGCAGAAAGGTAAACCGTGTTTCCGTGCGCTGCTCTGGTTCGCCAGAAGCGGCTTAGTCATGCTGGCCACATGACCCGGAAGCTGTACGCCAGCTCTCTCGGCCAATAAAGCGAGATGAGCACCACAACCCCAGAGTCGGCCACGACTGGACCTAATGGTCAGGGGTCCCCTTTACCCTTTACCTTACTCATATTGTCAACAGTGACTGACAGTAACTCTCTGGAGGGGACATTCCCAGCCTTACCTCAAGAGGCCAGAAATTGAAAGTAGGACCTGCGTGCAAAGCAGGTGCTCTTCTACTGAGTTATGGATCTAGGGGAGTGGTGCAGATCTTCTGGGGTGCCACAGCAGGTGGATTTTAAAGGTTAATATTCAGTTGAAGCCAGAACTCTGTCTTTTACCGTTAATGGATAACAACTGGAAAGGAATTATGGAAGATTACTCCAATATATTATTATTACAGAAGCAAGATTGTTATATACTTGAAGATGAAAAGATAGTCCTACGCACTAAGGAGGAATGGCGTGGTACTTGGTTGAGATGGCAAAGTTAACATGTTTAATTAGAGAAAAATCATTATAAACATTTATTCAGGACTGGAAACTTCTTGTCGACTTTTTGTGTGAAAGAGGAAACTTGCAATAGGATTTGAAGATTTGAACAAATATTGCTTTCCAGAAGATAGAGTGATTGGATCTTAATGAGTGAACATTATATTTAGCTGCAGGACAGAGAACTGGAAGTCATTTTGTCTATCTTCTCTTTCTTTTTCTTCTTTTGCTTTTCCTCTTTGCGTGCCTCTCATTCTCCTTGAGGGACTTTGAAAGCTGACACAAGAAAGAGTCCCTGTAAGGCAGGGTTAGGAAGTTCAGGATTGTATCTTCATTTAGCAGATCCATTGAAATTACTGTCTGAACTCAGATACGCCTCTTGCTTGCTTGGATGGAGAATTGGGGATCGGTGCCTTTTTTCTCTCTATGTGCAGACATAACCATGCAATTGAACTTTGTTGTTCTGCCCACCTTTGCCTCTGGCCTCACCACTTTCATGTGGCCTTTGGAAGGCTGAAAAAAGTTCCCCACCCCTGTTAAATGGAGGGACATGGAGGAAAAACCAGTCTGTATCAAGTGTGATAAATGCCCTATGGGAGGCAGGGCGATCTGTGTCATGTAAGCAACCTGGCAGGGCTCCCACATTAAGTCTGCCAGTATAAGCAAATAATCATGGTGCTTTTGCTAGGCTGTCCAGATGCTTTCCTTTCCTCCATCCCCCACTCAGAGCATTTCCATTTCAGACTTTCAGAGCCATCAGGTTTAATTAGGACATCCCAGATTCCTACAATTGATTTCAATGGTTCATGACCTGGAACACCCAGTTGACTCCAACCAAACATTAATTTCCATTAGAATTTCTCTCTCTCTTTAGATACATACAAGCCCTAGGGTAACTTCTAATGACTTGTCTATGGCAGAAGAAGAAAGGGTAAAGAACACTGAAATATTGTATGTCCAGCAATAAATGAATGCAAGATGGCCAATACGTTGTGCAGGTGGGTTTACAGGCATTATAAACATGAACCCTGTGACAAAATGTTGCAGTATGGACTGCTCCTTTCTTAGGCTTCCAGTTTTTGTCATATGCTGAGCATCTCTTTACCCTTGCCTCTGATACTTGGGAAAGAGATAGCTAAGGTCCCAGTTCTTCTGTAAATTGTTTTAACAGATTTTAATGTCACATGTAAATATTGCTGCAACCAAGTCTTTAAGGAATTATTACTATTAAGGAATTTTCCTTTGTAATTTTGGTTGTCTATATTTATATGTACCTGTTTAAAGCAAAATAAAAGTAAAAAAAAAAAGGAATCTAAATGATGAGGAAGACAAGAAAAAAGGAATCTCATTCATCAAAGAAAATTGGTTTCTGTCTGCACATTATGGTGAGTTCTGGTTACTGAATTTGGGCCCTGCTCAGGGAGCATTTAACACAAGAACATACAAGGAGCCCTTCTGGATGAGATCAAAGTTTAACAGTCCAGCATGATATTTTATACAGCATGTTTCACGCTTTTGTGAATCTCAAAATCAGGAAACAATGGCAGTGTTGAAGGATGGGTAACCGTCTCAGTTTTTCTTAGTCTCATTTTCCCAATCTTCAGTTCTACATATTTTCAGATCGGCTTGGTTATCTCCCCCCCCCCCTTTTTTTTGTCATCACGAAAATGCATTTTTGGTATACATTTTTCTGCACATTTTACCCAAGTATGTGCATTTTTGTACCCACCGATTGGCCGGCGAAAGGATAGCTGTACTTCAGTTGGCATGCTATTTCAGAAAGTAGATTTGGAAAAGTTTGCCTCTAGATGTGAACTGAACCTAATTTCTCCCCCTCCTCTAGTAATAGTCCTTTTAGATTGCAATTTATGGGCTGGCTCCAGGATTTTGGATAACAATATCATTGTCTCCCCTTTGGCGTTGTCTTTTCAACATCACACTTTAAAAAAAAGAAAAGTCAAGTAGGCATTAAACATACACCATCCTGATCTTTTAGACCTTGTGTCCAATAGCACTAAGTGTCACACTGAAATATATGCACACACAGCAGGAAAGAATTTAAAAAGCCGAATGCACTGAAGCCAAGATATAAAAAACAAACAAAAAGCTGCTTTGTTACGTCTGGTGTTTATCAGTTTCCCTGGTAATAACTGCTCTGTATTAGACGGGAGAGCATCAGACGGAAAAGATTTATTAAACCAATGAAGGAAAGTGAGAGCAGCTGTTCTTGGTTTAATAGCTGATCACTTCAACATCAATCTTCCTATGTGATCAAGCTTTTTACAGGTGGTCTGCTGGATGGGTCCCCAACTGGTGGCTCAGGACCAGGGCACAGTTGAGACCCAGGGTGGGTCACAACCAGGACCAGTCCAAATATTGGAAGCTGCCATACCAAGTCAGACCATTGGGGTCAATCTCTCCCAGTCCTACCTGGAATGTCTGAAGCTGGAAGACCAAGCAGATGCTCTGTCACTGAGCTATAGTCCTTCCTCTCTCTCTCAGGCCATTTCACTATCATAGCTCAGTGACAGATCAGCTGCTTTGCATGCAGAAAGTCCCAGGTAGTCCCAAGCATCTCCAGCTAGGACTGGGATTAGGGATGGAGAAGATATTTAATTCCGTTCACATTTGCTGCTGAATTTACATAATCCACACTTTCCAAACGTCCACAGGCTGCTGAAGCTTCCTCCTCAACCATCAACACTTGCCATTATCTTGCTTGATAGCATATCTATTTGGACTGTGATCTCCTATGCATACTAGCAGCTGGAAACCTGGGTGTGATCTTCAGGCAGGGATGGAGGAGAAATTCAATTCAGTGTGCATTTAAAGCCAACTCTATCAAACTGGCACTGTCCAAAATAATACACAAATTGAAATGCAGACATTCTTTGAAAGTCTCACTTCACTGAAATTTGCAATCCAGTTCCACAGCCAAGTAATGTGTACAATAATAATAATAATAATGAATATTTGTTTATGTGCAGGGATCGAACTAGGAATGAGAAAAATTAAGAGGTTCAACTAAGTCTAATTCTCATTTGAACCTGCCTTTCAAGAGCCACAAGAGACTGTTTCTGAGGTTCAAATGAACTCCTGCAACATCCCCAATGTCCTTTGAAAAGGGGGGATACAAATTTCTCATTAGGAAACCCAAATGTCTATCTGTCTAAAGACGTTCCGTTCACAGTCGATGAACTTTCCCCATAAATTTCTGTCTCTGACACCCCGTTCCCAGGTTTGAGACGGTGGAAAATTTATCTTTCTTTACTCTCTCTCCTGCAGGCTTAAACAGTCAAAAATCCCCCTCTTTTCTCCTGCTTCCAAGAGGGGTTTTGGTGGTGATGAATGAAGGAAATTTAGAATTTTATATACGACTTTCCAGACTTTAGCTTACAAAATTTTTGCTTCAATCTATTTACAAAAAATGGGAGGCGGACTTCCTGTTTAGAACCTTCCCGTTTCGGTGCCAAATTAAAATATTTCTTAGTACTTAATCCAATTTTCCGTTCTACTCACGGGTACTTGTTTAGAGTCCAATTGTCCACAGGAAAAAGTCAGCGCTCTCCGGCAACGGCTGTGCGGCTTCACTCTGTAAAAGTAGCGGTTGATTCAAAACACCGTGCCACTCACCCCATGTCGCTTCGGACCCCCGGAAAAGGGTTTCCCTGCGAGTAGGGGAGGCGCTCCTGGTGTCAGCCGAATCCCACGTTCCCAGGCTTCCTCCACCTGGGATTTTTAAAGGGTCTCCGCCTTCGCCACGGCGGCAAGACCCGATTTTCACGGAGCGGGTTCCTCTCTGTCAGAGGAACTCCGCCATTGCCAATGGCGCTGTCCCGGCAATGAGAAATATATTGATTCCAATGTTGCTTCTTGCAATCAAAAGAAACAAAGTATTTGAAAAGTGAAAGTAATTTTTCCTTGTTGGTCCTGCTTTTAAAAGATGGATACAAATAGAAATTGTCTCCTCTAGAGGGAGCTGATCTGGGGACCCCACAGCTGTATGATTAGGATCGTGAGACCAGACTCTAACCTTGGGGGGGGGGGGGATGTGTTTACAAGAAGTCTTGGTGCTTGCTTTTTGCAAGACAAGTGCCTTGCTGGAGCAGATGCATGCGAAGATGGATTTGATGACTGTTGCAGTTAAAAACTTTGGACAAATGGCGAATACCCATATAGAAACCATTCAGGAACCAGCCCAGGAATCTGTTTTGATAGGGCAAGCGCAAGGGCAGAAGAAAATGGAGGAGGTTGTTGTTGAACCTCAAATAACACAAATGGAGAGGCCCGAGGCCTTGCAGGAGTATAAGCCGCTGTTCTCGAAGTTCGAATCTGGAGTGGACCAGGGGGGGTCTGGAGTTGTGAGGGCTCTTAATTTTGGAAAGACCTTGAAACATGCTTTTAAATACTTTCTGGATTACAGTGTTGACTGTGGGGAATGGGACTGTGGGGAATGGGCTGATCTGCTGAGGAGAGATGGAGATACTTTTGGATTGGAGTCCTCCCGAGACCTACCCCCCAATGAGAAAGAAAAGAAAACAAGAAAAAGATCAACAAAAGATAAAGTAAAGGGCAGGTATAAACAAGAAGAAGACCTGCAGAAGGGACATGGAAAAGATTTAAGAGCCTCGGACATAAGAGCACCAGGTTGATGGATTAGATAGATGAGAAAGGACTGACAAAACCCGAGACCAGGAAGAAGAGACGATGGATGAAGATTGGAAGAAAGTTTCAAAATTTATTTAGAAAAGTATTGTAAAATTAATGAGTATTAGAAAAATGTTGGAATGAAATTATTTGGCTTTAGCAGAAATGTCAAAAAGAATTATGAAAGAATATGTTATGGTTAAAAGAATTTGGTATATATAAGTTTTAAGTTTTAGGGTTTTTTAGGTAAGATAAGGTTAAAATAGATTAAGGTAATTTAAATGACAGAATATTGTGAAAGATGGAAAGGATTTGCTGAGATAATTAACAACTAGAATACAAAAAAGGGAGGTGTGAGGAGGTTGTTGAAATAAGTTAATGAAAGTTAAGGATTTGGGAATATTAGACTTGTTTTTTAATTGTTTGTTTATTTTTGTTTTTTGATTTAGATGTATTGTGTGTTTTGTTATTTTTTTTTTTGACTTTGGTTTTTATTGATCTGTAGAAGAAGAAGAAGAAGAAGAAGAAGAGCTTGGATTTGATATCCCGCCTTTCACTCCCTTTAAGGAGTCTCAAAGCGGCTAACATTCTCCTTTCCCTTCCTCCCCCACAACAAACACTCTGTGAGGTGAGTGGGGCTGAGAGACTTCAAAGAAGTGTGACTGGCCCAAGGTCACCCAGCAGCTGCATGTGGAGGAGCGGAGACGCGAACCCGGTTCCCCAGATTAGGAGACTACCACTCTTAACCACTACACCACACTGGCTCTGTATTGTTTAATTGTTATGTTTATCTACTTCTTTCTCTCTTTTTCTCCCTCTCATGTCTTTTCTTTCTTCTTCTTTCTTTGTAACTTTAAAATTCTCAATAAACATCATTAAAAAAAAAAAAGGAAACCCAAATGTCATTTAAAGCAGGGGTGAGCAAACTGTAGAACTTGGCCTAAGGTGGGAAAGATGGAGAAATGGAGGCAGGAGGTGGAAGAGACAGAGACAGAGAGAGAGAGAGAGAGAGAGAGAGAGAGAGAGAGAGAGAGAGAAGGGGTGGGGTGCATGAGAGAAAAAAGTGTGGCAGAAAAAGAGGAAAAAGGATGACATAATGTGATTGCTAAGGGTTTCCTACCTTTGATTTAGGAGGCCAAGGCTGAAACAAGGCCTTTGTCACCTGGGTCAAAGACCCAGTTTGGCACCCGCCTATCTGTGTGCACGTACATACACATTCATACAACCACAGATACAGTCCCATGATACAGCCCCATTAATGATTAACCTTGTAGGCTCTTCTTCAACATCATGAAAATTTCCAACCATGCTTCATTATATTTTCCCATTTCAAAGCACATTAAACAACATCCTCACCCCACAGTGAATTAGGATGCAGTTCTCCCTTCCTTCAAAGGTTAACACTTTATTTATTTATTTATTTATTCATTTATTCATTCATTCATTTATTTATTATTAATGTTGCAATATATATATATGAATTTTTTTACATAATGATACATATACATTATATTTGTAAATTCACATTTTCACATTTCATTATGTACCAACATTTATCCATTTCTTATTTCTTGCCCTGTGTCTTCCCTCCACCCGTTTCTGACTTCCTTGTTATTATTTTGTAACTTTATTATAAAGATTGTAATTTTGTATCTTAATAATTAAACGTTCAATCTTATACATCTGCTTAGCTTAACTTTGTGAAATCAGTCTATACATATCAATAAATTCTTGCTGGAGCATCTTTTGGTCATGTATTCTTCTACACATTTCCATTCCTGATTCAGATTTTGATTAGATTGCATTCTAATTGTTGCTGTCATTTTTGTAATTCAATCATTTCAAAAAATTCATGTTGCCAATCTTTCAATGTTGGTACTTCTTCTGATTTCCAATGTGAGGGTGATCTGGCTGCGACATCTGTCACCCCATTAATCACCAGGGTTGATTTGGCTGATCTGGCTGGCTAGGCAGGTGTCCCCTTCCTCCCTCACCACTCCATGTGCGTCCTTCCCAAAGCTGCACGCTCGGTGGAAGAGGACGACCATCCTAGATATAAGGAGTGTACTGTTCTTCAGTCAAGGGTATACGATAGCTGCGCTCCCCTGCTAGAACCTCCAAACAAGCTCAAGGTTAACACTCTATTCCTGAATAGAACTGTGGTATATTCACGATACCTAGGTTCTGCACATGACAAGAGCGAGTGGTACACAAACACACAATCAACACCCCTTCAGCCTGCCTGAGCACTGCATGACCCTAGGTTCATGTGTTCTTTGGCCAAGATGGAGTTGAACTGGCACATCATGGCATAGGTAACTCTGGGGTCATTAAGCATGTTGCTGGTCAATTGCAGAGTGTCAGAAGTAAACACACCAATTGTGTGTGTGCAGGGACAAACACGTACACAAACAGGTCTTGTACTGGAAGAGAAATGTTTCAGACAATGGCCTCAAATAACTTTGCATACACCAGCTGCCCACAACATATGCACATTTTTTTTCTATACGAAGGACCAGATTTTTGCCAGATGTTTTCTTTCACTGGCTGCAAATTCAGGCTCTCATCTGCAAAGCCAAAGATGACGTGAATCCTGGCTGGGTTCCCATGTCTGTCCCCACCATGCACAAAACAGCTGCGTAATGTGAGAACTGTTCACTCATATATTTTTTGCTCAGAGGCACCCCCTGCACACATTTATGCAGTAACACTTCATAAGAGTTTTTGCTGTATTTGGCCAAGGAAAGAAAGAAATAGACCAATGTGGCTGAAGCGCACTGTCCAGACAGTGACAAGGAAAATAGACAGACGCCAATGTAGCAGGGTTTTTGTTGAACCCCAAGGAACTATAAGGAGCAGAGTTTCCACAAGTCCATTTGAGTTTATCCAGGGATTCCCTAAGCAAGACTTTGATGTTTCATGTCTCATTTGTCAGACTCCAGTTTTGAGGCTCATTTGCCTTTCTTTGCCACAGATACAAGGCCTGCTATGATGTGTTTTATCAGTGCTGCCTGGCTCACAGTGGGAAAGCATGAGGAACATAAGGAACTGCCTTATACAGTGGTACCTCACAAGATGAATGCCTCGCAAGACAAAAAACTCGCTAGACGAAAGGGTTTTTTGTTTTTTGAGCTGCTTCACAAGACGATTTTCCCTGTGGGCTTGCTTCGCAAGACGGAAACGTCTTGCAAGTTTGTTTCCTTTTTCTTAACACCATTAATACAGTTGTGACTTGACTTCGAGGAGCAACTCATAGAACGTGGTGTGGTAGCCTTTTTTGAGGTTTTTAAAGACTTTGGTGATTTTTGAAGCTTTTCCAAAACTTTCCCGACACCGTGCTTTGCAAGACGAAAAAAATCGCAAGACGACAAAACTCGCGGAACGAATTAATTTCGTCTTGCGAGGCACCACTGTATTGGGACAATTTCTACATTCCTAGGTGCATACTAGGAACCAAAATTGGAAGCTGGTGAATGTCTTCCTCCCCACCCACCCCCAGCAGTATACCATTTTATTTTTTAAATAATCTTTTTATCAAACGTTTTCTGCATATACAATAAAAACACACTAATCTAAAAAGGGGGGAAATGGAAAAAAGATGAGTAAAGGAAGAGAATAAAGAAGAAAAAGAAAAGGAAATTGTAATTCTCCATTTAAATGAAAGGCCTCAATTAAGATTAAGTCTTAACCCAGGCTTCCTCAACCTTGGCCCTCCAGATGTTTTGAGACTACAATTCCCATCATCCCTGACTACTGGTCTTGCTAGCTAGGGATCATGGGAGTTGTAGGCCAAAAACATCTGGAGGGCCAAGGTTGAGGAAGCCTGTCTAACCCTTATTCCACACAAAGTGAGCCCTCCCAGCCTCTCACCTTGGGAGAGCCTCTGTCCTGTCCCTCACACAGGACCCTTCATCCAAATGTCTTGATGCACAACCTGCTCAGCTGGTCTACTTTATAAGAACATAGGAAGACCCTGCCAGATGTCAGCAGTTGCCCATCCAGTGGGTGGACCAAGGGAAGTCAGTGGATTAAGGTCCTCTTCCCCAGCAGAACACAGCAGGGAACAGCTGTTGTGACAATTTTGCTCTGTGCACAGGACAAACCTGAGCCTGATTTCTGCATGGTAGGAACTGAGTCTGACAGTTTCTGGAACAACTGCCATGTTAAGGGGGGGAGTTTGCCAAGCTGCATGTGACATGCCACTTTGGTTGGTTCTTCCATGAGGAGGAAAAGAACTGGAAGGAGGCAATCATCTGGCTGAAGGAAGCTATGGATCATAAAACCATAGAATCATTCTATGATTCATATGGATCCTTCCAATCATAGAGTTGTAAGGGACCACAAGCATCATCTGTTCCAGGAATGTCCAGTTCCCAAGAGACTGTGATCTACTCCCACTATAAAAACAAAACAAAACTGGCAGTGATCTACCCATTGGATTGGCCAAAGTTGTTGAGCTTTTTTGGGGGGAGCCTCACCACACTTTTGGCTTTGTGAAAACCCTCATGTTGCCCAAGCTGGCTACATAGTACTGTGATGTCATCACACTTGCTATGTGATCCCTGATTGTCTGGACCAAGCTCACAAGAAGAACTCCATTCTATTAAAAATAAGAATATGCCAAAGAGGCTGTCAATAAAGGCAGGAAACATGAGTGAAGCAGTGCGAAAGAAGTAAGGTGGTATGCCTCTCCAAGAATATCCACACCCATTTAAAAAATATGGTGCATTAATAACTAGCAATCGTCCTGTTAACTTTCTCTGAAACATTGCTGTTGATAGCAGTGTAGTTGTATTCTTAAGTTTGAGGACATTTAAGAGGATTAGGTAAAGTGGGGGTGAAAATGCAATATAATGAGTACTCTCATTGTTTTCTCTTTTTTCTAGTTGTAGAGACCATTCCTCTGGCACAATAATTAAAGGCAGAACAGCCCCCATGGAGCATATTAAATGTTCTTGTTCCATCCTTCCTAGTAAGAGCTGCACAGCATATAAAATAAAATTTTCCATCCTTAAAAAAAAGTATCCAGGCTGCTTGGATAAGACATCTCTGCTCAGTGAACTGATGTTTACTTTCAGCTGGGATCTGCATCAAGTTTTCAGTAATGCACCTCCCAGCGACAGAACAAAGATCAATGGAGGCAACCCATTGTTGTTTTCTTCTACTTTGTACCTGTTCCCCAGGCTTCAGCAATTAGCAATGACTCCTTTCTTGAAACCATCTGCAATGGAAAGAGATCCTTTTATGAATCAAAAGCTATTTGTTAGTGTGAGTGCCCAGGATGAGGCTTCTCAAGCAATACTTGATTCTCAGAAAACACAATGCAGATGCTAGCCTTTGGCTTCAGCTTCGTGGTGACAGTAATAGGTCACTATTTTAAACTCAGCAAGGCACTAGTAGGGGTCATGATTACAGATGGGGGAACAAATGTATTTTGTCAGCATTTTAAGCAAACAACCCCAGTCTGATATCTGGATAGGGACCCAGCTGCACACTTTTCTGAATTTTGTGGTGCACCTTAGGGTTGTTGTTGTTGTTTTAAGTGTACAAAGGATATGTCAAGGTGGAAAGTGCATGTTTTAGAATAGGAGTGGGGAAATTCAGACCAGGACCAATTGTGCCTCCCCAGTCCTCTCTATTTGACCACTGAATTCTCCCCAGACCACATCCACTCTCCCCAGGTTACACCAGAAACTAGTCATGTTCCATACCCTCCATTTTTAAAAAAACTCTAGAATGCATCCATAAGGTCTGATAATGCCTCTTGCGTGTTCAAAAGATGTGTGTG
Source organism: Podarcis pityusensis (assembly GCF_964106645.2). Classification (NCBI taxonomy): domain Eukaryota; kingdom Metazoa; phylum Chordata; class Lepidosauria; order Squamata; family Lacertidae; genus Podarcis; species Podarcis pityusensis. The sequence goes on along the minus strand of NC_138044.1, from coordinate 8,076,061 downwards.
TGTGTGTGTGTGTGTGTGCAGAAACTATCCGACCAATTTTGCCTCTCTTTTGCCTCTGACCTTCCCAACACCGGAATTGGCCCCTGGAGGTGACCAAAGTGAAAATGTTGCCATTGCTTAAGCAAATTCCATGCCACTTATATGGGTGGATGGAAAGAAAACAACATAAAAGCAGTGGGGGCAGGGAGAGTGAAAGATGTTGCATGGATGCACACAGAGAGGATGCTCAATAAAATTCACCGTACCCTGATTTTCCACTCATGAACAGGTTGGAGAGAGCTTGGGGAGGCCACTTTCACTCCTCTTAATATACCAAATGCAATCAAAATGCATATTTAATTTTAATATGCATGCAAAAATGAATAGGTTAAAATGTGGGGGGAACCATGCAAACATAATATAAATTGTCATGCATTTTTCTTTCAAATGTACAGATGCAGAAAGAGGATGGAATGTACAAATGAGTGTATATGAACTGGCATAGAAGAGAAAGAGGTAGATATGCCCAGCCATAGACTGTGCACAGTTGCCACCAGATGCTCTGAAATACAAGAGTGGGGGATGATTATAGAGAGGTCTCTGGATACCGTGTTATGTTGTTAAAACCCTTCCTTTTTCCCCTTCAGCAGGAAGAAGTGAATGAATTATTCTCTGCAAGAAAGGAACAGCAGTTTCCTTAGTGGCATACCTTGGGGTCTGAACATCAGGACACTTAAAGCTACCCTGCTACAAACTCCTGCAATGATGGTTGCTGGTAATGGTTGTACCAGACACTGATTCAAAAAAAAATCTGGCAGCTATTCTTAATGGGAACACCATCCCTCCAGCGCCTGTTATTCAGTACGTATATTCAGAGTATCACTTTGCTGTCTTCTAAGCACAAAAACACTATGTTCCTCCACTCACATTTTCTCTAGATCCTTGTTGTTCTTGGGGCTATAAATTAAGCAATTGAACAAGTCCTGGTAGCAATAAGAATGGAAGAATCCAGGGCTAGAGTTGAGGAATGCCAAACTGAAATCAAGTGGATAGATGGCAGCGTTTTTTATTTGTTATGAAGGGTTCCCCAACTTTTGTTTGAGCCTGGAAATCTAAAAGCTGTGGGCACACAAAATACTCATTTAATTGGGGGGGGGGGGAGGTACTGAGAGGTGAGACCTATAACTGGACAGAGCAGTTTACTTCTGATATGTGACAGTTTCACATGAATTCCTACATAAATCCTGTTTCTGCACAAAACAGTAAAAACCCACTGTTAAAATAGTATTTAATTCCACAATTAAATATGTATTTGATACACAGTAGCTTGATGTATGGGGGGTTTTTGTTTTTGTTTTTGCATGCAATGCTATGTTTTTTGAACCAAACCATTGCAAAATTCAGGAAAGTGTCTACTGAGAGCGTAAAATGGCAGCTAAGAACACTTCTGCAAGGAAAAGTGAATGTCTTCCTTTTGCACTAGGTTGAGCTCATCTCTTTCCTTTCATAAGAACACAAAAAGAGCCCAGCTGAGTTGGGCAAAGGGCCCAACTAGCCTAGAATCATGTTTTCACTGTAGCCAACCAAATACTCCAATAGAAAGCCCAGAATCAGGACCTGAGCACAGTGGCACTTTGCTCATTTGTGAGTCCCAGTAGCTGGCATTCAGAACAATACTTTGCTCAGATTGGAAAGCCCCAGAGATCTCTTCCAACCATGTAAATCTGTGATGGCATGGTAACTGCCTAGCCTTCTGACGTTCCTAATATGGAAAGAAGTTCAAGGCATTGGCCAGCATAGCTTTTGCTTAGGCTTATGGAAGCCTCATTGACTGGCCTTTTCTCCACCTATTCAATTATTCAGAAAATGAGCTCTTGCAGACCATACAGTGTATGGCATCCTGAATCAAAAGCAGTTTCTCAAGGGCAAAAAGAAGTGTTGGCTGTCCTGCTGGAATGCTTTTAAACTATGCAGAAATAAAAACACAACAAAATGCCATAGCAGAGAGGAAAATATTCCTGGGTATGAAGCCTTTCTTTCCCTTTGCTTGCATCGGGGAATGGGGTATCTGTGGCCCTCAAACTGTCCCTAGACACTAGCTCTCATGCCATAACCAGTATGGCCAACAATTAGGGATTATACAATCTGTAATCCTGGAATAATACCTGGCGTGCCACAGTTCCCCCACATTTTGTCTGGGATGAGTCAAGGTTTTATATCACCCTACAATGATCAAATTCTGTTATTTATTATAGTTCAGAGGTGATGCTAAAGGCCACAATTTGTAAGCATTCAAGGGGGGGGGGGTCCTGTTTGAACTTATTTTGCATTTCTTATACAAATTATATTGAATTTTACTAATCTATTTAATAAATTGTGTGTTATAGTTTCAATTTTGATATACCCTGCCCTGGGAGCTTCAGTGAATGAATAATAAATAAATAAATAGATTGCTGCTTCAGCAGATGTCAAATTAGAAGCAACCATGAGCAAAGGTGAGCAAGAGATTTGAACAAATCCCTAATAACGAGACAAGGTGACATGTTCTAGGGGGATTTGTGGCTTGTGCAAATCCTTGGAGGAGGGAGCAAGTTTGCAAGGGCAAACACACTCCTCGCCCCCCAACTTTTGTTGCAAATTTCTTCTTTTTAATGATTTTTATTTTTGAGTTTTTCAGTTTTACAATTACACTTTCCCCCATTTTTATACAATAGCTCTGTTTGACTTCCCACCCAGCGTTCCATGACAGTTCTTTTACATCATTCCTCCACCCAATTTTCCACACGTATCTTTCATATTAGCAACTGTTGGTCACAAAATACCCTCTACCTGGAATTTATATTTTTGTAAATATTCCCCTAGGTACTCCCACTCACTCCTCGTCACTTTTTCGTCTTGGGTTCTTATTTTAGATGTCATACTGGCAAGCTCTGCATTTTCAATTAGTTTGTATAGCCATTGTTCTTTCCCTTTGTTTTCCTGAAAATTTCATCTATTTCTGCCCCAGATTAATAAAAAATAAAAAACCTAAAACATGTTAATGTTATACTGTGCAAAAGCCACTAGGCATATGTACCTGTAATGTGGCCCACCTACCCCACTCTGAGGCAGATGGAAAGCCTGGAAATTCCATCCACTAACAGAACTGGAGGGAGTGGAGGGGGGGGGGGAGCCATTTTTTTAATTTCTGAAAAGTGATGGAAAATAGACATGAGTCATTTCAGACAATTTATGAAGCACCTCTGTATGAGGCAGTCTGATTTCCAAAGTGCTGAATCCAGATGAAAACTAAATAATGTGGCCCGTTCATATCTTAAAGTATTCAATAAAAATGAAATGATGCGTATAAGATAGTATCTAAGTTCTACTCCAAATAGATATATTGAAATTAATGGACCCAAGTTATTTTTTTTATAAAAATAATATTTATAACCATCATGTGTTACAAGGTGGTATACATGATATAATAACATCAGTGAAAGCCTCAATAAAAACATCAATAAAAATGGTTTGAAAGAAACCATGGTTTTAAAGAAAACAAATCATATTACAGTGGTACCTCAGGTTAAGAACTTAATTCGTTCTGGAGGTCCAGTCTTAACCTGAAACTGTTCTTAACTTGAGGTACCACTTTAGCTAATGGGGCCTCCTGCTGCCGCCGCGCCACTGCCACGCGATTTCTGTTCTCATCCTGAAGCAAAGTTCTTAACCCAAGGTACTATTTCTGGGTTAGTGGAGTCTGTAACCTGAAACGTCTGTAACCTGAAGTGTCTGTAACCCGAGGTACCACTGTACAAAGACCTGTTTTCAGAAGACATCTAAAAGGAGGAAGATTCTTGCAAAACCTCTAGGGGCAGGAAATTCTACAGAGCAGGGTTAGCTATATGAAAGGCTCAATCCCTATTAAAACAGCAACTGAAGCGCCAGTGCATGATAGTAGTCATACATTTCATTGGGTCTACTCTGAGTAGGATTTACATTGGCTATAACTCATGTAATGAGTTTGCCAGGTCTCATGTGGTTTGGACTTGGACATGGAAGTGGTGGTGCTTGGGAGCTAATGATTTCAGATTAGGGAGTGAATCATGGTGGCTACTGGTAACAGTTAGATGCTGCCTGTGCAAAGTGCATTAACTGTGTAATCTTATGGACACTGAAGAGACAGTAAAATAGCAAATGCTGTCAGTCTCAACCCAAGCAGAATAGATTGTGTCCTTTTGATTCTGTCCCCTCACCCTGAGATTCTACCTCCTCCCTCTAGAAACCATGAGACCTAAAACTATGTAAGTTTATGTCATTATTGCTATTTGGCAACTCCACCATACCATAATATGTCCAGGAAGGCACCCATCTGCATCCCCCCCACTATTGCATTTTATTTATGTTGTAGTCTGCAGTGAAGAATCTGCAATGTTTTCTTTTGATAGCATCTGCTTTTACTCAGTGGTCTTTTTTGGATTCTGTTTTTTGTCCACTGTTCATCTATTTACACGGGTTTATTTGATTTGGCTGTGACCTGGAAAGAGGTTCTGACCTCAAAGCCTAGGCTGATAGTTTTCCAACACAATATCCTCTTCCCAAATCCTGGAGTGGAAAATGCATCTGTAAAAGGGCCACTTGCTGAGGTTCGTGTTGGTACATGACACTCTATGTTTTTGAGCCAAAGGTGCATGAATACTAAGACACCAGGCATAACATAGCCTACCATTTCATGACCTGCAGCTATTAAGGTCTTATTGCCGAGAATAAAACTCTGTCACCTTACCATCTCAAAGTATCTGCTGCCTGCGGCAGCTGCTTCACTCAGTCCAACAGTAGTGCTGGCTCAGCAAAAATACCCAAGATCGAGGTTGTGAAATTAGGGCAGAATTTTCAAATCAGTTGACTAGGGGCAGAAGCAAGCCTTTTAAAAATTGTCAGAGGAGACTGCCTTCCCACAACTTTTAGTGATGGTGATTGCAAATTTTATTTAGTCGTATAATTTGTATCCTGCCTTCCAGAAGTGGCTAGGGTAACAAACATCAAAATTGCCCTGGCGCCTAACCAGACAGAGGCTTTACTTATAAGTAAGAAACAGGCAAGCTGAGCAGCTGACATAGTCCTCAGGAATCACAGCTCAAGAGCAGGGCAAGAAGTTATAAACTGGACAATGAAGATGTCCCAATAGATGTCCCACACCCACACCCTTCCAGCCAGCCTTTAAAGACAAGGCAGGGCATGCTCACTCGCAAGATTCTCTTGTCTTACGGAATGGCAAGGTTGCAAATATGCAGTCCTCCATTGCAGGTAGGTTTGCTCTGCTCTGTAAAGGTAGTAGCTGATTCTAGGTTACAATAGTGCATCCTCCTGCTCAGGCTCTTGTTCAGTCAAGCCGTATCCAGTTTAGCTTCCCACCCCTCTGCCTCATGGCTGATCAAAGCCCTCCCCAGGCTCCACTGAGGCTCTGCATTTCACAGGAAGATCAGAGGGGAGAGCTGACATCCCTGCTCCCCCTTCCAAAATGACTGAAAACAGGATGGAAGGGGGAGATGCCCCCCCACTCCAACCCAGGTCGCCATCAATCACTGCCCCTTCTCCTCCTTTGTCAGAGCTTGCCAAACCAAGCCTGATCCCAATAATTCTGTGGAACCCATGATGGAAAAAATTAAAACAAATATAACTTTTAAATACCTACAATTTAAAAGCAATCTATCAACTATTGACTGCCTGTAAAAGGCAAAAGTTTTATAGGATCTGGAGAGAAAGAAGAGTATCTTCCTGTTTCTTTAAATTTCTCCTGAAAGTTGGTATTGAGGGAATCAAATGCACTTCATCAGGGAGGGTATTCCACATATGGGGAACCAAAACTGAGAAGGCACTGTCAATGCCAGTCAAGCAACAAACCAGAGGCAGCATGATTATCATCACAATATTAGTGTATTTCCCGGAATCAGGATATGAATAACCATTTGTGAACGTTTACTTAAACAGTCTCAGAAGCCTTGATAATAACAAACCATAATGCAACAAGTAATGCAGTGCAAAAGAAATCCAGAATAGAAGCACTAGCATAATAATCAGGAAAACAAACACAGTTATCATCACGCCTGAATATACCCCTACTGTAAAAAGGTGTCACATTATTCTGGCCACTTTTGCTTCTGAACCCACCTACCACTGTCATATGACCCCTGGATGGTTACCTACGAGGGAATGTGAACCTGGGACAGAAAAATGTTTCCTCATCTCTGCTTTAAAAGCTTCAAAGTATTTCAATAGCAGGGTTCCTCACCAACACAATGGTGAGGGGGTCACTACTGGAAACAGATTTTTCCAGGTTGATGCCTGCACTGTGGAATTCCTTTTCCAAAGCATCCTAATTGTTAAATTTTCATTGTATTCAGCTTCAATGGCTTCAGTGGGTTCAATGGATTTGGGTCCCATTACTACAGTAGTACCTTGGGTTACAAACACTTCAGGTTACAGACACTTCAGGTTACAGACTCCGCTAACCCAGAAATAGTACCTCGGGTTAAGAACTTTGCTTCAGGATGAGAACAGAAATCGTGCAGCAGTAGAGCGGTGGCAGCAGGAGGCCCCATTAGCTAAAGTGGTACCTCAGGTTAAGAACAGTTTCAGGTTAAGAACGGACTTCCAGAATGAATTAAGTTCTTAACCAGAGGTACCAATGTCGTAGTTTATTAGCTTCAGTTTATTAAAACAGAATGTAACATGCACGCACACACATGGTAGTTGAAGATCAAAGTTCTTGGACAGAATCTGTGAAAAGCAAATGGTCAAAACATAGTCCTCATCTCCAGAGGACCATTTCTTTTGTTGGACAAGGATGTTGTTTACATCTGCCTGTCCTCCGTCGGTAGCAATTTTTGGCTTTGCAAACAGTTTCAAACAGAAAAAAGCTCATCCCTGGTGATATCCTCTTACCAAGTGAAGGAGGCATTTCTACCCACAAATTTATTCATTTTTCCTTCTCTTGCACAACAGTGAGACATTGGTCATATTCCACACTTCCATCAAATTGATGGCTGCATCAGACAAGGAAGTTGCGGTTAGACACAGTTAGGAGAATGGGAAAGAGGGAACCATGCATGCTTGTGATCTATTCTAAACAGACAACAAAATTGATGTAATCACCTAAGGATCTGCTAGAACATTTGAGTCTTTGGTAGTATATGTGCATGACAACTGGGGTGTAGGTCAATGTTGCATGTGGAAAAAGCAGGATAGGGAAAGTGTATGTGGGGTAATGCATTTGAGGTTAACTTTATATGGAAACCATAGGTTTAAGAACTGCATAAAAAGAAGAAAAAACATGAGCTTGCATGATTTGTTTGTACCTGGACCAACCCTGTGGGTTGTGGGCTGGAGAGTATTGGGAGTGAGCTGACAGGTCATCATGGCTCCCTTTAATCTTTACTATGTAAGAAATGACTCTTCCTTCTTTTTCATCTAATTGTGTGAAGCTGAGGGTATTTATCTTTTCAAAACAATAAGGCTCATTTAAGTCATAATCTCATTTGTTCTATGACCAGCAAGTGATCAGCTTGAAGAGCCAGAAGAGAGTGGTACGGATGTTTTGTGGGAGCTTCCACATCAAAGTTCTGGTACCTAATTAAAAATCTTCTAAAATTAAATATGTAACACAAAGTAGGGAGGAAAGAGGCAAGGGAACACTGGAGCTGGCCCTAAGATGGGGCAGAGAGAGGCAGCTGCCTCTTGCAGCAGATACTGAAGTGGTAAGGGGCGTGAACAGTGCTCAGAGTGCCACATGGCCTGCCCTGTGACACACACCCCACTAGCCTGCTGCCCTTGAACATGGTGGAATATATGCTTCTTTTACCAATATTGGAGTAAGATTCAGCTACCAGTCCAGTTGGCTTCTTTATGGGTCTGGTGGGAGGGTGCCATCTTGCTTTTTACCTCAGGCAGCAAAAGGCCTTGTGGCAGCTTCGGTGAGGGTGCGCATGAAACAAAACTTTCTGTAGTAGTGAGACATGGCAGGGGGCACTATTTTCTTATTTGCCTCAGTTGGCAAAATGTTTTGGTCTGGACCTAGAGAATGCATACAGAGAGAGAGAGAGAGAGAGAGAGAGAGAGAGAGAGATCACACTTTTTAGCAACCTTCAGCAACCTGGTGCTCTCCAGATGTTTTGGCTGATGTGTATTGTAATCCAAAAACATCTGGAGGGCACCAGGTTGCTGAATGCTGCTTAAGAGAATGAGCAATGGAGATTATTGAAGTGAATGTGATAGCAAAAGACCACAGAGAGTCAAACATTTCTCCCCAACTACCATATTATGTAATGTGGAAGAAATGAAATACAAGGATCCAAGCCAAATAGGAACGAGATATTTTTCCCCTTTAAAAAGAAAGAAAGAAAAGCAAGACATGCATTTCTATAGGAGAGGCAATTTCCTTCAAGCTGCCTCTGAGTAGTTAGGGGATAACATTACATAGGACATTATGCTACATTCAGTAGCAAGCATTATAAGATCATATGATTTAGAGACAAGGAAAGGGGAACCAATATTAGCTCATCTTGTCTGTCTTTAGAAGGTAGGATTGCCAGGTTTTTTGAATACAGAGGAACTGCAACTGCTCTGGGCAAAAACAGATGCATGGAACATTTGCATTCATCACCGATCGTTATAAGCAGAGGCTCTAGCAAATTTCTGAAAGAGCCTGGCTTTTACACATTCCTCACCCTTCCTCCATAGAGCTATAGCCAGCCTACATTTCTCTTCTCCACTGTCCCCACACAGAAAACCTTAACAGCAATCCTTTGAGGTAGGTTAGGCTGAGAGAGAAAGGTCATCCAGCAAGCCCTATGCTGTGAGAATTGGGTTGCAGGTATCCCTCAGACGCTGTAACCCAGGTATGGGTTTTCAGTCTGAGGACCACAACCTCCCATGACAAATCATGTTGATTGGGGCAAAAAGCAAAGGGTGGGTCAACAGATGTAGCACATGTTTGAGTGTGGATGTGTAGAAACCTCTGGGTTTTGCATGATTGGTGTTTAGCCCCACCGTACAAAGATTAAGAGTCAAATTCATTGCCCAACCCATTTTTATTCAGGCCAACCACCAATCCCCCAGCATGCAGCATTCTCCACAAAGGTATGTGGTCCTCTGGGTGAAATAAGCCCCTTGCCCCTTGTCAAGCACATAAAGAAAACCATTGGCTGGCAAGACACACCCTTTAAAGCAAAGCTTTCCAAACTGTGTGTTGCAACCCATTAGTGTGTCAGCTGCAGTGTGTAGGTGTGTCGCGCAAATGCTCCCCATTCTCCTCCTGGGGCTTGAAAGGGGTTAGTTTAACCTCTGGCTTGCTAGTAAAGCTGAATTACTGTGTCGTGAAATGATGCATGTCTAAAAAGTGTGTCACCAACATGAAAAGTTTGGAAAGCTCTGCATTAAAGGGTTCTAACCAGTGAGTGGAAAAAATGAATGTGGGGAAGGAGAATTGATACCCTGGTGTAAGGTGTTCCACAATCTTGAAATGGCCACTGAGAAGGCAGTTTCTCTTGCCCTGGTCCCAACCTCAGGCATGGTGCAGCAGTGGTGTAGTATGGGGAGGGCGTGCCGGCAGGGCCATGGCCCCTGGAACATCTTTTTGTGGGTGCATGGCCAGGCACCCCCAAGATAGGCTCCCTGTCTTGGACCCCGGCTCTGGCATGTGAGGGAGCTGCAGAAACTGTTTTCTCACACAATGGCCCAACACTGCCAGCCATAGCTCTGCTCCAGGTACTAGCATGATCCAGGGGCAGGGGGGGGGTGGAGTGGGCCAAGGCAGCTTTGTCATACAGTGGTACCTCAGGTTAAGTACTTAATTCGTTCCGGAGGTCTGTACTTAACCTGAAACTGTTCTTAACCTGAAGCACCACTTTAGCTAATGGGGCCTCCTGCTGCTGCCGCACTGCCGGAGCACAACTTCTGTTCTCATCCTGAAGCAAAGTTCTTAACCCAAGGTACTATTTCTGGGTTAGCGGAGTCTGTAACCCGAAGCGTATGTAACCCGAGGTACCACTGTACTTGGCCACAGCTCCAATCCTGAGTAAACTCTAACCCTAACCCTTCCCACTCAGAGGGGGGCAGCACCCCACACGCATGCCTCAGTGGTGCTCCATCGCTGTGGTGGAATGGGGTCTTAGGGAGTGGGAAAGATCTGAGTAAAGGAGACAGAACTCTCAGGACCTTGTCAGTGAAGATCATAATTATTTATCTATTATTTATTATTAATTTGTATACCACCTTTCTGGTGGGCCCCACGAAGTGGTTTTCGTAAGATTATTAAAACAATAAGCATTTTAAAGAAAAGGTTACAAAAGAATAGAAAACACAACTTGCTTGTTTAGAAAAAGCTGTTACTGCTTCTCCTTCTCTCCCCTCGTGGCAACCTGGTCCTTCAGATGCACCTGTGGTGGCCGTTGGGGGGTAGGGAAAAGCCACTGTGGCTGGTGACAATTCCCCAGGCCTCTTTCTTCTCCACTCCCCTCAAGGCAAGGTGGTCCTCCAGATTCTCAGTGTCATGTGTGGACGTCCTATATGAGTAGCATTTTTTGCAGCTAAATTCATTGAAATCTTATATCAAGCAGTGGACCTGCCATCAGCCAGCTCTTGCCTGTCTGCCTTACAATCAGTCCGGGGGGAGGATATCAGCTTCCTCTTCCTTAGTCTCAGTGTTGACCCACATAGAACTCAGCAGGTAGGAGGACAAAACTAGAATTAGTTGGCTTTGTCTTTTATTGGCTCTGGCGCCACTTACACTGGGCTTCCTACCTTCCATCCTACCACTTCCAATGGATGCCATCCCCCACAGTCAATAAGCATTGCATTTCTCTACCATCACCATGTCAATAACATCTAGCCCCAATGTTGAGGAGCTAAAAGATTAGTGCTCTCCCCACCTCCTTCCATGATCAAGAGTGACACATTCAAATTCAGCTTAATGATGATAAACATTGTTCTTCAGAAAGTATTCAGAGGTCACCTGAATTTCTAGGGAAATTAAAGATTTGATGATAAATGAATATTGATTATGGTGTAAAGGTGATAAGAGGATCTCCTACTTTCCCTTTCTCTTTGTTATATAATTATTTTAAAAAGAAAAGAAACATTAACAAAGATGAGATCCAACAATAAGAATGCACGTGAAACAGAAATGGAACCACTTTTTTGTCAACATCAACCTGGAGTAGGTTGCTGTCAAACCTAGAGCAGGGATGGGAAACATTTGTACAATAGGCTGGTTTGTACTAGAAAGATGCACCAGATTTGACTAAGCTGAACCAAATAAAACCCATTCAGGTATGTCAGCGGGTGGCTGACAGAGGGTGCTGCCTCAATCTAGAAGCAAAGGCAGTCACTGGCTTGGAAAACTCAGTGAAAAGGCCAATAACCTACCCTGACCTCCAGCCGCATCTTCCTGGGAGAATGTAGGAACCCAAAGCCACCTTACTCTACTTCCTGTCTAGTGCTCCATCTCTAAGCAGCACCTTGCATTCTTATGCATCCACAAACCAGCTGCTGAATAGAGGCATTGATTCTGTGTGGTGCACGGTGCTCATTATTTTCCTGCAGAAAACCTGTTTAGGAAGACACACCCCACAGAACTGAGCCCCCACTCTTGGTGGGGAGGGGGGGGGCAGTGCCTCATTCCCCAGCCCCCTCCTGGCCATATGTTTCAATAAAGGTTTAAAAAAGTAATTAAGCATTAGCCCCATACCAATACTAATTTGGTACTGGATCCAGGAAGTTGTGTCATTTCTTGGGTTGGCCCAGTGTGGGGCAGTCTGATTCACAGAGCCTAGATTGGGGGCATGAGGCAGATTGGGAGTCTCTGCACACCCTTAGTTTCTGCACACAGTTGCACACCTGTTTATCCTCCACCAAGGCAGGCAAAAGAAACTATCAAAGTTCCAGGACACAATCCAGTCAGGCAAAAGCACTAATGATTAGTTCAGGTTCAATCCTTGGCCTCTCCAGGTGGGGCTTGGAATGCCCCTTCAAGACCAATTGTGGGTCCAAAAGTCAGGAAGGCAGTTTCTGCACATGCCATAGAGGGAAGTGAAGTACAGATGGGCTCGTCAACTTGGTAAGGGAACATCTACGATAAGGAAAACTCTGATTCAAAACCTCTGCTGTCTTGCATGATATCTTCAGGAGAAGAAAAGGCTAAAGAGTAAATCCTACATAAATCTAGAGTGGAGTCCCTAAGATGGTTGAATGGCGCCTTGTACATCTCCTTTTGGCAACTCCTACAGCTGAGATGACAAATGTATTGCTCTGATTTCCTTTGGAAAGGACATCTATACACACTGTCCAGGCTCACACCCTCAGGAGGTCACTTCAGTGCTGTTAGCAGAGTGGTTTTACTTCAGCCCCTGAGGTGCACCCCGTTATCTCTCAAGACAGGTGGGTGTCAACAACTATGGATGTTCACCCTGACAAACAAAGGATTGCAAAATTTGGTGACATCTCTATTCCCAGCTGCTGTGTTTGAGTGTGTTTTAATTTCCATCTAAACATCACCTCAGGACTTTAGAAAGTTCAGTTCAACAGGCCAGGATCAGAGCATAACAGCCCCATCTGTTTAGAAGTTGTTTGCGTAAGAGTAGGGGGGGTGCTTTGCCAGTCATGGTCATATTTTAAAAAAGAATGTGACAGGGATTTCTGCCTCCCCCCACCAACTTCCAAGCTTCCCCTAAAACTTGAGATGAAACCAAGAATGGAAAATTGGAGTCGAAAAGAGTGGAAAACATTAGGATAGAAAGCCATTATTTATTATAGAACACCTATGTGCATCTTTTCATTATAGCTTTCCCACATTAGAGCATTTCAATAAGAGCAAAATGTCATTTGTGTTGTTATTGTCAAATCCTGGAGAGTCTGCTGAAACTATTTGCACTGTCTGTTCTATTGGAAATGATAAAGTTTTCCAACAGAGGTGGAGCCCAGGCCTAAGAGCTGACATGTGTGTGTGTGCGCGCACGCACACACACACACACACCATACACCTCACTGGCCCTGCTTTGCAACCTCTTGAGTGTTTTTGCTATACTGAAATGTGTCCTTGATTTGATATCTGATAATGCTAGATAATGATAAGAAGGGGTGTGTGAGCATGCACAGAAACTATGCACATTCAATGCTCTACCTAGGTTTGCCTCTGGCCCCACCTAACCCTGGCATGTGACCCTAGAAAGGCTGCCCAGAAGGGGCTATGGTTTCAGGGATGCAAAAAAAACTTCCCCATCCCTGCTATTCTATCTATAGCTATGTCAGCTATAGCTATAACTATAACCTTTATTCATTTGATTAGATCCCAAGCAGTTGAACACAGCATAAAAGCAGCAGCAGCAGCATACTGTTTTAAAATTTAAAAAGAAAAAAATCTAGCAGATTAAAAGTGCAAAAGGTAATAAGAGTTAAATGAATTTTAAAAGCCCATAAAAAGGGCTTTTAAGCAATCCCTCTCAAGAGTCTCAAACACACAATGCCAAGGAGACCAGCTACAGAAGGATTATGTGCTTCCAAATGCACACCACAAACTTTGCTGATAAAAACAAAAGGTAAGAGACTGAGACAAGTGTGATTAATATCCCACACAATTGTTTTTGCAGAAGGAGAAACTGGCCCAGATGTACAACACCTTAGTTTTTCTATATCCTGACTGTGTGTGTGTGTGTGTGTGTGTGTGTGTGTGTGTGCATGCGTGCGTTCCATATGATTTATGTGTTTCTTCACAGTAAAATAATAAAAACATCAGGAGAATGTGTGCCTGGCCTCCAGCACATCTGTATGTCATAGGATGGTGGCTGTCAAATGATATCAGCCTACCTAATCCAGTGTTTGTCCAACTTTGGAACAGAGACATTGATGCAGCGGAGGTGGTCCTCTGGGGCTAGAGGGAAACAGCCACACCAATCTCAGGCTGCTCTCAGTCAAGCCACACCCATTTGCCTTCTTATTCACACCAGTCCAGGCTTTCAGCTTCCTCCTCAGCCTCAGGTAGAATCTTGTTGTTGTTGTTTAGTTATTTAGTCATGTCTGACTCTTCGTGACCCCATGGACCAGAGCACCCCAGGCACTCCTGTCTTCCACTGCCTCCCGCAGTTTGGTCAAACTCATGTTTGTAGCTTCGAGAACACTGTCCAACCATCTTATCCTCTGTTGTCCCCTTCTCCTTGTGCCCTCCATCTTTCCCAACATCAGGGTCTTTTCCAGGGAGTCTTCTCTTCTCATGAGGTGGCCAAAGTATTGGAGCCTCAGCTTCAGGATCTGTCCTTCCAGTGAGCACTCAGGGCTGATTTCCTTAAGAATGGAGAGGTTTGATCTTCTTGCAGTCCATGGGACTCTCAAAAGTCTCCTCCAGCACCATAATTCAAAAGCATCAATTCTTTGGCGATCAGCCTTCTTTATGGTCCAGCTCTCACTTCCATACATCACTACTGGGAAAACCATAGCTTTTACTATACGGACCTTTGTTGGCAAGGTGATGTCTCTGCTTTTTAAGATGCTGTCTAGGTTTGTCATTGCTTTTCTCCCAAGAAGCAGGCGTCTTTTAATTTCGTGGCTGCTGTCACCATCTGCCATGATCATGGAGCCCAAGAAAGTAAAATCTCTCACTGCCTCCATTTCTTCCCCTTCTATTTGCCAGGAGGTGATGGGACCAGTGGCCATGATCTTCGGTTTTTTGATGTTGAGCTTCAAACCATATTTTGCGCTCTCCTCTTTCACCCTTATTAAAAAGTTCTTTAATTCCTCCTCACTTTCTGCCATCAAGGTTGTGTCATCTGCATATCTGAGGTTGTTGATATTTCTTCCGGCAATCTTAATTCCGGCTAGGGATTCATCCAGCCCAGCCTTTCGCATGATGAATTCTGCATATAAATTAAATAAGCAGGGAGACAATATACAGCCCTGTTGTACTCCTTTCCCAATTTTGAACCAATCAGTTGTCAGGTAGAATCTACACACAAATAAAAAACGCTGTGAAAATGCTTTCCCCCCCAAAAACGTTTTGAAAAATACATATTGAATTTCCCATAGCTCACCATCGCCATCTAGTATCACATTTGTATATTGCACTTTGCAATACATTTAAAATGTTTTATTTGCATTTGTATCTGGGTGTTGCCTTTGTAGAATTCAGCATGGAGGGGGGTGGACCATTGCAGACTAATGCTCACCTGACAAATGATGTAGCAACAACTAGCAATGGGGTAAGAATTAATCCTGTCAACTTTTCATAGCAAGTGACATGATTCAGGATTCCCAAACTTGCTTGCATATTTGAGCACAAGTCTCAGTTAGACTGAATACTCTCTGTCTTTGCTGATCAAATTTGGAGATTGTATCTAATACTGGTCCTACTTATCATAGATCACTGAAATGATCATAGATAATTGAAATCATTGGAAATGATTTGATTCATTTGAAAATAACTTTGATTCATTAATTTCACTGGGTTTGTACAACCTAATTGGATTCAACCCTTGGTTGAATGAGAGGAGATGAGCGCCACACCCCACAGTCGAATTCGACTGAGTTTAACCATCCAGGGGTCCTTTACCTAAAGGTTTCTCTTAACATTAAATCAAAATTGGCCTTCTTGTAGCTTATGCCTGTGAGTTTTTGACCTATTAGCACTTTTCAAATTTCCCCCATTCTCCAAACTAAACAAACCCAGTTCTAATCATTCATGCATCATAGTTTTGCTATCCTTTCCCAGTTTTTCGGGAGTACGTTTTTCCACTTCCATAAAATTGTATTGATATATCCTTTAAGGCTGAACTATGTCTGTGCTTTGGAAAATCCCCAAAAATTCAAATATCTTTAATACGGTCAATGATCAGCAAGTTGGAAAATCCCCATTTGCAAAGCTGACAGACCAGAAACATTGCTTAAAAAAATAAAAATAATTTTTTTCTTGGTTTACAAAAGTACGTGCATTGTCTCTTTTTTCAGGTTGTAAAATCTTTTCTACAAATTAGTTACATTTCATACAAAACATTAGTGTTGTATGTATCATAGCAGGCATGGCCAAACTTGGCCCTCCAGATGTTTTGGGACTACAATTCCCCTCATCCCTGACCACTGGTCCTGTTAGCTAGGGATGATGGGAGTTGTAGTCCCAAAACATCGGAGGGCCAAGTTTGGCCATGCCTACATTATAGCATTAGGGAAGAAGGTGGGGAGGTGAAACTTAAATTATTTTATATAGGGTACATGCAGGGTTTTTTGTCAGCATCAACTGAGTAGGTTCTCTTTCTATTCATTTATTACATTTCCCTGGTAGTGAGATGGATGGGGAACCCTTTTCATATCAACTCACAGGTTCCTATCCCCTACCTTTTTATTTAAAATAATGGCATATATCATTGGCATCAAAAATTTCCAAAACTATTCCTATCCAAGTGTATTCTGAGCAATACAGTAAGAGGGATATTGAGAAACTGGAGCATATCCAGAGTAGGGTGAAAAAGGCGATTAGGGGCCTAGAGACCAAGTCCTAGGAAGAAAGGATGGAGGTGGGTATGTTTAGCCTGGAGAAGAGATAACTAAGAAGCAATATGATGGCAATCTTTAACCGTTTGAAGTGGTGGCTGGTGCCCATTGGGACGTAAGGCAAAAGGTAAGGAGGCCCACAGCTGGTGGTGCCAGAGCCAACTCATTCCAGTTTTGTCCTCATACTGCTCTCTGCTGAGTTTTACAAGGACAACACTAGGCAGGAGGAAGCTGACAGCCAGGGCCACACCCTGTTTGGCTGTGACTAAGAAGGTAAGCTGGTAAGGGCTGGCTGTGAGTAAACTTGAGGTTGGTGGGGCAGTGCCCCATACATCTTAATTCACCATCCTCAAGTTTGTGCTGCAGGCTTGTGGCCTGCACCTTGTGCAGGGGAGAAAATCCATGAACTGTCTGATTTGACACAATGACCCTACTCCTGCGGGGCACGTGTGACCCTCCAAGCCTTTGCTTCTGGCCCTGTACAATGGTAACGCATTCATTGCTCCACTCACTTTTGCCTCTGGCCCAACCCATCACTGGCATGCTGTCCCCTGAAGGTTCCCCAAAAGCAAATGTGCCCCATCACACATTTGCTATATCCACTGTGCTACAGATTTAAGAGCTTTCTATTACTATTACATTTCACTCCAGACAAGGTACAGCTGCTCCCCCCCCCCCCGCATCTGTTAGTTGACACAAGCCTCGGTCCTTGTAAGAAAAATGGTGCAGAGAGGCCCCCCTCTACTCCCCCTTTTCCCAGTCCAACTTTCCAGCCAAAATCTGACAAAGTAAGCAAAGCCCCAATGTTTCTTGTTTAAGAGAAATGGGAACTGTGGCTTCCTCATGAAGTAGTGGAAATCCTGACATCATGTTTAAAAATTGGGGAGGGGGAGGGGGGAGAGAGAGAGAAAGAAAAGAGAGAAACCATCCGGCCCCCGGCCCTAACTTTTCCTCCTGTAATTACAGAGATTTCCAAAAGCTTAAGAATGAAAAAACCTCCCTTGAGAGGGCGAAGGACTGTTCTCCATAGACTACTGTTTGTCTAGGCTGGTGATGACTCATGCAAGCCTCTCTTTCCAGTCCATCAACAAATTGCTAAAACCAGGAGCTGGGGACTTACAATGCAAATAAAAAAGGGGGGGGGGGGATTTACCAGGATGGGAAACATTAAGTCAACTGGTGCTCAGGGAGAATGGGAGGGAAGTTATTTATGGAAAGTCCAAGTCATGACTCTTGGGTTATTATTGATTTCCTTATGGCAAACGGATCGTTTTCAAGAACACAAATTACTTTAGTAGCACATGCAATTTGTAACTGGTACATACTATAGAAACCTTCATTTTCTGGGAACTATTGAAGCTGGAACAAGAAAATGGAGGATGCTGCATTTGAGTGAATGGGACACTGTTGCACCAGCCTCAGGCTGCTACCAGGAAGCTCCCACCTGCTTACATTTTTTACTTACAACCAGGCTAGGAGAGTTGGTACTGGACGTCAGCTACCCCCTTAGTCCCAGACTTGCTCTTGTAGAACTCAGCAGGAATGAGGACAGGGACAAAACTATGATCCACCATTCATTGACTCAGATTGCACAAACCGTTGGCCTTATGTTCCACCAGTCACAATGGGCACCAAACATCACTACAGGGAAACCCACGAATCTGTGTATTGTTGCCCATTGTGGGAAGTCACCAGCATTGAAAGACAGAACACTTCCTTAACAGCAAATGGTTCCTTTGCCTCTTGAGTGACTCTCCCCCCCCCATCCCAGCTGGCCTTTGGTTTCTCTGGACCAGGAAGGTCTGTTAGGCAGGGATGGTCAAACTACAGCCCAAGGGCCCCATGTGGCCTTTCTGCCTAATTTTGCATTCCCCTTTGTCTAATTATATGTGGATGTTCAGGAGGGGGAAAATGCGGTGGTGGTGGCAGGAAGAGGGAAAGAATAGGTAGTGCCCTAGCAAGTTTTGGCCCACACCACTGACATAAGCCCTACTCACTGCTGCCCTTGGCAACTGATCTGGCATGCTGCCCTACCATATTTAGCCAAGGAATGATTCATCAACCTTTTGGGGCTAGTGTTTACATTTGGAATTGTGAGAAAGTGCTGTGGAGGCTAGTAACAAAATGGCTGCTGTGCGGGCATGGCATAATACAAAATTGGTGGCACATCTAAAAGAACAGAAACAGATAAAGGGTCGTGAAAAGCTGTGGGCATGCCTACCCCATCAATACAGTGGTACCTCGGTTTAAGAACAGCCCTGTTTACCAACTATTCAGTATATGAACTCTGCAAAACCAGAAGTAGTGTTCCAGTTAGTGAACTTTACCTTGGTCTACAAACGGAAGCCGAATGGTGGAAGGGCACTGGCAGCGGAAGGCCTCATTAGGGAAAGTGTCCCTTGGTTTAAGAATGGCTTTGGTTTAAGAACGGACTTCCGGAATGGTTAAGTTTGTAAACCAAGGTACCACTGTATGGGGAAAAGGCATCTACATCAGCCACTGGTGTGTTTGCTCCCACTTTCTATTTACAAAAGGCTACTCCCCACACACTAAAGATCAAGGGGGTAACAGAGCCCTTAAGGGGTGTGACATTTCCTCCACTGCAGTCTTTTCTGAGGATTTATAACCCTTTCCCTCACCATCCCAATACCCTATAATTCCTATTATACTCACTCCAAAACAGAAAAGCCTTTCCTTCCAGGAGAACCACTGCATTCTGAAATTTGGCAGGCTTTGTCCCCTCAGGAGAGGTGACCATGACTGCAAATTGCATCTGATTATGTGAAAAGGAAATAGATATAGCTGTTTTTAGATTGCCCATTATAGTGAATTGGGGGGGGAGCAGAGGTTTGTTTTTAACTGTTCTAATTGACTCTTGAGTAGTAAATTGGAAAGACAAAGAGCAAATCTAACACAGATCAGGCTACTTCCCAAACCCACAGCTACGTCAAATTCTGTGGCAGGTCACATTGCTAATATCTCCTCTCAGGGTACACACCAACCATAAAATTCAGTTAAGAACCTAATTTTGTGCTTTGTAAAGCAGTCCCTTTGGCTTGGACCAATTTGGACACTGCACTATTCAAATTAGGTGTCTGAATGCCTTTCATTTCCCTTACCCTATTCACAATTTTTTAAAACTGCTATGCCTTTCCCCCTTAAGACAGAATTGGATAATACTGGCCCCTCCCGAGTGAATAAATCCTTCCAAATTACTGGCAAATGAGTCTGAGGCCATTTGTAATGGATAACTCTATAATGTACCCACCCCCAATAAAAGGAACAATCCCAAACTTATTTGTGTGTGTGTGTGTGTGTGTGTGTATGCGTGTATGCAATTTGCCAGCAGCATTACCGCTTCTGAGGGCATACATCCTGTCAGAAGTATAACCACAGTGGCTTTCCTAGAAGCACAGCCCTTAATGAAATCAAAGGTGGGAAAACATCAAGTTTTCCTCAAAGACTGGATATTACAGTCTATTTTGGGGTGGAAAGAACTAAAATGGGAATTGCTTTTCAGGTAAAATCATTCCCTCTGGTTACAATTTTAATCTGTCAGCTACAAAGCTCTCATTCCCTCTCCATATCTTTGTATAGTGGCATAAATTACACTCCTGCAAGTTTGCTCCTCCAAAGTAATGGGACTGGAGAGTGCTGGTGATATCATTCTCTCTGGTTGCAAGCTATACCTGTCAGTCACAATGGAGCTATTCCTCTAGATGTGCACACATAAACATACATTTGTTTTCCCTTTTCCCATCATTAAAACTTAGCATTATGGAGTTATGATAAGCTTCAAAAATATTTTTGATTTCAGCAGACACTTGTCTATAGCATTCTTTTGATGTCAGGAACACCTAGGTGACATGAAGTACTTTAGGGGTCTCTTCTTCAACTTCTGCTGCCTTATAATGAGCATACTTTGCCTCTGAAAATCCCAAAACACTTCCTGCTTCACCCTGGGATTCTGAATTCAACAAAGGAATAGAGCAGAATCATTAAGAAGCCTTTTTTCAGAACTTGAGATTAGGTTTTACTGGCAATTGTTTACTGCTGATTCTTGTGAGTTTCTGTAGCTGTCTTAAAATCTTCTAGTATGTTTTAATATAGTTATGTTTCACTGGTGTTTAAACAGCTTATATTTATGTTTTATTCTGTTCTACATTATCTTTTGGCTATTTCCCTGTACTGAAAGGCAAGATTTATGCATACAAGTTCAAAAGTTCTTTTTAGAGTTTATTTTCGGCTCAAAACCAGAGACTTTGTGGGTGAGATGAAGCTTTCAAGGCACTCTTAGCAGCCTCCATTCAATTGTTGCACTATCATCTGTTCCTTGTTCCTGGACATATCAGGAGTCACGCACCCAGATAATGATAGATGCCATTTTATTTTTTACCAACAGTGCTCCAGAGAGAAAGCAGGAAACATTGCCTTCGCTCTGAATTGGCTTTATAAAGATGCCACATCACATCATCTGAAGCCAAAGCAGAATAAGGCAATGGTTCCTGCTCTATCTCTTTACGGTGGGGTGCAATATAATAGTGCCCCAAAATAGTGCGAAGTGTGATTGCTGGTAGCAAGGCACCCTCCTCTATTGACAAAATGTTATGCTTCCTTTAACAGCATGGCAATAGGTTGGCAATACAGGGAGGGAGGGTTAAACTCAACACTAAAACATGGAATGTGTCAGAAATCTTGGTCATTGCAAATAATTTAGAAAGGAGGGGACCTGGAAATGGACGGGAAGGGGACTGAGAAGTTTGCCAGCATTGCCTTTCTTCAACTTTTTCTTTGAAACAAGAAGTTAATCGTCTCTTTTGAATTGATATACAAAGTACAATACCAAATGGCCCTCAGATGTGGTTCAAAAAAACCTCCCTTAATACCAAATGCTGAGCCTCCCTTAAGATTTAAGTGGATTCAGGTCTGGCAGAACCACTTCATTGCTTCCTGCAGTTCCCAAAGCTCAAATGTCAGCCTTAACTTTATTTACAGTGCCTGGATTTGGCCTTTCCCTGACCACTGTTAAAACCACATTTTGAATTCTCACTCCACAAATATATTTAGATTTACAGAAGGACACTGAGTACAGGAATGAAAGCTCAACTATGACTGCTTGCTGCTTCAATGTGATCCCCCCCCCCCCCCGCTTAAGACAAAACAATTTGGTATTTATTCACGCATAATAAAGTGTCTGTTGCAGTGTGTCCTGCCAAAGGTAGCAGGGGAAACACAGTGATTAGGTCTGGAGTGCATTAAAAAGTGACTTAAGCCAGGGCTTCCCTTTCCAAAGCACCCTGGCTGCTTACATTAGATTCCGAAATTTGTTTTGATTTAATGTTTGTATGCCACTTTCCCTAGAATGCTGAATTCAAAATGGCTCACATAAAGCATTAAAGAAAGAAGCAAACATTGTCATGTATAGAATGGGCACACATCAGGAAAGCAAAAACAGACAATAAACAATGAATGCTGTTCAGTGCAAACTCATATTCATTCAAAAATGAATGTATAAAAAGAATGCCAACTAAGCAACAACTCAAAGCCAGTTGGCAGTACTTCTTTGGAACATGGAAGCTGACTTACACTATCTTGTTCAGTAGTGTCTACATTGACTGACAGTTGTCTTCCAGGATTTCAAACAAGGGGTCTGTGGCGATCACACAGGGCCCCGGACGTTTGACGGTCTATTGACCCTGTGCCACCACTGTAATTGCTTTCTTTGCTGCCACCAACCCGTTTCTCATGGGTACACACGGAGTCCAGTCAGTTGTTAACATTAACAAATAATCAAGTTTATTTTTATAGGCATGAACAAGCTTATGGCTTCACTTAATTTTTCTTGGCAGTTTCTTAATCTTAGTTCCTTAACTGTCCTATTCATTCCTAACGACTTCAAACTGATTATCCCAACTAACTATCTGACTCCACCTAATAATTCCTCTCACTCTCTCACCACACAACTCGACCAACCCACAGACTATTCCTCCCTCCTCCTTCTTCAACTCCCAACTCTCAACTGACTTTCACACAACTCCCCCTCTAACCCTAACTCCTCCTATCAGTTTCCACTGGCCAATCACATCACACTCATTTTAACCCTTTCCTTATGACCCACCTAGGAGGCAAATGCCACAGGGTCTCTCCCAGTTCTTCCTGGAGATGCCAGAGATTGAACCTAAGACCTTATGCATGCAAAGCAGGTGCCTTACCTACTCCCAATACAGCACCTGGTTGCAGGTGTAGATAAGCCTAGGTTTTGTCTTACTGGGCTGATAGCAAAAGTGGTGTTCCTATGAATCTGAGTGAAATATTATGCAGTGCAGAGTAGTTTTCTACCCCTACGTCTTCCTGTAACAACCCAGCTAACACACACCAACCCTGCTTGGCCCATCTCTGGCTGTTTCTAAACTGTGATTTACGGCTGGGCTTGGTGACTGCTGGCAAAGAGGAATCGTGGGAAATAAAGATGTGACATTGGCGGTTTGCCCATGAGCAGTTCAACCCGCAGCAATCAGTCAGGAGAGACCACAGGTGAGGAAGAGAGGCTGATAAGGGGCTGCAAATATCCACACTGAGCCTAATGGCTTATGAACCTCAGAAAGATCCTGCAAAAGAAAGAGGAAAAGGGTAGCCTTAGACAGTGGGACTGACTTGATCAGGGGTGATATATGGACTATACTACCACAGTCTCTACCTCTGACCATGTCTGGAGACATTGCATGCCTGGGTGAGACTCTTTTTGGCCTTATGAAACTCTCCCCAGGCACTCACTGGCCCTGCTTCAACCCCTGTGTTTTTACCTGGCTGGAAAGTATCCTTGAACTCTTGCTTGAAAGGAAAGAGTGGGGTTGTGTGAGTGTGTGTCAAACTAGCCTACTGTACAAAAGGTACAGTTTGCATTTTTATTGCTCTTTGGACTTTTACCTCTAGGTCTACCCACCCCTAGCATGTGGCCCTTGGAATGTTCCCCAGAAGGGCAATCAAAACAAAAAATGGTTTCCCAGCTCTAAAATACAGCATTTGACCAAACCCAGCTGTTAAGCAGACAAATTTTGTAGCTTCATTATGTATTGTGTCAAAAAGTACTGACTCTCCTGGTTTCATCAATTTGACCCCGAGTTATGGGAATAGCTATTCAATATCTCCCCTCCCTGCCACACACAATTCATCATTTCCCCATTTAACTTTTCTTAATGCCTCTAGATTTTCCTGAAAAGAAAGTGCTCCAATTAAAACTTCAGTCATTGTGACGTAACAGATGCGGATTCTGTATCTTTCATTGGGTATTGCAGCAGCTGCAACTTACCGTATTTTCACTCTATAGGACGCACCCGACCATAGGATGCACCTTGTTTTAGAGGGGTAGAACAAGGGAAAAAATTCTCCCCCTCTCTGCACAGCGCCCCTTCAGCGAAGCGGCAGGAGAAACGGAGCCCCTTCCATTTCTCCTCCTGCTTAGCTGAAGGGGCATTGCACCTTAGCTGAAGGGGCACCTACATATGACTAATACTGGATGCAAACATTTTGTTGTGCATTCCCCTCCACCTGATTTTAGCTGCATTTGAAACCTGAAAAGACCTATGTAAGAGAAACATCACCATATAATAATAATATAATAATAATAATTTTTATTTATACCCCGCCCTCCCCAGCCAAGGCCGAGCTCTCAAAAACAAAATTAAAATACAACATTAAAATATTGAAACATTAAAATATTAAAATGTAGCCTCATCGCAGGAGGAGAAAGGAAAAGAAAAAAGAAAGAGGGGGAAGGAATCAAATTGGCTCCATGCCAAAGGCCAGGTGGAACAACTCTGTCATATAATGCAAAGTTATTATACATCCAGTTCTATCTGGACCCTGACCTTCTTTTCTCTCTGTTAACTGTACATCCTGGGCTGAAAAAGAAAATGAAATGTCCTGAACAAATATATTTTGCAAGCTAACTGGTATGCCCCCTGAACATTGAGCAACCCTTCAGAGAAGGATGTCCTTGGCACGAGCCTATGGGCTTATACATGGACTTAATTACTGAATGTTTTTTTTTATTACATTTCTAAAAATGAATCATAGGAAAGTGCAAGGAGAAAGTAATCTCAGATTGGTCTATTTGTATCACAGACTAGTATACAAGTAGTCTTGGCTGAAAGAGTGGAGCTTAGAGAGCGATTCAGTGTGCAAGACAGCTGTGCTATCTCTGCTGAGAGGCATCATGCTTCTGAATACCAGCTGATGGGAGCCATAGGTGGGCAAGGTGCTGTTGAACTCATGTCCACCTTGCAGGTTTCCCACAGGTCAGCCACTGTGAGAGCAGGATGTTGGACCAGCTGTTGGGCCTGATCCGGCAGGCTCATATCCTTATGAACAGGCATAGGCAAACTCAGCCCTCCAGCTGTTTTGAGACTACAATTCCCATCATCCCTGACCACTGGTCCTGTTAGCTAGGGATGATGGGAGTTGTAGTCCCAAAACAGCTGGAGGGCCGAGTTTCCCGATGCCTGCTTATGAATATGTTCTTATGAACTTAACATGGGAATAAAACACCTGTGAACTTGGATGGATTTTCTTAAAACTTGGAGGGAATATTTAAAACTAAGTTGCACCAGGAATGAGGAACCTGTGGCCCTCTTATCTGGGTTGGACTATAGCTGCCAGCATCTCTGGTGGTTAGAATCCAACAACAAGTAGTAGAAGGCCAGAGGTTCCTCATCTCTGAGGTACATGTTTATGAAGGAGCCATCACTCACTGGTAGAACACGTTTTATATACAGAAGGCATCAGGTTTAATTCTTCATATATCTAGGCATGCCTGAGAAATCCAATTTTTACGAATTCCAATGCAACCTGACCTGATCAGTGTCTCTCAGATGTGTATGAAGAACAGAATTATTTTCAGATTCCACATTTCTCCGAATTTTGCCATGCAGTTCCTGGATCAAAATAACGTGTATAAAAATTGGTCTTTGAGAGCAAATGTGTTTATAGAATTCTCTGTTCATGAAACCATGTTTTTCTGTATGAATGTGAAAACAATTTTCTCATGCAGGATTTATAAATATCGCAGATTAATGTGGAAATGGGACAGAAAATATTTAGGAATGAACACATGCAAAAGTGATATGGAGAAGAAAGTAGAGGTGTATAGTGGCTACAACATTTACCTGGCATTGGAAAGCAG
Organism: Podarcis pityusensis; assembly: GCF_964106645.2. Taxonomy (NCBI): domain Eukaryota; kingdom Metazoa; phylum Chordata; class Lepidosauria; order Squamata; family Lacertidae; genus Podarcis; species Podarcis pityusensis. The sequence continues at coordinate 8,050,392 of NC_138044.1, read as the reverse complement.
CCCAATCTGCTTTGGATCCACTCTGGGTCTTTCCAACTTGACTTGCTGTTCATGTTGGAATCAGATGTGTTAAATTCAATGCTCTGTCCCTCCCAACACACCCTAGCTAAAATGTGGCATTATAATGACTATGATTTTCCCCTTTCGGCAGAAGTAGATGAAATTTGTCAGAAAAGGAACCCCTCCAGAATGGGTTAAACTTGCCAAATGACAGACAGCTGCATCTAGGCTTTTGTACCTTTAAAGTTTGATTTTCTTAACAAAAGAAAAGACTTTATGGCTGACACTTTGAACAAATAAAGCAAAACTGGAAGAAAAAAAGAACTGGATATTGGGAATAAAAAACAACAACAAATACACACACAGCAGATGGAGGAGGCTGAGAACTCTAAGAGGTTTGCACAAATCTAATGGAATATAAGAGAAAACAGATGGAAAGAAAAACAAATAATTAAAGGTTATGTTTGTTGGAAAGAATAAAAAAGAACAAATAAACCACACAAAAATCCCTACAACTTGGGGAAATGAGGAAATGGGATGACCCCTTAACACGAGACACTGCCAGATATCAAAATTTCAGGCAGGAGTATCCCCCAACCCTATCTGGTGATGCTGTTGATCATCATGGCCCATGGTCAGAAACATAGCTGTCAACTTACAGATTTGAAAATAAGGGACCAGCAGCCTCAAAAATAAGGGGTCAGCAGCCAAAATAAGGGATTTTCCGAACACAGGTATGTTCAACTTCTGAGCCCCTCCGAGCCAAAGGCAGAAAACCCAGCCAGCAGCCAAACGAAGCCTCAAGCAGTGGCTCCCACAGTGCAGCAACCCGGCAAAGGGGATGCAGCAAGGAAAACCACCGTCACCTCTCCACTGATCGGCACAAGGCATGCAAGCTCCATCCTCCAGCCGTTCTTGGGTTCCTTATTGGGTGAGCAACGCAGCCAAGCAACACAGTTGGAGCCTCCCTCCTCCCTGGCCGGCAGGGAGGGAGGGAGAGGAGCTGCTTCCTTTGAAACCCGGGAAATTTAAGGGACATCATCAATAAGGGACAGCAGCGGGACACAGCCCTGGGATAAGGGACTTTCTCGCCAAATAAGGGACAGTTGACAGCTATGGTCAGAAATGGTAGGGGAAGTGGATCACAACCCAACAATATCTGGAGGGTTGGGAAAGGCTGTTTTCAAGGATTGTTTATGAAGTTAGAACTTCCCCTATAAACTGGGTGAAGGGAATCTGTGGCCCTCCAGATGTTGTTGAACCCCCAGCAGACAGCATGACTAATGATGGTGGTATATGGGAAATGTAGCCCAATAGCATCTTGAAGGCCGCATATTCTCGATGCCTGCTGTAAAGTGGGAATTGTCTCTCAACTGGGGAAGAATAGATGAGAGTTCCAAATGAGAAAGGTTACCTCTTTTAAAATGACACATTCTATTTCTTTAAACCCAACAGTGGGGCTGTTGGGTGTAAATGTGTACAAACATTGGCTTCCGTGTAATTTCAAGGAAAGCATCTGCCTATGGAGATCACTTGTTTGGCAAGCTGGAAAGACAATAAAATACATATCCAAAAATATTTCTAAAATGCATGTTCTTACTGGGAGGCTTCACTGCCATGACCTCTTTCTAAGGATCCGATGCATACACTAATTATGTGAATTTAACAATGAGTTAAAGTGGTGTGTGAGAGAGTGAGTGATACCTGTCCAATGAATCAGTAATTGAACATGGCAAGCTTGGCCTGAAAGATTCCTAGGGATTCTTCAGAAATTCTTCTTGCCTGAAAGTCACACAAGATTTCAGAGTTACATAGGAAGCTACCTTAGGCTGAGTCAGTCCACTGTAGCCCAGAATTTTGCACAATTTGAATAGCAGCAGCTCTCCAGAGCTTCAGGCTCTTTCCCAACCCTTCCTTGAGATTCTGGGGATCATTAGGGAGAGATTGATCTAAATCCCACTTCTGACAGTAGAAAAGTGGCAGTTTGGCTAAAATGCATAAAGCAAGCTGTTGTTGATTGGAAACTAGGCTTGAAAACACATGTCTCTGAAATACCACCAGAATTTGAAGAAAACCTTCTTTGGTTTCATAAACATGTGAGTCTGACTTTTTGAAGACTGAGTTGGATATAACCCTAGCCCTCCATATAAGCAAAGGAAGATGGAATGAATAAACTTATTGTCCTGGAGAGCCTTTTAAAAAAAATGATCTACCGGAATATTTACCGAGGATCAATAATATTAATAGATAGATAGTGAGATAAGCCCATTGTTACATTCCTGTGCATAAGTGTTGTTATAAAGACACAGGGACAGGGGAGGGTTGGTTTGTTTTTTGGTTTTTTTTTAAAGGCAATTCTAATTAACCACCACTGAGGGAATGGCAATACTGTATTGCATTAGATAATGACTGTGTAAAGTATTACCAAGGAAAGATTAGGAGGACTTATTCAGGACTTATTCAAGACTTACTCAGCATTTACTATCAAGGCTGAGAAGATGGACTGTGGTCAAAGCAACGCCTACAGACAAAAATAAATAAATAAAGCATACACACACTGCACCTCTGTGCATCCTCCTAACTGTAAGGAAAATAAACCTACTGTAAAATTTACAAGGGAAGAAAGCCATAGCCTCACCAGGACCTGCAAATCAGTGAAGGAATTCACACTTCTGAATGGATGGGGAGTGGGGAGGTGAATCTGTGATTCCCTGTGAAAAACAATCATTTTGCTTTCCCCTGGAGCAGGTGTTGGCAAGGTTTACCTTGCCTGGGCTGATTCACTCCAGTGGAGATCCCTCCGTGGGCTGAATTGCGTGAGCATGCACACCTGCGATTTCCGGCGTCTGCACAGACATGATTTCCAGCACTGCGGAAGTGAGTCCCCACACCGTGCTGCGCCGGTTTAGCACAGCACGCAGGGACTCACTGAATGGGTGGCTCGGTTTGGGGGCGGCTCGTGGGTCAGTTAAACGACCCCTGTGGGCTGCTTGTGGCCCATGGGCTTTAGGTTGCCGAACCCTGCCCTGGAGTCACTGGCCTGTCTCCCACTACAGCTGCAGAGCTGACCCCTTGATACAAAGCCTTTTAAGCAAGCCATTGCTCATTCAGGGTGGCTACCAGAGATTTAAATATGTTTTGGCAAAAGAAAGGCTTTAGGAAAAGGGGGGAAATAAGGAAAAGGGGAGGCTGGCCTATGACATCATCTTGGCCTCACATGATAGCTGAGTACAATAAGGTTATCAGATGTCCCTGTTTCCCGAGGACAGCCCCCAGATTTACAAATCAGTCCCCTGACAAAATCCATCTACTGTATTTAGTAGGAAGTTGAAAAGTGTCCCCGGATTCATTGAAAAAAATCTGGCAACCTTAGAGTACAAGGGAGACAAGGGTTGGTTGATTTGGCTGTGTGAAGGGCTCAATGGCAGAATATCTGCTTTGCATGCAGAATGCCCCAGTTTCAATCAACAGCACCCCCAGGTGGGGCTGGGAGATGCTCCTAACTGAAATCTTGATATCTGGCAGTGTATCATGTTCCTTTGTGTGCAATGGTATGACATGGCTTGGTATTGTAGCTGTGGGTCTCAGCTCTTGAAACTGTGATGCAGCTAGATGCAGCTGTGTAACCGTTAGGGTGCTGAAGTAGTACTTATGAAGCAAATTGGATGAATAAAAGTGAACTCTTCTTGAAATAAAAATTGCCCAGTCCAAAAACATGGTTGAGATCAACTTAAAACAATAAGGTTATATTCAGGTAGATGCATAATATCATGTGCTGATTCCAGCACAGCTAAAGTATCTTAGAAATGAATATATTTCATCCAGAGCTCAAATCAAAGATCTGCCTTTCTTGCAAACGGTCTCCATTAGCTCGAGGCTGTTTTTCTGGACAGAGAATTATCACATCCTTTCTCTTCAGTGGCTTCAGAACAAAGAAATACACACCCAACATGGATGCCTCCAGATTTGCATATGCATAGACCTGTAGTGCAACCCTTTTCAATGTGATTTAAATTAAACACTTCTTGACAGAACTAGCAGACATGCAGTCTCACTTTAAACATTAACTGTTAGGCTCCCTGTAGCTCAATGTAAGTTTCTTACCAGGCTACGCAATATACATACCGACACATTACTGAGTTATTTTCCATTTCAATGCACAATTAAACAATTATACTTAACACCAGACAAATTGTGAAGGGCTGAAGCTACTTTGTGGGATCTCTAAGGAACTAAACATCCTTGCTAAGCCATAGAGTTGGTTTGGCTGTTGGGGAGACGAGGGCATCTAAAAGCTGGCTGGCAAGTTTGCTTTCCCCTCTAACACATTTAAATTGGGGCCACTCCTGTCATTAAGCCAGGAATAGGTAACATTATTCAGCCTGTGGATCACCTTTTCTTCTGGGCAGACATCCAGGGGCCACATGATATGCTGGGCAGGGCCAGAGGCAAACATGGGCAGAAGAAAAATGTGGGTTTTGTCTTTGTACTGTAGGCTGCTTTCTACACACACTCGCTCACCCCTTTTTGTGTTCCATCCTGGCAAGCAAGTGGTATTATCAGAGTTTATGGACACATTTCCACCATATAGAAACACTCAAGGTAGGTGCAAAACATGATTAATGAAAGATTTAGAGAAGTGGTATTACTAAGAAGAGTGTATGACTTGGGGGAAGAGCCTTTGGGCTTGAGGTTCCACATCCCTGCATTAAGCCATTGGAAGCAGCTGCCTCAAGCAACAGATGAGCAGGGAGCAATTGCAATGTGTTTGAGGACAGAGCTGTATGTGCTATGTGTGTAACTATCATCAGCTGCATTGGATGGCATTAGCTCATTCCCAGTATGGAGGTAAGAATCAACTGGCACTCAAGTTGAGTTTGAATTATAGAGGGTGAAGAGATGTTGTCTGGTTCACCTCAGACAACAAAATACCGAGGGTAGCGTAGCTGTCTTAGACAGGTGTTGGGGAGAAGCCTGGAGGGCTGTATTTGTCCTGCAGTCCTAAAATTCTCCACCCCTTCTTTAAGTAGAGTAGGATGGTTGCCTCAAAGAGCAGAAACTGGTGTACACACGTACACTTTTCTCAATTGAATTGGCATTTTTCTCCCATATAGATAGATGATAGATAGATAGATGATAGATATAGATAGATAGATAGATAGATAGATAGATAGATAGATAGATGATAGATAAATACAGATAGATAGAGATAGAGATTGATATATAGATATATTGCTACTGAAAAGAGAGAAGCTGGTTAATGACCCCATCTTCTTGCCAATCATGCCATCAAGAAAGAAACCAATGACTCCTTTTAGTAGAATGAACAGGAGTGTTCCCAGTGAGTGTTCCCAGCAGGTCTGGTTCACCACATCTTAAAGTCAGTGATGTAATACATATTACCATCTAAAGCAGGTATGAAAAGCCTTTGGCCCTCCAGATGTTGCTACAACTCCCATCAACTCCCTGTCCATTGCCATGTTTGTTCATGCTGACATCAGACCATTTAGTCTATAACCTTAATGAGATGTAACTGCACCGCTTCCTGTTACTAGACAATCGGAGTTGTGCCCGGCCAGTTTCTGCTTCCAATAGAATGGATTTCCCAGTAGCAAATTCTGGGGAAGGAGAAGGGTCCATCTGACCAAAGTCCAGTGACTGGGCTGCCATAACTGTTTCACCAATAAAAGTATGCCTATCAGGGCCCCACCTGATATGCTTCTATCTTTTGCATCCTGTCCTTTCCCAGAAACAGACATTTTGCATGCTAAATGCCTCATCCCAATCACTACCATGCAGTTTTCATTTAGCTGTGCATATTCTTACTGGCCTCAGAGCTCCAAGCACAGCCTTGGTGGTTTTATTAACAGATGGTCTCAGTGAAGATGCTTTTGCTGCGGTGTACCTTCCCTCCTTCTTTGGCATATAATATCTGGCCCAGCGTCATTACTAAGCAGCCTGAGATATATAGGAAAAATATGTCCAAGCTTGGCCTTGCCAGTTATTCCCTGTTTGGATCATACTCTCTTCTGGTAAAATCTTTCTCAACCCTGCCTACATTGCAATAATTTGTAGCCTGGGATAAGTGGAATTTCCCCATCTGGTTCTTTTATTTTCCTCCTTCAAGGGTTTAATTGGACTTGTTTCCCCTTAATTCTGGTTTAAGTAGCACACACCTTTTATAAAATAAATCCAGAAAGGGGTATGCAGTATTTGCTTAAATATCCCCCCACTGTCTGGCTTCAGAATAGGTCCAGTGGCAGTGTTTGTGTTGGGACCAGAAGGAGTGATTTGCCAGCCCTTGGGAGGAGTAGGCATGGTATATAAAGTGGTCATGCCTATATCCTCCCCTTCTCTACTTAAGCAGTTTGCCTACCCTCTATACATGGTGGAATTAGGCGATCACCATGATGGAGCTAAAGATAAATGCTTAATTTTCAACTGTGAGGATTTTTTTCCCCCCTCCTACATACTTACATACTTAGATCTATTCTGGTGTTCCTTGCTGGACAAAGAACTCAAACTCCCAGTTCTGTTTTTGCCAAAGTCCTTAATGCATAACTCAGATTAGTACTGTGAAAGATTTTGTGGGGAATCCCCCTAAAGCCTAGAAATTAATAAATAGTAAGATTTTTATTATCTGGAGTACCGAAGGGAAGATTGCAGGCCAGTGGAAATATACAGGCTAAGCTTCCTTTCCAAGCCAAGGACAGAGGCATTAACATGACAAAATGTGTCAATGGCCCATCCAAGAGGAATCTTGGACCTGGGCAAACAGAGGTTGCAGGGTAACTGGGTGTGAAGTGAGAGGAAGAGAGAATATTTAGCAAGGTGTGCTGGGAAGAAGGAGAGAGAGAGCCATCTTAAGGCAGGCTGGCTAAAGGCTGGCTGGGAGAGATGCCTTGCACTCCAGTGCTGCACTGCTGTGGGCAACAAGTCCCTCTTGAAATGATCCTGCTATAAGACCTGGGCTGCCTCCAAGCAGACTGAAGGTGTAAATATGTGAATGAATCATATATCTTAAAGCTACAGCAGTCTCTGCTGTGTCTTCAGTTCTCCAAAGGAACACAAATCCTGGGTGAGTGCCTGGAACCCCCTGGAATTCTGCTACCGCTCAGCAGAGAGTGGAGGTAGTGCCCAGCTTCTGTAATAGTACATAGACAAGGCACTGGTTACAATATACAATGGAACCTCAGTTGTCAAATGTAATCTGTTCCAGAAGACCATTCCACTTCCAAAACGTTCAACAGCTGAGGCACAAAGGGCTGTGAGCAATTTCAATGGAGAAAACTGAAAAACGCACCTCGGAAGCCGTTTGGCTTCCGAGATGCTCAAAAATTGAGGTTCCATTGCATAGCAGGTACTGGGCAGCCTTCATGACTAAGCACAAGCAAGAAAATTGATCCAACATGATGCATTGTTCCCACAAATCTTAGCATGGCAAGCCTCTTGATTGGGCAAGCATATGGGCACTCCTTCAAGTGGTTTGGGGCTGCAAAGTTTGTCCTCGCCATGGAAATGGAGTTGGTGCCAGCTCAGCATCTGACTTACTCTCAGGAAACTCCCTGGAAAGAGGAGGCTCACCACTGACAAGAAGCAGCACTGGAGGCTGCAGCTTCACAACAGGAAAGGTCCAACGAGGCGTATCTGATATCACAGGGTGGAATGCTTCTCTGTCAACCATTTTAATCCCTTCCCTGGATTCCTTTGCTCACTCTCTAGCTCACTGGCCCTCATATTGGGTTCCAACGTTTTGTGGAGGTCCAATTCATCACCCACAACTCGTTGTGACCATCCCCCAGATCATCAAACCCCCAACTTCTCAAGCTCCTCTCATTCTTCCTCTGGATTAGATCATCCTCTCCATGATCCCCTCCTCCTCCACAGTACTCATAACAAGATTGGGATAGGAGCAGTTAGAAACAGGCTACTTCCGGGGTGGCGCCATCGGTAATGGCGGACTCCCTCTGATCCGGAGGGACTGGCTCCACGGAAAACGGGTCTGTTCCGCTACGGCGAAGCGGGGACCCTTCAAAAAATCACAGGCGGAGGAAGCCTGTGACCATGGGACTCGGCGGGCACCTTTTGCACCCCCCCAATCCGTAAAGGAACCCAACTACGGGCTCCGGAGCGAAGAGGGGCTAGTGGCGCTGTGCTGAGAATCAACTGTAAAGAAAAGTAATTTTCCACCGTCTTGAACCTGGGAGCGGGATGTCAGGACAGACGCTTTTGGGAAGTTCATTGACTATAGACAAATGTTTTTGACAGATAGTTAAAAGAAGAGAAACATAGTGATTCCATTGTTCTCTTTCGCATTTTAAAGGAACAAATACTGACAAAATATCTGAAAAAGGAAACTTTGTTGTTAGATCTGCTGTTAAAAAAAAGAAAGAAAAGAGATTGATACAAATAGAAGTTCTTCCCCTAGAGGGAGCTTGTGAAACTGTTATTAAACTTGAACTGGGGAGCTTCGCAGCTGCAAACAGATTAAGATTGTGGGAACAGACTTCTGACCTTGCATAACAATGTATTCAGAGGCTCTGGTGCGTGCTTTCTGTAAGACAAGTGCTTTATTGGAACAGTTACATGAGAAGACGGATTTGATGACTGTTGCGATTAGAAATTTTGGACAGGTAGTGGGTATCTATATAGAACCCACCCAGGAATCAACTCAGGAGTGTGCTCTGACAGATCAGATGAGGGAGGAGATTGTTGCTGGACCTCGGGTGGCAGAGATGGAGGGAGCTGTGGCCCAGCAGGAACATGAGTTGTTGGATTTGACAAATGAACTTGGAAAAAGCCAGATTTGGAGAGATTTGGGCTTGGAGAGTTTTGTTGGGCTTGGAGATGGGGGGCTGGATAGACCCCCCTATGCAGGGATGTCTTGACTTTTCAAGTCTGGCAATGGGCCGTGAGGAGTTTGGGGTTGTGGGGGTCCTCAACTTTGGAGGGACTTTGAAACATGCTTTTAAATACCACATGGAGTTCAGTGTGGATTATGGAAAAGGGGCTGATCTGTTGAGAAGGGACAAAAATACTGTCAAGTTGGAGTTTCCACGAGTGAAAGGACCAGGAGACAAAGTAAAGTACAGGTATAAATATGAAGAAGATCTGCGGAAAGGACATGGAAGAGACTTAAGGGCCTTGGACATAAGATTACCAGGTTAATGAACTAGATGGATGGGACAGAAAGGACTGACAAAACCCGGGACCAGGAGGAAGAGACGTTGGATGAAGATTGGAAGAAAGTTTTTTTAAAATAATTTTATTTAGGATTGTTTTGTAAAATTAATGAGTATTAGAAAAATGTTGGAACGAAACTATTTGGCTTTAGCAGAAATGTTAAAAAGAACTATGCAAGAATATGTTATGGTTATGAGAAATTGGTATAAATAAGATTTAAGTTTTAAGTTCTAGGGTCTTTTATAGTAAGATAAGGTTAAAATAGATTAAGGTAATTTAATGACAGAATATTATGAAAAATGGGAAGGATTTGCTGTGATAATTAATAACTGGAATACAAAAAAGGGAGGTGTGAGGAGGTCGATGAAATAAGGCAATGACAGTTAAGGATTTGGGAATATTGGATCTGTTTTTAAATGTTTGTGGTTTACTTTTGTTTTTTGGATTTTGATGTGTTTTGTCTTTTTTTTTAAATTATTATTTTTATTGATTTGTATTGTTTGACTGCTGTTTGCTTTTCCCTTGTTTTTTTCTTCTTCTTTGTCTCTTTGTTTTTTCTGTAACTTTAAAATGCTTAATAAATATCATTTAAAAAAAAAAAGAGCAGTTAGAAACAGGAACCAAGTAAGTATGTTAACTGGACTATTCACTTGGGAAGTATGTGTGAGAAGGGGAACATGTGTTCAGATGCTCCTGCACACTGAGGATGCTGCACAAGCCCTATGTTCATTATAGGAAGGACAATATGCTTCCAGGGCAGGGATTGGTGTGCATCATTTGAGCTTTCTAGGTCCAAAAATAAGTTTCTTGTATTGGCCTTAGCAGGTATTACATGTTCAAGTCCCACTCTCCTCCAGTAAAATCTGCCTGAATTAAAATGATGTGCAGCTATCTGAGGGTTAATGCAGAAGCTACAGAAACCAAAGAGCAGAATATTAACATGTGGAGCAGAATGACTTTGTAGGAGAGGGCAAAATCAGAGGATAGAAGCCAGAGCAGAACTCATAAAGGCTGCATCAAGGAGCCTATGCCCCACCCCTTCAAAGTTTTGGGAAAGACATTCCTATCTGCTTATTGTCCCAACAGTTATAATTTTGCTAATCTGACTAAATTGCATTGGCATTCTAATAAAATAATTTTATTAGTTTGGAGGAAGCAAATCTCATGAGTCTGGGTCACTAAAGACTAGCAATTCCCAGTGGGCTATTGCGTTAGTCTATTGCAGCAAGAACAACGAGTCTTTTGGTACATTAAATACTAACACAGTTTATTGTAGCAAAACTCATGTGCTAGAGCCCCCTTCATTTGATACATCTTGTTCTCAGATACACATACACAGGGGGGAGAAAGAGTGAGTACGATGATAGAGATAGATGATAGATAGATGATAGATAGATAGATAGATGATAGATAGATAGATAGATAGATAGATAGATAGATAGATAGAGATAGATAGATAGATAGATAGATAGATAGATAGATAGATAGATAGATATAGATGATAGATAGATAGATGATAGATTAGATAGATAGATAGATAGATAGATAGATAGATAGATAGATAGAGATAGATAGATGATAGATGATAGATAGATGATAGATGATAGATAGATAGATAGATGATCGATAGATGATAGATAGATAGATAGATGATAGATAGATAGATAGATGATAGATAGATATAGATAGATAGATAGATAGATAGATAGATAGATGATAGATAGATAGATAGATAGATGAACGGACAGACAGACAGACATTTCAGGAAACTGAAGCGGAGGAGGGAAGGTTAAACTCTAAGAGACAGACAAACTTTTATGGCTTATCCACCATTCCTGAACTTCTTGTTGAGGAACCCTAGCTTGATCATGACGCAAAGCAGGCATTTCATGAAATAAATTCTAAGAGATAACATAACACACATGTAAAGTGTTAGAAGGCTGCATGGCTCAATCACCAACAAAACTCCCAACCCAAACAAGAACAGACTCATTTTCATTCCTGACTTCCCTTGACTCCTGACCTCAAGCTTCCCAAAGGAATTGCCCGTGTACCCCAGACCAACAGGGGAGACAATCAGGGACTTTGTTTAAATTCATTACTTTTGTTGTTGTTGTTTAAATTCATTACTTGTGGTCTTGAGGTTCTTGAAGCAAGCAGATGCTTTAAGGACATGAGCGTAGCCAAGGGAGGACAGGGGGGACAGGTGCCCCCCAAATCACTAAAAATAAATACAAATCAATACAAATATTAGATTCTGCCCCCCCCCCCCGGCTACTCCCATGTTTAAGGGTGTAAATTTCAAAGCACTACTAGCAAGGCTCTCGACACCCCTTGATACCCACAAGTAGATGGACTTTCCTCCAATTTCCCTTGCCCAGATTAAGGAGAACCTGGAATGAGACACTTGGAGCAAACCTTGCTCCTTGTTCAGATTTATGAGAGCTATCAAAGATGGGAAAGAAACAGGAGCTAACTTCACTCCCTTTGATTCCCAACTTGATAGATGAATAGATAACTTCTTCTTTTTTTAAAGAAAGTAAGAAGGCTCATTTTGTTCTCACAGCAGCATTGTTCTATGTCCAGTACACCAAATCACTCCCCTTTCTTTCCTCAATAACAATGGGCACCTCTGTTTTTGCTGCCAAGGTGTTCCTGCTGAAGGTTTCTAGCAGAGACCACAGAAACATCTCTAGGAGCACCTCAAGAGTGGGACTTGCTGATGTGCAGCTATTCTTTGTCTTGTTTGTTAAGGAAGAATAGGGTGAAGTGTCCAAGGTGTTTTCCTTCCCTTTCACTCCAGTCCTTCTCTCCAGCCCTTCTCGTGCATAATCTTATATACACATGTCCCCCGCTTGCCCTTTTTTATAAACTAAACAGCCCCCAGTATTGTAACCTTTCCTCATAGTGGAGTCGCTCCAACCCCTTGATATTTTTGAATGCTGGTTGCCGAGCCTTTTCAGCTCTAAAATATCTGTTTTGAAGTGAGGCAACCAGAACTGTACAGCATTCCAAGTGCAGTCGCACCATAGATTTGCATAACTGCATTACAATATTGACAGTTTTATTTTCAATCCTTTCCCCCAATGATCCCAAGCATGAAATTTGCCCTTTTCACCCCTCCTATGCACTGGTTTGACATCTTCATCATTCTGTCCACTATGACTGGGAGGTTTCATTCTTTGGTCAGTCAGCACCACTTAAGACCCTGTTAGAGGATGTAAAAAATTAGTAGTAGTAGTAGTAGTTTATTAATGCTTGAGCTATAGGCCATTCACATATAAGATAAATAAGTACAATACAAAACCCAACAGTATAAAAGATTGCATGAACTCACATTGCTGCCCAGAATCATGAATGAAACCTACATCTTTAAAATACGACATAAATCACATGTAATATATATAGAACTTACATATTGAAAGGGTAGAATTTAACACAGATAAAGAAAACATTAATTATTGAAATATTTTATGGTTAAATAAGAACATTTTTCTTAATATTAACATTTTTTGGAAAGTGATTTCCTCTAACATAATGCAATTTTGTATGTTATATAATGCATGCATTTACATGCACACCTTACAATAGTATATTCATTTTTGTACACATTACTTGCTTGGAGAACTGCATTGCAAAATCTAGAAAAATGTATTTCAAAGGATTGCTGTGGTTCAGTTTGCATATTGGTTTGGAAAATGCAAATCAGGTAAGCTTGCCTTTAAGTGCAACTAAATTGTAATGTTCCAACATCCCTACTTTTCACTAGATCTTTGTGGTATAAACTGGAACAGCTCCATTCAGCTCAGGTCCCTTTATGCAAACGGGACATGTTGTCTAGAAGAAAGCTCTGAGAGAGCCGCGCCCATCAGACTTACATACTGAGTAAGGCTATTGGTCCAAATATGCATTTAGATCAAAGTGGAATGCATCTGGAAAACACTCCCTTTTGAAAAATACACACACCCTTCTTGGTTCTAGGAAGGAAACTTGGAAGGATCTTTGCAATTCAGAGACCTTCCCCAGAAAGAACCCGAAGTATGGCAAAAATAGATTCCCTTGAGACAAAGCAATGGAACAGTAATGGAAATGAAGACTAATGGGACGCGACTGAGTCAATCCAACACTTTTGATCCTGGCAAAGCAAGAAGAGAGAATTTCAACTAAATGAAATAGGGCTGGTTTTGGTGCTGTGCAATAGCCATGACATGCACTTTTAAAATATCCTTGACATGGTTGCGACACCACTCAATTGACTGATCCACTGTTGTCAGTTTAATGTATGAAAGTGGCATATACTTATATATGCATGATGTGAGAAAGAAATAAAAACTTGATGGATCAGTCCAAAGGCCCATCTAATCGAGTATCCTCTTTACCACAGTGGCAGGATACGTACCTCCATGGTACCTAGGTACCAGAAGCAGGGCATGAAGGCAACTTTCCCCTATTGCACCTTCCCAAGCAACTCAGAGGTACACTGCCAATGAACCTGGAGGTTTAATTCAGTTATCATGGCTAATAACCTAAGGAATTCTTTACTGGATAAGATCAACAATCCATCTAGTCCAGGATCCTCTTTCCTAAAGTGGTCTTTCAGAGCACTAGGAGACTCCTGCTGCATCATACCAGTGGCCCACCCAGTCCAGCTGCCTGCTCTCACAATGGCTAACCAGGTGCCTCTGGGAAGCTCACGAGGAGGGCATGAGAGCTGAAGCCCTTCTTCACTCATCAGCAACTGGTATCCAGTAGCATTATGCCTCTTAACTCACAAGTCTCACTTAGCCATCGTGGCTAAGGGAGGACCATCAATAGCCATCTTCCTTGCAGCAGGAAAATTTCTACACCCCCCCCCATCCCTTCTATTTCTGATGTTCAGGCTGTGAGCGGTGATCTTTTTTAACAACAACAACAACATGGCAACACTCATGAATAAATATTAAAAATATTAGAAAGCCTGGGGCTGGGGAGATAACAAAGTTTGCAAACGTATAAAAATATATTGGGAAGGTTCATAAATGGGGTAAAAAACAACAGCAACCCAACTCCAAAACAGTGTAATGAAGACTGAGCATGTTCAGAGGGTGTGGAATGCTGCTGGCAAAGGGGCATGGAAAAATAGATGGGAGATGGAAAGGTACAGAGCAGTGGTTCCCAATTAGCTAATTATTAAGGACCCCTTATTTTTCAAAGGCAAGCCATGCACCCCCTACTTTTGAAATTTTTGATAACTCTGAGGTAGTTACCTCTGCAAAGCTCCCGCCCACCAAATGTAGGGTAGTCCCTAATAAGCAACTGATTTTAGGTATACTAAAAAACAGACTGGGGCTGAGCAATATCTGGTTTTCAACATTGTGTTATATCAGCAGCTAAACATTGTGATATTCCGATATATCACGATGTCTGAAATTGGAGATGAGGCATGGAGGTGAGGGAAAGAGCAGACCTGGAGATCCGGCAGGTGGGGTGTGTGCAAATCAGGCATGGGGATGAGGGAAGAAGCAGCTGCAGAGATCGGATGGGTGGCAGGGTTACAGGAAGCAGAGTCACCTCCACTGCACGGTTTCAGTGGGAGGGGATGGGGATGGGGATGGGGCGGTTGCATGGAGCCACTGTCAGCAGGGCAGCCAGCAAAGAAGCTCGTCCACTGTGGCTGCTGCTGCTTTCCTGCTGACTGAGAAAAGCTGCTCCACCTCAAACACAGAATCATAGGTTTAGGAGGGATCCCAAGGGTCATCTAGTTCAACTCCTGCAATGCAGGAATCTCAACTAAAGAATCCCTGGCAGATGATCGTTCAACCTCTGTTTGAAAACCTCCCTTGAAGGACTACCTGCCACGGTCAAACAGCTTTTACCAAGTTCTTCCTAATGGTTAGAATCTCCTTTCCTTCAATTTGAATCCTTTGGTTTGGGTCCTACCCTCTGTAGCAGCAGAAGACTACTTTGCTCTATCTCCCAGGTGACAACAGCCCTTCAGATATTCGAGGATGGCTGTTATGTTATCCCTCAGCCTTCTCTCCTCCAGGCTGAACATACTCAACTCCCACAACCATTCCTCATAACCATTGGTTTCCAGACCCTTTAACATCTTGGTCACCCCCTTCTGCACATGTTCCAGTCATGGTATGGTCCATCTATTTCATTAGGTGAACGTAAAGTTCTGGTGCTGTAGGAGAGAAAGAAAAAACCAAAACTTCTTCCTCCCCCCACCCAACTAGAAATTGCCATAGCCTTCCTTCCCCAACCCCCCAACCATGGCCATTTGGTTCCTTTCCTGCCCCTTTTCCCACAGGTGCCCAATAAACTGCTATTTGTCACTTGCAACCTAAAGGGTAACATATTTAAAAGAAATGAAAATCCAGTCATGCTGACCTGGTTTAGGAATCCAGGCAGTGGGAGTTGGCCCCCTCATATATACAAGTCACATTGTGCTTGCATATGACTGAGGAAATCCAAAGGATCTGTAAAACTCGTTAACTATTCTCCATTTGGAAAACCTTCAGTCACTATAAAATAAACACACACTGGAAGAAATATTTCTCCTGGGTCTTCCCCTTTCTTCACTGTTTATCTCAGATATACGTAAGCTGTTTGACTGTGTGACATTTTTTATTTAAAAATGGAAGGAATATTTTTTTGGTTGAGAGCTTAGTGAAGATAGTGAAGCTTTCGTGAGCCAGCCTAGGCATGATGGTAGGTCTCACTGAGGAATATCAACCTGTCTCAGGACGATACCATTTCATACTGGCTGTGTGGGGAAGTCATATGAATGACTATTACATCTCTCACACACACATACAAAAATCATTGAAGATAGAAGGCAAGCATATCAGGGAGAACGATAGGCTTGAAATTTTCTCCTGAACATGTAAGATCCATTCCCACCCATTTCAGAGTTATAACACTTTAGAATGAAGGAAAGGATTCGTGATAGTGTGCTTTTCCATTTGATAAAACATCAGAATGTAAATTAAACAGTGCCTCGTTAATTTCAATGGAACACAATTCAGCTTGGACTGAATCCAACCAAACAATTTTGCTTATCTGGATGGGGGATAGAGAAGAATGTGTGTAGAAACTAGCCTTCTTGGTATAAAGGTAACATGCTCACTTGTTGCTCCACCCACTTTTGCCTCTGGCCACACCCACCAGTGACATGTCACACTCAGAATGTATTGTGTGGGCTGAGCAAGCTTCCTCATCTTGGTCTTCCTCACAGACTGACAGCAGCTCTCCAGGGTTTCAGACAGGGGTCAGGAGGCGAAAGGGATTGAACGGGGACCTACTGCATGCAAAGCAGATTCTGTCACTGAGCTACAACTCTTCTTTCTGTTGCTACCGTTCACCAGCCTTCTCAGAGTAAGCAGTGCCAGGAGCAAGGAGAAGGAGGAACCTTCTCCTAAGCTGCCAACTGGGCCCAGGGAAAAAGACTAATGAAGGGTGGTAAGAAAGAGGTTTGCCCACTAAGGGAGGAGGACCAGCTGAAAACATGTTGCCCAAGGTTCCCACAACCACCCTCCAGAAAACCACCCCAGGATTCAGGACTGAGAGGAGAAGCTTGGTCTCGGCTCCTTCCACTATCCTCCATTCAGGGTGATCCCTGAAAAGTGGGACAGCACAGATTCTAAATCCCTGTGACCAAACCACAGTCTGCTTCTGGAAAATATCTCCCCATGCCTCCCAACTCCTCTCGTTCACCAGGATTTATGGACAGGAAGTGGGGAGTGCTAAGAACAGTCTGTGTTGTAGCCTGCTGTAAATCTCTGGATCCTCTGAAACAGAAATGGCCTATGCGTGGAGAAGCCACACACAAGGCGACACTCAGCTCTCCCTGTTGCTCTTATGCGCCAGCAAGAAATACAAGCCCTCAACCAACATGCATATATTACTTGTACTGTTGTGGGTTTGGGTTGGAAGAAAGGACAAAGCAGTTTTGTGTTGCCTACTTCCTCTCCCTCCTCTCTCTCTTCACCCCCTGCCCCACTTATCCTGCCTTGTCTCCCTTCCATCTCAGGGAAACTATCCTTCTTTCTTCCCCAGTAGCTGATGATGGGGGTGGTATGGCAGGCTGAGGCCAAGACAAACTGTTAAGTGCTCTGCTTCTTAGTGGTGCCTCTCGAAAAATGCTGACAGATGCTGGACATGAGATCAGAATGAAACTCACTGCCAGAGCGAGGCTTGCGGCCAACCATTGATTCCTTCTTTTTATAGCAGAATCTAAACCTCAGGTTGTGTTCCAAGAAAGAAAAAAAAGGAGTGACATTTGGATAGCCCATGCCTCAATTCTTGTCCCTGTCTCTCAGTCTTCACACCCTCCATCCTTCCTTTCCACAGGCCTCCCCCCCTCCATTTCTCTGCTGTCTTTTGAGGTCTCCCCCCCTCACTTTCTTACATCCCTATTGATATTTCTCCCTTCTCTCTCCCCTCCCCATCTACTTCTTTTCATTTTCCCTTCATCCCATTCCCCCTCCCCCCCTCCCAGCTAACAGGATGTCTGCCCAGGTTCAAATTAGCAAAATAATAGAAGGGGAAAGGCGGTGGGGCTCAGAAGCACAGAGGGGAGCAGCAGAAATGTCTGTCTCTCCCTTTTTGTGTGCAAGAGAAAATGGGATACATTATGGAGGTGAAATGAAGCTGGAGTTGATGGGTCAATATCTTTCCTGCAATTGTGAGACAGAAAAGGAGGCTTGTTCAAAGGGCCCCTCTCGATCTACTCTCCAAGGGCTGTGTTTATAGTTAATTTTTTCATGAGTGAAGAGCTATTGAAAATCGTTGGGTCAAAAGTTGGGGTGGGTGAATCTGTCAATTGCAGTTACTCATTTTCCCCCAATCATAAATTCAGTTCTCTGCATCAGTTTGCGAGGGTGGTCTTTCTGGGGGGAGGATTGGGGGAAAGAAATGGTGAAACTTTGTCCTCCTTTCAGTGTGCATTTCTCTAAATATCCATATTTTTGCAGGCAACTTCCCCCAACACAGCACTTTTTTTGTATGCTATTTTTATTAATATATCCATTTTTACTCACACGTTCCCCTAGTATAAATGCATTTGTGTACACATTATTTGGGTGGATTGTGCCTTACTACATTCAAAAAGGAGAAATACGGCAATCATGGGAGACTTCAACTTCCCCAATATCTGTTGGGACTGAAACTCAGCCAAGAATGTAAGCTCCAACAATTTCCTCCATTGCCTTGCTGACAAATTCATTTCCCAGAAGGTGGTAGAAGCAACAAGGGGATCATTGAACTTGGACCTGGTCCTCATGTACAGGGAGGAACTGATTGGGGAACTGGAAGTACTCAGAAACTTCGGAGGAAGTGATCATGTTCTCCTGGGTTTCATGATATAGAGCCAAGGGGAAACTGTGTGTAGTCGGACACGCACTCTGGACTTTAAGAAGGCCAATTTCAGAACACTTAAGGAGCTACTGGGTGTAACAGTGGCATAGCTAGCCGCTTGGGGGCCTGGGGCAGCACACATGCCCTGTGTGGAGCCTTGCTACTGCTTCCCCCTCAACTGTAGGGTGGCTGAGGGAGAGGTGGTAGGCAGACACAAGCCCCCACGCTGCCGTTTCTGGCAGCTTGGAGCTTGCAGGCAGTCTGCTCGCCACTTCCCCCTCAGCTGTAGGGCAGCAGTCTGAGGGCGAGGCAGCAGGCAGAAGGAAACCCATTCTGCCATTTCAGGCAGCACGTAGCCTGCGGGCATCCGAGGCACTGTGTCACTCCCAGGATAGACACATGGCTCGGGCGTGCTGCAGGGCCTACAGTAAGTGCTGCCTGCTGCGGTGTGGTTCCCCTGTGCCCCCCCCCCCCAGCTATGCCTCTGGGGTGTGACCCAGGTCAGAAATACTCAAAGAGAAGGGAGGCAAAGAAGGATGGGAGTTTCTAAAAGGAGGAATATTGAAGGCCCAAATGCAGAATGAATTCAAATCCCCAGGGCCTGGTGAGCAGCATCCAAGGGTACTAAAGGAACTTGTGGGTGTAATTTCAGAGCCTTTGTCTGTGATCTTTGAGAATTCTTGGCAAACAGGTGAGGTCCCTACAGACTGGAGGTGGGCAAATGTTGTCCCCATCTTCAAAAAGGGGGGAAAGGAAGATCCAGGTAACTACTGACTGGTGAGCTTGACATCGATACAGGGAAGGTCCTATAACAGATAATTCAATAGTCAGTTTGTGTACATTTAGAATAGGATGCTGTGATTACTAAGACCCAACATGGGTTTCTCAAAAATAAGTCATGCCAGACCAATCTCATTTCTTTTTTTGATGGAATTACAAACTTGGTGGATCAGGGGAATGCTGTGGACATGGTATATCTTGATTCCAGTAAAGCTTTTGACAAAATCCCCCATGATGTTCTCATGAGGAAGCTGGTAAAATGTGGATTGAATGAGGTAACTGTTAGGTGGATTTGGTTGACTGACCAAACCCAAAGAGTACTCATTAATGGTTCCTCGTCATCCTGGGAAAAATTGACAAGTGGGGTGCCTCAGGGTTTTGTCCTGGGCCCGTTGTTGTTCAATGTCTTTATGAATGACTTGGACAAAGGAATTGAGGGGATGTTCATCAAATTTGCAGATGATACCAAACTGGGAGTGGTAGCTAATGTCAGGAGAGATGGCTCATTGGAGTAAACTCTCCTTTACTGGCCTGTGAGGTGGTTCTTGATTTCAACTCCCAGTAATGAAATTTGGCCCATCATCTGCAAATGTCTGATTTCGGGGAGGGGATGGGGAGAGGTACTTGGGTTATTGCTAGAATGCAATATTTACTTTCTGTCCTTATTGACTCTAATTTAAGATGTTTAGGGGCTATGATGTAATAATGTACATGGTCACCAACTTTTATTCTTACAACTTCTTGAGATAGGTATGTTTGGTTAAGACATTGTGTCTAACCATGAATCAATTAACTTAATGGATGAAAACTGGGTCTACTCATTCCTACATCATATTAGTGTTAACAAGCAACCATTGAGAGACAAGAAAGGCATTCTGAAGTCCCCCCGCTCTCTCATTTGAATCTGAACCAGCCAGCCACATGACCTTTTCTAGCCAATGCCTACTGAGGATTTTAAAGAACTAATATCTTCCACAGATCGCTCTAATTGGTCCCCTATAATTGGACCCCAACAATGCTAATTCAAAGCTCTGTTGGAGGATAGAGTTATGATTACTGTTCACCATCACTCATAGCATCTTTCAGGGTAGGACTTGCTTCTCAAAGAACAGAGAGCATTGGGATGCCAAATCCACACTGCCAAAATAGAAGCATAAACCACAGCATTTGGGCATAGCCTGTGAAATACTAATTGGCCAGTAGAAACATGTGACCACCACAACCTTGCCTTTGGGGCTGATTTATTCATGTCTTTGTCAGCCAGGAACCACTGAGGCAGCCAGCTCAGAGATTTAATACTAGGAGACCATTTGGCATTCTCTGAAAGTATCTTCAGAGATGGAGGGACTCAGTCTGGCCAAATTCATTAGCATTCAGATTATAACATAAAGGAAAACCCTCGTTAAAAACAAAAAAAACCACCCTTCCTAGAAAGAAGCTAATTTAAGCATCCAGGAGCCAAACTAGGCATTAGGATGAATGCATTGTCGCATTTCATGTCCCATGTTCTTTTTAAAGAAGAATCATGTGAAACCTGTAACAAAATGCTGTAGTGTGGAATGATCTTCTTCATGGTTCAAGCCAGTCATACTCTCTTCCAGAATAAAGGTAAAGGTACCCCTGCCCGTACGGGCCAGTCTTGACAGACTCTAGGGTTGTGCGCCCATCTCACTCAAGAGGCCAGGGGCCAGCGCTGTCCGGAGACACTTCCGGGTCACGTGGCCAGCGTGACAAAGCCACATCTGGTGAGCCAGCGCAGCACACGGAAACGCCGTTTACCTTCCCACCAGTAAGCGGTCCCTATTTATCTACTTGCACCCGGAGACTTCCGGGGGAGGCGCCTCTAGCAATGGCAGAATTCTTCTGACCAGGAGGAATCTGCTCCGTGGAAATCTGGGTCTGGCTGCCACGGCGAAGGCGGAGACCCATTAAAATCACAGGTGGGAGAAGCCTGTGAATGTGGGATTCGGCGGGCACCTTTTGCGCCTCCCCCACTCGCGGGGAACCCCGGTTTTTGGGGCTCCGGAGCGACGTGGGGTGAGCGGCGCGGTGCATCGAATCGTCTGCTTCTTCCACAGAGCGAAGCCACATAGCTGTTGCCGGAGAGCGCTGACCTTTTCCTGTGGACAATTTGACTTTAAAGTAATTACCCGTGAGTAGAGCTGAAACGGAAGAATTGGATCTCTAAAAGTTTAATTTGGTATCGTAACGGGGAGGTTCAAAACAGGAAGTCCGCCTTCCTTTTTGTAAATAGACTGAGGCAACGAAGTTGCAAGCTGGAGTCCTGGAAGGTCTTTTGTAAAAGATCAAATTTCCAACGGTAAAGAACATTAAACCCCCTCTTGGAGGCAGGAGAAGAGAGGGGGAAGTTGCGGATTGAGTATGCCTGCGGAAGAGAGCGAAGAGGCTTAAAACACTGCCGCTCTGACCCTGGAAACGGGCTGCTAGTAAGACTGATGTTGTTTTTTGTTGTTGTTGTTGTTTTTTGGAATGTTCATTGACAGCTAGCTAAATAAGAGAAATACATTGTTTCTACTGTTTCAGGTTGTTTTTAAAAAAGGAGGAAAGTAACTGAAAATTGAAATTAACTTCGGATTATTGAAACTGTGTTTAAAAGAGGACATATTGACCGATACAAATACAGCCTGTTTTCCCCTAGTGGAAGCTTTTGAAATTGGTTACTTTATAGGAGCTGGGCTAGGGGAATTTCCAGCTGCAAGATAAGAAAAGTGTGAGACTTTGGAATTGACCTTGAATCTCTTAAGTGTTATGGCAAACGGAAAGGAAAAAACAGACGGGATGTCGACAGAGGAGGCCTTAGTGGCTGCATTATTGAAAACAAACGATTCGCTGGAACAACTCCATAAGAAAACAGATGCGATAAATGTGAAACTGGATGTTGCAAATATTGAAACTGATTTAATTGTAGAAAGTTTAAATAATTTGGGACAAAAGGTGAATACCAATTCAGAAACCACCCAGAAACTGATACAGGAATCTACTCTGATACGGCAAACTGCGGATGAAGTCAGGGAAAAAACCCTTGCTGCTGAACTTAAGGTGGTACAACTGGAGAGGAGAGTCCCATCCATACAAAGACAACTTGATGAACATAAGCTGACATTCGTTATGATTGAACTTAAAGAAGAACGGATGAATTTGAGGACCAGAGCCCTATCTGAATTGGAAAAGGAAAGCCTGACAGAGTTTCAGGAGGCGACAGGACTAACATTGGTTGAGAATGTTTTGGTATGACTGCATTGGTATGACTCAGCATTTGGGGGAAACTGTTTTTGGTTCCCTAAATACTCCAAGGAATGCTTTGCTGATATGCTGCTGGTAAGGATGGACTGTAAGGGGGCACTTTCATTAACCCAAAATAGTAGAAAGTTTTGTGTCGGGGGAGGGGACACACACACATACACACCCCTTTCTGGGGACTTCCGACCAGGCAAGATGGCGGTGGCCATGGGCTCAGCAAGAGGGACTGTGAAGGGACTAGCAACATTGGCTAGGGGGTTAAGCTGGCCCCAGCACTGCTGAGAACATTGTCGCTGCCACTGCACATGGAAGGGATCTGGGGAGGCCTAGCAGGAGAGCCAGAGATGCAATGCAGAGGCAGCCCCCTAACAATCTCAGCCTGTGCGACTGACACTGTCCCAGTGACCCCCCGAGGAGCTGGACAGCGGAGCTCACATTTGCCCCCGCTCTGGATTGAGCAGCTTTTGAGCTGCCATCACAGCTGCTGCCACCCCCGCAGGAGGATGGCTAGAAGGGAACAGGAGAGCTGAGGAGTCTGGGCAGGAGTGCACCAACCAGACAAAACCCAACCCTGAAACAGCCCTATCAGTGGCTGGCATGGGGGGGGGAAGGGGCAGGGGTCCCCAAGAGACCATTGCTCTGAGTCTTGCTCTGTGGAGAGACGGGCACTGTGAGGGCCTTTTCTCTGCCAGAAGAGGGATGCTGGTGGCAAACAGCGGTGAGCACTGGGGGAGTGGGAAATGGTGGTGCCCCCATGAGGGGGGGCTCACCTGACAAAGGCTTCCACCTGAGGATGTTACCCAGCCCTGATCTACGACCCTGATCTCTAAGCCTCGTAATTCCCTAATGTGGTGAAAGCCATCCTTAGGTGGGTGCGCTCTGTATTAGAGGGAGACTTACACAAAAAATAAGAAAAATAATGACATGACACACACACACACTAATTATTATTATTTTATTAGGAGGGAAGCCCCATTCTTCTTTTAACTATTCACTTTTACTCTATTTTCAGTTTTTTCTTAATTATCACCCCTCCCCCCTTCTTTTTTACATTCTTTTTTTATTATTATCATTACTACCATTGTTATTACTTTTTCTTTCTACCTTTTTTATCACCATTAGCATCATTATTATTACCAATGCATGAATTTCCCTAGCCCCCGCCCCCCTCACCCATCCACTCCACCACATCAGAGAGACAGGAGAAACCTGTGTTAGTTGAACAGTGAAATAAACCAGAATTCTGAACCAGGGAGAAAAATAACTTCAAACTAAAAGTGTGTGTGTGTGTGTGTGTGTGTGTGTTTTATTTCACATTTTAACTTGAATCTATATTTTGATTTTTGATTTTCGACTTTAGATTCATAATTTTTACTTTTTAACTTCACCTCCCATTTTTAACCCAACTCTCTACCATAACTTTTGACTTTCATCTTTAGATTCCTATCCTTCCCCTTATTCTTGTACCCTTTATTTGCACATCTTTCTTCTTATTTCAGTATTTTCCATATGCGCGGGTACACACAGACACACACATACAATTCTCTACCAAGACCCAATGCTCCCTCCTTTTCCCCTTCTCTTTTTCTTTCTTTCCTTTCCTCCCTGCATTCTTGTTTGTCTCTTGTATGCTTCCATATTTGTTCCTCTGTCTGTTTGTCTTTATTTGTTTGTCCATCGTTCTGCCACCAGGGTTAACACAACCACTATGGCCCCAAAGAAGCCCTTGAACTAGCCAACCCACTCCAGGGAAATTGGCTGTCTTAGAGGCATCCAAAGGAAGCAAGAGTAAAACAAGGGCACAGAAAAAAGAGACTTACCAAAATCAACACCAACTATTGCAACATTTAAGGCCCACAGCCCAGAAACAACAACAATGGTTGTCTAATACCAGAGCTCTGGATAAGCCACCAAACAACAGAGCCTGTATGACCTCCTAACAACCACAGAGAACCCAACCCACACACACAACCATGAGGGGAACTGAAGGTGAACACAAGATACAATAGCAACAGACCTGCAGCACAACCCCGCCTCCGGTGCAGGGAGCAGTGGGCAGGGCACTTCAGAAGACAGAGGCAGGCAAGGGCCCACAGCCCAGCTCACTAGTGGTCCAGGTGGGGCTCGCTGGACTGCATGCTGACTTCAGACTTGGATTGACCCAGAACCTCATTTCCTGACCTTCAACCTTTCAACTTTGGATCTTGGACTGTGGACTCTGTGGATGCTGATCTGATTTTGAACTTGGTCTTGGCACACTGTCTGGCTGCCCGGTAGGCCATGTATGCCGGACAGGAGGGAAGGAGGGATATTCTTGGGGAGGTCCCCTAAAGGACTTTCATATAGTGGAGAGGAAATTCTCTTCTGGCACAGAGGGTAGAGCTAGAACTAATGGGATTAAGGCACAGGGCTATCTATTTCAGATGGATATTAGGAAAAACTTATTGGTGGTAAGAGAAGTTTGGTTCATGTTCTGTTTGAGGAAGTGCAAATTAGGAAGTTTTTATTTAAAATATGAACCAAACTAAATTACTCCTCCATCCCTAGTTAGCTGATGGCCTCGATAGTGGGAGAAGGTGGTCCTCTGGCTGCCCTGAACTGAAATATTAAAATATGGCTGCTTTCATCAGAATCCTCTTTCTGCCAGAGACCATGCTGAACCAATCCCCTTCTTGCAGCAAGCAACATATGCAGAATCCATTGGCAGGGGACTCTTGTTTTCAGCTTGAATTAGAGTCTTGTGTATTCTCTGGTGCTCATCCATTGTGTGAGTGTTGAAGGCTGAACGCCATCTGCCAGAGATACAGATCCCACATTTCATAGCTGGCAGATCAAATGACCACAGTTCTTATGAAGCAATATCCTTATCTCATTAGTGGCTGTCAACACCAACAATGGAATGTCCCCCACTTTGGCCAGCAGCCGTAAGGTGCTAATTTGTGAAGTTTTGGAGGATACTGCCTGCATGATGATTAGCAACTTCATTCCCAGAGGGCACCTCCCTGGTTTTCTATGCATGTATGAATGACTTTGGATCCTTTCTAGAAGATGGACCTGAAAAGGATAGAATCATAAGATTATAGGGTTGGAAGGGGGTCATCTAGTCCAACTCCCTGTAATGTAGGAATCAAAGGGATCCTCGACAGATGGCCAACCAAATTCTGTTTTAAAATCTCTCATAAAGGTGAGTCCACCACCTTCTAAAGAAATCTGTTCTTGCCATCATAAAGTTTTTCCTAGTGATTAGTCGGAATCTCCTTTCTTCCAATTTGAATCCATCAGTCCACATCCTACCCTCTGGAACAGCATAAAACAAGCTTGCTTAATTTTTAGATGGCATCATGGGTACACCCAGAATGAATCATTTGTTTGGCAGCCAGGCATGCCTAGTTGAAGTGTGTGCTGTGCCAATCATGCCAATCTTCAAGCTGATTGTACTTGTTTGAGTGGCACACTAGGAGCCACATGGAAAGCCCACTCTAATGCAGATATTAATATTGCGTAGCTTGAAGTAATAGGGTGCATAAAATCTGAATCTTCTTGAAATAAAAATTGCCCAAACCCATAAATTCCAAAAAGCTATTCCAAAAGCTTTATTAACCACGATCGATGGATGATGAGGTACACTGTGTGAGAGGCAGGAAAGGGTGGGAGCATGGGAGAAGACAGGGAAGGTCCCAGGTGAGAACTGAGAGGGTTCACCTCCCTCTATGTGGGACAAGTTAAGATTTCCTGTGAAAGAGGACTTTGTATTCTTCTTTTCTTCTTTCTTTGTTCTTGTTCAGATTAGGGTTGTTGTTGTTTTTGTAAATAAAAGGTCTTAATAAAATCTTTTAAAAAGCGTTACTAACCAAAATCTTCATAACAGGTACAAAAACAAATAATGATACATCCATATAGTTCACCTTCTTAGTAATATTAGATTACTCCAAAGACCTGAAATCAGCCTCTCCACAGCCTGCATTAGCCAAGGTAGATCAGTTTTCTCTCCAAAAGAGACTCATTTGCACATCCTTCTTCCACTGTGGCTGGGAACAAAAGACCAAAGGCAAAAATGGTAATTTGAAACTAAATACCCCTCACATGATCTAAAGTTAAACACCATGTGAAAGAGCAGAGAACATCAGCAGTTAATTATCAACCTATCTAGGTGCTCAGAAAACTCTCCTTAGCTTTAGTATACTCCAATGGAATTTTCCATATTAAACCCTTAGCAATACACATACAGGTATTTTCCATTTCAGTGTGCAATTAAACAATTATACTTAACACATTCCACATTGGTTTCAGGGGAAGCCCAAGGAAAAATCAACCCTCTAGGAATATACCCGGTAGAGACCAAGTCAAACCATTGGTCCACCCATCTCAGCGTGAGCTACTCCAACTGGCAGTGACTCTCTAGGGTTGGAGGCAGTGTTCTCTCCCATCCCTAACTGGAGATGCCAGGACTGTACCTGGGACCTTCTATATGCAAGGCCCTACTAAGCTGTGATCCTTCCAAAATAAATCCAAGAGCAACTCATATAATAAAAGGTTGAACACTGCAGCTGTTTTGCATTTGTTACCATGCCCCAGGGACACTATACAACATGGAATACATGGGGAAGATCTGTTAAAATAAAACAATTATACTAAAAGTCTCCATTGACAGAAACCACCCAGCAACATAAATAAAGCTCACCAAAAATAAACAAGTCTGATGGAATAGCTGCTAAGTGACATTTCAGAGAGCGCCTCAAGCAGCTGGTCTTCTCAATAGAGCTGATGGAATAGTCCTGCTTCCCTTCTCTCACCCTGCATTGCATTCGGATTGAATGGACACTAATTCTCAACCCAGAAACTAATGGAATAGCACTAATTCCCTTAGCTCCCTCTGCACTGCAGCCTGATGGAATAGTTGCTGCTAGGTGACTCTTCAGCATTTTCAAAACATGTCACCCATTTTCTTGCTGAAATCCTTATAACAATCCTGAAAGGTAGACCCATTTTAGTATTCCCATACTGCAGAGAGTCTAACAGTGTGTGGTTTGCCTTAAACAACCTAGGGAATTTATGGTGGAGACAGGACTTGAACAGGCTCACCCTCTTAGTGACGACACAGTGATGCCACTTAGCAAACATCTAACACATGAGGTTCTGTACCCTTGAATATGTCACAAATGTAGTCGGAAAAGCCTTGGCCAATCAAGGTCTACTGCTGCATGTTCATGAAAAATGAAGGACAAACAGTGCTATTAGTTGGTTCTTCTCCTGCCCACATTTTATCCTCAATGAGTGGGGTTAGGCAAAGAGACTGAAACTGTCCTAAGGCCATGAATGAATTTTCATGACTGGGTAGAGATTTGAATACATGACTACCCAACCCTAGTCCACTACCCCAGAGGTGGAGAACCTTTTTCAGCATTTCCTTTTAGACAATATTTCAGGAACTACATGCCAGTGGTGGGTGGAGTCAGAGGTAGAAGTGGGTGGAGCAAGTAATGTAAATTGTACCTTTGCAAAGTAGGTCAGCTATTTCTACACACACCAACACATCCTTCTCTAGCCTTCTTTTAGGAAAACAAAAGTCTGTCATAGCTCAAGGACACATTCCAGCCAGGAAAGCAGACTTCTGCAGGAGTTGCTTCTGTCCAGATGCCCAGACAGGGGCAAGGGCCAAAGCATTCCTCAAATGGGGATCCTTCAGGGAGTACTCCTATTGTATGTATGCCATAGGATCCCCCTGGAGTTGACCCTAGAAACATTCCCAACAGGCAGGTTGGAGTTAAAATGGTATGCCCAATGCCTATGCCATACCATTCACATATGTGATCAATAAAGCTGTGGCCTATTTGTCCCAATATACACTCATTGTCTTGTCTGGTTATTTCATTACATTGGTGGCAATAGGGTAACAGGGCCTTGGCACACCAAGAAGCAGACTTTGGAACTGAGTCGCCCTTCATGTAGCTATTGTGCCTGCTGTGGCCATCCTAGCTTTTTGGATTGCATGGAGAGCTGGTGCCATATTGCAGAGAGGGAAAACTTAAAGCCACAGGGCCTGAATATGGTTCTGCAAGCCTCTCTATATGACCCTAGGAGTCTCCCCAGGCCACACAATTTGCTAACCCTGCTTTGTACTCTTGAGTTTTTTTGCAGACTTCTGTTCTTTTCTCCATTCCTTGAACTCCACTGTAGGCAGGTGGCCATAAGTGACTCAAGAAAGCTTTTGAAACTGTCATGGCAATTGCACCACCTAGTGGCTATAATGCAAAATGTAGCTTGTAGGATAATTTTCACACACACACACACACACACACACACACACACACCCCCCTTCCGCCGTTCAGTTCCAAAGGACGACACAATAAGAACAGTTAGAAACAAATATTTTAAAACATTCAGAAGGCGATTAAAATCAACAGTACTTTACAAAATATACCTATCTTCTACATGGCTGGATAACCTCACATAAAAATGTTTAGCCAGTACTACCAATGCATTTAAGGGGACACGGGTGGCGCTGAGGTCTAAACCACTGAGCCTCTTGGGCTTGCTGATCAGAAGGTTGCAGTTCGAATCCCCCTGACGGGGTGAGCTCCCGTTTCTCGGTCCCTGCTCCTGCCCACCTAGCAGTTCGAAAACACGTCAAAGTGCAAGTAGATAAATAGGTACTGCTCCCGTGGAAAGGTAAATGGTGTTTCTGTGTGCTGCTCTGGTTCGCCAGAAGCAGCTCGGTCATGCTGGCCACATGACCCGGAAGCTGAACACCAGCTCCCTCAGCCAATAAAGCGAGATGAGAGCCGCAACCCCAGAGTCGTCCACGACTGGACCTAACAGTCAGAGGTCCCTTTACCTTTTTACCAATGCATTTATTTATTAAAATTATCATGGAATCACAGAATTGTAGGTTTGGAAGGGATCACCAAGGACCATCTAGTCCAACCCCTACAATGCAGGAATCACAGCTAAAGAATGCCTGTCAGGTGCCCACTCAACTTCTGCTTAAAAAACCTCTGATGAAAGCAAGTCCACCACTTTCTGAGATAGTCATTCCACTTTCAAACAGCTCTTTCTGTCAGAAATGTTTAGTCAGAATCTCCTTTGTCATCTTGGTTGCACTCCTCCACACATGTTCCAGCCTATCAACATCCTTCTTAAACTATGATGACCAGAGCAGGACACATTACTTCAAGGGGGGGTCTAACCAAGACAGTGGTAGCATAAGAGCTCTGCTGGGCCAGACTAAAGGTCCACAAAGCCCACCATCTTGTTCTTACAGTAGCCGACCAGGTTCCTCTGGGAAGCCCACAGAACCAACAATTCCATCATTTGCGATTCCCAGCAACTGATATTCAGAGGCCTGCTGCCCATGACATTGGAGGTAGAACACCATATTGGCTAGTAGACAATGGCAAGGAGTTGGGCCCATTGAGGGAAGGGGCATTAAAGGCATATTTTGACCATTGCAGGGAATTGGACTAGATGATTGTTGTATCCCTTCCAATTCTACACTTCTATGATTCTATGACTAAAGGCACTCCCACACCTGGAAGCAACATTTCACGGGTAAAACAACCAATATTTGTGGGATGTGAAACACAGAGCAGTCAAGTACAACATCCCTAGAGTGGACATAAAAAGGGGATGTCTGGACCAGCCAGTCAGAACTTCCTGTTTCCTCCTAGGCTGGGACAGACTTCCTCTACATGCGACCAGAGGTGGGCATGACCTCACCTATGCAGGTAACAAAATACCTCAGCAGAGGCCGCCATCTCTCTCTCTGACTACATTCACCGAAGAAGCAACATCTGCTTAGCCGCGAGAACAAAGGAGCTGTCTTCTTATGAGATAGTTTCCAGCTGTATATTACTTTTGTAACTTGTCTGCCTTCTGGGATCCATCTGTGAACAGAATGAGTGAGTGAGTAAACTCTTTTTATACTTTTATAGAAGACTGTGTTGTGTCTATTTCTTTTATGAGGGACTAAAGGGGAAATTACCAGGTAACTTATTTTAGAGGCCATAGCGAGCCTAAGCAAATGCTATCCGCTGCACAAGTTTAAAAGGGGGAATGTTACTCTGCTAAATTGTAGAACTTGTTAACACAAGTTGGAAAGGATATAATTAAACAATATATCCTCTACTGCCTCCCTGAACATTCCCACAATATTCAAGTAACATTAGATTACATTCTTCAGGAATTCTAACTGCTTAAAAAGACAAGGGGAGGATTCATTGCTAATGGATCAATCTAAAACAAAGTGTAGGCTTGCAAGCATGTGCCCCCAGTGAATTACAACCATAGGAAAGGTCTGATACATTTTTCTATTAATCTATTTTCTATTGTTGACGTGGTTGTAATCCCTTGAAGGCTCTATTAAACAGTGCTGTTATTTTAAAGGCTTCCTCATAAACTGCCTGAAAGCCATTATCAATATTTACCTGCCACAGAGGAATAATTCCAAGTCTTTTCTCTATAAATGGGTCTGCTGCCCAATAAGAGCATCTTTCGAAATGATCAAGTGGAACATCAATCAGGGCTGCATCAAAACCATCAGCAACAGTGAAACTTGATCCAGGGACCTTTTCAGAGTTGGATCTGGGTTATGGGCCACATTCACACCATACAGTGGTATAATACCTCTTTACGCAGTCATGATTTCTCCCAAATAATTCTGGAGGCTGCAGTTTGTTAAGGGTGCTGATAGTTGTTAAGATTACTAATCCTCTTGCATAGTTCCTAGAGTTGCTGGGAAAGAGGGATTGTTTGTATTCCCTTGGAAGAGGGGTTGACCAGAATTTTTCAGCAAGCTCTAGATTAGACACTGCCTGTGTCAAGAGCTGCCAGGAACTACTGGGGATCTCTGGCTCTCTGTTTAGCAAGGTAACAGAACCATAGTTTGGAATATCTCCTTGAAAGTGAAGAAGGATGCTTGGGTTCACCTTTGCCTAGCTAAAGGAGAAATCATAAGCCTCCACCAGAGGCCAATTTAAGGCAGCGTGACTGGTTGGTGTCACTGGATGTGGGCTTTGGGGTGCTTGCAACTATGATATAGAATGGAAGGCAAAAGGCAGGGGGTGCCAAATTTTGGTGTTGTACAGGGCGCTGCTGAAATTTGAGACCCCAAGGTCTCCACCCCCATCACCAGTCTGGCAGAGCTTTATGTGGTGTAAGTGGGTATCATCACACCTGTCTTCCTGCTCTGTAATGCAGCCAGAGAGGAAGGAGGAGAGGTAGATTATAGCACCAGCCTGGAGGAGGTATAGCATGTGATAATGGCATGTGATATCAGAGGGCCTTGCTCAACTGCGCTTCCTCCACCAGAAAAAGAGCCTCATTTGGGGCCTTCCACTAGTTGCCACTGGTGGGGATCCCACCCATGGCATTATCACTCACATATTCACTGGGTGCTGCACACCAGCAGAGTTACAGTGGCATCACAAGGGGGCAGATCTATCTGGAGATGCACCTTGTCCTAAAATCCAACTCCCCTGGCCCACACAAAGACGGTTGCATTGCTCAGTCCATTAGGTACACCCACTGTTCCCAGTAACAGAAAGAGCAGATCTGGCCCTGGCAATGCCTATGTCATATGGACCACTGTGGTTCACTGTATGTGTGGCCCCAGTTGAAAAAGTTCTTAGAATGCTACTAGGATGTCAACCCGAGCCCCCTGTTAGGAATATGTCATCCCAGCGATGAAACAGCTGTACTGTCTTCCAAATTGGTTCTGGGCCCATTGTGAATGTGATATTCTAAACCAGGCATCCCTAACCTTTGGCCCTCCAGATGTTTTGGACTACAATTCCCATCATCCCTGACCGCTGCTCCTGTTAGCTAGGAATTATGGGAGTTGTAGGCCAAAACATCTGGAGGGCCGCAGGTTGGGGTTGCCTGTTCTAAACCCTTGATGGCTTGGGGCCAGGATTACTGAAGAACAACCTTCCACCTATTAATCTGGCCACCTATTAAGATAATCAATGGATGCTTGTCCCAATGACTGCTGAAGTACCACTGGCAATCACACAATTATAAGGTACTATAAGCTCAACCCCCAAAGACATCAAAATTGTCCAACAAAATTGGCTTTTGTTCAGTGAATGATTCCTCTCTTTGAGTCAGCCCTCCCAATTGTTTCATCATAAGTACTGCACCAAAGATCCTTTGGCTGAAAAGACAAGGTGAAGAAAATTATCAGTCAGTTCTTTGGGTCAAGAAACCTACTTTCCTTCAGAAAAGCTTGTCTGTGTGGATATTGCTTTGTACTTTGTCACCTGTCTAGAATTTTCAGGCCACTCTCATTTGATCCCAACCTTCTTCCAACTGCCGCCCCCTTCTGACCTTTTTTCCTTTCTGTGCCCCCCCCCACAGGTGTAGCCAAGGGGGCCAGGGGGGCAGCTGCCCCCCCCAAATAAGTAAAAATCAATACGAATCAATACAAATATGAGCTTCTGCCCCCCCCCCTAACAAAAGCCTGCCCCCTTAACGAAAATCTTTAAGCAGAGGCTTGACAACCATATGTCAGGAGTGCTCTGATGGTGTTTCCTGCTTGGCAGGGGGTTGGACTCGATGGCCCTTGTGGTCTCTTCCAACTCTATGATTCTATGATTCTATGATTCTATGATCGGATAGCCAGCCAATCATGATTTTTTACCCCTCCACTTCTCACTTGCCTCTGTGGCTCGCTAGCAAGCTGTGGCTCCCCATTTACACATTTTTCACCTGCGGTTCCCTTGAAATATCCTGGGGCCTCCCCAGAGGCCATATGGCTCCTGGTTGGGAAACACTGTTTTAGCTGATGGCTGGAGGGATGCTGAGTTGTTTTGAGCAACCTGGCAATGCCTTTCGGCGCAAGGGAGTCAGCAGCTTGGAATTCCATAACATGAATGTCAGAATATTTTTTTCAAAAATATGTTATACACAAAGTGGCATTCTTGAACTTGTTTGTATAGCAACAAGAACAACAGAGACTTAGATGGAAAGGACAACTGTTCCATTAGCTGAGCCTGATGTTTGACCTTCCAGTGGAAACTCCAGAACTGAGCATTTGCCTGATGCTTTCTCTAGGACCAGAAGGATGGCTTGTTTGCATAAAACTACTGCTCCTCGTGCCCCGAGGGATCTTGCTGTCAGTTTGGGGGGGGGGGAGTGCCATTCTGTGAACCCACAAGAGGAGCAAACCATTCCATTAAAAAAAAGAGTTTAGAATTCTTTTAAGGATTCAGAGTTCAAGAATCCATTCAGTCCTCAGGAAATAACAGTTCTCAGAATGATAAACTAATTGAAATTGCTTCTTCCTGCCTTCTGGAACCTTGTGGAGGTGAATGAAAATCAACTACCTGCTGGTGCAAAAAGCAGTGGGAAACCTGTGGCTCTCCATGTATTGTTGGACTCAAACTCCCATTGGCTCCAGACAACATGGTCAATGGTGAAAGATGCTGTTAGATTTCCCCAGTCACTCTAGACGGCTCCCAACAGAATTAAAATTACAAGAAAACATCAGACATTAAAAACTTCCCAAACAGGGCTGCCTTCAGATGTCTTCTAAAAGCCAGATAGTTGTTTATTCCCTTGACATCTAATGGGAGGGCGTTCCACAGAGTGGGTGCCACTACCAAGAAGGCACTCTGCCTAGTTCCCTATAACCTCACTTCTCACAGGGACAGGGGTGCAGCTAGCTGCTCTGGCACCTGGAGCAGTGGGGGTGGGACAATCTGCGCACAGGGCACCGCATGGGGGCACTGTGGTGATCTGTGCATGGGGGCACCACGGTGATCTGCCCAGGGGGGTGGCGCAGCAATCCACCCAGGGGGTTGGTTCTGAGACCTGCCCACAGAGTCCGCCTGGTGGACGCAAGCCCCACGTTGCCATTTTGGGCAGCACAGGGCCTGAGCCACCGCATCACTTCCAGGAGAGACGTGTGGATTGGGTGCGCTGCAGGCCAGGCCCCGCGGTAAGTGCCAACCCCTGCGGTGTGCCATTTTGTTACCCCCCTGAAGGATGACACCCGGGGCCAGCCGCACCCCCCTTCCTACACCCCTGCGCAGGGCGGGAACCGCCAGAAGGCCCTTGGCGCTGGACCTCAGTGTCCAGCAGAACAATGGGGGTGGGGACACTCCTTCAGGTATACTGGGCCAAGGCTGTTTAATGCTTTAAAGGTCAGCACCAACACTCTGAATTGTGCTTGGAAACGTCCTGGGAGCCAGTGATGTATTGCCAGGTAATTCAGTCTTCACAATCCAGGGGGAAAGTCAGAATTTCTGTCACACCTGACTAGCTGGCAACGCAGTACTAACATGGTGTGAGCTGTTGCTATACAAAAATGTATGCTCCAATTTGAGGGTTATCTTCCCCGTATGGAAAAAGTTTCTGGTTTTCTTTTTCGTTTGTGGGGAATATTTACAAGTTTGGTGGTTGTGAGATGAAGCTTACATTATTGCTGTGAGATGACAACAGCTGATGTGTACTTTTCTTTCCATTAAACTTTTCTTTAGTGCTCTGCCATCTTCCCATAACTCTTGATTTGGTGGGCAGTGGGGCAGGAAGTCCCATGGGAGAAGCTAACTCACAGCATCTTCTCCTGGGTTGTAACTAAAACGTGCGAAGCCAGGAATACCAGCTTAGAATCATAGAATATTGGAATTGGAAAGGACCCAAGGGTTATCTAGTCCAACCCCCTGCAATGCAGGAATCTCAACTAAAGTTAGCTCATTTAGACCCTGTAGATAATGATTTTATACTCAGTGTTAGCCATCCTTAGAGTGGATCTATTGAAATGGAAATATGTGGCTAACTTAAGTACCTTTATTTCAGCAGGTCTACTCTGAGTGGAATTATAGAAAATTGTAGAGTTAGAAGGGACCTTAGGGGTCATCTAGTCCAATTCCCTGCAATAAAGGATTCTCAACTGAAGCATCCATGACAGATGGCCATACAACTTCTGCTTAAAAACCTCCAAAGAAGGACAGTCCACCATCTATCGTGGGAGTATGTTCCAGTGGTGAACAGCTCTTACAGTCAGAAGGTTTTTTCCAATGTTTAGTTGGAATCTCCTTTCTCATAACTTGAAGCCATTGCCTCGAATCCTAGCCTCCAGAGGAGGGGTAAACAAGCATGGTCCGCCTTCTGTTTGACAGCCCTTAAGATTTTTGAAGATGGCTATAATATCTCTTCTCAATCTCCTCTTTTCCAGGCTAAACATACCCAGCTCCTTCAAGTGCTCCTCATTTGGCTTCAGTTTCCAGACCCTTGATCATCTTGGTTGCCCTCCTCTGCACATGTTCCAGCTTGTCAACGTCCTTATTAAATTGTGGGGCCCAGAATTGGACACAGTATTCAAGGATTGGTCTGATCAAGAGAGAATAAAGTGGAACTATGACTTCCCTTGCTCTGGGCACTATACTTCTGCTGATGCAGTCTAGAATAGTGTTTGCTTTTTCTTCTTTTAATTAATTTATTTAACATAATTATTACCAAATATAAGCAAAATATTGGAAATACATCCATACATCCATACTTATATATTTCAGATAAGCACACACATATATAATAAGAACAAAAGAGGAAAAAAGAAGAAAAAATAGAGAGAAAAGAAGAAGAAAAGTTGGAAGAATTTCTTCCAAATTTATACTACAAATATCTCAATACGAAAATATTATTAAAATTTCATTGATTGACTTCCATTGCTTACACTGCACTTCCTATCTACATTTTAAGCAAGATTGTATAAACAGTGCCGCCCTGTGGCCAGTCCTGGAATAGACATCGGCAGGAAAATAAACAGTGCCGCTGTGTGGCCAATGCTGGTATAGACATTGAAAGGAAAATAAACTGTGACCCCGTATGGCCAATGCTGGTATAGACATTGACACGAAAATAAACAGTGACCCTGTGTGGCCAGTACTGGAATAGACATCAACAGAAAAATAAACAGTGCTGCCGTGTGGCCAGTCCTGGAATTAGACATCAACAGGAAAATAAACAGTGCCGCCTTGTGGCCAGTCCTGGAATAGACATCGGCAGGAAAATAAACAGTGCCCTGTGTGGCCAGTCCTGGAATAGACATTGACAGGAAAATAAACAGTGCTGCTGTGTGGCCAATGCTGGTATAGACATTGAAAGGAAGATAAAAAGTGCCCCGTGTGGCCAATGCTGGTATAGACATTGACAGAAAAATAAACAGTGCCGCCCTGTGGCCAGTCCTGGAATAGACATCGGCAGGAAAATAAACAGTGTCCCTGTGTGGGCAATGCTGGTATAGACATTGAAAGGAAAATAAACAGTGACCCCATGTGGCCAGCGCAGGTATAGACATTGACAGGAAAATAAACAGTGCCGCCATGTGGCCAGTCCTGGAATAGACATTGGCAGGAAAATAAACAGTGCCCCGTGTGGCCAATGCTGGTATAGACATTGAAAGGAAAATAAAAAGTGACCCCATGTGGCCAGCGCTGGTGTAGACATTGACAGGAAAATAAAAAGTGCCCCGTGTGGCCAATGCTGGTATAGACATTGACAGGAAAATAAACAGTGACCCCGTGTGGCCAGTGCTGGTATAGACGTTGACAGGAAAATAAACAGTGCTGCCTTGTGGCCAGTCCTGGAATAGACATCGGCAGGAAAATAAACAGTGCCGCTGTGTGGCCAATGCTGGTATAGACATTGAAAGGAAAATAAACACTGACCCCGTGTGGCCAGCGCTGGTATAGACATTGACAGGAAAATAAACCGTGCCGCCGTGTGGCCAGTCCTGGAATAGACATCGGCAGGAAAATAAACAGTGCCCCGTGTGGCCAATGCTGGTATAGACATTGAAAGAAAAATAAAAAGTGACCCCATGTGGACAGCGCTGGTATAGACATTGACAGGAAAATAAACAGTGCCGCCTTGTGGCCAGTCCTGGAATAGACATCGGCAGGAAAATAAACAGTGCCGCTGTGTGGCCAATGCTGGTATAGACATTGAAAGGAAAATAAACAGTGCCACCTTGTGGCCAGTACTGGAATAGACATCGACAGGAGAATAAAAAGTGCCGCCCTGTGGCCAGTCCTGGAATAGACATCGGCAGGAAAATAAACAGTGCCGCTGTGTGGCCAATGCTGGTATACACATTGAAAGGAAAACAAACAGTGCCGCCGTGTGGCCAGTCCTGGAATAGACATTGAAAGGAAAATAAACAGTGCCGCCGTGTGGATTGCGCTGGTATGGACATCAACAGGAAAATAAATAGTGCCGCTGTGTGGCCAGTCCTGGAATACACATTGACAGGAAAATAAACAGTGACCCCGTGTGGCCAGTCATAGAATAGACATCGACAGGAAAATAAACAGTGCCCCATGTCCCGTGTGGCGAGTGCTGGAATAGACATCGACAGGAAAATAAATAGTGACCCTGTGTGGCCGGTGCTGGAATAGACATCGTCAGGAAAATAAACAGAGCCCCGTGTGGCCGGTGCTGGTATAGACATCGACAGGAAAATAAACATTGCCGCCTTGTGGCCAGTCCTGGAATAGACATGGACAGTAAAATAAATAGTGAACCCTGTGTGGCCGGTGCTGGAATAGATATCGGCAGGAAAATAAACAATGCCCCGTCTGGCCAGAGCTGGTATAGACATTGACAGGAAAATAAACAGTGCCTATTCCTCAGCCTCTGTGGGCCCGAGGTGTTCGAGACGGCCCGAGTTTTGATTGTGCCACTAGCAATCCAGGCAGCACTGCGGGACGTGGTAAAGTAGAAGCTAAAAAACCAATACAGTCCGAAGCCGTCTAAAATTGTTGTCTGCCATGAGTTCTACCACCGGAACCAGGCAGAGGGGGAGTCTATCAACAACTACATCGCCGCCCTCAGAAAGGCTGCGCTGCACTGTGAGTTCTGAGACTTAGACCATGCCCTGATGGATCGAATTCCCTGCGGGGTTCGGAACAACCATCTGCAACAGCGTCTTCTCGCCCATCCTGACCTCACACTGCAGAAGACCATTGAGGAGGCTGCAGCCTCAGAAGCTGCTGAACTCTCCACCCAGGGGATTTGCAAGTACAGCAGCCAGCATCCTGCTAAGAAGCCAATCCCAGTGCACCAAGAGGAGGCCAGCAGTATCGAGGCATCTCCTAGCAAAGACAATGACATGTACCAGACAAAGCGGGAGTGCGGGAAGTTCAGAGGTACAAGGATAAAAGTGTTGGGTGTGGAGGCAATCATTCCCGTGTCAAGTGTCGATTCAGAGACGCCATCTGTCAGCGATGCTCCAGAAGGTGCCACATTGCTAAGGTCTGCCAATCTGCTCCATCCGACATACCAGGTCTTCGCTAAACTGGACCTTGCCCAAGCCTATCAACAACTGCCCGTGGATGCTGCCACCGCTGAAGCTCAGACGATTGTCACCCACCGAGAGGCGTTCCAGTGCCCCCGGCTGCAGTTTGGGGTGAGCGTGGCTCCTGGCATCTTTCAAAGCCTCATGGAGTGTCTCCTGCAGGGGCTTCCGGACGTGGTGCCAAATTTCGATGATGTGTTGGTATCTGCAGACTCAAATCAGTAGCTGTTCGGGCGCATCTGCGCTGTGCTCACCAGGTTCCAGGAGGCCGGGCTCAAGGTGAAAAAAGAAAAGTGCCAGGTCGCCGTTCCGCAGGTGGAGTTCTTGGGCTACCTTATCAACGCCTCCGGTCTTCACACGACGGCATCCAAGATCCGGGCCATTCAGCAAGCCCCAATTCCAAAAAGCAAGGCATTGTTGCAGCGTTCCTGGGGCTGCTGAACTTCTACAAAGTTCACAAAGCAATGCTAGCCGAGCCTCTACATTGCCTCCTCAGCACGAAGGTACCGTGGTCCTGGGGTCATCGAGAAACGGCAGCCTTCAATGCAGTCAAAGCCCTTCTCTCATCGGACAGCGTGCTGGTACAGTACAGTGAAGCCAGGCCGCTGGTCCTTGCCTGCAACGCCTCACCCTTTGGCATCGGTGCCGTCCTTGGTCACCGGTTTCCGGATGGTAGGGAAGCACCGCTTGCCTACTTCTCCCAGATGCTGTCTCTGGCCGAACGGAATTACAGCCAGCTCGACAAGGAGGCACTGGCACTTTTGGCTGGAGTAAAGAGGTTCCACGAATATCTCTATGGGAGAACCTTCAATCTCATCACTGACCACAAACCACTCCTGGGCCTCCTTGCCAGTGATCAACCAACTCCACCAGTCCTTTCATCACGCATGCTGTGATGGACTGTCTTTCTGGCAGCTTACAGCTACCAGCTCGTCCATTGCCCTGGAAAATCGATGGGCCATGCAGATGCTCTTAGTCGTTGCCCTCTTCCAGTGCTTGTGGAAGACCTGGCTCCTGCTTCATTGCTCCTTCTAATTGAGGACCTCCCAGCAGCACCAGTATCGGCCACCGATGTAGCCTCCGCATCTGCCCAGGATCGCACCATCAGCCATGTGCTCAACTGGGTGTGGAGGGGGTGGCCACAAGGGCCTTTTGCATTGGAGTTCCAGCCCTTCACAACCAGACAACATGAACTCTCGGCTCATCACGGCTGTCTGCTGTGGGGAGACCGTGTCGTGATTCCCCAAAGACTCCGCCAACGTGTCCTGGAGGCTCTGCACGTTGGCCACCCGGGAATCGTCAAAATGAAGGTGTTGGCTCGGTGTTACATGGGTTGCCTCCTGTCAAGCATGCCACAAGTCGAGACATTCACCGCCGGCAGCTAAGGGCAACACCTGGGAGATGCCCAAGGCACCCTGGTTGAGGGTGCACATTGATCTTGGCGGCCCCTTTCATGGCCAGACCTTTAAGGTAGTGGTGGATGCCTATTCCAAATGGCTGGAGGTGGCCCTTATGCCCTCCACCCCCACTGAAGCCGTCATCCGGGTGCTGCAGGGCCTGTTTGCAACTCATGGGTATCCTGATGTCCTCGTCTCGGACAACAGACCTCAGTTCACATCAGGCACCTTTGAAAGGTACTTCTTGGGGCTGGGCATCCGCCATGTCCCAACAGCACCATTTCACATGGGCAGGCAGAAAGAGGCACTGGCACACCTGGAACAGAGGAACTGGCACGACTGGGTCACTGAATACTTGCTCGTGCAGCACATCATCCGTTTGTACCAGGTGGCACTCGAGAACGGATACTTGTGGCGCCAGCACATAGACCAGCTAAGGCACAGGGTTGGGGATTTGGACACTACTAATGTGCCCCCAACTGTGGCCCCAGCTCCGGTCGCTAATGGAAGGCAAGGCTCCACCTACATCTTCCTCACAAACTGAGGGCATGGAGCCGAGCCAAGCCGTTTTGGTGGGTCTGCCTGGCTCCCCAGAGACTCTGACCACCACCGTGCCTGACTATCCACTGAGTCCACTCGCGGTGGTTCCTTCAACAGGGAACTCGGGCTCAACGCCACATTTGGTCGCACTACAATCGCAGCCCGAATCGGGCGGCCACCCGGACTCTGGTACTGGCCCTCAGCGATCCAGCAGGGTTTCCAAGCACCCAGCGTATTTAAAAGACTATGTTCACTGGACAAACTGCACATGTAAAGCTGTATGGTGAATAGGGTCAATTAATATGCTTATGTGCCTTACTGAAACTAATAAGGGTATTATACAGCAATGGAACCACTATGATTGTAACTAATGCCTTATCTTGGTGGGGAGGGGTGTTGTGTATTGAAGTGCTCACCCTGGCCACCACGGGTATTGTGTATATAGTTTTCACTCAGGTCCACGTCAGTTACTTTAGGCGGGAAACCTTGGGGTGTTGTTACAATGTTGACAGCCAGCTGCCTATAAAAGCAGGCCGGCTGAGCTGTTCAGTTCAGTTCAGCTCAGTTCAGTTCAGTTCCAGCTTACTATAAAGAACCACTTGGAGAAATCTCTGTGTCGTCTGCTTTGTCAACCCACTATTTAATATTTGGGGTGTTCGTTTTTGCTCCTAACAAACTCTTCTGGGGTATTATAACAGGATTTATCTGTGCTGTGTTGCATTCCCCTCTTTATTTCAAGCCAAACTCTGTGTCTAAAAAAGCTTTTTATCTCGTCTCTCCCTTGCTGCCCACCTTCGCTAGTGGGGAGTTGTTAAAGATTTTAAGTTTTCTACCGCCGTTTTTGGGAGTAAAACGTCTTGTTTTTAACAGTCTCTCTCTTATTGGAGAGTTCGGCACTGCCTCGCCAGGTTTTGGGGCGTTTGTATCAGAGAAGGAATTAACCCTTTTGCACGGAGTTCCTCCCTGCGTCTTGGCTATATACTTTGTTTTCTCGCTTTGGGAGACCCCTTATTGTGCTGCCATGGGCACTGCCCTCAGGATCCTGCCCTGAGGTTGGGTGACTTATGCCTCGTCACCCGTTTCTGCCTCTCTCCAATGCTGGGTCTGCCTCGAGATATCAGGAGCACAGATCCCCACCCGACTGTAGGCGCGCTGCTCCGAAAGCTTTTTTTGCTGCTGCATCACACTGTTGACTCATGTTAAGCCTATGGTCCACCAAGACCCCTAGATCCTTTTCACATATACAGCTAGCAAGCCAGGTGTCCCCCATCCTATATTTGTGCATCTGGTTCTTCCTGCCTAAGTGCAGAACCTGACATTTGTCCCTATTGAAATTCATTTTGTTAGCTTATGTCCAGTTCTCCAATCTCTTAAGGCCATTTTGAATTCTTATTCTGTCTTTCTCAGCATTAGCTACTCCTCCCAGTTTTGTGCCATCTGCAAATTTGATGAGCACCCCCTCAATTCCTTTATACAAGTCATTTATAAAGATGTTGAACAACAACTGGCCCAGGACAGAGCCCTGTGGCACCCCACCTGTCACTTTTTTCCAGGATGAAAGCTGCAGAATGCAGACTGCACTAGATTCTTTAACTGGCAGATAGATTTAGGGCACTAGCAAATCAGGGACATAAAAAGAAATCATGAGATTTTTTTTAAAAAAAGGATTTGACTTTGATTGCGAAGCTTTTGTAACCTGCTTTCCATTTAGTGATAGGTGGGCTATAAGTGCAGATAAATTAAATTAGAATAACAAATGAAAGGAGCACAAAATCCCAAGTTGAAAGAATCAGGAGGGTGTGTGAATTCTGTGCCAGATATTGCGTTCCCTAACCACATGGAATATGTATGGCTCTGACCCTTACTTGCAACCTGGTGGGCTCCTTTACCTACCTGTATGCCAAGGATGGAGAACCCCAGAACCAGGGGCCAAATGTGGCCCTACAAACCTCTCTGTCTGGCCCCTGGGCCACTCTCCTTCTCTGTCTGGCCCCTAGGCCTATCTCCCTACTGGCTCTGCTTCACACCCTCAAGGAATGTACATTTTACCTGTACAGAGTAGGCAGTTTCCAAACACACACTTCTCTATCACCCGTCCAGGCAGTCATATAGTTGTCATTCCTCCATCCACTTTTGCCTCTGGCCCTGATCAGCACTGACATGCGGCCCCAGAGGATGGTCCAGAAGGGAATGTGGGAAAAGGTTCCCCAGCCCTGCTTTTAATACCATCAAAAGTCCCTCTTTCGAAAGGATCCCCAGAAGAGCACAGCAAGGCTTGTGCTTGCTTGCATTCAAGCTGTCCTGTAAAGCGTTTGAGAAATTAAAGCAGGAGAAGAGTAAATCCCTCACTTGCTGGAGTAGTTCACATTATGCAAGCCAAGGGATCCATTTATTGGAATTTTCTGTACAAATATCTCATCACCATAAAAATAAAAAGGATTTTACATTTGATTTATTTTTTAAAAAAACAGCAAAGTAGTCATAATGGAGGAAATCAGAACTTACTTAGATTTCCTTAAACTCCACTATTAACTCTTCCAGCATTTTTCTGCTTTGCTTTTATTATTTGTTTGTTTGTTTATGCTGCCAGTTCCACCAATCAAAGTGGTGAAGCTGGCACATGTGAGGTAAGGCGATCTCGTAGGTGATATTACTTTGTTGTTGTTGTTTAGTCGTTTAGTCGTGTCCGACTCTTCGTGACGCCATGGACCAGAGCACGCCAGGCACTCCTGTCTTCCACTGCCTCCCGCAGTTTGGTCAAAC
The DNA here is from genome assembly GCF_964106645.2 of Podarcis pityusensis. Lineage (NCBI taxonomy): Eukaryota > Metazoa > Chordata > Lepidosauria > Squamata > Lacertidae > Podarcis > Podarcis pityusensis. Next base: position 8,006,835 of record NC_138044.1, on the reverse strand, counting down.
TCATGCTGGTAGCTTCGAGAACACTGTCCAACCATCTCGCCCTCTGTCATCCCCTTCTCCTTGTGCCCTCCATCTTTCCCAACATCAGGGTCTTTTCCAGGGAGTCTTCTTTTCTCATGAGGTGGCCAAAGTATTGGAGCCTCAGCTTCAGGATCTGTCCTTCCAGTGAGCACTCAGGGCTGATTTCCTTCAGAATGGATAGGTTTGATCTTCTTGCAGTCCATGGGACTCTCAAGAGTCTCCTCCAGCACCATAATTCAAAAGCATCAATTCTTCGGCGATCAGCCTTCTTGATGGTCCAGCTCTCACTTCCATACATCACTACTGGGAAAACCACAGCTTTTACTATACGGACCTTTGTTGGCAAGATGATCACCAGATAAACCAGGGGAACGCCCTACTAACATGCAAAGAAATCAGGTCCTTTCACGTATTGTAATAAATCTGTATCTCCACATAAAAACAAGCACATATTGCGTAATTTGGATTTTTATTTTATTTTGAATTACATATGCAGGCAGCATAGTATTTTCAGTACTTTTCAGATCCTCTTAATCCATCCCTGAATGCAGGGGCAGAGGAAGAGGTGTGCCCTGGCTTGCCCTGGGTGTCACCCCTGGGCGTGCTCCTCCAGGGGCCCAGGCGGCTTCCTCCGCCGCTGCCTGAATGCCAACCACCAGAGAGATGATTTGGAGAGTGAGACTCACAGAACTATCTCAAGAGTAAGGTAGGGGAAACAAAATCCTTGAACTCCACCCAGGATCATTTTACAATTACAGAAGCTTTTCAGTTCCTGCAGAAAGCAAACTCTAGGTAGGGTGCAATAAGAATTGCATGCTGCGTATCATATACAACCTGGTGGGAGAACATGCTCGTTACATCCAACTCTCACTTTTTCTCATTAGTTTCCCCCCATAACAGCATCACTTAATGGAGCCGTCTTGAGAGCTGCATTGATTTTCTTCAGAGCAATTTCCATCCACAATGCAAAGGAAGAGTGTGTCTGTGCGCACATAGGTATGAAAGGGACCTTATTACCGGGCTCTGATTAGGTAATTTGGTTTAGGAAGGATACCGGCATCTCTCAGGCAGGGAATATATTACTTTCAATTTTCGTCTAATGAGAGGAAACTTGCTTATGTTCTTGCACTGGCAGTTTCAGTTTCCCCTGAACTTCAGAAAATGTGCAAGAGTTTTCTGTTCCAGGGGTGGGGTGGGGGTGGAGAGAGTACCAGCGACCCCCCCCCCCTTTGCCACCTATTTCTTTTTAAAGCCTAGTTTACACACCTGTAGCATAAAGAGGTGGTGGAATCGACAGTGTCCCAAAACTTAGGCACAACCTGCAACCAGGGCTATTTTAAAGTTCTTGATACAGGATCTTCTGTCTCATCACATGTGTCTACATGAAACAGCCACTAGATGGAGACAGCTCATTGCACTTATGAAATGTACATCTGCCCACCTCAAGATTTGATTAACTTGTCACACTGCTGCTCCATAAGCCAGCAAACAGCAGGGGAAAGGAGTAAAAGTTGTTTGCAATGCCTGTAGGCAGTGTCTGTTTCAAAGAGCACAATGCCATTTTCCCTCTGTAGAGCAAAGAATCCCATTCAAGAATCCCTGATGAGCTTTACAAAAAAGACCAAGGCACACTTGCTTATAAGTAAGCTCCACTCAACTGAACAGAACTTGTTTTTTCATTATGAGTGAGGATATGATAGAATTGCATTAAATTATGCATGCTGTAGAGAAGGTGGGTAGAGAGAATTTTATCCCCCTCTCTCATAATCTACCTTAGGGCCATCCAGCAAAGCTGAATGTTGGGAAATTCAAGACAGACAAAAGAAAGGACTCATTCACATAGTGCACAGTTAAACTATGGAATGAATTTTCTCCCACAAGTGGCAGGGATGGTCACCAACTTGGATGGTTTTAAAAGTTTACACAAAATGGCTATTAGTGATTATTAATTACTATGGCTATGTTCTACCTTCATCGTGGGAGACAGGACTTAGCTACACAAGTAAAGAAAAAGCATTTTAAATGCATTATAGCACTGTGACACCAGGTGGCAATGTGGAGTTCCGTCTTTCGCCAACATGATTTTCCGTTGCGTGCCCAGGCGGAGACCCCCGCTAGCCCAAGAGACAGTCCAAAAGCAATGAATCACATATGACAACGTGGGATTTGGGATTTAAAATGGCCACAACTTTATTAAGAGTTTCAGGTGTAGGAAACCTTGGCTTAGGCATTGGGCATGTATCCCTCTCAGCTCCGCAGTCGGGGGACTGAGGCACAGCAGGGTTAGTTCGATCAGAGGGGGCACTGCAAAACATGTTTACACAGCCTCTGTGCAACTTTGGGGAGTTCACTGACAACCTTTCAGCGTACGGCCAGTGACTCTCTTCACACAGCCCCCTTTAATGGGGAACCCTGGAATGCCGTTGCGGGGGGGGGGTGAGTCACCACTTCACGCCCCCTATAGGAATGATGGAATAAAGGATTCCGCCCAAGGCCTAAAACCGCCAAAGTTGTGATAATTGCTATGGGGAAGGCGAAACCTGCAAAGCAGGGGAAATTCCTCCCCAGCTCTTTAACAACAACCATCATAAGACTGTAGCAACACCCAATAACCTGGAAGGAAAATAGTTAACCTGCAATAAAAGTATGAAATCAAAGGGAGGGTTGGGTGGGTGAAACTCCGGAGCTGACTGCGCAACCTGCGCTGGCTCCGCCCTGCTTTTAAACCCCCAGAGCAGAGCAGAGCAGAGTGAAGCCTGCTCACTCTTGGTCCACTCTCCTGGCCCTGCCCCCATTGACACCATGAATTGGTTCATTTAAACAGGCACCAGGAAGGTGGGCGAGCTCTGGCAACCCAGTGTGTCTCACAGACATTTGATGGTGCTGTGTGCCAGTCCGCAGATGGTGCCCACCATCGAATGGGTGAGTGACTATAATGAGGTTTACAACACGTTTTCCTGAAACATTTTTTTAATATGTCTAGATCCAGCCACAGTATGCCTCTGAACACCAGTTGTTGGGAATCACAAGGGGAGAGAGTGATGTTGCACTCAGGCTCCAGCAGGTCTCTTATGTTCTTATGGCTGCTGAGTTCAGGCTTGAATATTAACCTCTAAATTCTTCTCCTGATTTGATGACAATCTAAACCAGGGGTTGTCAACCTGGTCCCTACTGCCCATTAGTGAGCGTTTCAGGATTCTAGGTGGGTTGTAGAGGGTTCTACAGCACAAGCAGGTGGACGGCTGCTCGTACCCTCAGAAATGTGTTTCTCTCTCCAGAGAGAAGCGAATCGACCCAGCAACGGAGAGCTTCCCCCTTAACGCTCCAGCACTTCGCATGCCCAGTAGCCAGTCAAAGGCAACAAGCGCATGCCCATCAGCCGGCAGCGTGTGGCGTGCATGCTCAGAGAAGGCCCTCTTTTGGCCATTTGGGGAGGACACTTCAATTGCCAGCTTCTGTCAGAAGAGCGGCTGGATGGCGAGCGGGGTGGGGGGTGAGGCAGGACACATGCTTGTTTCGCTCAAGGTAGAAAGGTTACGGTTATAGCCAGGGTGGGAGAGGTCTCTCTGCTCCAGAGCAGTTTCCCATTTTACTTTGCCTCACCCTACAGCAGGGGTTGTCAAATTTCCATTAAGCACTGGTGGGAAGTAAGGAATTTTTACCATCAAGAAAGATGCATTAGTGGGCACTAGGTATAAAAAGGTTGACTACCCCTGATCTATACCCCTGATCTATAGGGACGCGGGTGGCGCTGTGGGTTAACCCACAGAGCCTAGGGCTTGCCGATCAGAAGGTCGGTGGTTTGAATCCCCGCGACGGTGTGAGCTCCCGTTGCTCGGTCCCTGCTCCTGACCACCTAGCAGTTCGAAAGCATGAAGTAGATAAATAGGTACCGCTCTGGTGGGAAGGTAAACAGTGTTTCTGTGCCAGAAGTGGCTTAGTCATGCTGGCCACATGACCCGGAAGCTGTACACCAGCTCCCTCGGCCAGTAAAGTGAGATGAGCACTGCAACCCTAGAGCTGTCCGCGACTGGACCTAATGGTCAGGGGTCCCTTTACCTTTACCTTACCCCTGATCTAAACCAAAGAAGAATTCCAGGCCTACCTACTTAACTCCCAACACTCCCCTGCCTCCACCTATCCAACTCTTATCAATTGCAAAAACTCTTATCAAATGCTGATAACCCCGGGGTGTGGTTTTTTTTCCTCAGTGGCCCATGCTTGGCTCTATTCCTGTTGACTTTAACAACCTAGCATTGCTATTAGAGAGAGTGACTATAGGAAGCTGCTTTATACCATCTCTGCCTGTTTAGTCTAAGTGGATTGGAAGTTGCTTTGCAGGATTTCAGACTGGAAGTTTTCCCAGCCCCACCTGCAGATGCCAGGCATTGCACCTGGAATCCAGTGTGTTCATTGCATGTCTAGCATATAAAAAGTGTGCACATCATAATGTGACCATTTGCCTTAAGAAAGAAAAGATTTTCTACTGTAGGAATGGCAGCATCTGTTTTTCCCAACAGCATCCAGAGGCACAGAAGAAACCTCTATCAACTTCTGTTCTCCATGGCTTGGGGAAACACTTTGAGGAAATCTGCCTGCCAGAGTAGCTCTGATGTTCCAAGATGAAGGCCTCTCATTCCCGCCACAGAAGAAAAAGCATCAGAGGAGAACCCAACACCAGTCTCACTCCTTCTGAAGTCCCTTGAAAGCTGAGATCACAAGATTCAGTCGCAAAACATTGCCAGCACATAACTGGAGGCAAACAAAACCATTTATTTGACTAATGAATCCCCTGGGTGGCTGGGTTCTTTATTTTATTTTATTTCTTTAAGCAACCAAACTCTTAGCATTCGTCATCCTAATTTACTAAGCAGAAATGTCAGCTACAAAGATGAATGAAATGCAGAGCAATCCTGTTAAGGTTCCACAGATAGTTGTGTGTTGTGATGATAAAGGGGTCCCAGAAGGGCAAACATGGAGACTGGTTCTGGCAAGTTGGAAGGGTGCCAGAGAAGGACCAGACCAGATAAAATAGCTCCTTGGCCTGGTTTCAGATATTGTCAGGAGGTGCTGGAACTCTATGCAGATTCCCTGTGTGATGAATCTTCTCAGTGAAGTTCCTTCATTCCTTGGACCTATTGCATCCACCCAGCTGACCACTGGACCCTCCTGGGCAGAAAATAGTATAACAGAGCTAGGGAGCTTTTTTTAGCCCAGAGGACACATTTCCTCATGGGCAGCTTTCTGGGAATTCCATCAAGAAAAGTAGGCAGAGCAATAATCGTGACTTTGTATGATAGGTTGTGTACCAGACACGCAGATTTCTATGCACCCGTACACCCATCTCTCTGTCATCCATCCATCAATCCAAGCAAGGTGCTGCTATCATATTTCCATTATAGAAATCCATGTTGTAGCCACATTTGGAATATTATGTACAGTTCTTAGAGTTGGAAGGGACCCCAAGGGTCATCTAGTTCAATTCCCTACAATGCAGGAATCTCAAGTAGATTATACATGACAGGTGGCCACCCAACCTCTGCTTAAAAACCTCCAAGGAAGGAGAACCCACAACCTCTTGGAGTCTGTTCCCTCTGTCAGACAAGTCCTACTGTCTGAAAGTTCTTCTTGATGTTCAGTTGAAATCTCCTTTCTTGTAACTTGACGCCATTGGTAGGGGCCTTAGCCTCTGGAGCAGGAGAAAACAAGCTTGCTCCATCCTCCATGTGACAGCCCTTGAGATATTGGAAGATGGCTATCATATCTCCTCTCAGAAGCCTGCCTCACCTCAAAAAGGATATTGTAGAGCTAGAAAGGGTTCAGAAAGGGGCAACCAAAGTGATCAATGGGGATGGAGCAACTCCCCTACGAGGAAAGGTTGAAGCATTTAGGACTTCTTAGTTTTGAGAAAAGGTGAGTCAGAAGGGACATGTTAGAAGTTTATAACATTCTCTGAATGTTCTTGCCAGTGCTTTTTTTCTTAAAAAAAATGTTTAGGGGTGCTCCCATTTTCCTACTCATATTGAAATACTGCCACTCAGTGAGGCCACACTTAGATTCACAAAATGTTTAGGGGTATGCGAACCCCTGCGTCCCCCCAGAAAAAAAGCACTGGTTCTTGCTATCATAGTTCAAGGACATGTTTCTAGCCTGACAAAAGCATTTGAGCAGGAGGTGGAGCGGTCTGGTAAGGCGGTGTTACCTGAGAAAGACTCAAGGGCCTGGAGGGCACATTCAGTCTCCAAGTCTAAGATCCGTCACCCTTACAGGATTTCTGTTCCAGATGAGTCTTGCTTGAGCAACCAGGGCTTCCTGAGCTCCATCATATTGTTGTAATTCCTGTTCATTCTCAGGGCCTAACGTCTTCAGCCCTTTGTCCCTTGGTTCAGCTCCAGGGCAGCTGGTCATCCATCAGTGATGGCTGGTGTATTTAGATTGGTGGGACATAAGGTAGGGAGACCAACAGAAGGTGGAGACCAACAGAAGATGGTGATGGTTCAGAAAGCAGGCTCCAGAGCTCTGCAGATCACAGGATTTTAACTGAGTTTTAATTGGATTTAACAGAAGGTAGAGCCAAAGCCAATGAATGACTGTAAATAAGAAGATATGGATTGGCTGAAGGCAGCCTGAGGGTAGTGGGGCCATGTCCTATTCACCCTAACAGCCAACACTGTTATTATTATTTCTTATATTTCTAGACTGCCTTTCATCCAAGGATCAAAGGGTTGTTTATAATATAAAAATGCATAACGTAATAACAAACAACAACAACAACACACACACCCATTGACCATTGTAGGAAACCCGACAGGCTTTTGGTGTGGTCCAGCAGAACTAATCTTACATCCTGAAATTGTCAGTGAGTCAACCCTGCCATCTCCACCTCTGCTACCAGGAACATGGAGTCAACTGTGCTGGCTCAAACTGACTTTGACATTCAGCCTACTAGGAGGGGCATTCGCTTGCTTGCTTCCCCAGTCCTGGGCCTCAACATCCTGACCATGCAAATGATGGTGTCCATCCCACTCTTCATAATGAGAGCTCACAAAGGTATGTCATGGGACAGCATCTTGGCTTCTGCTTAGCTATGTACACTAGAGCAGTGCTGTGCTTCCTGACTTAGTAACTTTCCTGACTTTGTAACAAGTTATGTTTGGGCCACTTGGTGGATTTTGGAGTAAAGCTTTCCATCGTAACAATGGATTTGAGAGTCTCAGTACCGCATCTGTGAGTGGGAGTCAGGACAGGCTGTCTCCTACCAATACGTCCATGGATGCCCTCCTCTTCTTTCCTGCATTCCTCTCCTCTTGCTCATCCGCCTCTCTAGTCCCCCATGTAAGTAAGCATTTAATACATTCCCGAGCAACACTACCCCCTCTCCAGATGCACAACACATCTTCATTAACTCCCCATGACATTCCAAATTGCTGGCGATAAAGGCAAACTAAATCTGGAAAGACAACTAGAAATACTTTCCCACCCCCACACCTCCTCCTTCTCCGTGCCCCTGCACAGTGCACTTCCCGCCCCCCTGGGGCTAACGTGCAATTACAAAAGATGAATGGAGTGAGCATTCCGCTCTCAAAATGCTTGCAGGAGATGTGGAGCTGGCATGTCTCCCACTAGATGGCGCTGGAGCTCACCAGATGAAACACCACTGCAGATTTTTCAGAACCAAGGGAACACACTTTTGATCAAAGTTCTGAAGTTGATCAAAGGTCTGAAAGAGATATGGACTCAGAAGGAGATTCATGATTGGATCTTTCAAAACTTAAATTGTTTTATTTTGATTGTTGCAAGTGTGCTGGTGGATGGAGTGTCTTAACCCTTACGTCTGTGGTATTTCTCCCAACCTGATGTTCGCTCTCTCTGGAATTTGTAACACACCACTTATTTTTCTTATATATCGAAGTCAAGGGCTCTGGATAGCCAAGGGATGGAGAGCCTCAGAAAGGTGTCCCTCTAGGGAGGAACATTGAGTGGAAAGAGCCAGGGGGTCAGCCCCCCCCCCAAGAATTCTGATGAAAGGGCCACCTCCCTAAAGTTCCTTGGCAGCCACGCATGCATGCTGGGTGCTGTTCTCATGTCACATGCATAAGCTGTGGGGTGTCTGTATGACACATCAGCATGACCTGCTGCATGTGTGAGTGATGTTAGCACACCACAGGGAGTGTGTGCATGGTGTGCTGATGTTGCACAGCCCCAGGCCCCCTCAACTGTGGGGGGCGTGTGTGCCTCCAAGTCTTTCTATCTGGCTCTTGGGACACTTCCTCAGCTACACCTTCTGTCCACAGGCTACATACCCTGCTGCCTTTGCTTTGCACTCCGTGTGTTTTTGTCTAGCTGGAATGTGTGCTTGATTCTGATAATGACTTGTGTTTGTCTGGAGCAACTGTTACTTGAAAGCAAGCATTGAATGGGGTTGGGCGAAATGACTCTCTGAGACCCAGCTTGACAATTCTATTATCTTTATTCTGGCTAATAGCAGCAGCAACTACAAGGCCCAGATGTCAAGAGTCCAAGATACAGGAGCTTGGCAAGAGAACCATAACCAGGAATAGAAACTATGAAGATGTCTCAACAGTTGATGTGGCCTCCCACCAAACTTTTAAAGATGAGACCAGGCAAGCTCACCCATGGAACTCTTTTGCCCTATGAGTCTGCTGCTCAATCACACGAGTGATTCTATCTACAAAGTTGGTGCCTAGTTCTTGATGGCAAAACTGTCTCCTGTCCCTCTTCCAGCATTGATGCCACCTCCTCCTGTTCAGCTCCTCCCTCAGGCTGATCAAAGTCCTCCCTGGTGAACCTCTGCACTCCTCAGAGCGGTGCAGAGAGGGCCGGCACATCTGTTTTCCTTTCCGACATACAGAGTCACAAGGAGAGGACCTCTCTCATTCATACTTGGGTGCCAGCTCTCCAGACACCAATCTGCTCCTTCTCCTGCTGCCTCCTGATTTATCTGTGCTACCAAACCATGCTAGATCCTGATGACCTCTGAGCCTCTCATCTGCCACCCATCCACTACTCCCTTGGTCCATGGGTTGTTTACCATTTTCCTCTCTTGAAAAGTGCACAGAGCTGAAGGGGCAACCTGAAAGAGTGACACTCTTCCCTACTTCCTTTTTCAACTATGTTTTGAAAGCTCAGCTGAATTCTACTAGATCTGACTTTTACCCAATACCCTGGAATAAGCAAAGTGTGTAAATGAGTGATTTCTCTCTAGGCCTGGGTGCAGGGCCGTCTTTAGCCGATGCTGTGCCGGGGTGCAAATATCCACCCAGCACCCCCAAATTACCACAGATAGTGTTGGGGTGGCCATAGCTGTGCACTGCCAGCCATTGGGGGGCGCAACTCTCCCCCATGCCGCTGCAGGAGAGAGATCCGCGCAAAGGCTTGGGAGTGAATTTGCGCCCCTCCCAAGCCTTCTTGGGAGGAGAGCAATTCCCACAGAGGCTTGGGAGGGAAGCCGTGTACCCGCCAACCATATGGTTGGCGGGGCACAGCTTCCACCCTAAACCTCTGCAGGGATTGCCCTCCTCCCGAGGAGGCTTGGGAGGGAAGCTGCATGCCCACCAGCCTTATGGTTGGTGGGGCACAGCTGATGGGTGTGCAGGGAAAGGGGAGGCCACTGGCAAAGCCACGCAGCTCCCCCACTTGCTGGGGCGCCCCTGAGAAGCCAACACCCTGGCACGACGCACCACTAAGCCCTATGGGAAAGACAGCTCTGCTTGGGTGATACATCAATATATCGCCCAGGACTCGTATCAGAAGCAGACCATGATGTTGGCTTCACTCAGTGGTATATTGCTGGTGAAACTGCCACCACTCCCAAGTCCCTCTGCTAGCAGTGTCCTTCCTCCAGTGGTGCTACTAGCAGAGGGGCTCAGGAGCGGTAGCATATATTGCTGAGAGAAACCACCATTGCACTCTGCCGACATATGATGCAGAGGGAAAAACAAGCTGTACGGGCAAGGTGCCAATACAGCTTGTTCTTCCCTATGCATCTTTAAACTGCTCAACTGAAGAGTGTGCAGCTGCCCTTACCTCAGCCAAGCTGTTAAGAGAGCCTCCAGTGCAGCGCTGGCTCCTGTGGGCCGGCAGCAGGGTGGGGGCTCTGCTTGGTTGGCACTCCCTGCACAGAGCAGTTGAAGGAGCCCCAATGCTCTGCCTGCTTGCCCATGAGCGGGAACCTTCCTCCTCCCCAACTGAGCTGCGCAAAGCACGCTTGGTATCCTGCCCCTTGCGTGCAAGCAGCAGGAGCTCCAGGGCTGTCTCAGCTGGGGAGGGGGAATCTTCCTAATCACCAGCTGAGCTGCGCAAACAAGCTGCATTGACCCAGCCTGTGACTGCCTGGGTGAAACTGCCTTGGTTCCCGAGGTGAGAGCAGGGGCAGTTTCACCAGGTGCCTCACAGGCAGAGGCCAATACAACTTATTTTTTCAACATCACAGTATATCGCCAAACTACAATGTTTGGATGGTGATACACCACGATGTTGAAAAGCTGATATCGCCCAGCCCTTTTCCTCTCTTTCTGTTTCTTAGAGGCATGGGAAGCAGATCTGGGCAAGACAACAGAAAAGTGATTAGATGAGGCAGGCACCTACGACACTTGCTTATAAAATAAACTTGCATATTAAAATACATGTCATATTTACATGTCTGGGTAGGCTTGTTTAAACCAAATAAGGTTTTAGTAGACACTGAATACAGTACAGTACAGTGAAGGAACCTGCCTGATAGCAATGTGGAGGGTTTCCAAAGGTGGTAGCACAGTGAAAGATCAACTCCTTAAAAGCTCAGTGCCAATGTTATATGACATTTGTTATATGCCAGTTCCACAAATCAGTGTGGTCGAGTGGGCATATATTGGGTAATATCCTTTTGTGATGTAGTGGCACGCCCATTTGGATCCGGGCTCAATCCAGCTGAATGATCCTTTATTTTCAGGTGAGGCTCCTGGTGTTTGGGGAGAGGTTTTACTGCCAACTTCCTGAACACCCGCATCTCGCTAAAGGGTGCCCAAGCCTTGGTGAAGCCTCTCCTTGTCCCCCCACTGCTGCCACCAAGGAGACCTGAGAGCTCCCCCTTGCAGTACCCTTAGGGTTTGTTCCTTGTTTTTGTTTTCAGTCAAACCATCTCAAAAGACCTTTGAGGAAGCTGGAAACTGTGAGCAGGTTTCATGTATGGGAAGTTCCATGAATCATGGAAATCTGAATGAAGTCATTTTCAGCTTGAACCTGGTTTCTGTGAAGGCAGCCTCAGGTTTCTTCATTGCAAATGAAGGCAATTTTAGAAAAAGAAGAGTGAGCTGGGGGAGAGACCAGGTTTGTATGGAATCGGGGGGGGGTGTGACACCCCCACCTCATTATAGATCACTGGAGTTTGCTCTTGTTTCCAAAGCTTGGAATTTCTTTCCCATTTCTTACAGAACTCAAGGCTTCGCCTCTCGGCTCCCATGTCCCCCCACTGCAAATAGGCTTTTCAAAACATTTTGCATGCCACCGTCAGAAAGGATAGGGGAGGATTTCATTGTGAAGCTCACCACACCAAAAACAGTTATGTGAATGGCTTAGAGGCTGAATGTGCCATAGAGCTGGCCTTGGAAATTTTAATCTTTGGTTACAGACTTCTTAGTTTGGAGAAAAGACAACATGACAGATGCATGACATGGAGAAGTGAATGGAGAAAGGTTTTTCTCCCTCTCTCATAATAACACTTTGTTGTTGTTGTTTAGTCATTTAGTCATGTCCGACTCTTTGTGACCCCATGGACCAGAGCACGCCAGGCACTCCTGTCTTCCACTGCCTCCCGCAGTTTGGTCAAACTCATGTTCCTAGCTTCAAGAACACTATCCAACCATCTCGTCCTCTGTCGTCCCTTTCTCCTTGTGCCCTCCATCTTTCCCAACATCAGGGTCTTTTCCAGGGAGTCTTCTCTTCTCATGAGGTGGTCAAAGTATTGGAGTCTCAGCTTCAGGATCTGTCCTTCCAGTGAGCACTCAGGGCTGATTTCCTTCAGAATGGAAAGGTTTGATCTTCTTGCAGTCCATGGGACTCTTGCAGTCCATGGGACATAATAACACTAGAACTTGTTGATACCCAATAGGGCCAAATGTTGGATGATTCAGGGCAGATGAAAAAGTCCTTGTTCACACAGCACAGAATTAAATTGCAGAACTCACTTGCGCAGGAGGCAGTGATGGTAACCACTCTAGATGCTTTCAAAAAGACGATCAGACAAATTCATGGAGGAGAAGGCTATTGGTGGCTATCAGATAGGTTAGCTATACTCTGCCTCCACAGCTGGAGGCATCAATGCTTTTGAATAACAATTGCTGGCAACCACAGGAGGGAAGAGTGCTGCTGTGGTTCAGCCCTGCTTGCAAGTTTCCCATAAGCATCTGGTTGGCCACTGTGAAAATAAGATGCTGGACCAAGTGGGATGTTGACCTGATCAAGCAGGATTTTAATATGTTCTCATGGATATCAGGAGAAACATCTTGAGGATAAAAGCAGTTTAAATTGACATCAATTACCTACAGGGGCGTAGAGATCTCTTTTGATGAAAGCTTTCAGACAAAGGCTTGACAGTCATCTTCTGAAGTTGCTATAGCTTAGGAGGTGGGGAAGCTCAGGTTGGGGAGCAAATGCGGCCCTCCAAGCCTCTCTGTCTGGCCCTCAGGGCTCTCCTGAGCCTAGGCTCCTTCCCAGAGCACACCTGTGACCAGCAGTGCAGCACAGGCAAGATTGTGCACCCTTGAAGGGGGAGGGGCATTGAGGGAGCCCACTGCACCCTGGGTCAAGCCTGACCTAGGGGTGGAGCTGCTGCAGCTGGCACACTGCAACTGAGGAGAGTGGGTGGCAGCGTTGCTGCAACTCTCCTCTCTCCACCCCTGGTTAGTCTTCACCCAGGGGTGGAGCTGTGGCTGACAGCGTTGGGCCGATTCAGGATCCAATGAGGTAGCCTGTCATGGGGGCACCTGATCATGTCCCCCAAAAAACATGTGTCTGAGGGCATGTCCCCTCCCTCTATGCTACAGCCTGTCAGTGGCCTTGTCCCACCCACTCCTAGAGGGCTTTTGCCTGGCTGGGTTGTGCCCTTGCTGTAATAATGCCTCTTACTTTCCTAAGTATGTTTGTATAAACCACTTTATTTTGCATGCCTTGAATGTAGGGATGTATGGGAAGATTTTCCCATTTCAGTTCCTCATTTTTTTCAATCTTCGGTTCCTCACGTTTCTGCATTACTTTGTGGTTTTTAAAAAAACAAAGTTGCTCATGTGAAAACTTATCTGCATTTAGGAGTGAATGTCTGCTAATGCATAATGTTTGTATACAATTTTGCCAAATGTGCTCATCTTTGCAATCATTCCCCCCCCCCACACACACACAATGTAATGCATTTTGGCTTATTAGTTTAATAAATATTTGCATCTTTATGTTGTTTTGTTTGTTGTTTATTGAATTTATATACCGCCCTATACCCAGAGGTCTCAGGGCGGTTCACAGAATAAAACCACAAAATACCTAATAAAAATAAAACCAACAGCCCAATAGCCCCCCCCCCAAAAAAAACCCTACATTTTAAAAGGGCAAAGGATGTAAATCAGATTAACCAAAGGCCTGGTTAAAAAGGAACGTTTTTGCCTGGCGCCTAAAGGTGTATAATGAAGGCGAACTTCCCTGTGGAGAGCATTCCACAGACGGGGAGCCACTGCAGAGAAGGCCCCGTTCTCACCCACCGAACCTTTTGAGGAGGAGGCTGTGATGTTAACATATGAGAGTGCTGGAGGTGAAATAGTTAAACAGGTTACCCAATCAGAACCCAGGGGGGTGGAATCAGAGGGACTATAAAACCAGCTCTGGGAGGGGCAAAGAGGGGAGTTCGTTGGGAGTTGGGTGGTTGGTTGGAGTGGGAGTGAATTGGGAGAGAGTCTGTGGATAGGTTGAGTTAGTGTCGCAAAATAAGCTGAGTCAGGAACAGTTAGGAGCTAGGAAGACAAGTAAATATCTGAGAGATGGTTTAGTGAGTGAGAGCAGGTAGCGGAAGTTATAGGTCTGCATAGGCATCCCATGATTGTAATTGACTGATACCGTTTATGAAACCACAAGCTTGTTAAACTGCAATAAATAAACAGAAGTTTATGTTCCAATTTAACCCTGACTGGACTCAGTATTTTACCAGGTAGGGCCTGGGTGGTGGCAGCAAGAAATAAAGTGGTGGCACAGGGACAGTGGCGTAGCGTGGGGGGTGCAGGGGGGCCCGGCCGCACCGGGCGCAACATCTGGGGGGGGCGCTCACACTCGCAGCTCTCTGCCCCTACCTGGCTCACTCACTCTCTCTCACTGCAGTGCTGGCTGTGCGAATCCGATCCGAGCCGCTGGGTCGCCGCCCACTGTGGAGGGGGTGGGTGCCAGGCGTGCGGTGCGGAGAGAGAGCGAGGGACTATCTGGGGGAGGGACAGTGCAGCGGCCGCCCAGCGCAGCGCTGAGCGCGGGAGAGAACCACACCAGACCAGACCAGGCAGCAGCAAGAAGAAGCTGGCAGCGGTGGCAGGTTAGGGGTTAGGGGGCGCAAATTACTTGCCTTGCCCTGGGTTAGGGGGCGCAAATTACTTGCCTTGCCCCGGGTGCTGACAACCCACGCTACGCCGCTGCACAGGGATCAATAGACGGTGAAACCTCCGGGGACCCTGTGAGATTGCCACAGATACACACGAAGGAGGGCCTCAGAAGATGATCTCAGGGTCATCTCGGTTGGTTATCACCATTTCCTGTGGGAGCCATTTCCATGGTTTAACTATGTGACGGGTGGAAATATGCACAGCATATGTATTTCCACACACATTATGTGGCCAGAGATCTGCACTGCAAAATTTGGAAGTGTGTGAATTTCAGAGGGTGGCCATGTTCCAGTTCTCAAGCTCTTTTTGGAGAGTATGAGTAAGGTAAAATCAACTTTTAAATGTGAATAGGAGCAAATTTCTCCTCCAACCCTACTTTAACATAGCCTACCATGCAAAAGAAAGAGTCACATCAGAGCTAGCATTCCATAGTGTGATGTGGTAGGTGATATGGTAGCAGAGGCATTGCTTGAGCTCATGGCACCTGGAGTGGGAGGGCATAAGCAAGCACCGGGGGAGCGGGGCGCCGAGGGTGAAGGAATCTGGCATGGCACCCAGCCCTGCGTTCCAAGGGAGAAATGAGATGCCATGGCCAAGAGAACCCAGTCCTCCCTCGGCTGCAGGGCCCCCAAAATGTGCCCCCTCCCCAAAATGCACCTGGGCCCCCTGCCCCAGCTGCCCCAGCTGCCCCCTCCATGCTATGCCACTGTATGGTAAAGGTAAAGGTAAAGGTACCCCTGACCGTAGGTCCAGTCATGGACCACTCTGGGGTTGCGGTGCTCATCTCAATTTACTGGCCGAGGGAGCCGGTGTTTGTCCGCAGACAGCTTCCGGGTCATGTGGCCAGCATGACTAAGCTGCTTCTGGCGAACCAGAGCAGCGCACGGAAACACCGTTTACCTTCCCGCCGGAGCGGTACCTATTTATCTGCTTGCACTTTGACGTGCTTTCGAACTGCTAGGTTGGCAGGAGCAGGGACCGAGCAATGGGAGCTCACCCTGTCGTGGGGATTCAAACCGCTGACCTTCTGATCGGCAAGCCCTAGGCTCTGTGGTTTAACCCACAGCGCCACCCGTGTCCCTTCTCCACTGTATGGTAGGCATCTTCAAATAATGGTAGGCATCTTCAAATATTTGAAGGGCAGGACCCAAACCAATGGATTCAAACTACAAGAAAGGAGATTATAACTAAACATTAGGGAATGGATAATCTTGGAAGGTGGTTGGTCCTCCTTGGTTGGAGGATTTTAAGCAGAGGTTGGATGGCCATCTGCCAGGAATTCTTTAGCTGTGATTCTTCCATTGCAGGAGGTTGGGTTACATGACCTTTACTGATGCCTTCCAACTGCATGATTAGTGGATGCCTTAAAAGGAACTAGGGTTTTCAAAAAGTGAAAATCCAACAGCCCCAAAGGAACCGAAGGCAGAACGGAAACCATACTTAATATTAATCAGTTGAGACAAAGTAATGTTGGGATGTGGACACTAGGGGGCAGAATAGGTTAACAAGTAAACTCAGGTGGTACCTGCTTACTCTATAGGAGGATTGGCACAGAAGCATCATCCTTCATTCTGACCTGTCTCCCATGTTCTACTTGCTGTGAATTTATGGAGCAGTGATTGTGTGAATTTCCTTCATTATTCCCAATGGCATTTTCACTTCTTAAGTGTGTTTCCATAATTATGGTAATTATTTTTTTTCAAAAAAAGAATAATAATCAAACTCTCCATGAGTAATGGGAATGCCAAAAGAAACCTGACAAACCATAATTTTATTTTGCTGGGCGATAAATCAAAATGCAGGCTTGATTTCACAGTTGACTGGGATATTTGTTTCACTTGATCGCACCTGCGTCCCAGACGTTTCTTGTGCCAAGCATTCTCCCCAAAGGCCCAGCATGGTGCTGCAGAACCTAAATCTTCACCTTCGAAGGGGCCAAGCTCTTAGGTGATGCTAAAATGCTCTTTGTCTCATAGAAGGTGGAGGGAGCAAGAGTCCTTCGCTGACCTATGTTGGTGGCTATGGTAGGATGTTCCTATTTTCATTAGAGAAATATTGAAGGGTTTATAGAGTTATGTAACCCCCGAGCCAAGGAAATAAGTAGCTTTACAACTTTTAGAAGACATTTAGAAGACATCTGAAGGTAGCCCTGTATAGGGAAGATGTTTTAAATTTTTATTGCTTTACTATGTTTTTATATATGTTGGAAGCTGTCCAGAGTGGTTGGGGCAACCCAATCAGATAGGAAGGATGTTGTGGTTGTGGTTGTTATTTAGGACATCCCTATTGGGAGGGTATGAAATTAGCAACAGCCACTACCCTCCCCTTACCCTTTCTTCAGGACAGGTAGAAAAACTGACCTGGTTGTGGAGATGTAGTTCATGTGTAAATGAAGATAAATTAAAGGGATGGGTTAAGGAATCATTATATTTTCATTGTTACAATACCCCAGTGCTGATTGCTGCTGCCATTCATTCACAACTGTATTCTTGCAATAAGCTTTTAATTGGCAATATGTAGACACATAAATTGAAGTCATTGAGGTTTCTGCTTTTTGCTTAAGAGAGTCATTAAGAGAAGCACTTCAGCACGTTTGGATTGCAAGAAATCTGGGGCCTTTCCAGTCATCAGAGCAGATGGTAAAGGCTCATCAGGGGCACATTTGTCAGAATGGAAATTCCTCTTTAGACTTCCCAAAGGAATAAGCTTTAGACACACATTTCATAAACTATTTTGGTGCATCTGGCAAGGAAACATCACTTTTGATGTCACTTTTTCCTGAAGGGGACATATTGCAGAGATGAGTTGCCCCTCACATCTGTTCCAATAAGAAGCTACAATTGGCTGGATAAAGGCAACCACACAGAACTCAAAATGCTGGTGTGACTGCTAAGCCAGGCTTGAAAACAAACTTCAGCAGATCTTAAAAGCCCAATTCTAATGAGATTTCAAAGCTCTGAAATTATTTCCTGGCTCAGATAGTAATTTGAGCTAGAGAAGAATTATTGGGGATGGGTTGTAGCTCAGTGGTACATACAAAAGATGTTGGGTGCATCTTCCACATCTCCAAGTAGAGCTGGGAGAGACCCCTGTTTGAAACACTGGAGAGCTACTATCAGTCACTGGAGACAATACTGATCTGGATGAATTGATAGTCTGACTTGGTATAAGGCAGCATCCAATGTTCCTACCACCACCACCCACTCTGTGTATCAGCTCCCCACTCCCCTAAATACCTCCCTGGTTGGCGTTTTACCTGGAATGGCAGCAGCAATTAAACTAACACTCTGGAGAATTTCATGTCCCATCAATTGCTGAATCCATGCATATCAGCCAGCCAGGATGCCAGGTTGGGATGGCAGGATACTAGGTGAGGGTTAAGGAAAACCCTTCCTCCTCCCTCCCTCCACTACTGATCCCACTGTTGCTACATAGCCAGGAAAAGTTTCACTTTTGTGAAAGATAGTTTACTGGTTGCTGGTTTCAGACAGTGGACATTCCCAACCCTACCTGAAGTTGCTGGAGATTGAACATCAGACCTTCTGTGTGCAGATCTCTCTGTGGCTTTTGATATCACTGACCATGGTGTGCTCCTGGAAGGGCTCTGTGGGAAAGGCAGCAGGGGTATTGCATTACAGTGGCCCTGTTCCTATCTACAGGGTCAAGTTCAGAGCGTGGTTTTTGGCCCTCTGACAGCTATGGTATGGAGTGCCACAAAGCACTATTTCATCCCCATTGCTGTTTTTTCATCTACATGAAGTTGGTGGTCATTAGGATATTGATCATTGGTTCATCTAGCTCTGTACTGATTTGCACTCAGCTCTGTTTTTCCATAGCATCCCTGCACCAGTGCCTTGACGAACTAGTGAGCTGGACAAAGGGAAGTAAACCAAGCTTGAATTCTGGCAAGAGAGAGATGAGTGGACTTTGAAAAATCAACCAATTGCCTGGTTTGAAGCAGGAAGCACTCCCACTGAAGGAGTAGGTATGCCATCTGGGATGGCTCCTGGATCCAGCTTTGTCACTGAAGGCTCAGGTAGCCTTAGTGGCCAGGAGTGCCTTTTTACTGCTATGACTGTTGTGACTGTTCCTGGGCTGGAACCGCTTGATCACATTAGCTCAGGCATTGGTAACTTCAAGACTAGACTACTATAATGCACTGCATGTGGAGCTTCCATTGAGGTTGACTTAGAAACTCCGGATACCTCAGAATGTTGCCACACAATTGCTTGCAGGAGTGAAATCCTGTTGGCATATTAAATCTGTGCTCAGGTATCTGTACCGGCTGCTCATTTGTTACTAGGCCAAGTTCAAGGCTTTATATAAAGCCCTTCATGGTTTGGGACCAGCTTATTTGATGGATTACTTTGTCTGATACATGCCTGTTTAACCACTTTGATCTGTAGAACTTGTACTTGTACAAGTGCAGCTCCTACCTATCCTTTGGAAGGCACCCCACTCACTGAGCAGGCCTACCCAGGCATGTACCATATTTTTCCATGCATAAGATGCCCCCGTGTATAAGACACCCCCTACTTTTGGGGACCCTAAATTAAGAAAATGGGGGGGGGAGAGAGATGGCTCAGAGTTGTTGAGCTTTATGGGGGAGAGGATTGCCAAGGGTGTTGAGTTTTTTGGGAGGGGAATGCATCAAAAATAACTTACTTGGCGCTGCCAATCGTGCACGTGGCATAAGAAAACACCTTCTTTTAGAGTAAAATAACCTTGTCTTATACACAGAAAAGTACTGTAATTTAGTTATCTATATTTCTGTTTCAAATATTTACTGAATATTGGTGATTATTTTATGCATGCAGTCATACCTCGGGTTAAATATGCTTCAGGTGGAGCGTTTTCAGGTTACGCTCCGTGGCGACCAGGAAGTAATGGAACACGTTACTTCCGGGTTTCGCCGCTCGCGCATGCACAGATGCTCGAAATGACATCAGGCGCATGTGCAGAAGTGGCGAATCGTGACCCGTGCATGTGCAGACGCGGGTTGCGTTCTACTCAGGATGCGAACGGGGCTCTGGAATGGATCCCGTTTGCATCCCAAGGTACCACTGTATTTATTTCTGCTAACAGTTTTGTGGATTTTAGCTGCATTTTGTTGATAATTTTATTACATACACAACTTAGAGGAGGATTGGGGAAATGTTTTCAGCCCAGGAGCTGCATGCCTTTCTTGGCAAACTTTCAATGGTCATATGCCTTGTGGTGGGTGGGACAAAATAGGTGGGGGGAAAATGTATTCAAATTGTACCATTGTATAGTAGGCTGGGACTGAGAGAAACCTCCATCTGAAATTCTGGCGAACAGTTGCCAGTCAGTGTTGGCAGTACTGAGCTAGATGAAATAATTGGTCCGACCCAGTGCAGGGCAGCTTCCTAAGTTCCTAACCTTTATTAAATAACATTGATTGCAATGTTTCTAGTTTGTGTTCCTCGATCTAACAAGGAAACCTAAAGAAAAGTTTCATGAACTCATTTGAACCTTGGAGTGGAGATGCTGGAGAGAAATGTCAGGGTGTTTCCAAGTCAGGTTGATGGTTCTAGCCTGTTCTTATTTTTGTCTAAATTTATGTACCCAGCCAAGAGTATTATATTGTTTGGAAAGAGAAACAGAAAGAAAGAGAAAGAGAAAGAGAGAGAGAGAGAATATGTACACAGAGGCTTACATTGGGGGTGAAATGGAGGGAATGGTGTTCTTCTTCAAAAAACAATTAATTTCATATATTTTGGACAATGACAAAGAGGGAAACAAAAAGCCTTCCAGGACAATATTTGCTATTGGAGCTCAGATGGAAATTCTACAAAATGCTGGCTTTGCCCCATGCAGGCTTCCCACTCCACTGTTCTTAAAAGGATGAGAAATTGCTTATCTTAGCATTTGTAAGTTTATTTTTGGATGTGATTACAAGGCCTGTCATGTCAACTTTCTGAGAAGGTTGCATCCATTGTCCTTAGAAAGCTAAAGTGTGATTACTGTGAGGATTGCTTTTTTCTGTTACTCAATTGTTTAAAATCGGAGAAGTCACTAAGGTTGTTCTTCGACCCAGCTGTGTTGATGGATTAAAGATGGAGTGAGTCAAATATTTACCACAAGCCACACACACACAAAAAACCAAAAACCCAGAAAAACAGTCAGTGCCCATAGGCTGTGGCAAGTGGCTGCAAGAGGCTTCCCTCAAGATAACATCCAAATAAAACCTTGGCTCTATGTTACGCCCTCAAGACTGTCCCCAAACCACACCACTCACTGGCCCCAACCTGCAGCTTCTTTGAGTCTCCCCCAGATGGATAAGATATAGAGGGCTGTATGAGTGTGTGTAGAAACTAGACTGCTATAGGTAAAGGTACCATTAGGTCCAGTCGTTGCTGACTCTGGGGTTGCAGCGCTCATCTCGCTTTATTGGCTGAGGGAGCTGGCGTACAGCTTCCGGGTCATGTGGCCAGCATGACTAAGCCACTTCTGGTGAACCAAAGCAGCGCACGGAAACGCCATTTACCTTCCCGCCGGAATGGTACCTATTTATCTACTTGTACTTTGTTGTGCTTTCAAACTGCTAGGTTGGCAGGAGCAGGGACCGAGCAATGGGAGCTCACCCCGTCGTGGGGAATCAAACCACCGACCTACTGATTGGCAAGCCCTAGGCTCTGTGGTTTAACCCACAGCGCCACCCGCACTATACTGACTACTATACAGAGGTCAAATTTACATTAGTTTCTCCACCCCGCTTGACTTTGTGCCACCACTGTTATATGCTCCCCTGCAAACAGGAGTTGCCCATCCTATTTCAATGCCTGAGGTGAAACGGGAAGGCATATCCCCCAAGTGTCCTGATTTTCCAGGGACAGTCTTGGAATTATAAAAGCCATCCTGGCTTCTGAACGTTCCCAGAACGTTCCTATTTCCCCTTCCAGTGCTGCCGCCACTGAGCTCAGAGAGGAGGATGAACCAGGGCTTGTCCCAAGCAGTGGTGATGGTGGCTGCGAGGGAGCAACCCATGGCCTCCCCATGGCCACTGCTGACAGTCTCCTCCCTTGGGAAGTTCGTTGTGGTTGCTGGAGAGCAGGCAAGGAGGAGAGGCTACCAATGCAGAGGCCAGCTCTGTGTGACATGCCGGCTCAGAGGGGCAGGCAGAGGGCTGGGAGGGAAGAAAGGAGGAGCAGAGCACAGCGCAAACAATCTGGATTTCTTTTAAAAAGAATAAAAATTAAAAAATGCTTTAGGTGTCCATGTCTAATTTTGCCCCTTTCTATTTATTCATTGGGGTATATTCCTCTTTATGTAAATCTACGAAATCTACTAAAGAAGGGTGTGTGTCCTGTTAATGTACTGGTGGTGGCACTTGTCCTACTGGTAGGAAATGATCGGGGGGGGGGCAAAAATGGGGGGTTGGGGAAGGTCAGTTGGAGGGTATTGGAAGGTGCTGCACTGCTGCTGCCCCTGCCCCACCATTGTAGTCTTGCTTACTGAGACTGCATGACTGAGGCTTCTAGGTTCTCACAAGAGGTCTGTGAGATGTTGCCAGAACCCAGAAGCCTCAGCTGCTTCTCCTTGCTTCTCCGGTGCCAGTGGCAGAGGGCAAGCAGGACACCCCACCCACCCCCATACCATGGGAGAGTGAGGAAAAGCAGCAGCAGTGAGATCTTGTGAAAGTTCCATGTGATCTTGTTTCTGTGGGATTCTGCTACCCAAGGCAGTTGCTTCAGTCCACCTTCAGGTGGACTGAAAGGGAAAGCAGCCCTCACACTGAAAAAGACTCCCTGATGTGGCTGTATATGTTGATTTTATTTGAATCTGAGAGGGAGTTATGATAAAGGGGGTTTCTTTATCTGGACATACTGGAATTTGAACTTGGGATGTCCTACATTCAAGGCCCAAAATGGGACTACTGAGATACTGAGAGCCAGTGTGGTGTGGTGGTTAAGAGCGGTAGTCTTGTAATCTGGGGAACCGGGTTCGCGGCCCCGCTCCTCCACATGCAGCTGTTGGGTGACCTTGGGCCAGTCACACTTCTCTGAAGTCTCTCAGCTCCACTCACCTCACAGAGTGTTTGTTGTGGGGGAGGAAGGGAAAGGAGAATGTTAGCTGCTTTGAGACTCCTTAAAGGGAGTGAAAGGCAGGATATCAAATCCAAACTCTTCTTCTTCTTCTTCTACTGTGCTTGTCAGTAGATCCAATGATTACTGGGAAGTTTGCCCAATATCATTGGGCCTATTCTGGCTAGAAAGGCCATGTTCCTTGTCACAAATGTCCTGGCCATTCATAGCAAAAGAACATGTATCAGGGCCCTGCCAGATTTAAGATGTTACATGAAACTCTATGGGAAATAAATTGTGGGTAAGCCTGCACCTTAGGGGGAAAGACACTGTGTTCTTAAAATGTTCTTGGAGGGTTTGACACACAAAGTTGCCTCAGGTTAAGTGCCTCGTGTACTCTCTTTGGGGGAGGGGGGAGTTTTCACAAGAAAGAAAAGCTTTTACAGGGATATTTTTAGAGAGATACAGAATGGTGAGAGATTCTGGCATAGGAGCCAACTCCTAGAGGCCAAAGTGCCTTCGCGCCCCCCTCCCCAAATATTTGAGGGGTCTGCCCTCCCCCAGATGATGGGCATTGCCATTCAAATGGTGTGGGTGCACTGCATCATGTGATCGATTATGCAGGGTGGGGCTTACCTGCCCACCACCCAATATTTTACTCAAGTTGGTGTTGCAAAATAGCAGTGTCCGGGCTGAAGGAAAACTCCACGCAGCAAATGAGGAACAACAAAAGGTTTATTGCCTAGCTAGCCAGCAAGCTGACTCAGAGGAATCAGTTTCCAAAGTCTGAGCCCCCTAATAAAGGGAGGGGCTCCTTCATATATACATTTCTGTTATCTCTTAAGACACTACATATGCATAAACTGCAGCAAAATCCTTCCAATCCTCGGCTACATCGCCCTATTAGCATACCATTTATGGTCTTTCCTTAATTGCATATACATTAAGCAATCACACAAAGAACTCTCTCTAAGCAGCACCTGGCTGCACACGATCCCTTTGCATTCCTTTCCCTATATGGGTTTACCTAAGGGAGTTTAGGACATGGAGCAAAGGCACATCTCCCTTTCTTATGCAGACACTCTGGAATGTGTTTTTGCGAGGCAAAGATAACAGCCTGTGGTACAAGATTAGGATAGCCTGGCTTGAAGGTCTCTATATGCATCATTGGCACCCCTGGATTCTGGACAGACAAAAGGAAGTCTTGTCACATGGAAAATGGAGCAAGCTTTGTTTTCTGTTGCTCCAAGGGTCCCAGCCAACAGATTCAAGTGACAATAAAGGAGATTCCAACTAAACATTGAAGGTAAAGGACCCCTGACCATTAGGTCCAGTCATGACCGACTCTGGGGTTGCGGCACTCATCTCGCTTTATTGGCCAAGGGAGCTGGTGTATAGCTTCCAGGTCATGTGGCCAGCATGACTAAGCCACTTCTGGCAAACCAGAGCAGCACACGGAAACGCCGTTTACCTTCCCACCAGAGCGGTACCTATTTATCTACTTGCACTTTGACGTGCTTTCAAACTGCTAGGTTGGCAGGAGCTGGGACCGAGAATGGGAGCTCACCCCGTGGCGGGGATTCGAACCGCCAACCTTCTGATCGGCAAGCCCTAGGCTCTGTGGTTTAACCCACAGCGCTACCCGCGTCCCTAGCTAAACATTAGGAATAACTTATTGATGGTAAGAGCTGTTCAACAATGGAACACACTCCCTCAGGTAGTGGTGGACTTTCCTTCATGGCCATCTGCCAGAGATTTTTTACCTGTGATTTCTGCATTACAGGGGTTGGACTAGATGATCCTTGGTGTCCTTTCCAACTCTACAGTTCTATGATTTTATAAGTGCTTCTTCACATAGCACACTTAAACTATGGAATTAGTTCTCTCAAGAGGTAGTGATGGCCACCAACTTGGATGGAATTAAACAAATCTATGGCAGTTAAGGCTATCAAAGGACACTAGCAGTGATGACTATGCTCTACCTCCACTGTTGGAGGCAAGTTACTCTCTGAATACCAGTTTCCAGGAAGCATGAAAGGGGAGTGTGCTGTTACGCTCTGGTCCTACTTGTTGGCTTCTCTTTTGGGCATCTGGTTAGCCACTATGAGAGGCGGATGTTGGACTAGGTGAGTCTTTTTCCTAATTCAGCATGGCTCTTCTTATGTTCTTAGTCTTAGTAAGGGTAAAATGGTATGAAAAGAAGCAGGGAAGAGAGAGTAACGGAATGAGGAGGCATAAGCTCTATTCAGTCATTCCATTAATGTCTTAAATGTCTTCGCTATCAGTCTCAGTTTCCTCTTATCCAGGCTAAACATACACAATGCCCTCAACCATTCCTCATAAGACTTAGTTTCCAGGCCCTTAGTCATCTTGCTTGCCCTTCTCTACACACATTCTAGCCTGTCAACATCCTTCTCTAATCATGACACTCAGAACTGGACACAGTATTTCAGGTGTGTTCCAGATGTGTTCTGACCAAGGAAGAATAGAGCGGGACTATTACTTCCCTTGATTAATACACTATACTTCTGTTGATAAAGCCTAGAATAGCATTCTTTTTTTGCTGCTGCATCACACACTGTTGACTCATGATAAACTTGTGTTCTACTAAGACCCCAAGATCCTTTTCAGGTGTCCTCCATCTTATATTGGTGCAGCTGGTTTGTCCTGTCTAGGTTCAGAACCATACCTTTGTCCCTGCTGACATTTATTTTGTTAGTTTTGACCCAGTTCTCACATCCGTTAAGGTCATATTGAATCCTGATTCTGTCTTCTGTGGCATTAGCTACCTCTCCCACTTCATCCAAGTCATTTATGGAGATGTTGAACAATGGGCCTAGGACAGAACCCTGCAGCATCTCACATCTAATTTTTTTCAAGGATGATGAGGAACCATTAATGAGTACCGTAATCCTTGGGTTTGGTCAGCCAACCAGCCACAAATTCACCTAAGTTACCTTGTTACCTTGTTCAACCCACATTTTACCAGCTTCCTTGCAAGAATATCATGGCAGATGAAAGCTCATACCAATAACAAACTTAGTTGGTCTCTAAGGTGCTACTGGAAGGAATTGTTTTATTTTGTCAATACTCTTACTGTAATCCACCAAACTTGTAATGCCATCAAAAAAAGAAATGAGATTTGTTTGACATGACTTGTTTTTAAGAAACCTGTGTTGGGTCTTAGTAATCACATCATTATTTTCTAAGTGCTCACAGACCACCTGCTGAATTATTTGCTCTACAACCTTTCCTGGTATTGATGTCAAGTTCACCAGTTGGTAGTTACCTGGGTCTTCTTTTTCCCCCTTTTTTTGAAGATGGGAGCAACATTTGCCTGCCTCTAGTCTGAAGGGACTTCACTTGTTCTCCAATAATTCTCAAAGATCATCAGTGCCAAGTGATGGAGAGAAGGACCCATTAAGATCTGGTCTATCTCAGTTTTCAGAGATAATGGGACTAACTCCATCCCATGCAATTCTGAGGCAGGTTTTTAAAGAAAAATTCTAAGACATCCATCCCCACCCCCCATTAAAGTTTTTCCTTCTAAACTGCTAATATCACACCTGGAGCAGGGGGAGGGACAGCGGCAGCCATTCTTTCCCCATTGAATGCCTCTGAGAACACAACCCAGTTCCTCCTAGGGGGCCTTGCCTTACATGCATTCAATGCACATGACAGCAAGGAGCCCTGTGCACTAGCCTCTCAGATTGTGGGCAGCTGTATACCCTATTTTAGAAATGAAATAGGAGGGGTGCTATGGATATAGCACATAACCTACAAGGCCACCTTGTAAAATAATCCACTAGACTGGGGATTCTAAAGTGGACCGTTGTTTCGTTTCAGGTCATGATCCATTGGGACTGAACAGGGTAAGCATAAGAATCTAAGAGCTTGCTGGATCAAGCCAATGGCCCATCTAGTCCAACATCCTGTTCTCACATGGGTTTACTTGCAAACAGGATTTGAGCACAAGAGCACTCTCCCCTCCTGTTGGTTCCAACAGCTGGCATTCAGAAGCATCACTGCCTCTGACTTTGGAGCATAGTCATCATGGCTAGTAGCCGTCAA
Organism: Podarcis pityusensis; assembly: GCF_964106645.2. Classification (NCBI taxonomy): domain Eukaryota; kingdom Metazoa; phylum Chordata; class Lepidosauria; order Squamata; family Lacertidae; genus Podarcis; species Podarcis pityusensis. The sequence goes on along the minus strand of NC_138044.1, from coordinate 7,980,071 downwards.
TAGCCCTCTCCTCCATGCTTTTGTCTAATCCTCTTCTAAAGTCATTGGGGTTGGTGGCCATCTGTGCTTCATGTGAGGCATTCCATAGTTTAACTATGAGCTGCATGAAGATATCCTTTCTTTTATCTATCTTGAATCTTCCAGCACTCAGCTTTGTTGGATGTCCACAAGTTCAAATATTGTGAGAGGGGTATGGCACATGGACACCAATTTTACAATGGCAATGCCCATCAATTTTTTTGGGGGGGGGCAGTCCCCTCAAATATTTTATTTGGGGGCTGAATACCCCCTCGTCCCCTAGGAGTTTGCTTCTATGCTAGTGGGATAGCTACAGATGGTGCTTTGAAGTAAGCCATTCATGAAACTAGCACTCTAAAAATGGATCCTTCTAGGGAGGAACCCTTATGAGCTCATCCGCCTTTTCATTGGATTGGCTGGGTTGGATGGAATTTATCAATAAAAGCAGGAATGAGATGACTCATTGTTATCTCCCTGGCAATGAGGTAATACACCTAAAAGAGGATGTGACTCTCATCTGTAAAACGTATTTCCCCCTCCTCTTTGAATTCATTTCCCTGATGCAATGTGGCACAAAGAAATTAGAGTCATTGTATTAAGATTAAAATGGGTATCTGTGTCAACGCAATTTAATTCCGCCCAGAGACAGCAATTCAGAAAATAACCCTCTCACACTGGAACTTTCTTCCCTGGAAGCTCAGAGGGCTTCATCCCACTTGCATATCGGCACTACACCAATTTTAACCAAATTGTGTGGTTTTTTTAATTATACAAGAGGCTATAAATTGTAGCTTTGAAGACACAGGGATGGATAGTCATAGATCATTTCCTAATGAGTCGCAAAATGTTATTGGGATAAGGGAAAGAGCAAGGAGGCAAGATATCAAATGAGCTGTCATTTGAGTGGTGGAGTTTGTCAGGAACTTCTGCTGCTCATTACCTCTTGTGAATAGCATCAGTGCAGCTTCTTCCAGGTTGTCTCCACCAATCGTGCCTGTTGGCTTCTCCTGTGCCACAAGAAGGTTGCCAAATCAGAAAAAAAGATACATTAACAAATGAATGAACTGTGCCCTGAGGACTGAAAGACAGCATTTACTTTTGCAGCCAGAGGACTAAGGCTGCAGCAGGCAGATAGGAGGGAAGCAGGGCAACTCTATCAGTTCTGCTGAAACCTGCAACATTTGCATCACCTCCTTGTTTCCTCGGTTTCTGCATGAACATATCCCCTCCTCCCTCACAATCCCCATTCCTTGTATAAAGGTAAAGGACCCCTGACAGTTAAGTCCAGTCGTGGACGACTCTGGGGTTGCGGCACTCATCTCGCTTTACTGGCCAAGGGAGCCGGCGTACAGCTTCTGGGTCATGTGGCCAGCATGACTAAGCCACTTCTGGCGAACCAGAGAAGCGCACGGAAACACCGTTTACCTTCCCACCAAAGCAGTACCTATTGACCTACTTGAATTTTGACGTGCTTTTGAACTGCTAGGTGGACAGGAGCTGGGACTGAGCAACGGGAGCTCACCCTGTCGCAGTTATTCGTGTATTTCCTTGTGTATTGTGCCTTTTAAACTGTGAGCCTGAGTACAGGGACTGTCTTTTCACTGATCCTTGGCAGCTGATCTAGGAGTCTTTTCAGCTGAAGAAGAGAGTTAAAAAAATAGTTCTTAATAAGAAAACATATTATTTCTTGCCATGTATTATTTTACCATTAACTTGAAAAAGAACGCATGCATTTCAATACTATATAAAGACCCTTTCCTTGAAATAAGGAAAAGGTGGAAAGCCTAGTCCCAATGGGATTACATATGCATTACTGGCCCTACATGTCTAATTAACACAGTAATGCAAGTGGATTTCTTTAAAATGTTTGATCAATGTTGGATATGCCTGACAAAATTCAAACCATGCATTCATCAGCCATCCAGACATTGTTGGAGGCAAAGTAATACAAGTGAAGCAATTGTTTTTATGCTTGTAGTGGAATGTGCAAGTCTATTAGAGGGACGTGATGTGAGATGTGAAAGGATGGGTCAAGAGTTCCAGTAGCACTTTTCATTAGGATTTGTTTGAAAGGTGATGTTGCATTTGAAGATGAAGAAGTAATGGGTGGTTATTGATTTCTGCACACACAAATCAACACAAAAATGAAACGGTAAGATTTCCCAAACTGTGTAAAAGTGAAGAACACTAGAATTTATGGACATCCAATAAGCGGGTGCTGGAGGATTCAGGATAGACAAAAGGAAGAACTTCATGCATGATATTGTTAAACTGTGGAACTCACTCGCACAGGAGGCAGGGATGGTTGCCAACTTGGAGAGCTTTGAAAGAGGATTGGACAAATTCATGGAGGATAAGGCTATCAGCAGCTACTAGCCATGGTGGCTGTGTTTTGCCTCCCTCCACAGTCAGAGATACCACGGGGGTGAGGGAGAGTGCTCTTGTGCTTGGGTCCTGTTTCTTGGTTGACTACAGGCATCTGGTTGGCCATTATGAGAACAGGATGCTGCACTATGCTTCTCATGTTCTTAGGATCTTAAGAAGGTAGGAAGGCATCATGGGTCAGTGGTAGGGCACAGGCTTTGCTTGCCAGAAAAAGACAATTCCCACATTCAATCATCAGCATCTCCGGTTAAAGCAGGGAAAGACTCCTGTCTGAAACCCTGGGGAGCCACTGCCAGTCAGTGTTGGCAACAGCTGGGTAGGTGGTCTGACTCAGATTAAAATATCTTCCTCAGTTAATTTTCTCAGGCATTTGTTGATGATTTAAAGCAGAGGTGAGGAACCTCAACCCTTTGCCAGCCCTGCTCCGTGCTCCCCTCAAGTGCTTTTGCCTGGCTGGAATATATGTGTCCTTGAACTGTGATAATGCTTGTTGATTGCCAGGATTGAGAGATGTTTGTGCATGTTGGTGGGTGCTGCATGAATGGCTTTTTTTGGCTTTTGCATGAATGCATTCTGGAAGGCAGCCCGCTGTACAAAAGATGAGTCTCATCCAGTTCCCCAATTTTTGCCTCTGGCCCTACCCACCACTAGGATGCATCTCTTGGAAGGTTGCCCAGGGCCAAGGGCTACCTAAAAATATCCCAGGATTCTCTTTCGGTCCACAGAACAACAGTTTCTCAAAAAAAAAAAAAAATCATGCAAAATCCAACCAGCTCAAGCCATGTGGGTTTATTAACAAGTGACACAGTTGGTGAAGGCTACAGCAAACCACATGTCTAAACTGCTCAGAAAGCCACATAATAGAGACAAACATAAACAAACCTATATGCTAACTCTCTTCCTACATTTACTAGGGCACTGCTATTGCAACACCTAATAATGTAGGCTGCAACACCAAAGGTCAATCCACCTGCTTATCTTCCAGTGTGATGTATTCTGTCACCTGCCAGCAAATCCCTTTGGCATTCTGCATAGGACTAGAAGATCAGTTCCTATACAAAGGAAGAAATGGGCACAGAATTAGCATCAGAAACAAGCCAGCAGGAAAACATTTCATTCCCTCAGAATGCTCTATGGTGGACATCTTTGGTGGCACTTGAAGCATCTGAGAACTGGGAGGGAGGCATGGACATCTTCATTTCCCCCAGCACTTCCTGCATCTGCCACCAGGGCTGGGGCTATGAGAGACAGGAGCAACGGCCACCACCCAGGGAGGAACTCCTGGCCGATCTAGCTTCTTCGTCACTCAATGGATTCATGTGCCAGGAGACTCAGTAGCAGGATGGCATTTGCTGGAACATCAGAGAACAAACGGTGGGAGCCTCACATATATCTTTGCCCTGGTGCAGTGGCTACTGCATCACTATATGTTTTATTGTGTTTCAAATATATTATAAAGGTAAAGGGACTCCTGACCATTAGGTCCAGTCGCAGATGACTCTGGGGTTGCTGTGCTCATCTTGCTTTACTGGCCGAGGGAGCCAGCGTATAGCTTCCAGGTCATGTGACCAGCATGACTAAGCCACTTCTGGTGAACCAGAGCAGTGTATGGAAATGCTGTTTACCTTTCCACGGGAGTGGTACCTATTTATCTATTTGCACTTTGATGTGCTTTCGAACTGCTAGGTTGGCAGGAGCAGGGACCAAGCGATGGGAGCTCACCCCATTGCAGGGATTCGAACTGTGACCTTCTGATCAGCAAGCCCTAGGCTCTGTGGTTTAACCCACAGTGCCACCCGCATCCCTCAAATATATTATAAGCTACCTCAAAAAACTTCAGTTAGTGGGTGGGGTATAAACACTCCTAAATAAATGAACTTCCATGCGCAACTGCTGAATTGCAACTTATCAAGAAGCTGAGTTGTATAGATTTGAGTCTGAGTTAATACAATGGCTTTTGATCCCACTGCAGGGATCATCTATTCAGCAATGTTAGGTTATGAAAGGTCAGTATGCTTATTTTGCACATTTATAAGCTCAAATCAAATGGTCACTCACAGACTGTACTTTTTGTATTTCATTGCCATTTAACTCCAATGTTTACATTTCCTCTGTACACCTATGTGTATACAGTGGTACCTCGGGTTACATACGTTTCAGGTTACATACGCTTCAGGTTACAGACTCCGCTAACCCAGAAATAGTACCTCAGGTTAAGGACTTTGCTTCAGGATGAGAACAGAAATCATGCAGCTGCGGCACAGCAGCAGTGGGAGGCCCCATTAGCTAAAGTGGTGTCTCAGGTTAAGAACAGTTTCAGGTTAAGAACGGACCTCCAGAAAGAATTAAGTACATAACCAGAGGTACCACTGTATATACTTGCCAATGAGAATTATACCATATGCATCTAATTCTAGTCCATGGAGGTAAATGCCATGATAAATGTGTTAGTCTTTAAGGTTCCACAGGACATTTTGTTGCTCAACCTCAAATAGTGTTTTGAGTCTGTGGGTGGGGGGGGGGGGAGTAGGAAATGAATTGCTTATTGTTCTTTCCATACCTTCATACCAGCTTTCCCCCATCAATTCACAGCTGGGAAAAGACACAGTGCAGAACCTCTGATAAAAGCCAAACCATCTTTTAGTTGGCTTGTTCTTTTACTCATGTTGTAATGGTTCTAGGGGTCGCTTGTGCGTAAACCGGTGCTTATCTCCCCGGCTGGGTGCAAACACCTGGCTGGGTTGCCTGAGTGAACCTTTTCTGTCCGGACAGCCACTCACCCGTGGCTGTCTCAATCGCTGGCAGAATCCGTCAGTGGGCGTTTCTTAAACTTCTTCCAGCAAAGAAGCTCTTTGACGCCTAGTCTCCTCCTACTCTCTCTGCGCGAAAGCCTTCTGCGCAAGGAGGGTGTAGGCAACGGAGGACCCCTACTCTCCCCGCTGGTCCCAGGCAAGGAGTCATGGGACCGCCTCACCGCTTCCCCCATCTGACCCCCTTCTCCACTGGTGCTACGCTGATTCTCTTCCCCAGAAGATGGGCTGCTTCTCCCAATCCCTGGATGCTCTCTGGAATCCCTCTGGCTTTTGCTCTTTCCGTCCGGCACTGATGGCAGTTCCCTGACACATGTGAACCTTATAGGGCTGTTGCTGCTCTCTGTGTGTGTTTTGCACAATTTAAACAATATTAATATGTATTGGCTCATTTATCAGCTTTTCTGTTTTACTGAAGAAACTGCTGCCAACATGTGGTAAAATCTTCTATTGACTATATCACCCTAAACTTGGACCCCTCCCTTGGTAGGTCTCCTTTCCCACTTGGACACATGAAATCCTTCTTGTTTGGTTTTGCAAATACTGCAAAGGCATTAATGCCTATGGGGATTTCATTAGAAGGACAAATGAGGAAGCTTCTTCCCCAAATACATGCCACCCAACATGTAACAGACTTCACAAAAGCAGCTGGTTTCCAAATAGGAGATGCACTAGAGTTTAAATCTAACTCAAAGTGGCACCAGGTGATCTAGATGCCCTGCTTAACCCCACATGTGTGACAAAACCCAAATATAAGAAAAGACTCATATCTACTACTCCAGACTTCAGCCTTATCCCTTCAGGAAGAGGAATCTGATCTCAAGGTTATGAGACTTCAGGAAATGAAGCCCAGACAGAAGTGGTGGTGAAGGGTAACAGCAGCAGCATCAGCAGCCACAAAATGCATCATCCAACCTCTTCTTTAGTTTCATTCCCTGTGTCAATAGTCAATTCAATTTGGGATCTCCTAAACAGTGGTGCCCTCCTCTGCTGTTACCTGGACCTTCATGATCTGATGCTCTAAGCTAGGATTGCCTGATCAGGAGCATCCCAGACTCTGAGATTTCAGGATCCAAACCAGAATCAAGGATGTCATGGGAGATGGTCTTGGTGATGTCCCACTACTGAGCCATGGAGATGGAGGTTAACTGGGGGAGGGGATGAGGAGCAGAGGAAGGCAGATCCCCAGAGAGCCATAATTTGCAGCTGGCTCCTATTAGGCTAAAGTTTGCATGCTGCACACGTAAGTCTTCTTAAAAAAAAAAATAAGCTACTCTCACCCACCTGCAGATTCAGGCAAACCTGGAGGGGGCCAGGCAAACCTGGATACTTCAGGTCAGCTATGGAGAGTTCCAGACCTCCAGAGCTGACCCTGCTCTAAGCCATTGCTTACTTAGCTTGCTTGTCTGGCTGTCAGCAGCTGGAAGGCTTCTGGCCTAGATAAACAGCACACAGTGGTGGTAATTACAAGAATGGAACAAAGTTCAAACTAAAGAATGCAATATTAAGATATAATAAAACAGGCAGGAGAAGTTATTATGTAAAGAACCAGAAGAGGAAGTTGAGGGAAATCGATGGTATATCATGCCTGTAAAAATGGCAAAAAATGTATAGAACAGGCTCCAATAAATGTTGGAAGTGTAAAGAGAAGGAAGGCATGTTTTATCACATGTGGTGGAATTGTAACATAATTTTTAAAAATTGGGGGACTTCCGGTCTGTTGCGGATCGGAAATGATGGCACAGCTCATGTTGTCTGATTAAAGGGAAACCGTTCTGAGGCTGTTTGGGCATTAGGGGAGAGTGCCAGGGCTAGGCACCCCCCTAGAGAACCCCATGGATGAAGTGGGGTGTCGAGAGGACCAGTGGAGCAATTATACTCCCGCAACCTCCTGGAACCCGCTGCTGCCGTGAGGTGAGTGGAGCAGGGGAGGAAAAGCAGTCGAGATTGCTCATGGCTTCACCACAACCCTACAGTCAAAGCCACAAGTCGTCACCGAAAGCAGCAGATTTTCCAGCAAGGTCTTTGGATCTAAATCTTATTTAAGGAGAAAATTGGAAGCTTTTAAAATAAAAAGTTGATTTGGCGAAAACGGAAACAAAACAGGAAGTAAACTTCCGTTTTCTGGCTCATAGGCAATTGCAAAGGGAACAATTTGTGAGTGAGAGAAAAAGACTTTTTGCAGCCTTTAGAGGGACCTTATTATATCATTTTATTGGGTACAGAGATTTCCCTTCTGACTGAACTTGACTGGTGAGTTTGAACTTGATCTATTGCTCCTTGTTATTGGCATTTGGAACTTAAACTAGAAGTCGACTGAACAGCTGTGTTATTAATATTATTGCAGCTGGCAGAGGCTGACAATTGGTCATCTCATTCTTTGGATTGCAAAAAAACATCCATTTACATGTCTGCTTATTTGGAGGTCCCTGGAACTTCACAATCGAACCTGAAGCTTGGCAGGGAAGCACTCAGCTAATCCTGGGGATTTACTCCTGGAAAGGTGAGCTCCCGTAGTTCAGTCCCTGCTCCTGCCAACCTAGCAGTTCAAAAGCACGTCAGAGTGCAAGTAGATAAATAGGTACTGCTCCGGTGGGAAGGTAAACGGCGTTTCCATGTGCTGCTCTGGTTTGCCAGAAGCGGCTTAGTCATGCTGGCCACATGACCCAGAAGCTGTCTGTGGACAAACGCCGGCTCCCTTGGCCTATTGAGTAAGATGAGAGTGCAACCCCAGAGTCGTCTGCGACTGGATCTAACGGTCAGGGGTACCTTTACCTTTAATCTTCATGAAACAAAGAATTCCCATCCTGAATGATAAATGGTCCAAATTTTCCCCAGAAAACTTGGGGGGAGGGCCAACTAGAGACTTAGACATTTGCATGTCCCGTTCTTGAGCTAACTGCTTGTTCTGCTCCTCAAAAGCTCCTGCTAGATGATCAAGCTGTGATTTAAGTTCCAAATATTGTTACCATAGTACGTGATAGGGGTCAGCTTCAGTGCCCATCACCCCTCCCCCCCCCTCAGCGCGCCTCCAGCTGCTCCTTGCTCTTCCGACATCCCAACTCTTTCCTGGCCATCTGATGTGAAGAGTGGAGATGCTTCAAGTGGCAGGCTACTGGCATAGATAAACAGCACATAGTGGTGGTAGTTACAAGAAGATTTATTGTATACAGTCATTAGCCTCAGAGCAGCACACACTAGCAACTATCCATCGCAATTCAATTGAAGCATCTGAGCCATCATTGCATCTCCGGGAGGAAGCAGAAAGTGTCCACCCCTCCTCCTTTTTGATTGACGCCTCTCTTTGACCTTTGTTCTTCTGCAAACCCTTTTAAATTTCAGGGTCAGCTCCCACCCCTTCTTCTGCTGAAGATTCTCCCCTCCCCTGAGAGGTGACTAATGGCCGCTCGCCAGAGGGTTGGCTTGCATCCAGCCCGCTCTCACTATATTGATAAGGTACATTCCCTCCTCCTTCTGAAAAGGGGGACTCTAACCCACTGCTTTTGGCTGGCTGAGAGAAAGGCACATCTCTCTCTTCCCCTTCTGACTGACTGCCTTCCCCCCTGCTCAGACTGCTCCTCTGGACTGTGGGAAGCTATGTCCATGACACTGGCCCTGAGTAAGTCCCCTAATTACGTTGACCACCAGCACTGGGCCTGCTAGGAAAACAGGCCTTGCTCAGTTGTCCTTTTGCAAATGCCAGTGTCATCTTGAAATAATGTCTCATTGGAGCAGTTATGGTTCTTTCCAGAAAGAAGAGAAGAGAAAGAATATAATTAGGCTTGGTTGGCAGCACAAAACTGCACAAATAAATATGTATCATGCGACCAAGTAACCAGGAGGGGCACATTCTCCTGTAATTATGCAAATAAATCCACAGGGTGCTCTCTGGGATCAACCGCCTTGTACATTTGTATTAATCAGAGGCAATGTAACTGACAAGGGAATCTATTGCACTGCTTTCCTGGCAAGAGGCAAATCTAATGGCAGAGGAGTCTGCACCACAGTCTGCTGCAGAAGGCAGAGGGCTGCCTGCCTTATCTCAACAAGTCCTTTAGGTATCTGGGGGAGGCCACCAAACCCGCTGCAGCTCTGAATAAATAACACTTTCTCCACTTCAAAGTTCACCAGTTCAACCCTCCACAATGCACACATACAAATGTTGATTGTCCCCTGGAATTTGCACTGTTTTTCATATCCTCCTTCTCTGTATAGGATGCTGGGGCATCTGTTTAATGCAAAGATGTTTGCATATCCTCAGATGAACTTTTCTGACACTTCAGCAAGAACAGCTGGATTTGGGGGCAAATAACACAGCCCTGGATTTTGTATTCAAGGCCCCGAGCTGCCTGATTTGTCCCCGGGTTGAAGCCTCTACTTTATCAAGCAGCAGATGAAAAAAGGCAGTTGGTTTCTGGTGTTTCTCTGATATATTTCCTCTTCTTTCTTTCTTTTTTTTAAGAACAAAACAAAAAAAAATTCTAACCATTTAAGAAAGATGAGAAATGTTTTGTTTGGAATGGTGCAAGATCTGTTTTTACCATAAGAACAGTGGTATTCAATCTTACCCATAATCTGTCTTGCCCAGTGAACAGATTGGGTGCCAGGATCATATCAGTGACTGTAACAGTCAGTTCTGAGAATTTCACGTCACACTGGAGTGGGACCAAGACACATTGTTTGAGGAACCAGCTTGTGGGGGAAAGAAGGCAATCCTCCAGGGCGCTAATACCTCCCCCTAAGCCCTCTACCCCCCCATCTCCTACCCAATGAGGCCCTTATTGCCATAGTGGGTGAATAAGACTGACTTCACATCAGGTCTTTCCATTTCTTTGCCAGAAAAAGCAGCTTGTGAGGGCTTGTGGGGGGCAGGGAGCCGCTCTGATGGTGAGTAGGCTGCAGGCAGAATTTGAAACTTGATAGCTGAGAATGGGGTTTGGGAAGAGTACGAGCGACCTTCTCTTTACTGAATCTGGTAGCTCAGACATCTCCAGCATAGGTGCCCTTTATGTGTTTTTGGACTCCAACTCCTATCAGTCTCAGCCAGCATAACAAATAGTCAGTAATGATGGGAGCTGCAGCCCACCAAGAACACAGGATTGGGGAACACGGTGATTAGCTTTTGGCTGTGTTGGAGGATTCAGGACAAACGAAAGAAAGTGCTTCTTAAAACCATGCATAGTATGAGGCAATGATGGCCACCAACCTGGGTAGCTTTAAAAAAGGATTAGACAAATTCATGGAGGTAATGGCTGCCAATCCATTTGCTTTGCCTACACAGTTGGAGGTAGTAATGCTTCTGATTACCAGTTGCTGGAAACCACAGTAGGGGAATGTTGTTGCACTTGGGTCCTGCTTCCAGGCTTCTCAAAGGCATCTGGTTTGCCACTGTGATAAAAGGATGCTGCCACTTGATCCAACAAGACTTCTCTTTGGTTCATATGTTGTAATATACTAGAGAGTTTAAGTTGATTATCACACAGCCTGCTATTCACACAGCCCTCAAGGCTTTCCTGGTACTAGTACTAGGGACATCTTAACGTTCCTGTCTAGTGTTAAGGAAGGTGCCTTAACACTATGTCATGCTATCTGTCGAATCACCAAAGATTGTCTACTCCAATTGTCAGCAGCTCTTCAATGGTTTCAGAGAGCTTTCCCCATCACCCTGCTACCTGTTCTTTTTTAAAAACAAAAAACCCTGGAAATGCCATGGATTGAATCTGGGTCTTCTTCACTGACACTGGCGTACCCCCCAGCCCCTGCACACACATTTAACCATATGAAAACCCATAATAAAAAAGTGGGATGCAGGTGGTGCTGTGGGTTATACCACAGAGCCTAGGGCTTGCCAATCAGAAGGTCGGCAGTTCGAATCCCCGTGATGGGGTGAGCTCCCGTCGCTTGGTCCCTGCTCCTGCCAACCTAGCAGTCTGAAAGCATGAAGTGCAAGTAAGTAAATAGGTACCGCTCCAGCGGGAAGGTAAACGGCATTTCCGTGTGCTGCCCTGGTTTGCCACATGACTTGGAAGCTGTACGCTGGCTCCCTCGGCCAATAAAGCAAGATGAGCGTGCAACCCCAGAATCGTCCGTGACTGGACCTAATGGTCAGGGGTCCCTTTACCTTTACCTTTAAGCCCATAATGTGGAGCCTCATTCCCACTTGCCTGCTCAGCACCCTTGTCAAAATCTATGTTTTCTCATGCCACGCATCCCTCCAGATGTTTGTGACAAGGGTACCATAGGCATCCTGTGCCAGACATGGGGAACCATTGCAGATTAGCATGGGGAACCATTAGCAGTGGGGAGAAAATGGGAAGATGGGAGTGTGGATTTAAAAAGACTCATTTATCAGCTGACTGATAAATATGTGCGTACATTAGAATCACAGAACTGTAGAGTCAGAGTGGGCACCAATGGTCATCTAGTCTAGGCCCCAGCAAATGCAGGAAATCCACTGCTACAGCATCGAGGAAGGGCTGTAGCTCAGTGGTAAAACACCTGCTTTGCATGCAGAAGGCCACAGGTTTAATCCCCAACACCTCCAGGCAGAGTTGGGAGAGACTCCCTGTCTGAACACCTAGAGCAGCATTTCCCAACCTTGGGCCTCCAGCTGTTTTTGGACTACAACTCCCATAATCTTCAGCTAGCAAGACCAGTGGTCAGGGATGATGGGAATTGTAGTTCGAAAACAGCTGGAGGCCCAAGGTTGGGAAACACTGACCTAGAGAACTACTGCCAGTCACTATCCTGAATGTGTACTCTTACTGGCAGACAATGAAGAACAGGGGTGGGGAACCTCAACCCCAGGGGGCAAATGTGGTTCTTGTAGCCTCTCTGTCTGTCCCTTGAGGCTCTTCACATGCTACAGGTCCTCACTAGCCACTCTTCTCCCCAGCCCATGGTCCTTGGTGCTCCTGCTTTGCATCCACCTTGAGTGCTTTCTCCTGGCTGAAATGAGTCATTTAACTCTGATAATGCCTCTATTTCACCTGGGTGGAGGATGGAAAGGGGTGGGAGAATGTGTGTAGAAACTAATGCAAAGGTAACACTGACATTTGTCGCCCCCCCCTTTCATCTCTGGCCCCACTGGTATGTGGCCTCCCAAAAGTTGCCCCAAAGGAAATGCGGCCCTTGGGATGAAAAATGTCCCATCCTCATCTACTCTAGAGGGAAATAGGGAAGACAGGGTATTGATCAGAGCTTCACTTTTACTGAAGTATCAGCAAATGCTTATCCAAATTCCATTCCAGCCAAAAAGGACCTTAACTGACTGCCAATGCAATTAAACAGAGAAGGGGGAATAAAAGAATCAAAACTGCTTGTGGTCAGATTTCTAAATGGCTATGGTGTCCCACAACAGAGACTCTTACTTGAGATTAAGGCATATATCTTTATTGAGATAGAGTAGAATTACAAGCTCAGCAACAGGTAGCAAGTCTCAGCAGCCATTATGCTCAGGTTAGTGACTAGAAAGGCAAGACTAGGCAGGCCAGAAGCAGCACTTCCAGTTGATGGAATGCAAGATCAGGGCGAAGAATTCAGAGGTGTATGGAAGCAGTGGCATCCCAATGAGTTAACATGCCCACCTGCCAAGCATTTTGAGACTGTTAAGCATGCAAGTGCTCACTACATCACAGGGGTATGTGACAATTCCCAGTGATAGGAACATCACTGAGTCCTAGACAACCAGTCTGTGACAACCTTCTGACTCTCATTCACCCACTACTAGCAATTGGTTTAATTTTGTTTGATTGTTTGTTTGTTATATTTGTGTCCCACCTTTCCTCCAAGGAGTTCAAGGTGGCACACATAGTTCTCCTCTTCATTTTATCCTTACAACAAACCTGTGAGGTCACCCAGTGAGCTCCATGGTCAACTAAGGATTTGAACCCTGGTCTCCCAGGTCCTAGTCTATCACTCTAACCACTACATCATACTGGTTGATTCCCTCCCCAGATTGTATTCCCATGAATCTCTAGCTGGGGTGGGGTGGGGGTGGATTCCCCAACCAGAGTAGGCACATCCTGGGAGAGGGAAGTAACTACCTCCTCCAGCCTCTGTTCCCTAGTCTCAACCCCCTCCAACACATGTCAGCCTTCTGTTCTCCATCCTTGTCCATCTCACCTTGCCAATGCTTGAGCCTGGCAATACCTCAGGGCTCTTGAAACTGGGCACAAAAATTCACCGAGAGACAAAAGAACGTAGGCTGGGTCTTTAAAAACAAAACAAAACCTCAGCCTTTAGGTGATGTGGGTTGATGGCTTGGATTTCCCATGCTTTTTGTTTGGCTGATTAATAGCCCCAGAAAGTGGCTTTCAAGGTCAGGTAAAGTAGGGAGGGAGAACATCAAAACCTTCTGCAAACACCTACAGTAAATGGCTGCTACAAATAGAGAGATAGAAAACTTCCTGGTAATATAAATCTGTAGGATGGAGTCCTGCCTTCTGGAAGAGTGGTGATACCCTCCCAGGCTTCCCAGTATCCAAAACAGTTTGCCTCTGAATGCCAGCTGCTGTGAAACACAAATGAGGAAATTGCTGATGCAGCCAGGTCCTGCTTGTCAGTTTGCCATTGAGGCATCTGATTGGACACTGAGAGAACAGGATGCTGGACTAGATGGGCCTTTTGCCTGATCCATTAGAGCTCTTCTTATGAACTTAAGGAGATGATCTGCCCGTTATCCATGCCACAATAATGCCCACGCTGCATTACTGCAATGCTCAGGTCCCCAATGAAAATGGACATTGCAAGAATCAGGTGGTATCCACAGGTGATAGTTGACACCAAGCAAATTAGCCAAAATGTCTAGTTCTAAAGGTGATCTATGCTGGAAGTGCAAAGAAACAACCAGCACATTTTATCATTCATGGTGGTCTTGTAGAATAATAAAATAATTTTGGGAGATGCTGTATAATGAACTTAAGAAAATGTTTAGAAGAATGTTTTCCCCAAACCCAGAAGCTTTCCTTCTGGGAATAATAACAACAGAAATCCCACGAAATCAAATTACTCTATGGATGTATGCGACCACAGCTACCAGAATTCTGGTAGCTCAAAAGTGGAGAACAGATGAAGTACTGCCACATGAAGAACAGCACCTTAAATTATTAGAATATATAGAACTTGCCAGCATAACAAATAGATTCAGAAACAAAGACAACAAAAAATTAAAAGAGGGTTGGACATTTTATATAGATTATATGGAAAAACATTATAACAAAAAAATAAGCATGACAGGCTGCCAAAAAATACTCAGCAGTAGAGGTTATATAAGGTAATGAAAAGAACTTAGTAGAGTAAGAAAATGCAGTTGAAAAGATAGCAGTTAGGAAACTAAGGAAAGAGTGGAAGGGGAGTCAAAAGTAAGGTTTATAAGAGTCAAACAAATCGGAGGAGTAAGTTATGTTACTACTAATATTCATTTATATATGTCTTATATTTATGTTATATTTTCTTAAAGGTAAAGGTACCCCTGACCATTAGGTTCAGTCGTGGACGACTCTGGGGTTGTGGCGCTCATCTCGCTCTATAGGCTGAGGGAGCTGACATTTGTCCATAGACAGTTTTTCCAGGTCATGTGGCCAACATGACTAAGCCGCTTCTGGAGAACCAGAGCGGTGCACGGAAATGTTTGCCATCCCGCTGGAGCGGTACCTATTTATCTACTTGCACTTTGATGTGCTTTCGAACTGCTAGGTTGGCAGGAGCAGGGACCGAACAACGGGAGCTCACCCCGTCGTGGGAATTCGAACCGCCAACCTTCTGATCGGCAAGCCCTAGGCTCAGTGGTTTAGACCACAGCACCTCCTGTGTCCCTTATTTTTTCTTATTATCCTGTATATAATACAGTATGCTTTGATGATATGACAAAACAGAAAAGCAAATTAAAAATATATCCAAGAGAGAGAGAGAGAGAGAATAGGATGTTGGAGTAGATGGGATGCTGGTCTGATCCATAAGTGCCTATCTTATGATTTTATAGAATGAATCACTCTACCCCTGCTTCTCTATGGTTGAAGATCTATTTGCTTAGCATTTGTCGCCAAATGCTTCCCCTACCCCACAAGCACACACACGGCTGCATTCAGAGTCAAATGAAAGTGCCTGAGTATTGTTGCCATGACTTGGTCCTTTAGATGTTTTCATTGCTTGCCGCCACAAGATGGCATTGTGGATTTAAGGGAAAATAGCAGAAGCAAGCAAGCAAGGAGGGAAGCAGACAAGGAAAAGCATAAGGAAAGGAAAGGAAAGGTAGAGGTGGTGGAGTTCTTCCCCTTGCATTAATGGCATACAAGAGTTGGTTACTTCAAACAACCTATCATACTTCAGTCATCATACATCCTTTTTGAGAACTGGTGGGTGGGAGGGGTGAAAATAGTTGTGTGAATATCCCAATGCATGTCCCAATGCATGTTCCAGCTGTTTATTATGGTCCTGTCAGTGGCAGCAGCAATGCTCCTGGCTGCCAATTTCCTTTAACCTACAAAGCTGCAGAATAAATACAAAACGTGCCTCCACCAAGACCTGGCTTCAGTTGTCATTCCATGACATCATTATGAAGCCAAATCAGAGTGAAGGCAATTCTTGACCCCACATTCTGGAGCGTTGTGGGTTGCAAAAGAAGAAAAGAAGTCCAGCAACAACTAGCAAGTTTGCTCTGCACTTTGCTTATGTTAGAGCTCCCCCTAAAACAACTGACCCCAGCCAATAAAACTTGATCACTGTGTTCACAGGCTGTCAGTAGAGCCTGTCAGTCATGAGAAACTGGGATCCCTGGAGAATGCATGCTCCGAACCAGATTCTCCAGCAGAACCAGCCCCTTTCAAACCTAGAGCCTCACAATCCCTGAAGCCTGCTTGATGCACAGGCGTTACCATGAGTGCCAAATTGTGGGTTCCCAGAGCCATGCGTGCCATGCAGCATGTATTGCCAGGGACTGAAACTGGAGCCACTTGGAGCACTTTAGATATGTGGCTCCTGCTATGTGGGTTTGAAATGTTTCAGCACCATTTCCACTATGCAGAGACAGGGGACCTTTTAGGATGGTCTGCCCTTGGAGGTTGATGAATCCGAGAGGTTTCCAAACAGCTCTGGGGTTTAATCCAGCCGATATAGCTGGTCAAAGCCCTGGACGATCTGTGGAACATCCAATGGTTCAGGCTGCAGACACAATTACCCCTGAGCACCCTTACCCATTTCATAGAGCCCGTATATTCCCAAGCTTAGGGTAAAGAAGCAAGCTAGGAGAAAGCTTGAATGCATGTCAGGAAAACTCCAGATGAATACAACCGAACCATGGTAGTGTGTATTTTCAAGCTTACTCAGTGGCAGTGAAGACAGCAAAGAAGGCATACTTTGCTACCACCTCACTATGCCACCCAGCAGAGCTTTTCCAGGTAGTGTGGGGCCTTTTGCAGAGTGGCCCCCCCAAAAGTAGTGGAACCAATGGTCGCTCACTGTGATTTGTTTGCCAAGCATTTTGAGGATGAAATCACTTGCATTCATTAAGACATTGATTCTGCTGTTATAGCAGATCGTTCTCATGGGGTGCCCAGAGCACTGTCTAGTCCTGTTTTATTGGATGAGTTTCAGTTGATGCAGCTCAAGGATGTGGACAAGGCACTTGGATTGATTTGGGTGACTACCTGTAATCTGGACCCTTGCCCCTCTTGGCTGATAAAATCCAGCAGAGAGGAGACAGCTGTCTGGGCCAGAGACATGGCCAATGCATCTTTACAAGAGGGGGTTGGTCTCTGCCTGTTCAAAGGAGGCAGTGACAAAACCATTCTATAGATTCTGAGAACTTAGGTAACCACAGGTCAGTTGCCAACACACACACACACACACACACACAAATACATGATTTTTAATTGAGATTTTCCCATAATACAGTAAAATTGCAGCTACAAAACAAAGGTGAAAAATGGAAGAATATAATAAAGGGACAATAGAAAAAGAGAGGAAAGAAATAGAAAGATAAAATAAAGAAAGGAAAGGAAAGGAAACATTAGCAAAAAATACCAAAGAGGAACTTCAAATTTTCCATCTTTACAGAAAAGAAGAAAATACGATTAGTTAAAACTTTCGGTCCATGGGAACATCCAACTTCACTTTCTGTAAAACATTATTTCTTTTAAGTTAAAGTGTCTCAGAATCATTCATTTCCTTTTCCTACATAAAGTCCAAGGTAAGTTCCCTAATTGTTATTTATTAACCTTTTTTTTCCCTTTTAATTTTACCTCTATTAATTCCCAAAACCATTATGCAATATATAATAATACTAAATTCTTCCATCCATGTCCATATTAAAGTCTCCCTAGTATTCCATTTTTTTCTCATTATATAGCTGCTCATTCATGTCCAGTTTCATATATTCAGTTCCATGACCTGCTGTATTCCATTTCCTGTTGTGCTTACAATAGTATCCTGATCTCCTCCTCTACGACATTCCATTTTCATTCCCCCCCCAGTCTTTCTCCAGAGGTAATACCATAACTTTAATAGCAACATTCTCTGAATTTGCTCCAGATAAAGAAAATGATACTAGTATTCCTATCATCCATTTTAATCTTTCTTGTCCAAGCTTTCCACCTTGCTCTAGCTACTTTTAACAATTTTTTTCAGCAACAGAAGGTGGTACTCAGATTTTTCCCAGCAGATGGAGGAGGGGTCTCTTCCTTGTCCCAAATATGTTTTAAAGGTTGTTTTTTTTTTTTAAAAAAAAAAGAGGGTGTAATTCTTATTACCTGTTTTCAGGTGACTGCATGGCGTTTAAGTACCATATCATTCTCCTTGGCTTGCCAGTTTGTTATAATTCCTGTCCAAACCGCAAAGCATAGACAGCAGAAATATGGCTTTGATCCAAGCATCTTGAGGTATCTCCAGGGTGATTAATAGATCCAGACTATCTGTCTGGCTATTATCAGTCACCATGTAATTATCTTCAGTCAGCTGAAGCTACCAGTATGATCTCTGAACTGCCATGCATCTCTCCCGGAAGTTCCCACCAACTTCCCTTTTTTGAGCAAGGTTCTTGAGGAGGTGGTTGCTGACCTACATCCATTTCAACTGGGGTTTGGGCCTGGCTTTGGCACATAAACTGGTCCTAGTCACTTTATGTGATGACCTCTGTTGGGAAAGAGACAGGGTAATGTGTCCCTGTTAATTCTCCTTGCCTCCTCAGTGGTTTTCAGTACCATTGACCACTTTATTCTCTTGGAGAGGCTATCCAAGTTGGGGATGGGCGGCACTGCTTTGCAGTGGTTCAGGTCCTACTCGGATGGTCATCTTCAGTGGCTGATGGTTGAGGAGGGTTGTTGTTGTGTGTGTTTTTTCCACCATGGGGCTTTCAATGTGGGGTCCCTCAGTGTTCAATTCTATCCCCTGTGTTGCTTAATATCTGTATGAAGCCATTGAGTAGAGACATCAAGAGTTTTGGAATATGCTGTCAGCAGTACGATGATGACACACAGTTCTATTTCCCGTTAATATCTACAGGTGTGACAGTGGATGTGTTGGACTGGTGTCTTGCCTTGGTAATGGACTGGATGAGAGCCAATAAACTGTAGCTCAGTCCAGATAAGGTAGAGGCATTGTTAGTGGGTGGTTCCCTAAACTGGATGCAGAGGCGTAGTGGGGAGGGGCATGGGGACTGTGGCCCTGGGTGCAATTTTGTAAGTGGACACAAACAGGTGCCCCCACAGCAGGCTCCTTCATTGGAGCCCAGCTCTGTGCAAGAAGGAACTGTGTCTTGGTTGCAGCACTTGTGCTTAGTACAGCTCTACCCCAGGTCAGGTGGCAGTTTCTCCGCCCCTCTCCTACCCCAAACTGTGGCATGCGCAGGGTGCCCCTGCCCCCCTTGGGGGTGTGACCCTGCCCCTGCCCCGGGGCAGCATGGGCATACGCTATGCCACTGACTGGATGCATGGGAGACTGCCAGTTCTTGCAGAAGTTACACTCCCTCTTAAGGAGCAGATACATAGTGTGGCTTATGGGTGCTCCCAAATCCTTTACTGTTGCTTTAGCCCAGGTAGTCTCATTGGCATGGAGTGCTTTATGTCAGCTTCAGCTGGTATCCAAGCTTCACCCTATCTGGACAGGGATAGCCTAAGTTCTGTAGTCTATGCTCTGGTAACCTCTTGGGTGGATTATTGCTATGCATTGTACATGCTGGTGCAAAATTCAATGGCCAGATTGCTCACTGGAACAAGATGGTTTGAGCATATAACACCAATCCTGTCACAACAATACTGGCAGCCGATTAATTTCTGGGTTCAATTCAAAGTGCTGGTGTTGACATATAAAGCCTTACATAGCTCAGGTAACCTCAGTACCTTAAGGGCCGCCTCTGCCCATATGAAGCAACCCAGACCCTGTGCTTATCACCCAATGCCATCTTCTACGTCCCCCTACCCGAGAGTTTTGGAGGGGGACAACATGAGACGAAGTCTTTTCTGTGGTGGCTCCCTGTCTGTGGAATGCTCTCCCCAGAGAGGCTTACCTGGCACCATCATTACATGCCTTTAGGTGCCAGGCAAAACTATTCCTCTTTACCCAGGCCTTTGGCCATTAAATAATCTATGGCCTGGTAAATGTGGGAAGGCGAACTGTTATTATGATTACTTTATTATTATATTGTGTATTATGTCTTTATTATTATGCTTCATAAATTGTGTCCTTAATGTTGTATACTCCTCTGGGCTCTTTGGATAAAGGGTGGTATATAAATTTAAACAAACACACAAACGTGGCTGCAATACTTCTTAGGAGCAGTGAGATGTGGTGCTGTCACTCTCAGAGAGATTGCGGGCAGGGTTGGGTGGGGATGACTACCTTTTATGAGCAATTCCTAAGTGTACACAAAGTCACTGGGAATGTGTAAACATATTCTTGACTGGGGCCAGTTATAGGGAGCATATGACTCCCTTGCTACAACAGCACCACTGGCCTGGTCTGTTTCCAGACACATTTCAAAGTGCTGGTTACAACCTACAAAACCCTAAGGTATAAGCTACAGTAGTACCTTGGTTCTCAAATGCCTTGGCACTCAAACGCCGTGGTTCCCAAACACCGAAAACCCAAAAGTAAGTGTTCCAGTTTTTGAACATTTTTTGGAAGCTGAACATTCAATGCAGTTGTCGGCTATTGTTTCCGGGGCGCCTGCACCAATAAGAAGCTGTGCCTTGGTTTTCGAACATTTCGAAAGCCAACGGACTTCCAGAACGGATTAAGCTTGGCACTTTTGTATTTGCTATTTATTTTGCGTTTTTGTTTTTGAGGCTTTTTCAGTTAATTTGTTTTTGTGACTGTGTGGAACCCAGTTCAGCTACTGATTGATTGATTGTGTGACTGTGGAAATGGATAAAAGCCCCCCATCCAAACAATGACTATCATCAGTGCTGGTAAGAAAAAAATAATAATAATTTTTATCATCTACAGTACTGTCTTATTTATTTTATTTTCAGGTAGGTAGCCCTGTTGGTCTGACACAGCTGAAATAAATTTAAAAAATTAAACATTGTCCAGCACCTTAGAGACCAACTAAGTTTGCTCTGGGTATGAGCTTTCATGTGCATGCACACTTCTTCAGGTACCTGAAGTGTACAGATACAGAAGTGTATCTGAAGAAGTGTGCATGCACACAAAGGCTTAGGTACTACTGGACAATTATTTATTTAATAGTACAGTATATTGATTATTGCTTTCATTTTATGGATCAATGATCTTGTTAGATAGTAAAATTCATGTTAAATTGCTGTTTTAGGGGTTGTTTTTAAAAGTCTGGAATGGATTAATCTGTTTTGCATTACTTTCTATGGGAAGTGTGCCTTGGTTTTGGAATGCTTTGGTTTTGGAACAGAATTCCGGAACAGATTAAATTTGAGAACCAAGGTACTAAAGTATCTGAAAGACAGTATTCCCTCATATGAACCTGCCTGGGTTTTGAGATCTTCAGGTGAGGCTCTTCTCTTGGTCTTGCCACCCTCACATGCATACTGGGTGGGGATGTGGGAGAAGGCCTTCTCTGTGACTGCTGGCAGACTCCAGAACCCCCACCTTGGAGAAGCCAGACTGGCTCCCTCCTTGTTGTCCTTCTACTGGCAGGTGACAAATTCTTTGTTCCAACAGGCTTTTTGGAACTGACTGCTTTTAATGAAAGAGCTGGATGCTGTTCTACTTTTATGGTAATTATTTGTATGTTTTTAATAGATTTATATATGTAAAGGTAAAGGTAAAGGGACCCCTGACCATTAGGTCCAGTCGTGGCCGACTCTGGGGTTGCGGCGCTCATCTCACTTTATTGGCTGAGGGAGCCGGCGTACAGCTTCCGGGTCATGTGGCCAGCATGACTAAGCCGCTTCTGGCGAACCAGAGCAGCGCGCGAAAACACCGTTTACCTTCCTGCCTGAGTGGTACCTATTTATCTACTTGCACTTTGACATGCTTTTGAACTGCTAGGTTGGCAGAAGCTGGGACTGAGCAACGGGAGCTCACCCCGTCGCGGGGATTCGAACAGCCGACCTTCTGATAGGCAAGTCCTAGACTTTGTGGTTTAACCTACAGTGCCACCCGTGTGCCATATATGTATATAGGTTTAATTCTATCAATTGTTCAATTGTTTTGTAGTGATTTTTTTTCTACACTTTTAGCTGTTCTTATTTTTATCTGTAAGCTGCCTTGAGTCACTGGCAGAGGAAGGCAGGTGTGGGGGGTGCGGTGCGCACCAGGTGTCAGCCGTGAGGGCGGGTGACATCGACGCACCACCCCCACCCCTGCTTGCTGCATGGGCAGCACTCCTGGACACTCGCCATGCAGGCAGTGGGCCACTAGGGATGATACTGCCACAGGCGGCTAGCGGCACCACCGACGCTCGTCGTGCGGGCGGCTAGCGGCACTCCTCCCGACACTCGCCGTGCAAGCGGCAGGCGGCTAGGGAAGCTCACCATGCGGGAGGCAAGCGGTGCCCTCCCATGCTCGCCACATGGGAAGCGGGTAGCTAAGGACACTTGCTGTGCTGCCAGCTAGCCCCCCCCCCGGGCCGGCTAGCCCTACCCCTGCACCGCTCCGGGTGCCAGGGCAGGTAGCTCTGCCCCTGCCTTGAGTTCCAGCAGGGAAAAAAGTGGTACATAAATAAACATAACTATAAAAAAACAGCAACAATAACAACATCTTGGTTGTATCCAAGTAAGTCATATTCAGAGTAGACCCATTGAAAGCAATGGCTCAATTTAGTCATGTCCATTGATTTAAATAGGTCTACCCTGAATATGATATAGTTGGGTACAACCCTTATGTTTATGTGTCCTATTGACTTTGTCTATTGCTTTATTTCTTAAGATCAGTACTTTTTTTATGGGGTACTCAAGTATATGCAGTACTGGCATCCGGGTTTTTTGGGGGGGGGGTGTTAAAAAGCATGACACTTACTGTAACAACTTCATGGTGAGTACTGGCATCTATTTTTCTAGAAAAAAAGCACTGCTTATGATGATGTTGTTGTTGTTTAGTCGTGTCCGTCTCTTCGTGACCCCATGGACCAGAGCACGCCATACCTGAAGCCAACTCTGAGTGAAGGCAGTCAGTTGGAGTCAGTTTTCTAATAGGTCATCAATGTAATTAGTAGAAATAACAACATGCTATTAACAACAACAATAATAATTGTCCTTAATTGGCATGTGAATGATAAACAGAAATAAAAACAGTTTTAAAAAATTACAGTTACAGGAGCAGGGTGGGTCTTGAAAACAATTTGGGGGTTGACACAGAGAAGTCTTTCTTCTGGGCCACCACTCCCTCCTTGAACATCTGAAGCTGGTGGAATCACCAAGAGGATCACCCCTGGAAGGGTCTACAGCAGCCTTTCTCAAACTTGTGTCCCCATATGTTATTGAAGTCTCTTAGACATTTGTGGCCTAAGTTACACAGAGTTTAAAGCACTAGTTTGAACATCTTGAATTGGGCCTGGATCTGAAGTGACAGCTAATGCAGCTGTTTCAGAACCAAGATTATAAGAGTTTTAAAGGCAACCCCAACCTGCATTTCGGACCAGTTCAGATTTCCCAGTCTTCTTCATGAGCAGTCCCACATAGAGTGCATTGCAGTAATCCAATTTGGAAGTTACCAGAGCATGGAGTACCACGGCCAAGTAATGTCTGTCCAAAAGAGGCTATGGCAATAGTACATAAAAACATATGTGAAACAGACTCATATTACACCATATGCAGGAAACCACTCACAATATAGCCAAGAAAAAACTACAACCCATTAAACAGAAAGAAAATACAAATTTTCTTGTGAAGCTGAATGTAGGAGGAATGCACTGTAGTTGAGTTGTTGAAAAGATCTCCGGATTATATCTCATTTCATTACTTCATCAAAGTAATATAGAGGGGAGTGATTTCTCGTGATTGACAATTGAAAACAACCCTCTGCCTTCTTATGTGTCCTTTCCAAAACACAGATTTTCTTTATCTACCTATCAAACACCCAATTAAATCAAATAATAGGCTTAATCTGGCAATATAAATTAAATTGCCACCCTTAATTAATTACTTGATTCTGAATCATCTAAAGTAGCTTAACCAGAAGAATTTCTCCACATGGGGTTTATTGTTCCCCAAAAGGCTCACTCAGCTCAGTGGGTTTGGATGACTCTCGGGTCCCTTCCAGCTCTAGAATTCTGTGATTCTATGAGACCATTGATCCTTCTAGCTCAGTACTGTCTACACTGACAGGCTAATATTCTGTCTGTTATAGCCATGTTGCCTAAACTTACTCTCACTTGGCTAGGAATCTAGGGTTGTCTCCAACTATATTTTACTCAGAGCAGATCCATTTAAATTAATGGACCAACCTTAGTCATGTTCATCGATTTCAGTGGGTCTAATCTGGGTAGGATTAGCATTGGATACAGCCTGCAAACTTGTAATGGTTTGTCTTTGCTATGCTATTGATATAATGGTTTTAAAGCAGTGACAGAAGATATCACTAATTATTTGTAGTGCTTTTTTTTAAAAAAAAAGTTATTCTGAACTATCTATTTCCTTCCAGTTCAGAGGTATAAATTACAACTGTAACACAATTCTTGTTTCACTGTACAGTCATCCTTTGGTTGTTGAACGGAATCAGTTCTGGAAGTCCATTCGACTTCCAAAAATGTTCGGAAACCAAGGCACGGCTTCCGATTGTCTGCAGGGGCTTCCTGCACTCAATCGGAAGCCTTGGAAGCCACATCGGATGTTTGGGTTCCAAAGAAATGGAACCCAAACTGGAACACTCACTTCTGGTTTTGCAGCGTTTGGGAGCCAACATGTTCGACTCGCAAGGCATTTGGGGTCTAAGGTACGATTGGGCTGACATTTAGTTATACTCAGAGAAGACACATTGAAATTATTAACCCAAATTACTCATGTCCATTGATGTCAGTGCCTCTACTCTGAATAGGACTAATATTGGCTCCAACCCATCATGTTTTAACTAGACACTCAAGAGTATACTCACTGAAACTAAGTTAGTCCATCATTTTCAATGGTTCTACTTTGAGTAGGACTAGCATTGAGTGATACTCACTATTTTTCCATAATTCATCTAAGTTTTACTCATAGTAGACCCTCTGAAATTAATGAGTGTACTCTGAGCAAAACTTAGTTGAATATGACAATTGGAAATAAATGGCCCTAATCAGTTTCAATGGATCTCCCAAACTGAAATAAATGGAAATAATCATTAGTCTATTTCTATGCCATGTTTCCTGAGCATGCCAAATGAACAACAATAAAGATAACAATTCAAAAACAAATCAGAAGTCGGAAGTTCAACATGGAGGAGACCTGCCTAAACTCAACTGGAAGAGAATATTTAAGCACATATCATAGAATCAAAGAATCAAAGAAATTCTAGAGCTGGAAAGGAACCGAAGGGTCTTTTAGTCCATGCAGGAATCTCATCTAAATCTCATGACAGACCTCTGCTTAAAAATCCAACCTCTGCTTAAAAACCTCCAAGGAAGGAGAGTCCACAACCTCCTGAGGGAGACTGTTCCATAGTTGAGCAACTCTTACTGTCAGAAATTTCTTTCTGGTGTTTAGTCAGAATCTCCTTTCTTTTAACTTGAAGCCATGGGCTCAGGTCCTATCCTCCAGAACAGAAGAAAACAAGCATGCTCCATCTTCCATGTAACAACCCTTTAGATATTTGAAGATAGCTATCAGTCTCAGTTTCCTCTTATCCAGGCTAAACATACACAATACCTTCAACCATTCCTCATCAGATTTAGTTTCCAGGCCCTTGGTCATCTTGCTTGACCTCCTCTACACACATTCTAGCCTGTCAACATCCTTCTCTAATTGTGGCACTCAGAACTGGACACAGTATTCCAGGTATGTTCCAGGTGTGTTCTGACCAAGGAAGAATAGAGCGGGACTATTACCGGTACTTCCCTTGATTAGTACACTATACTTCTGTTGATAAAGCCTAGAATAGCATTCTCTTTTTTTGCTGCCGCATCACACTGTTGACTCATGATAAACTTGTATTCTACTAAGACCTCAAGATCCTTTTCAGGTGTCCTCCATCTTATATTGGTACAGCAGGTTTGTCCTGCATAAGTTCAGTACCATACCTTTGTCCCTGCTGACATTTATTTTGTTAGTTTTGCACAGTTCTCCAATCTGTTATGGTGATTTTGAATTCTGATTCTGTCTTCTGTGGCATTAGCTACCTCTCCCAGTTTGGTGCCATCTGCAAATTTGACGAGCATCCCCTCAATTCCTTCATCCAAGTCCTTTATGGAGATGTTGACCAGGACAGAATTCTGTGGCACCTCACTTGTCACTTTTTTCCAGGATGATGAGGAACCATTAGTGAGCACTCTTTGGGTTAGGTCAGCCAACCAGCTACAAATCCACCTGTTATCTCATCCGATCCACATTTAACCAGCTTCCTCATGAGAATACCATGGGGGACTTTGTCAAAAGCCTTACTGAAATTAACATACACTACACCCAAAGCATTCCCCTGATATGGAGTGCTAGACTTGATAGCACATTTGGTGTCATGGGGGGGGAGGCACCAGAGGCACCAGATATGGGGACACAAGGGGCATCAGCCCCCTCAATATTTTGAAGCAGGAGGCCCAGCACCCCCAAAATTGAGGGAGCTGACATCCCCCACAGCCGGTAGCCCTCAACATGCCCCGGACGAGTGAGGTTGAAGATCACCCTCCATGCATCCCGCCCCCACTTGGTGCATCCCCACTCAATGTCCCCATTCCCTACCTCATATGTAAGCACTGGCATCATGGCGGCAGGGGCAGGATGCCCACTCAGCCTGACCCAGCCTGGTGTGCAAGCACTTGTGCACTGGGCAGGGCACATCACATGATGTGTCACATGACATGCTCCCCAGATGTGGGGGCTAGTCGGCACCCCTGAAAGGCACACAAACCACCCACAGGCAATGGAATCCCTTCTTCTTATCCGTAGCCAGAAGCACATTTCTTCCTGCGTATGCCGGGAGCTTTTTCTCAGTTCCCACTTCCAGCTGTGAATGTCAGCCTCCCCCCACCCCTTCTGCCAGCCGCTTACAGTACATCTGCAACCCTGTGAAAGGATGGGATGTGTGCTTTTAATTGAAAAAAGGCGTCAGGCTCTGGGGACACAGCAAAGTCATTGGGAGCATGCGAACAGCAATTTATATTGTCAGTTCAAGTTACAGTCACCCTGGCATGCAAAATCTGCAGATGTCAGTTACTCTATATGTGACTTTGACACGCCACAATGAAGTGAGGGGTGGGGGTGTCACCATCATCCCTTTTCCAGAGCTTTACAATGAGGTCTTAATAAATGGTGCATGTGATATGATGGATGGAGCTTAGATACATGCAAGCATGTTTGCTTGCGCATGGATACAGAAAAGGTGGTGTCGGGTAAAGCTTTGTGCACACATTGCAGTGCATTGGCAGCAGCGCTCCACTTTTCTCACCAGATGCCCTCAAATAGCTTTTTGCTGTTTTTGTTATGCAGCCTTTTGAGAGAGAAAATTAACTGTCCATTTCTTGTTCACCACATAAGGAGGAAACTTCCTTGTCTCCTTTCCAAAGCAGTGTGAAACTCTGGGCAAATATAGGCAAAGGTGTCTCAGGTGATGTTCAACAATCATTTTATACTGTGGCCTAGTAAGTAAAACCTGTTTATTTTCCAAGTCAACCTGTGTCTGGGCTATACCACTTCAGACTGCATTCATGCAAGTTTAGGTGGATGCCCACATGATGGAGTGCTCCTCTGTACTTAAAATACCAGCATGTCAGGGAGAGGCCCAGGCTAGATGTAAGTTTTCTACGTGCATGGTATCATTTTCATTTTCTATGGAGGAGCATCCTATCCTATGAGCTCCTACCTTGAGTCCCAAATTGTGCAGCTTGGACAGAAGTGGACAACTTCATTGAGACAGAAGCATCTCCAGTCAATCTGAACCCAAATTTGCAAGATCAGACTAATGTAATGCTACAGCTCAGCTATAGTTCTGTCCATCTATACTACCAGTACACACAAACGCACACACACATATCCCACCTTTCCCTGCAAGAGCTCCAGGAGGTGTATGTGGCTTTCCCCAGTCCTTATTTTGTTCTCACAACAATCCTGTTCAATAGTAGGCAGTGCTGAGAACCCATGGCAGATCCAAGCATGGGCGTAGTGAGGATTTTTGTTAGGGGGGTAGGCCTTGGGGGGGCAGGCCTTCTGTGGGGGGGCAATCCTCAGTTTACAATGTATTTTTATTTATTTTTATTGATTTTAGGGGGGCAGCTGCCCCTGCCCCCCCCGGCTATGCCCATGGATCCAAGGTCACTCAGTGTGTTTCATGGCTGAGTGGGAATTTGAACCTTGGTCTTTCAGATCCTAATCCAATGCTCTAACCACTGCACCACTCTAGTTCTTCAGTAGCACTGTCTACTCTTCACTGACAAAGATTCTCCAGAGTCTGAGTCTGAGACTTTTCCCATCACCTGTTACCTGAGATCCAGAGAAACTGGGGATTGAGCCTGGGATTGAGCATGAGACCTTTTGTGTGTAATAGCAAGTGATCTACCACTGAGCTATAGGTCTCCTTGATTAGTCTGATCCTGCAGGGGAGGTCATTTTATACATCTACATTAATCCCAGGACAAGGATGAACTGTTGCCTGTTGGGCAACTAGCAGCTTGCTACCGTCCCACCACCAAAAAACGAAAACAAAACCCTCAGTGAACCTTTCCCATATTCAGGAGCCTGAATCCCTCCTTTGAAAATCACAAAAATAATAGCTGTGACCATTTTCATCTTGAACTTAGTAAATACCCACACTTCTAAGCTGTCCACAGAAATGCATTGGAAGCCTTCTTCACAGGGTCCTTATGATGAAAAATTGGCTAACCCCTAGACCAGTGAGATATAAATGAGGAACTGTTTTCAGAAATTGGCCACCTAGTACTGCTGGCATCAACAGTCTGTTTTCAGTTTCAGATCAAGTTAGAAACCAGCCCAAGGTCATTTGGAATCCTGGAGATTCTCTGTAGTTCTGCTTATGCCTTTTCAAGCAAGTGATAAGTTAACACTTTTTGCTAGCAGGTAAATCCTTTACAGGAGTGTTTTGCTGTGTGTAAATGGATCCCCTCTGCTAATGGCACAGTCCATCACCTTGAACTGTACTGCTATCCCCTTTCATATTCATTTAAAAATAGGAAATGGTGAGTCTCAGGTGTGCTTGCAATGAATGCCCTTGCTGAACAGGCAGTGCTTTGAAATGCCATACCAAGAACCATCCCCTCCCAGCAAGGAGGATTCTGAAATTACGGTGAACATAGGTGGCATTTCAAGAAGCTAAGGTTTCCCCTTTAAAAATCATTTTATGAAGTCTGACTTCACCCAACACATGGCACAGCCAGGCTTTTGAAATATGCTCAGATTTTCCCCTTTGCTTTCAAGGTACTTAAGTAATGGGAGGGGCAGAGGGCATGAAAATTCAGGAAGATGTTATGCAGATGAAGCAACTTGTAGTTCTCTGGCTCACCACATGGAGCAGCTACACACATATTGGAATGAACGTAGGAAGCTGCCTTAGACTCAGCCTAGTAGATCTAGCTCAGTATTGTCTAAACTCACAAGCAGCAGCTCTCCGTTATTTCAGGCAGGGGTCTCTCCCATCCCTACCTGGTGATGCTGGGAATTTGACCAAGGACTTTCCATATACAAAGAATACAGGGCTCTACCACTGAGCCCAAAGTAGATGTCCTTCCTCATCTGAGGGCCTTCAATCTGAGTCCTTGAAAGCCATGTCTTAGAAGATGAATAGGACAGAAATGCCTTCTTCAGACTTGCCTTTACATGAAGAAATTTAACTTGGTTATTTTTAAAAAAATGCATTCGGAAGCTGCTGTATATGATCCAATTGTTCCATCTTGCTCAGCATGGCCTACTCTGGATGCTGTGGCTCAAGCTGAAAAGGGTCTTTCCAGTCACCTTCTAGTTCAAATGCTTTTAACTGGAGATGCCAAGATGTGAAGACAGGGTGTCCTACATCCAAACCATAGGCACTATGACTGAGCTTTGAGAATGTAAGAAGAACCCTACTAGATCAAGCCCATTTCCCCATTCTCTATAAAAGACCTCTTATAAAAGGATCCGTTTTAATTGCAGAGAGTTTCATTCTTCCCCATCTTTCAAAATCTTTTTTTTACTTCAGTCTATACTTTGACATAATTATCATGAAATAAATGCAGATTGTTAGTGGTTAACCAAATAAATATTTTACAGTCTTCACCACCTTAATTCCGCTTATTTCTTGTAAAGCTTATTTTCCTTGCACGTCTATATTCTTAGCTAACATTTTAGTTTTATTCTAATTTACATAAAAACCTGCCAGGTCCCCATATTGTTTTATCATTTCCAACACCTTTGTTTA
Source organism: Podarcis pityusensis (assembly GCF_964106645.2). Lineage (NCBI taxonomy): Eukaryota > Metazoa > Chordata > Lepidosauria > Squamata > Lacertidae > Podarcis > Podarcis pityusensis. The sequence continues at coordinate 7,949,919 of NC_138044.1, read as the reverse complement.
GAGTTGCCATACGGCTGGGATTTCCAGGACATACCTGGAATACTGACCAGAATAATACAGATATATGGCAACCCCATGCCGGCTGTGTAGTTTTTGCTGATTTTCCTAAAACATAGTTCAAAAATGACTTTTTTGTGATTTTGTATATATATAGTTTCTAGATTTTCACTTTTTGAAATATGGCAACCCTATATTTGGTACATTTCCCCCTGGGTTCTCTAACATTGATACAACATCGTCTGCAAATGCCTTCAGTTTATAACTTTGTTGCCTCAATTGGATTCATTGTACCTCTTTATTCTTGTTGTGGAGGTGTGGGGATGATTAACAAAATCAATCCTTCTGGCAAACTGGGAATATCCCTTCACTCACCTACGTTGAGGATATTCCACACCTTTCTTCAGCAGAGTTTCTCTTTCTTTGAGAAAAATAAGTGGCTCCCTTAAACTAAGTTTTAATAAAAAATAAAGCTACAACAAAATAACATGAGAGAAGCTAAATACAACATGAGGCAAGTTTGAGGCAAGAAACAAGAGGCAGTTGGTCCCTCATAACTGTCATTTCTATTGTTCGACAATATTGCATTTCTATAAATCCCTTCTTGCTCAAATCTCTTCTTGCATGACATTTTATGTCTATATGTTTGGTACATCAATTTATCTTCTCTGATTGCACCAATTTCAGGCAACTCTGATTGTCTTTCATAAGCTTAATGGGCTTAGAATCTGGCATTCCCAAATCCTCTAAAATTTGGTTAAGCCATTGTGCTTCTTTGCACACTTCTGCAGCAGAAACATACCCTGTGTTGCTGAAGAGTGAGCTACTGAACTTTGTTTATGACTTGCCTAACTTACAGCTTCATTCTCTGTCTCCAACCCAGTCTGCATCTGAGAATCCCACTAATTTGGGATCCTTTGCAGCTGACAATTTTAATTTAAGATCAACCTTTCCCTTTAAATATCTTACTTTTCAATGCAGTCCAGTCTCTTTGGGTAGGTGAACTCACCTTTCTGCATAGTATACCCATTGCTGAGGCAATATCAAGCCTACATGTAGTAGCTACAAATAATAATTTACCTATTACAGTTCTGTACAATTCATTATTACATCAATATTCACACTCAACCTCTCCGGAAAGAAAATTAGTACATTGGAGTTGACACAGAATGTGCTTCTTTCAAACCAAAAAATTATATTAAGTCAATTATTTTCTGCCTTTGATTAAGAAGAAAACTACCATCTTCCTCCCTCTCTGCTTGCATGCCCAAAAAATAAGATACGTTTCCTAGTCCTTTAATTTCTACAGTGGTACCTCTGGATGTGAACGGGATCCATTCTGGAGCCCCATTCGCACCCAGAAGCGAACGCAACTTGCATCTGCGCGTCAGGGTGTTGCTCTTAGTAGAAAAAGCCAGAAGTTCAATTCTTGTATATTTTTGTTTGTAACCAAAATTGTATCATCTAAATATACAAGCAAAATAATTCTTTTTTCAATTCATTGCCTTGTATAGAGACATGGATCTACTTTACTTTCTAAAAAACCTCATTTTAAAAGCAGATTATTTAACTTTTCATTCCATGCTCTCTCAGCCTTTTTTAAACCATACATTCCCTTCCGCAGTTTACAAACTAGCCCTTCATCTCTTTCAAATCTTTCTGACTGAATCATATACAATTCCTCTTCAATTTCCCAATTTAAGAGAGCAGACTTTACATCCAGTTGTTCAACACAAGTTGCTTGGATGCTGCAACACTAAGTAAAATTCTAATTGTACTATATTTAACTACAGGCGTGAATGTCTCATCATAATCTTCAACATATTTTTGTGTCTATCCTTTGCTACCAGCCTTGCTTTATACTTTGTACATTTCCATTCTCATTTAACTTTTCCTTAAACACCCATTTGCACTCTATAGCCTTTTTACCCTTTGGCAATTTAGTAAGTGTCCAAGTGTTGTTTTATTCAATGCTCAATTTCTTCCTTGTCTGCTTCTATCAACTTATCAGCTTCTTCTGCAGGTAGTTTGTTGATTTCTTTCCATGTTTCAGGTTCACAATTAGGCACTGCTCTTGTGATGTATGATAGTTGCTCTGCTGGCACACCTTTGTTAACTCATGATGAGTGTCTGATTAAAGGTTCTAATTGTTCATCCATATCATCACACGCAGCTTCTTGTCCTGACTCTGTTTCCCCTGGTAAAGTACGGTATCTTACTTGGACTAGTTTTCTCTGTTCTTTCAACTTCTGTGATCAGTTTTACTGGAACCTCTTCAGTTACCAAATCAGCATTAGTCTGTTTCTCTTTAAAATTGTTCTGATTAGGAACACATGCACAAGATTGCTCTCCTTCTCTAAAATACACTACTCACTTTCACTTCTCCTGTCCTTGGATTAAGAATTATGTAACCTTTGCACCCCTTCTCAAAGCCGACAAATATTCCTAACTCAGTCCTGGTGCTAAGTTTGGTATGTCTTTATGCTGGCACATATGCAAAAGCTTTTGTTCCAAAGACTCTAATGTGACTGATGTTCGGTACTCTTCCAAACCAAAGTTCAAATGCTGCTTTATTTGCAGCTTTTGTTGGCAGTCTGTTCTGCATACATCTGACCATCTCCATCAGAGAGCAATTCTTTCTCTCTGCTATTCCACTTTGTTCTGGGGTAAATGGGGTAGTGTGCAAATGTTTAACATCACCGCTGTCTGAAAGTATTGCTTGTGGCTTCCTTCTGAATTGATTTTTAACGCTTGCAACAAACATCTTCAATTTTTCTACAGTTTCTGATTTGTCCTTTAAAAGGTAAGTTGTGTAGTATCTGGAATAATAGTCAATAAATGTTAAGATATACTTATTTTTCCCATGAGACATCGGTTGAATTGGACCAGATATATATATCAGTATGAATAAGTTGCAAAGGCTCTGTTGAGCATCTCTAGTTTTGCTAGGGAAAAGAAGGTATTGTTCTCCAGCAAACAACTTTCACATACTTCACTAATTCAGGTCAACTTTACAAAGGTTTAATTTCCATTCCTCTCACCAAACCTTTCTTTGGCAGGTCTGCAATAATCCTGAAGTTTCTATGTCCCAGCATTTTGAGGAATACAGGTTGCACTTGAATTCTTTTTGACCATATTCACCCTTTCTTGACCTATATCTAGCACAAAGATTCCATTCTTTTCAAAATATTGTGCATACAAAACTCCATCTTTGGTAATTGCACATATGTTGTGATTAAAATTTCCATCAAAACCATGCTTGGTCAGAGTTGACACACTCAGCAAACTGTCTGTTAATTCTGGCAAGTAAACTACATCTCTCACTTCATTACAAACAGTTTTTCTGCCTTCAACACACTTATCCGAACCTGCTCCTTTTCCTTGCACAGAAATTTTGTGGCCATTTGCAACTGTAACTGTCTCTGATGCATTTTCATTTAACTCTCTGAAAAAATTAGCATCACACGTCATGTACAATGAAGATACTGAATCAATTAACCAACTAGAGGAGTTACTCTTAATAGCATCTGTTTTCCTATAACCTGAGATTACTAGATAGTTCTGATAGTACCATCCTGGAACCTATCTTTATTAGTGCCACTTTGTTTTATACAATTCTGTGCAAAATGTCCCATTTTCTCACATGAGAAGCATCCAGTTGTTTCTTTTTTGTCTGCACCTTGAAAAGCACTTTCATTTTTAAAATTATATTTATCAGTCTTTTGTACAGCAAATACTTGCGTTTCACCCTCTGCTGCCTTTTCTGCTCTCCTAGCAGCCTCCTCTTTAAGTCTTGATACAACATACTTTTATGCCAAGTTTATCTTTAGTCTCTAGTGCATATATCAAAGAATTGTAACTTTCAGGCAGACTTGACAGAATTAAAATCACTTTGTCCTCTTCTTCAAATTTCTTGCTTATAGAATTTAAATGATCCATCAACTCTATCATTTGACTTTTCTAAATCTCCATTTTCTTTCAATTTAAAACTAAACAGCTTTCTTGATAAATACAGTCTCTCATACAACTCTTTCAGACCTTGCCACAACTCCATGGCAATCTTAAAATTGCTTATGTGGTGTAAGTCACTCACATGAGTTGAACTGTCTGCCCTAGCGTTTCTGTCGTGCTTTTCCCACTTCACTTTCTCTGCCTCTTCTGCTGGTGCAGATTTTTCAATTGTTTCCCACAAATCCTTCTTCACCAGCTCATTATCCACTCTAGATTTCCATAAAGGATACTTACCTTTAAGTGAGAACAGGCACAGCAGGCTCTAGGGCTTCCACAGCTTTTATATACGTGGCCATAATTTCTTTTCTCTCTGCCAGACTGGGCCCATAACCCAATTGTTGTAGAGCGGGGGATGATTAACAAAATCAATCCTCCTGGCAAACTGGGTATATCACCTCAGTTGTGCAGTATAGGACATTCCACACCTTTCCTCCGCAGTTTCTTTCTCTTTGAGAAAAATAAGTCGCTCATGTAAATGTAAACTAAGCTTTAGTAATAAAGAAAATTACAACAAAATAACATGATATGAGGAGCTAAATATAGCATGAGGCAAGTCTGAGGCAAGAAACAAGAAGAGGCAGTTGGTCCCTCATAACTGACACTCTTAACTGAACACACCCTGAAGGGAGGGGCTGATTCTGGAGCAGAACACACAAGCCCCGCCCACCAGATACCAAACATTCTACTGATCAAATTGGGCCCCAGTGTTTTTCTTACAATTCTCTCTTACTCTTCTTGTCAATACATCTAATACCAATATAAACAACAATGGTGATAATGGGCAACCTTGTATTGCACCTTTTAAACACTTTTGAGTAAGATTATCATTTACTATAACATTTGCAAATTGTTCCAAATATATTGCCTTAATTCCTTTGCTAAAATTCTCTCTAAACTCCATTACCTCTATTAATTTCCCCATACACTGTCAACTTGTGCATGGGCGCACAAAACAATGCGCTATACAGTGGTACCTCGGGTTAAGTACTTAATTCGTTCCAGAGGTCCGTACTTAACCTGAAACTGTTCTTAACCTGAAGCACCACTTTAGCTAATGGGACCTCCTGCTGCTGCTGCACCGCCGGAGCACGATTTCTGTTCTTATCCTGAAGCAAAGTTCTTAACCTGAAGCACTATTTCTGGGTTAGCAGAGTCTGTAACCTGAAGCGCATGTAACCTGAAGCGTATGTAACCCGAGGTACCACTGTATATCCAATGCCCCATGCACATAGTTTCACTGACACATTTCCTCCCCACCCCCAGTGTCTCTGCCAAAATCTGTTCTGGGGTGCCTCCAACCCTCCAGAATTCCTTTATATTTATTTATATATTTGTAAAATATACTTTCATATGAAATATCACAAGGCAGTATGCAGTTGAAAAACACACTGTTACAATAAGTACACCAAACACACCAATACAAAATGGTTATCAAATAATCTCAGGTTTGAAAGGCCTGTATGAACAATATCATTTTAAGAAGATGACTAAGAAGAAGCAGGGATGGGCTCCGCCTGAACCTCTGTTGGCTAGGAGTTCCACAGGACCAGCCACGCAAAAGGCTTGGGTTCTGGTACAGGCCATCTGCACCTCAGGGGGCATGGGGGGACCAACTAAAGTGCCCCATTGGAAGACCTCCATCTGTTGCATCAGCAGAGCTGCAGTGTTTATAGTGACATAGAATTTATAGGGGTACTTCCCAGCCCCCCACATCTTCTAGTTGCCCACCTATAAGCAATCAGAACCTGAGTAATAGATTTTGACTCCTCTCCACTTTGTCAGTTTGCCAGTCTAATAACTATTATCCCCCAAGATTCTGGCAGAAGAAGACAGCTTCCCGACACAGATTTAACAGTCAACTCACTTCAGTAAGATCTCGTATTTCTTAGGACTTCATTACATTTACAAAATACTTTACTTATTCATTTACTGGTTCACTGTGAATCAGTGTCATCTGGCATTACAACAGCACTACAATGAAGTCATAAAACACAAAGCGTCTGCAGGCTCTTTTCAGGATCGTACATTTCTCAGGTGGGTGGGCCTCCTCTGTTGCTTCCCTGGAAAAGCAGAAGACACATGCCATGATAACTTGTCTGTGGAGCTATATCGGGGGGGGGGGGGAGCAGGAGTTGCCAATTTTTTGAGGCCATTGGGAACATTTGGAATGTTGAGGAAGTGCTGTGGGTGCCAGTCACAAAGTGGCTGCTGTCGGGTACATAGCATAACACAGAATGACTGCCACATCGAAAAGGGGTTTTGAAAAAAGAGTGTAAACAATGTTCTTCACCCTCAACAGCTATTCTTATCTACATTTCCAACTGCCAGGGGAGTCTTACCCATAGAGGATAGTGGCATGGGGTGCCAGGGTGCTAAGTTCTGGAGGGTGCCAGGGAAGAGGCAGAGGCTGGACTCAGCTCACCGCCCTCACCCACCTCCGCCATGCTGCGCCAAAGCAGCGCTGCGCCCAGAGCCTCTGTCTGCCATTGCCACCATGGCACGAAGTGGCCAGCTGAGCTGGGAGGAGCCGCGTCCAGCCTCTGCCTCTTCCCCGCTGCCCAAGGCCAGCCCTGCCAGCAGCACCATCCTGCCTAAAACACTCTGGGAAATGGGTGTGTGTGTGCCGGAGGGAGCTTTGCACCACAGTGCTGGATATGCTTAAGACGGCCTTGCCAACTGCTATACTCTCTTTGCACCTCCCCTGTTTTGAATACGTAGAGAAGTAGGTGTCCAATCCTGACACATGGAGAAATGTGCACACTTACAATGACTGGTTCTTTATTTTCTGATTCATTTTCCAATGCTTTATTAGAAGGAACATCTGATGGGTTTTTTCCTGGCCCTTTTAAAATAACCAAATAAATAAATAAATAAATAAAATATTATTAAAGATTATTAAACACACACCATAAATAAATGGTTTGGTTTACAAAAGTACATGCATTGTCTCTTTTTTAAGGTGTGTGTTTAATTTAGCAGAGGCTGAGACAATGGAAGCAAGAATTGAGCCAGAAGAGTGAACTGTTTCTCAGCCCAGGTGGGTTTTTGTCTGAGACCTTTCTCAGGTGCCAAAGGAGATATTGGTTGGCACATTGGCACATGTGCAGATGCACATTGGTGACCTAGTTCATAACTACTAGTGATCTAAAATTCTCCAAGTGTTGTTGCTTGTGTAGCCCAAAGCATAGCTCTCCATGCTGTGAGTGGCATCAATGCCTGGCATCCTTGGGCAGATGCCAAGACTGTTCCCTGCCCATAATGTGGATTTGCCATGGATAGGTGGATGGATTTAACAGTGTAATGCCCTGACCTAGCATCACTTAGAGAGATTCTGGGGAGTGAACACATGGCTTGACAGAACTGCCTAATGGTACTCATAAATGTCGGGTTGCCATATCTTGAAGAGCAAAAAAGAGGACAGCCTGAGCCAGGGAAAGAGGCATGTAGGCATGAGCGCACAGACCCACCACAGTTGTATCCATGTGCCTCTTTCCTTGATTCAGGCTAGCAGTGGTCAAAGCATACAGAGCACCCACACCCATGCATGTTTTTCCCTCCTTGGGCTGGCAGTGGCTGGGACTTGTGGAGCAGCTCAAGCCCAAGCCCAAGCCCCAAAGAAACCCCCAAAACCTGGACATTTCCAGAAGCAAGGTCAGGTAGGTCTCAGACCTTTGTAGGAAACACAAATTCTGCCTCTCCTTCTTGCCAGATCACTCTGGGTAATCCAAACGAACCCATAGCGATCTGTGTCTATATATAGTCGGAACAGGGAGCAGTAAACTTGGGGGTGCAGGGGGCTTTATTTGTAATTCAGTGGGTCAGTGGGATTCTCCCATTCCTTTCCTTGTTTATTGTTCTGGGGTTCCTCTCCTCTTAAATTCCAGTTCGGATAGGAGACTTTCTAAGATTTACTCCAGACTTGGCACATGCACAGTTTGACACAGCTTTCCATTCCTTCAATTCCACTGCATCATTCCCTCCTCATTTACATACACGTACATTACTAGTTTGCTGAATAAAACACACACACACACACACACACACACGGGTAATCATTCATCAAGATTCATTTTGTACAGTGTTTTAGTACAGGAGTGGGTAGCCTGTCACCTTCAAGATGTTGCTAGATGTTGGTCTTCATCTCTGACCATTAATCATACTGGTTGGGGATGATGGGAGCTGGAGTCCAGCAGCTGGACTGTCGCAAGTTCCCCATTCCTGTTTTACTGATTCACATACTGGGGGAAAAAAATGTGCGCAAATGTTATTGATGCACATACCATCATGTTGTTTGATTTGGTAGGGGACATGTTTCATCAGTGGATGCAAGAAGATTGATACAGTAGTGGAGGGGTGTGTGAAATAAACCAGCACAAATGAACTGAAAGACACAGAAAATTGGTCTCACATCAACATTATTTGACTACAGGTACCATCAGCCTAAGCCAGCATTGTCATTGGTCAGGAACTGTGGGACTTATAGTCCAGCAACATCAGGAGAACCACCAGTTCCCCAATGCAGCTGTACCAAATTTGTAGTTTTTTTATTTAAAAAAAATGAAATGGAGGTTTGCTTAATGCATCATTTCCACTTTGGAAACAAGTCTAGGTAATTCAAAACTCCACAACATCAGGAGAAACTGGGATCATTTTGGAAACATCCCTATCTATTTTAATCTTTGTGGTCTGCTCTTTGGAGAGCTTTCCACTAACCTATCACAATGTGTTAAGAACAGAGAGTATTGCAGAAAATTCATTTCTTGGATCTCTGGCCACTAGAGATTATTACAAATTTAATGGATGGCACTTAAGTGTTTAACTGTTGTACACTGTGCCCTTCATAAGCACAGAAACAGACTGTTCTTTTTCAACAGACAAGCATCTTGTCTCTTTCTCCCCATCTCCACACCCTCCAATAGCTTCCAAGGTTCTGGGGAAGGTCAAACCATTACATCACCAATTGCACCTCAGTAGACATGATATGATCCCCAAACTCCAGGCCTGGTTTAAAACAGAAAGCCAGGCCAATAGGCATCATTTAGGAAAAAATATAAGAGCTGGGAAAAGGAGAAAGAGAGGAACACGTGTTCTCCAACTGTTTGGTTTCTATAGTTGCTCTATTGTTACTATCTCTTCTCCTCCTCTTATATATAGCCAGTGTTGGTGCAGTAGTGACCTTGGGCCAGTGACTGCCTCCCAGATTGACCTACTTCATAGGGTTGTTGTGGGGACTGAATAAGATGGGGGGGGGGGAGAGAAAACAGTGTATGCTACCTTGAGATCCTCAGAGAGGAAAGCTGGGCTATTAATGCAATAAGTAATTATTATATATCTAATTGTCAACTATCCTGTTTCACCAACATACAGGTCTGTATTTATGCACAAATTAAATAAGCTTCAGTTTAGGACCTCGGATTGTGATGGGGCTCTAAATACAAAAGATAAAATACTAATTTTCAAGATTTACATAAATGCTTTAAAATAAGGGAAAATAAAGACCCTAAACCAAACATTATCATTCTGGTATCACAAAAATGTATTAAGTGCTAAAGGATTATTTGATAGACCGGTCCGTTTACTGAATCACTTTGGCACAAACTGCTGGAAATCATATACCAATTTTGAAAAAAAAAGTAAAAATAATATACAAGTTTACCACCCCGTTTCCACCACTCTCACCTCCCACCTCTCTTCTCCTTCAATCCTATTCTAGATACAACATTGTCTTACACTGAACATAACTAAGAGATTCTATGATCTGAAAAAAGAAAAGAAAAAAGGCGTTGGAATGGACCAATGACTTGGAAGAACCACCACCATATAATATTCATTGCTGTCATCCAGCTATCTACTGGAAACACAACCTTAGTAATTCAGGAGACCCATAGGAAATGAATGAAGTCCCAGCTAGGGAAGAAATACTCTCAGTTTTGGTTTCTCTCACTTTCTCTTTGTGAAGGGATCTCAGTTGGCATGGCCAATCTGTGTATGGCTCCCCAGCTTGCCTGACACACTGCAAAGACATTAGGGGAGAAGAGGAGCTGTTAAGGGATGCCACACATCAGGAGGATACAAAGAGTGTCCTGCTTAAAAAACTGTGTGTGGGAGTGCCTGGGATTGGGCCCCAACGAAAAATCCCCCCTCCCATGAAGGTTGGACCAGTTAAAAATCTATACATGGGATATAAAATAAATGTGTGGTCTCTTTCTAATGTTAATAATAAATATGATACTATTCATACCTGCTCAGAATATTTAGATCCCAATGACATATCAATAATGCCCGCTCATGGGGTCCCAGTGGTGGGTGAGGTTAGTGGGTCGGTGTGCAGCCTCGCCATCTTCCCGAAGCCATGCCGTTCAGTGGCCATTGCTTCTTCCCCTTAGGTTGTTGCAGAGACCTCATGAATGTGAGTGCTGTGGTGGTTCACATCCCTGTGCTAAATATTTTCATGCCACGACCTCTTTTCGTAGCTTCTGGAACTCAGGACTCACCTAAGGAGAGAAGAAGTTTAGAGTGGCTGCTGGTACTTTCTAGTCAGCAAAAGGATCTGCTCAAAAACAACACACTTTTCTCCCTAGCCCCCTCCCCGATCTCTCTTACAGCTATGTTACCTCTCTTCTGCGTATACCCCAACAGGAAGGCGGTGAAATACCTGGAGGAGAGATTTCGTGAAGGCTTTCATATCCCAGCGGAAGATACTCTGATTATAACTAACCCACCAAATCAGAAGTCAGTGAGGGAAATGCTACACATCACTCAGAAAAAGATTGAAAAGGAGTGCGACTTTGGCAGGGTCACAGATCTGTTTCCAAATCCGCCTCCTCAAGATTATTTCCCAAAAGGTCCTGGGTGAATTCCGCATGATTCACAACTTACCGTATTTTTCGCCCCATAGGACGCACCGCCCTATAGGACGCACCTAGCTTTTTTTTGGGGGGGGGGGAAATAAAGAAAAAAAATTATTTCCCCCCAGGCACGGGGCTGATGCGGGGGAAGCCTGAGCTTCCCCCGACCCAGCCCCCAGAACAGCCTGCTATCTGCAAGCCTAGGGAGCCGCGCCGGTCTCCCCAGGCTTGCGGACAGCTGTGCGAAGCCTGGGAGAGCAGGCAGCTCTGCACAACCTTCCAGAGGCCGGCGTGGCTTGGCGCCGGGCTCCGGAGGGTCACGCAGAGCTGCGCGGAGCCCAGGAGGGCAGGCAGCTCTGCGCGATCCTTCGGAGGCTGGCGCGGCTTCGCGCCGGCCTCCGGAGGGTTGCGCAGAGCTTCCTGAAGCCTGGAGAGTGAGAGCCTCTCGCTCTCCAGGCTTCAGCGAAAGCCTGTATTCGCCCCATAGGACGCACCCACATTTCCCCTTCATTTTTGGAGGGGGAAAAGTGCATCCTATAGGGCGAAAAATACGGTATCTTACCCAAAAGGTGGTTCAGTAAACAACATCATCTCGCAAGAGAAGTGTTCTGTTAAATATGCATCATTGGATCATGCAATCAAATAAATTAAAAAGTGTGGCCCTGGAGCCCTCTTGGCAAATTGTGACATTGAATCTGCATTCCGCAGACTACTCCCAGTTCACCTGGATGACTTCTGGTTGCTGGGTTTCAAGTTTCAGGATCAGTGGTATTTTGACAAGGCCGTGCCCATGGATAGTTCCATAGTGTGTGCAAACTTTGAGACTTTTAGCACATTTGTTGAGTGGGCTATGAAGGTAAAGTCAGGCTGCCCCTATATTATTCATTACTTGAATGACTGCTAGATAATGGGTCCTCCGGACTCAGATGCTTGCTCTGGGGCATTAGCTTCATTTATCAAAATTGCTACCAATTTTGGCATACCCTTAGCAGCAGAAAAAATAGAGGGCCCGGCCAGCAATTTGTCATACTTGGGCATTGAGCCTAAACATCTCGTTTACCACAAGATAAGTTAGATACTCTTAGGTGTTTGTTAAATCCCATGATTTCTCTCAAAAACACCACCCTGTGTTAGGTGCAGTCCCTTCTGGGGCACCTCAATTTTACATGTTGGGTCATTGGCCTGGTAGAGCTTTCTGTGCCTCTCTTGCGCATCTCATAGCGGGGGGAGTTGTTCCTCACCATCATATTAGGGTGACACACAGCATAAAAGAGGATCTCAAGATATGGTTGACAGTCCTCAATAATTATAATGTGGGCTCATTTTGGCAGGAGTTGTTAATCACAAAAGAGGGCCTGCAGGTGCACTCTGATGCCTCCGCTCGCTGCGGCTTTGGGGTCTACTTCAGGGGCCACTAGTGTGCCCATCCATTGCAAGCGTTGTGGCATTCTGGAGACATCACACATGATCTAACTTTTCTTGAGTTTCCCCCCCAATTTTAGTCACACTTGGGCCATCAGTTCAAGAACAACAGGGTTTGTTTCTGGTCTGACAACCAGGTAGTGGTAAAAATAAAAGCCAAGCAGTCAACCAAATCGGAACAAGTTATCCGGGTGCTTTGCCTCTGTGTTAGAATGCCTTCGAGGTAACATTTCCTTCTTAGCTATGTTTGTTCCTGGCCTTAATAATGTCATTGTGGATGCCTTGTCTCGTTTCCAGATAGAACGTTTTTGCGACCTGGCACCCGAGGCTTCCCAGCTACCAGATGCCTTCCTGAAGAAGCCTTGGGAAATTGAACAAGAGAAGTGACACAGGGACTATTGCAGGTCCTTGCACTCTCCACAATGTGGGCTCACACAAGAGCTGGTCATCTTTGAAGGGTTCAGAGCCGAGTTATGCTCATCTCACAGGCATTCCGCTATGGAATCTGACGTTCTAAAACACCTGGTTTTCGTTAAATGGAAAGGCTTGACAATCAACACCATGAGCCTCCACAGGGCGGCTATCTCTTATTTTAGCAAATGTCTTTGGATCCCTGATCCCTGTAATACCTTCCACATAAAAAAGCTAATCACTGGCTGGCGTCATGTGCACCTGGTGTTGCCAGACACAAGGAAGTCTATTACTGTCAAGACTTTGCAGCTGATCTGGGGCAAGTTGTGCAGTGTTTGTTGGTCCAGTTTTGAGGTCCAGTTATTCCAAGCTGCATATTCTTTGGCCTTCCTTGGGGCCCTGTGTATTGGCGAGTGCGCTGGGGACACAGCATCATCGCCCCATGCTGGATTGAGTATTAAGGATATAAATTTCCATGGCATTTTCTGAAGCTCAGAATACATTCTTCCAAAACTGATTTGTTCTTCCAAAACTGATCAGGGGCACAACCCTAATGCTGGCCCCTTTGCCATACAATGGCCCTTGCCCTGTCTGTGATACCCGTAGGTTCCTAAGAGTCAGGTCCAATCTGGGTGGCCCATTCGTTATTCACACAAATGCCTGCCCCCTGTCCTAGTGCCAAAAACATATAACGAAATTTATAAGATAAATATACATCATAGAACAGTAGAGTTGGAAGGGACACCAGGGGCCATCTAGTTCACCCAACTTCCTTTTTACAATCCTCCAATGAAGGAGAGTCCACCACCTTCCAACATGGCCCATTCCATTCTCGAACTGCTCTCGAACTTCCTAATGTTTAGTCAGAATCACCTTTCTTGTAATTTGAATCCATTGGTACAGGTACTACCCTCTGGAGCAGCAGAAGACAAGCTTGTTCCATCTTCCATGTGACAGCCCTTCAGATATTTAAGGACTGCTATCATATCACCACTCAGTGAAACATGTTCTAATACAGTCATAACAATAAAATAGGCATATACACAGCAAGAGAAAGATTCACAAAGAAATCCCACGGCAGGTCTCCCACAGTGAAAGGCTCTCTGTTAGAGTGAATGGGGCACTGCCCCACCAGCATCACCTGCCTTCTTACTTGCAACCACTGGAGGGATGGCACTGCCTGTCAACTTCCCAAGATTGCCCTTGTAGAACAGAGCTAGAATTAGCTGGCTCTGCCTGTCATTGGCTACAGCTCCACCTGCTGCTAGTTTCCTTGCCTTCCCCCACCAGTCCCAGTGGGCACCAGTCATGCCACTGGTTCCCCAGTTTTCCATCTGTGGCATTTTCCAGTCTACAGTGCTGAGACTCAAGCTGCAAGGAATTCTTTATAAGCCTCTCTAAGCAAAACAGTTTTGTGTGACTAGCACAATTACACTGGGCAACAATTTTTTACTTTTTGAATGTTGTCTAGATTTCTACAACTGATTTAGGGTATTTTTGCACTGCTGAATCAGGAAATGGCATCCGTTTCTCTCCATCAGGTCAGGTTTTTGTGTTATGTTGATTTGAAAAAAATCAGATCTTGTGACAAAATCGATTACATTTGTGTGGCATTATCAACTGATTTTTGTCAAAACATATCATCCTAAATATGTTTTTAAGAGAAAAAAATCTTTTCCCAACAACATATATTGATTACCTGATAGAAACATTGATTGCTGTAAACTGAATGGTGGGCATTGATAAAGGTAAGTACACGTAAATTGCATGTTGCTTCACCATTTTTCAAACTTCAGGGCTTGACCTTCCGTTTCTTGGAACTCCTGGAATGCTCAGTGGCAGGGAGGTCTCTCTTCAGAGTCCAACAGTAGTCAGCCATCATGACTGCATCCCAGCGACCCTGATACCTGGTCTCCATCTCTCTCTCTCTTTTTTTTAAAATGATATTTATTGAAAATGTTTTAGAATTACAAAAGAGAACAAAGCAGAAAAAGAAAAAACAAAGAAAAAACAAACCACATCAAACAATACAAATTCAAAAAACAAAAATACACCACAAACACTCAAAAACAAATTCATCATTCTCGAATCCTCAACTTTCATTACCTTCTTTCTTTGACCTCCTCCTCCTCCCTTTTTTTGTATCCTAGTTGTTAATTGTCGCAGCAAATCCTTTCCATATTTCATAATATTCTGTCATTACATTACCTTAATCTATTTTCATCTTATCTTACTATAAAGAACCTTAAAGCTTAAAACTTAAATCTTATTTTTACCAACTTTTCATAACCATAATATTCTTACATAATTCTTTAAACATTTTTGCTAAAGCCAAGTAATTTCGTTCCAACATTTTTCTAACATTCATCAATTTTATAAAACAATCCTAGTAATAAAAAAAAGAAATAAAAACAATCCAATCTTCATCCAGCGTCCCTTCCTCCTGGTCCCGGGTTTTGTCAGTCCTTTTTATCCCATTGAACTAGCGCATTAACCTGGTAACCTTATATCCGAGGCCCTTAAGTCCCTTCCATGTCCCTTCCGCGACTCGTCTTCATATTCTCCTTTCACTCGTGGGAACTCCAGCTTGACAATGTTTTTGACCCTTCTCAACAAATCAGCCCCTTTACCATAGTCCAGACTAAACTCCATGTGGTATTTAAAAACATGTTTCAGAATCCCTCCAAAATTAAGAGCCCCCACAGCCCCAAACATCTCACGGCCCATTGCCAGACTTGGAAAGTCCAAACATCCCTGCATAGGGGGGGTCTATCCAACCCCCCATTTCCAAACCAGACCAAACTTTATCTTTCCAAATCTGGCTTTTTCCAAGTTCATTTGTCAAATCCAAAAGCTCATGTTCCTGCAGGGCCACAGCTCCCTCCATCTCTGGCGCCCAAGATTCAGCAACATCCTCTTCCCTCATCTGTTCTGTCGGGGCACACTCCTGATTTAATTCTTGGGTGGGCTCCATATAATTTCCCACTGCCTGTTCAAAATTTCTGACGTCATCAAATCCGTCTTCTCATTTAGCTGTTCCAGTAGGGCATTTGTTTTACAGAGAGCACACAACAGAGCTTCTGAATACATTGTCCTACAAGGTCAGAAGTCTATTCCCACGATTGTAATATGTAACAGCTGCAAGCTCCCTGGAATTGGTTACAGTTTCAGTCTCCCTCTAGGGGGAAAACTTCTATTGTTCTTTCTTTTAAAGACAAGTCTAACAACAAAGTTTCCTTTTTCAGATTTTTTGTCAATATTTGTTCCTTTAAAATGCGAAGGGGAACAGTGGAATCACTATGATTCTCTTCTTTTAGCTAACTGTCAAAAACGTTTGTCTCTGGTCAATGAGCTTCAAAAAACATCAGTCCTGACACCCCGCTCCAGGATCAAGACGGTGGAAAGTTACTTTACTTTACACTCACTTCTGCAGGTTTAAACAGTCCGAAAAAGATCCCCCCTCTTCTCCTGCTTCCGAAGGGGGTTCAACAATTTTAAATGATGAAAGTTAATCTTTTACAAGCAATTTTCTGAGCTCTAGTTTGCCATGTCTTTGCTTTAATCTATCTACAAAGAAACGGAAGGCTGACTTCCTGTTTAGACCTTCCCGTTTCAGTGCCAAATTGAAGTAAACTTTTAAGTCCAATTTTCCTTTCTGCTCGCAAGTCCTTATTTAGAGTCCAATTGTCCGAAATTTAAGTACTCACGGGTGATTATTTTAGAAGCCAAATTGTCCCAGGAAAAAGGCAGCGCTCTCTGGCAACGGCTGTGTGGCTTTGCTCCACGGAAGAAGCAGTTGACTCTCAGCACCGCGCCACTTCCCCCTCTTTGCTTCAGAGCCCGTTAGTGGGTTCCTTTGCGGGTTGGGGGGGCGCTAAGGGTGCCCGCCGAGTCCCATGGTCACAAGCTTCATCCGCCTGTGATTTTTGAAAGGGTCCCTGCTTCGCCGTAGCGGAAAAGGCCCGTTTCGCGTGGAGCTAGTCCCTCCAGATCAGAGGGAGTCCGCTATTGCTGAGGGCGCCACCCCGGAAGTCCCTCCATCTCTCTCATGTCCTGATGGAATCTCTCCCCCTGCTCATCATTCATTGAACCCAGGTTCTCAGGAAACCGGTCCATATGTGAAAATAGGTAGTGCATCTTGACGCTCATGTTGCAGCCCAGGTTTCTGAAAGCAGTCAGCATGTTGTTGACAAGTTCTGCGTAGTTTCTGGCCTTATTGTTGCCAAGAAAGTTCTTCACTACCAGAACAAATGCCTTCCATGCTTCCAGTTCCACTTGATTCATTGATCTGAGGACCATCAAAGATGCCAGCTTTCAACTTCTCCATGGTCAATCCTGGAAAAGCCTGGCACAAGTAAGTGAAGCAGTCACCATCCTTGTCCAGAGCCTTGGTGAACTGCTTGATTAAGCCGAGCTTGATGTGCAGCGGTGGGAAGAGTATTCTGTCTCTGTCCACCAGAGGGTCGTTGATGACGTTCCTTTCTTTGCAAGGCACCAATTCCTCCCGCACAGGCCAGTCCTTCTTTGTGTAATGCTGAGCACGGTCCCTACTATCCCACATGCACAGAAAACATGGGTACTTGGTGAAGCCAGACTGTTGTCCCAACAAAAAGTTCACCATCTTCAGGTCAACACAAATAAACCACTTATGCTGATCATAACCAATTTTCTCCAGCACATACTTCACCGCTTCATAGTTCTCCTTCAGTGTACTCGAGTGAGCCAGGGGTATAGAGGCAAACTGGTTGCCGTTGTGTAGCAGAACACATTTCAGTGATTGCTTGCTGCTGTCAATGAACAGTCTCCAATCTTTGGGTTCGTACTGTGGCACTCCAAGCTTGAGCAGAAGCTGCGCAATATCTGCACAGTACACCAAGTCCTTCTCTTCCGAGAAAAAACAGTGGTACTCTTGATGCCTGTTGCGGAAGAAGCTGATGCGAGCACTGTCAGAGAGGAGGTTTTTTCCCCTCAATCTGGATGCCAACAGTTCGGCAGAGTCCTTTGACAAGCTGAGGTCGCGAACTAGATCATTCAACTCCTTTTGGGAAAATGGATGTGGAGCATCATCTTCAAGAACCACTTCTTCTTCTTCATGTCCTTCAACACTGGAGGCATCTTCGTCACTAATGTCAGGAAGTTCTCTGAAGATAGGAACTGGAATTTCATCACAATGAGCTACAGGACATTGTGCTGATTGAAGATCAGGATACTTGAGGCTGCTCCAGTTCTTTCTGTTGATCCCAGTCACATCAACAGCGCAGAAGTAGCAGTCAGTGACATGGTTTGTCGGCTCCCTCCAACCATGGGAATTCCAAAGTTCAGACTCCTCTTGCCATTGGTCCACCCACTTAGAGTCTCGGTGCATGCCTTGCACACCATGTGCGGTGCCCAAGCTTTATCCTGGTCACCAAGTTTAATACCAAAATAACTTTATGCTTTGCCGCACCAATTTATGGAAGATTTCGAGGTTTTATGACTTCAAACTGATCCCTTTTTGACATAATCACCCAGAACTATCGGACCTGAATACTTCTTGTCATTAAAATAATCATTTCCAATCAAAACAATTATTCGACATGGCATTTTACCCCCACCAGCTTCTTCTAAAATGCTCCACACAAGCGTACATGTGAACAAAAACGGAAAAAACGACATGTGGCCGTAGCTTAAAAACTTGACCTGATTGAGCAAAACCAATGTGATTTTTGGATTCAGAGCATCAGATTTGTCCTAAATCAACTGAAAAACGCAGACAACAAATTTGTTGTTGACCAGTGTTAGCATACAGATGCTTTGTTTATACAGGTCATTAGCCAACTGTAAATACACAAGGCCTTTAGTCAAAGTTACAGCCTGTTCATCAAAGTAGCTTGAGTGGGAAAAGGTTTACATATTTGATCTCCTCTATTCTTCATATCCAGCAGGGAGCTATTGCCTCAGCTTGGCAGCAGTCCTAAAGCCACTTAATGCAGATGACTTAATTGTGGAATTGACAGGACAACTCGTGAGTAAGTGCTTTGAGGGCTATGAGCTTAACTCATCTTAGAACTACTGAAGTCAACAAAGCTTCAAAAAAAGAAGGAAAGAAGAGAAGGATAATAATGGAATTAAGGCATTCAGAAGCTCAAGGTTTATACAATTCTTACCTTACCTCTCCCCTTCCCAGCCACTGCAGTCTTTCTCTCTGTTTCTTCCCACTTTTACTTCTGAACTCTGCTCTCTTGAAAACCATGACACAATAGTATATTCAGTGAATGTACTATCTGTGTATACAAATAGTTAAGCTAGGACTGGATTAAGACCTTTAGAGGATGTAAGCACTTAAAAGATTTTATTGCCATCATACATACCTAATTTATAATATAAACAATAACGAACCATAAAATTATATATATATATATATATATATATATATATATATATATATACACATATGTTGGGCTCGCAGGCAGTGACTCAGCTCTACTGGCGCTTTCTCCAACAAGTGGACAAGAGGTCTCTTCTTATAGATCAAGGGTAGCCAACATGGTGCCCTCCAGATGTTGGTGAACCACAATTCCCATCGACCTCAGCCACCATTGTTAATCATAGTGATGGTGAGAGCTGCAGTTCCACCATGGAGTGCACTATGGACCCTTGCTATGGATCATGTTCTGCCCTTCAACAATTTACCGTATTTTTCGCTCTATAACATGCACCAGACCATAACACGCACATAGTTTTTAGAGGAGGAAAACAAGAAAAAAAATATTCTAAACGAAATAGTGGATATATGATTTTTGTGGTTCATGCTGTGGCCACAGACATGTGATCTGACAGTGAGTTTGGAGTAGCCCAATGCAAAAATCCTGAGGATCCATGTGGATCCATGCTTTGTAACCACGGAGGAGGAAAGGCAGGGGAACCATGGATCCTCTGCTCACGACTGCAGCAGATCCCCCCCCCCCCGCCACCCGCAGGCATTCGCTCCATAACATGCACAGACATTTCCCCTTACTTTCTAGGAGGAAAAAAGTGAGTGTTATGGTGCAAAAAATACGGTAGATGGTTCAGTCTTGGTCCAGAGGGTCCACAGGCTTTACGTCTTTATCAACACCCAAAGCTTCATTACAGACTAGATAAGCATATTTTATCAAACTTTCCAACATTTTCACAGCCATATGCTTGCATACCATGTAATTCTGAATCTTTCATTATATGAACATGGAGGCAGTTGGGGGATGTGGAACACTGTAGCTATTTTCAGGTGGGATTCAGTCACACACCAGCAAATGAAGCTTGCACAGTTAAGATTGTCTGGGAGATCTTGCACAAAAATACAATCTCCTCCAAATAATAATAATAATAATAATAATAATAATAATAATAATAAATTGATAAGGAAGGTGATGGAAAAATGCAGCAGGAAGTGTGGGATAAAACCGTAGTATAAACTCAGTACAACTATCCCAATCCCCTTTGGCAGACAGTGAATTCATGTGATAGGGCTCTCCAGGTGTTCTTTTTATTGTGCTTTCATGATTATTTCTTCTCGTGATGGTTTCAGGGCAGTTATATATAATCACACCTTCAACACTTTGTGTACTGTTTCTTTTTTATTTATATATGTATGTATATGTCCGCAAGGGACAATGACAATAAAGATATTGTTATCGTTATATAGAAATTTGGTGTCATCACTGCCTCCAAAAAGTTGCTTCCACCGGATATAGAATTATGGCCTATGTTTCTTTCCCTCCCTCCCTCCCTCCCTCCCTCCCTCTCTCTCTCTCTCTCACACACACAGAGCAATAGCTAAAATAGCTGTGCAATATGTGATATCTGTACGTGAAGTGTACCGGCATTCCTGCTGCTTTGAAAACGGCCTTTAATAAAACTTACATAGACAGTCCTGAAGTTTTGTTGGCTTCAAATAAGGCTTAATGAGATAAAGGCTGAGGCATGTCTTCCAGAAGTTACCCTAAGAACAGAAGAAGAACTCTGTTAGATTAGGCCAAAAGCCATCTAGTCTAACATCCTGTCCTCACCGTGGCTAACCAGATACCTTTGGGAACCCTACAAGGAGGGCTTGAGTGCAACAGTGCTCTCCTGTCAAGCATGGAGAGTCCTTCCCGCCCTTTGGTAACTTCACAGGTAAGAATTAACAAACAATTGATAGATTTATAGTCCTTTTATTACAGCATCATGTTGCAAGCACAAATACACAGCTGTCTGCAAGGAGAATGGTTGCCTGGTCAAATCATCCTTCCGACTTCTGCAGCATTTTGAGCACCAGTGGGAAATTCCTCCCTCCCTCTGACTCCTTTGTTCTCTGATACGTTCAGACCTCCGAGTCCAAGGGAAGGGGAGGTCCTCCACGCTCTGAAGAGATGTCTCAGCTAGCTGCTGCCTCCCTTCTGGTTCTGTCGTCATTATCCCATAACTGGGTAACTCCCCTCAAAGCTGTTCAGTTTCTGCCTCTCTCTCTCTGCTTCTGAATACATTTTGAGTAAGGGGAGCAATTCTTCCACCGGAGAGAAGCTGGTCTGCCATAGAATGCATTCCCCAGTACTCATCTTCAGACCATTCCCTGACATCTCCCCACCTGTGCAGTGGAGGTAAAATAAGCAATTTGAATTCAGAGGCATACTCCCTCCAACAGTGGGTTTAGAATATAGCCATTGTGGCTAGTAGCCATTGCTGGATACAATGTCTTATAGTCACACAATTTGCAGGCGGCATGTATACCATGACTTCCTACTGGAATCCTGTAACTTGTAACACCACAAATGTTCCTGGTGTGTATGTTGTCCTGCTTTTGATGTGCATGACCACAATAGATAACACTGGGGAAGCATCTCACAATAACTAACAAAGTGGAATGATGTGGATGCACCAGTATAAATTCACCACTAATGCCCTATTATTGAATCAGTGACATGTTGCAGAATAACCTCCCCCCCAAAACAAATAATGTCCAGAGAGACTCTGGGGAGGGGGAAAGCGATGCCATTAGATCTAGTGATGGTGTTTGGGCTGTATCACTGTAGGTAGCAAAACGTAAGCCTCTTTACTGATTTAGAAGCACTCTGACACCCCACACTGTATTTAAACTTTCATTTCCTCTGATATCACCACTCCAGTTTACACAGTACAGCTAACTCTTGCCTTAAATAAGAGGAGTCAGTTGTTTCTGTGGCTTTTATCCACTCCGGGCAAGTTCAGGCATGTTCAGACATGCCTGTGCATATCTTGAAGGCTTGGCTTTTGAACTTATTAAATAAAACATACACACAGGGGGGAAGTGGTAGGGAGGTACAGCATATCCTCCATCCCAGTCCTGTTCCCCCACATCTCTCCCACACAGAAAAGTTTGACATCAATTCATTATTCCAAAAGTTCAGTTTATATACAAAAGACATTGATTATGATTTTACTTAACAAGGCTCCAGCTGCTGGTATTTATCTTCTAAAGGAAGAGGTTCAAAATCAGACGAAAATGAAGAAAGATGTAATTGCGAAGGGCAGATTCTTTCCCTCCCTTTTCTTAACCAAGTCAAACCCTCCACCCCCACATGGAGCTTGCTTTAAGTTTGCTGTTGGGGCTTCCCACCGCTGCAACCCTCCATTAATATTAATAGCATGCAAAAACATATCATATTAGCAAAATCTGCTTTGCAGAAATGAGTATGTATGGGAAAATTGTATACAAAAATTGCAAATTAAGAGAAAATAGCACTGAAATGCTGATAAATTTTCATGATAATTAAAAAAAAATAAAAATGTGGAAAACTGAGAAACTGAGCGAAACTGAAACTAACAGTTTTGCCCATGCATAATAAGATTGCAAACTTAGTATTTTAAATAAAAAATGAGTATCGGTAGTCAGAAAACTGCAGTAACCTATAATGTTGCTAGTAAAAGACATAGGAGTCTGCCTGTGAAGAGCCCTGTGAAGTCCAAATTTGGATTTTCATTTGCTCAGCATATGAATTTTACGTGCAAATACCACATGTTTTTAAAGTACAGCCCTCCTAAAGACTGCTATGTTGCCAGATGTTGCCCCCACAGATGATGCTCTGGCACCCTTTACCATTATAGTTTGCAGAACATGTTGCACGTGCCAAACACTTCGAAGGGAAAATCTTGAGGGATGCATAATGAGATGCCTGATTTTCAGTCAAAGCATTGTCCTGTCTGGCCCAGTCCAGCTACAGTTACTAGCAATTGATTTCCAAGGCCTCAGGTGAAGATATTTCACAATCCAGCCTTCCAGTTCCTGGGAATGAAGCAGTTGGTTTTAATCAGAACATCTGGTCTAACACCTAGGTGCACACCTCCACTTCTCCCTAAGACAGACAAACCAATTCCTGCGCACTTGGATAGATGGCATGCATGCCATGGTCCACTGTGGAGGCTGGTCTGTTAGGGCAAATGGAGAGCTGCCCCATCAACCTCAGATCTGCATTCAGGCATCTCCATCTGCCTACCTTACTTGTGTAAGGTGTAGGCAGACTTACAGGGGCTGTAAGTCTCAGGACTTATCCACCCTTTCACTTGACCTGCGTTTTGCTCATATTGTGTAGCAAATAATTATCCTGGGTCTGAGCATTTTAATTCTTGTTCCACAGCTGTGCCTTGTGAAAATCCAATCTTACCTGCTGAATTGGAACTTCTCAGGTGAACAGAAAATTCAGAGAGATATTTTGATTAAATGAGCCTCTAATGACTAATGAGTAATGTATCAATGTATATAGAACTAAGTAAGAGGGTTAGGACAGAAACTTAGTGACATAGATGGAAGCCATGGGTTAAGGGGCAGCAACCTGCCCATAGACTCAGAACTGATGGATGATGGAGGAGAGGCATCTTCAGGAGCCAGAAGAGCCAGTGTAGTAGTGAAAACCTACATCCTGGAGAGTGCCGAGCTTGTCCTGCACAAGTGAATGACAGCTCACACCAGAGGTGGATTTAGGGGAGCATGACTGGTTCAGTCACACCAGGCGCAGAGTCTCAGGGGCTCCATAGGGGATTCTAAGACGTAGAACGGTGGGCTGTCGAATTTTGGCTTCACACTGAAATTTGAGAGCCTAAGGTCCGCTACTGCTCATACTCACCTCAATCCTGTTTGGATACCACATATTGCAATCACCACTGGGAAATACTTATGTCACCTGCAGCAAAACAGATAAGGACTCTGACAGGTTAACTAGTATAGAAACCCCATCACCTAAGACCATGGTTTTTTTCCAGCCAGAACTTGATGGAACTCAGTTCCGGCACCTCTCAGGTGGGCGCCATTGCCTTTATAAGAGAACAAGGGAGGTGTTCATGGTGAGTTCTTGCACCTATTTTTTCTAGAAAAATACCTCTGCCTGAGACTATGTCTTATTCAAGTGGGCACATGGACTTTTGAAACTATATAGTCAACTTAATAGCCAGTTTTGGTTTTTTTGGTTTTATTAAAGTTATAAAAGGAACGGTTAATGTATGTGGAACTAAGAGCTTAGGACAATGGTCAGGGAGAGAAACTTAGTGACACAGAGGGAAGGCACAGGTTAAGGGAACAGCTACCAGGAAGTGATTCAGCACAAAAAGCATGTGGAGGCAGCAGGAGGGCCAGAGAGTTAGGAGTTAATAAAGTTATTTGTTTTATAGTACACATGCCTGATTCTGAATGATAGATAACAGCATTTGAAAATGGTAAGATTGGTTTTTTGCAAGGCACAGTTGCAGAGAAGTTCTCAGACCCAGGGGGAATAATCAGCAATGTACAAAATATTATCAAAATAGGGGTCAAGTGAAAGTGTGGATGAGCCCTCAGTGCTGCCATTATAGAACTAGAATGAGTTGGCTCTGCCTGCCATTGGCTCTGGAGCCACATACTGTTGGCCTCTTTGCTCATTGCCCTACCAGTCCCAGTGGGCAACAGTCACTAGACTAAAATTTTCTCCCTGACATTATCATTGTTGTTGTTTTAATGTGCATTGATTTTATGCCTGGAGCAGCATTCAGTTGTGTGAGTCTCCATCTGCCCAGGAAATGATACAGCCCAGGGGCAGGCTCATTACCTCTGTAAGATCTTCGCCATAGTCAGAAAGATGCTAAACATCTTCAATAGTAAGAGCAGTTCAACAAAGCAGACCTTTACCAAGTACAGGTGTAGGGAACCATTTTCAGCTCCGGGGCCACATTTTTATCTTGCCAAGCTTATGGGGGCCACAGCCCGGGGGGGGGGCAGGGCCAGAGGCAAAAGTGGGCAGAGCAATGAATGTGAATTTTACTTTTGTGCAGTAGGCTAGTTTTTGCACACACTAACACACCTTCTCTGTTCTGGTTCTAGGCAAATGAGTCTTTATCAGGATTCAAGGGCAGGTTCAAGACAGGCAAGGTACTCAGGAAGGATGTGAAGCAAAGAGGGTGTGAAGCCAGTAAAGGGTGTGGCCTGGGGAGATCCAAAAACAAAAACGAAAAACAAAACTGATAAAGAGGCCAGGAGGACAGAATTTGGGATCTGGGCCTGAGGTTCCCTTACTTGACTAAGAGGACTGGTGGGATCTTCTATAGAGGTCTTCGGACAAATGCTAAATTAGTGTCTGGTGAGGATTCTCTAGTTTCCACCATCAAATTGGGAGTTGATGGTCTACAAGGCCTTCTCAAACTCTAGGGCAGTAGTCAACCAAGGTTTACTCTGAATGGACCTACAGAAATTAATGGAATAAACTTAGTTATGCTTTCTGATTTTGGTGGCTCTGCTCTGAGTAAAACTTTGGAATCAACTGATTCCTTGATCCCAGGTAACTAGGAGCTCACCTTTCTTGACCCTCAGTAGCAAGTGTGCAGCTCCGTATCTTCTTGTGTTTGATTATGTGTACAACTGTATGATGCTCCTGTCTCGCATCTATCAACTGCAGCACTTGCTGATGCAGTAGTGTTACCCACCCCCACTCTACAGATGCAACATCTGGCAACCCATGCTATACCTTGGGCCCTGTAGTGGGGAACTGTACTTTTTGTGTGAGATATTTGCACGTAGAACACATACGCTGAGC
Source organism: Podarcis pityusensis (assembly GCF_964106645.2). Lineage (NCBI taxonomy): Eukaryota > Metazoa > Chordata > Lepidosauria > Squamata > Lacertidae > Podarcis > Podarcis pityusensis. The sequence goes on along the minus strand of NC_138044.1, from coordinate 7,924,199 downwards.
AAACGAGACTTTGAAAATTGCCTTTTGTGGTGCTGGGTCTGCATGTACACACGCACACACAGAAAGAGTCATGCACAGATGTTGAATCTGTTTGTAGGCCTTCATCTCTGGAGGCTTACATAATCTGTGTCTTCTGAGCAAGGCCAGACTTGTAACTCTGTTAAATCTGCTCAAACTTCCCTGTTTCTTTACTCTGAAGAGCAACTGACAATCATGGATGGATTTAGAAGGGGTCTTTTTGGACAATTGGGTCCCAACCGCTGCTTGGTACAAAAACAGCTCAAGAACAGCCTAGGTGTCATAATAACACTTAACAGCTAGTGGAGATAGGCCAGATATGCCTATAACTTGTGGAAAGCCATGGCTCAGGGTTAGAATTGTGGAATGCTGCATACAGTTCTGATCACCTCACCCAAGAAGGATGTTGTACAGCTGAAAAAGCTTCAGAAAAGGGCAACCAAAATGATCAAGGTGCTGGAGAAATTCCTCTGTGAGGAACGGTTACACGTTTGGGGCTTTTTAGTTAAGAGAAAATGCAAGGAGGGCACTGATGTCACTCGTGCATGCTGTAGGGCATTCTGATGTGTCGTGCACATGTCATGCATCTTGTGCACGTGATGCAAGCATGCCCCATGGCATTCATGCATGGCTGCAGTGGAATTTTGATGGGGCCTGGTACCCTCCTTGAAATTTTTGTGGACCCCAGTCCCCCTAGATGGCACCCCAGTCATCCAAAGAAGCTGAATGCTGAAATGAGGAGAAACAAACAAACAAAAAATCCATCTTCACACAGCCCATAGTTAAATTATGGCATTTGATTCCAATAGAAGTAGTAATGATGGCCACCACCTTTAATGGCTGTAAAAGAGGATTAGACAGATTCAAGAACATGGTTCCTCCTCATGCTGTAGAAGGAAGTGAGGAGCAGGTGGGGTTCTCCGTCTAGGAGAAGGAAAACTCTGATCCTAAACCTCCTCGGCTTTGTGGTTATACGCATTCATGAGAAAGGCTTTGAGAGTAAACCCTGAGGAAAAATCTGTACCTTATGCCTTGTGGGACATCTTCAGGAGATGAAAAGGCTAATGAGTAAACCCTACTCAAATCTGAAATGGAGTCCCTAAAGTAGTTGGATAGCATCTTGTATGCCTGCTTCCAGCAACTCCTGCAGCCAAGCTGGTGCCAAATGTATTGCTTTCCTTTCCTTTGGACCATATCAGCAAGGCTGAGAGCAGGGTCTTGTCATCTCAGCAGCCCAGAATCTCCAAACACACTGCCTAGGATTGCACCCCAGAGAGGGCAGCAAAAACAATGTGAGAGACAGCAATTATGTGTTACTGTTCTCTGCAGCCATAGTGGCCGCTGTGATTGTCACCCCCAGAGGCACACACCATTGTCTCTCGAGACAGACAGATGCCAACAGATATATTCATGAGGAATAAAGCTATCAGCCACAGTGGATATGTTTTACCAGTATCAGAGGCAGTCTGCCTGAGAATACCAGCTTCTGGGAAATACAAGTGCATAGAGTGTTATTGCACTCAGATCCTGCTTGTGGGCTTCCAATAGGGACAACAAGATGCTGGATTAGATGGGCTTTTGGGCTGTTACAGAATGGCTCTTCCTCTGTCCTTAGAGAACACTGTGTGTGGTCAATGGGCAGGGCCAATGGGAACTGCAGTCCAACATCTGGCAGGCCAGAGGTTCCCCATCCTTGCCTTACATACACCATGTTCCATTTCTACAATCTCTAGCTAGAAAGATATTAGCTAGCAGAGCTTGGAAAGCCTTCCTGAGATCCTGACTGACCCTTAAAAAAACCCAACCTAATTTACCATAGAATTTCCTAGATTTACCAAATTACCATAAAATTTACCTGATTTACCAGAGAACATCCCTTTTCTGCATCCAACATCTTGGGTTGCATCCAACATTAGTCCTGCTCAGAATGGGCCCACTAGAATTTACATATATTGCTCTAACTATGTCAGTGAATTTCAGCAGGACTATTCTGAGTATAACTTACTTTGATTTAAGCTCTTGTTTCTTGTGTGCGTGTATTTAAGGGCACAGAATCATTCAGATAACCCACGGTGCACAGCCTGATGTTTCCTGTGCTGTGGCTTTTGAGGTTTATATTGTACTCTTAATACAAAATAAGTGCTAGAGTTAGGACAAACCTTTCAACGCAACTTATTTTGTCCATTGACCTCTAGTGGGGGAAGTTAGGCCCATTTGTGCTATATTTTTAAAGCAGTTATCAGACCACTGAGTTGTTAAGAGACTCTTATTCCCCTACAGTTCTCAAAGCTACAATTCTCAGAGTGGTTAGACAATCAATCCCTCTCACCAGCAAACTGATTTTGTAGCTCCATGAGGGTGACAGGGGTATCTTCTAAGCCCCCTAGACTGCTCACAGCACCCTAAACAAACTACAGGTCCCAGGATTCTTTAGGGAAGCTTTGAATAAAGCTATTCAAAGTGGCATGATGCTGTTTTAAATGCAGACAGTGGCAGAAAGAGAGAGAGAGAAATGTTCTCAAAAACTGAATTTCACCAAAGTTTGCAAGATAGAATTTTTTGAGTAGATGAAGTGGTTGGAAGGTTTTTATTGCAGAGAGTGGGGGCTGTATGGTCCCCCCTTAAAAAAAAAAGCCCCACGACTACTCATCCCAAACACAAAGCTCTCTGTAAATTCCCAACCACCTTTACTAAACCAATATGCAATGTGAATGGTCAGTTCAGGTTGATTCATGCCCCCCCCCCAATGCCTGTCCGCAGTTTCCCCCTATGTACAAAGTAGCAAATTAGAAGTGTCTATTTCAACCTAACAGATAAGAGATGAGGGACCTTTGGCCCTCCATATGTTGCTGAACTACAGTTCCCATAATCCCTACCCATTGGCCCTTCTTTCTGGGGCATATGGGAGTTATAGTTCATTAACATCCTGAGGGATTCAGTTTCCCACACTAGATAGATAGATAGATAGATAGATAGATAGATAGATGGAGGTAGGCCATGGGTTACTTCACAGCCACTTCTAAATCTTGGAAGTTCCAAAACTCTTGGATAAGTTCCAAAACTCCTGGATAAACCCCTGCCCTCTGGTGAATCAGTACTCTTCGTTTCACTGCCTGCAAATTGGCTGGAGAATCTCTGGAAGCCATTTTATCACAAACTTGTTACTAGACCGAGTCTGAAATGTCTTTAACTGGCTAACAGGCCAAGTAGAAAAGTTTCCGTCAGGCATGGGGAACTTGTGGCCTTCCAGAAATTGTTGGACTCCACATCCCATCAGCCCCAGCCAGCATGGCCAATGGTCAAGGGGAGCTGTAATCCATCAACATCTAAAGAGCCAAAGGTTCACCCCGGTTTGTTCTATGGAGAAACACTACAATGTTTTCCTTCACATTCTTCACTGTCCTCTTTTCCTTCTTACTAACTTTGTTTAACGTCATATTACAAATTGTTAGTAGTACTGTTCATATTAAAGTATTATTATTTCAGTATAAAACAAGGGTAGGAAGCCTATGGTGAAAGGGAAATTCTTGGACTCCAGCTCCCATCAACCCTAGCCAGCATGGCAGGGGCTGATGGAACTTGTAGGCCAACAACATCTGCAGTGTCAAAGGCTTGCCAACTTTGGCTTAAGTAAAGAGAGGGACTTCCTTTCAGGAATTAATCTGTGATTCCATACACTTCCTCCCCACCCACCCCAGTTCCTTCTTTCCTTCCTTCTTTCCTTCCTTCCTTCCTTTGTTTAATTGCACTTTTTATTTTATTTTTGCTTTCATACTCAAAAACCCAGCTGTGCGATCATAAGATGTGGACATTCTAGAGACCAGACTTACAAATGCATTCTCCCCCTGATTTTTTATAACAAACGAAGCCACCTTCGCACTTTGGCTTTGGGTTGGTATCTTGGGAAGCTTTAACATTTTTTGCCCAGCTTACATTTCAACTAATTCCTCAGTGCATATTTTGTTTTCTTGGTGTGTGTGTTTAATAGCCTGAGAGCTATTTCTGGAAGCAAAATGATGCAATCATTCATCTTCCCATGGCAATTGCACTTTTGGTGTTGGAAAGCCAGCAAAAGAAAATCCTTCTTTCCCTGAAATCTAACCCCTGAAAGCACTTTCAGCAGGCTGTGCTTATGCCATCTGGGCATACAAGAACATAGGAAAGCAGGACTGTTTATCCATCTAGATAACAATTGTTCATTCCCATGCCCAGAGGCTCTTCTCTGGAGGCTCCTTCAGTCCTCCTGCCTGAGATTTTGAAAAAGTCCCCTCTCTGCCCAAGTCTTTGGAGATTTACTCTGGAGATCAGATGAGACAACACTGGCCTAGATGAGTCATCATTCAGCAGGAGATCAAAGAATTTCCATGTAGAAGGTCCCAGGTTCAATTCTCAACATTTCTTGCTAAGTAGGACTGAGGAACCTCAGGCCCGGGAGCTGATGGCTGAATGTGGCACCCCAGGCCTCTCTGACCCTCAGAACTCTATGCAGGCTACACTCTTCACTGTACTGGCTGCACATCCTGAATGCTTTTGACCAATGAGAATGAGCCCTTGAACTGTGATCATGCCTCCTGCTTGTCTGGATGGTAGATAAAGAGTGGTGTGCAAGTGGGTGTAGAAACTAGGCTACTGTACAATTGTAAAGTTTATTGTCTTGCTCCACCCACTTTTCCTCTAGCCTCACCCACCAGTGACAGGTAACTACCACTCCCAAAGGTTCCCAGAAGGTAATGGAGCCCTCGTGTTCAAAAGAATTCCTGCTGTGTGGAGCTAAGCCACAGGCATCGTGAAAAGGGTTATGGGTTTTTTAAAGAGGGCTTTGAAGGCAGAGGTGATGCTTTGTACATTTTTCAGGGAGAGAATTCTAGCTTAGTGGTAGCTTGTCAACTTTAGGAGGTCCCAACTTCAATCCCTGGCAACTCTGAATCAGGTATCAGTTGATGAGGAGCACCATTCTTTGCTGTTGGCTCTAGAGGGCTGCTGCCTGTGAGAGTATATGGACCAATAATATAACCAAGCATCAAGTTGTAAGTGTCTCATGTTTCCTAATCAGGTCATGAAGAGCAGCTAGAGAGAAAGGGCAGAATCATTCTGGTTAGTAGAGAGGGACAGATGTGGAGGGGCAGAGGTGTCATGAATTTAGCTGGCAATATGGGTCAAGGTATCTTGGTGGTATGGCAAGGAACTGACATGTGACATGGCCTTCTTGGTAGTGGTTTCCTATCTGTACAATGTCCTCCCTTGTGACATGCAACTGGCTCCCTCATTGTTAACTTTAAGAAGAAATCTAAAACATTACTATTCACCCAGGTATTCAATACTGTCCCTGGTAACCTTGAAATTTTCAGCTGGGAGGGTATGTGATGGTTTTTAGGTATTTTTAAAAAGATAAAGGTAAAGGACCCCTGACAGTTAAGTCCAATTGCAGACGACTCTGGGGTTGCAGTGCTCATCTTGCTTTACTGGCCGAGGGAGCCAGCGTTTGTCCGCAGACAGCTTCCAGGTGATGTGACCAGCATGACTAAGCCGCTTCTGGCGAACCAGAGCAGCGCATGGAAACACTGTTTACCTTCCCGCCGGAGTGGTACCTATTTATCTACTTGCACTTTGACATGCTTTCGAACTGCTAGGTTGGCAGGAGCAGGGACCGAGCAACGGGAGCTCACCCCGTTGCGAGGATTCGAACCGCCGACTTTCTGATCGGAAAGAGGCTCAGTGGTTAAACCACAGCGCCACCCCTACCTAGGTATTTTTAGATGTTCTTAATTACATTTTATAGGTTTTAAATATATTTGCATTTTATTTTTAATTGTATCTTCTTGTTGGTTTGTTGTTTGGGCTCTTTTGGGAGGAAGAGCAGAATAGAAATTTTAAAAATGAGTAAGTAGCTAAGGTGGGTCAAGCCATGAATACCTTTAAAGCAGGAGAGGTGAACCAGATCTAGCTGGTGAGACTAACTCTTATCTCCCTCAGCCATTTGGTAGGCAAGTGAAGCCAGCCATGTGTCAAATCACCTGTAATCACAATGACACCAGGTGACCTTAGATTGTCAGGTCTTGCTGATCCCTTTTTTAAGCACTATGCAATGAAGTCCTGTGGCTGAAGATTCCCCACCCATGCCTCTAAAGCAAATAATAATAAGTTTATGATGGATATCAGTGCAGGCAGTGGTGGCTAGTGCCCACTGGGACTGAAATTGTGGTAGACAGGGAGGCCAACAGTAGGTGGAGTCAGAGTCAATGATTGGTGGAGTCCGAGCCAGTGACAGAAGGAGCTAACTAATCCTGATTTTGTTCCCTTCTCAACCCTGCAGAGGTCTTCAACAAGTGCAAATCTGTGACTAAGGAGGAAGAAACTCCTAGGCAGAGCCTATGGGCTGATCGTAAGTGGGGAAAAAGGCAGGCAGGTGGAAGCTAGCTGAGCTGGCGGCTAGCTGAGGACAGACTGAGCCTGGTGGAGTAGTACCCCATTTGCTCTGATGGATCAGCTTTCCCTAGGTGCACAGGAGGGCATGCAACAACTGGGAAAAGATCCCTAGTTATTAAAAATGATTAAAATGTTTGTTTTAATAGCACTCATGTCAATGTTAATGACAAAGCAGACAAGAAAGAAAGAAAGAAAGAAAGAAAGAAAGAAAGAAAGAAAGAGTCTGCCATAATGTTAACAGACACTGATAATTGTTTTCATTTGTGGAAATGTAAAATGATTGCTGTGAAATTAAAAATTTCATCACAAACCCTGAAGTCATGGTGTAATTATATGTCAATAGTGAAACCTATGGGTAGTGTATATTTGTCCCTGGTGTTGCGTATGAGAACATCTATGTTCTCTATCTTGGCACTTCTACTCAAGGAAATGAATTTTAAACATTATACTGAAGAAGAAACTTTATTTATACAGGGATGCTCTTTGCTCAATAAATAGACACCCCCCGAAAAAACCCCTGCAGTTAGATATCAATTATGTAATCTTCCCCTAATTACCCGTACCAAGTTCTTGTGAGCTGGTGTGATGCTGTGGTTAGTGTTAGGCACAGACTGAGTGACTGTGAATTCTTAGCCTTATTTACATCACAGGGTTATTTTGAGGATAAATTGTGTGGAGGGGTGGAGAGGACAGACATTGAATGCCAAGGGTAGCCACTACAGCTATCATCAACCCTACTCAACACAGCCACTGGCCAGGGATTATGGAAATTAAAGTCTAGAAACGTCTGGAGAGCACTGTGTTGACTATCCTTGAAGCATATGATCTTTCTTGTAAGAAAAGTGGGTTAACAATGAGATGTGTTAGTGTTAGTCATACTCTGAGTAGACCCATTGAAATTAATGAACATGACTGCATCAGGTGAATTAATTTCCAGTGGTCTACTCTGGGTAAAATTTAGTTGGCTACAACCTATAATTAGTTCTTTAAAAAATATTAAAATACATCCCATCTTAAATATTTGCTTGTAAATTAAAGGCAGAGACCTATATGCATGTTGCAACACTGTAAAGGACATGCACAATGATGGCACATTATTAATCAAAGCACCTTCCTTCATCATCTTGGAATTTAGCTTCCACTCAATTTAGCTTTGGATGGTGATATTTGTTTCCTCTCCATCGTCATTATTTGAGTGGTTTCCCCCCATTCCCCCACTCCCCTAGGGTAACCACAGTATATCATACTGTACAGAGGACTGGCCTCTCTTCATAGGGCCATCAGAAAACAGTCCCTCCTGAAGGCATCCTTTATTTCAGAAGTGGGGCACCTTTGGCCCTCCAGATGTTGCTAAACTACAACTTGCATGAGCCCCACCAAGCATGGCCAAGTGCCAAGGATGATGGGCGTTGTCGCACAGCAATGTTAACCTGCTTAGTTCATCTGATTTAAAGATAAATTACCATCAGAAGTGAGAGAACATCAGGGTTCTTCAAGCTGCCCATCCACATCAGACTGGAGTGGCACACAGTTCACCTGGTCAAAAGTCTTTCTCACTGTGGTGTACTGCAGAGTTCTATTTAAATTGCCTGCATTATTTCTAAATTTTCACCTATAAATGAGCACATGCAGAATTTTGCCAAACCTGTGCCTTCTTTCATCCCTACTTTTGCTGATGCATTTGGGGGCCGCCACACCTACCCTTTCTTCAAAGCTAGCATGAGACTCCTAAAAATATGTGGGTGGTGAGAGGCTTCTCTGCTCCCCCCCCCCCTTTGCAAACTTAGCTGTTTCAGCATTTCATTTGGGGGCAATACTTTCACTCCTCTCCACATTCAGTTCCCTCTCATCCACCCCTCCCCAGCACAATTTGCTTGGCTTGAAAAAAGTGCATGGGTTATGTGTGTGTGCGCACAAGCTGCAGCCTAAAATATGCTCTGAATTAAGACAAAAGTGTTGCGTCTCCTGGGTTCTGATTGCTGCTGAAGTGTTCTGGTGTGCGTATGTGTGCGTGTGTGTGCATGTGTGTGTTACTTTATGGCCAAGACAGCCTCTGGGGCTCTCCCTAACAGTTGAGGTCCAGAAAAGGGTCCATTCTGCTGGTTTGGCTGCCCTCCATACTGATGGAAGGGGGAACTCTTTTGACCCCACCCTCTTCCCTCAGCGCATCTGTCCAAGGCTGTGCATTGCTTGGCCCCCATGCACTGCAAGCATTTTCTTGGCCTTTGCAGAGTCCTCGGTGCTTCATGCTGGAGGCCCCCATTTCTGAAATTTATCCCTCACCCTGCCCACCTCATCAGCTCTGAATGTGTCATCCAGGAGAAGGAAGAAGTTCACAGATCAGTAAAACAGAGAGTCTGAGAATCTTGCAGCTCAATTTATTCTTATCTCCAAAGGGAAAAGTTAAATATAAAAAGGCAGAGAGAAAGAAGAAGCAGGGATGAAGACAGGGTTTGGAGGAGGAGACAACGATATGCAGAAAATGTTTTCTTTTAACCACTTCGGGAAGTCTAGAAATTTGTTTGTGAGGGGGGCATTGTCTTTGAGCTGTACATACTGTGTCCCTTTCAGTTTGAGTTGTTAGAGGAGAAGTTTGTAGCCCAGAGGCAGCTGCATACAAGACAAACAGGACAACAAACAAAAGAACTTCTGTATATTGCTCGATCCGATCCAAGGTTTGGGGCTGGGATTTGGGATATGGTCAGTGCAGCTGTCTGGGAATCTGGCTTGTTTGGATCACAACAGTTTAGTCCTAGTAAGGGTTGATGTGCCGGGGGAGTCAGCTATGGAGCTACAGGGGATTGTGTAAAGCATCCACTTCCAGTCGTGATGATAGAAACTTATTTTCTACAGGCCCTGAACCTGGGTATTAAAAAGGATGGGGAGGTCCTAACCTGGGATAGACACAGGAAGTAAAATAGGAATTGGCTTTCTATTGAGCAAGACCATTAGTCCACCCAGCTCAGTAAACATTTTAACACCACAGGTGGAGAACCTGTGGACCTTCAGGTGTTGTTGGACTCCATCTCCCATCAGCCTCAGCCAGCATGGCCAATGATCAATGGTTATGGGAGCTGGATCCCAGCAACATCTGGAGGGCCAATGGCCACAGGTCTCCCATCCCTGCATCATGGAGTTTGTAGGCTATAGAGACTAGGGCAGAGATGAGGAAATTGTGGCCCTCCAGATTTTGAACTCCAACTCCTATCAGTGCTACGCAGGATCATCAATGGTTAGGGGTTGTTGCAGAGTATGTCAGACAGTACATCATATAGTTCAAGGTTGGAATTAACTCTTTCGTAGCAAAAACACAATCTCCACAGACTTGGCTGAGTGTCAGGCCTAATGAGCACAGCAGCTCATTCCCCGTGGAAATTTCTATGGAATTTCTATGAAACCGATTTCTGTGAAATCAGTTGCTGAGACCAAAGGTCCCTGCTTCCTCACATCTGCTTATGTCTCCTTCTCTCTAGGGCTTTCCCCAAGCAATCAGAGACTGTGCTGGTATGTGGCCAGTCTCTCCTCCGCCCATTTCATGCCTCTCCTGGTTCTAGGAGACAAGGTGGAGGGGAGCTTGTCACAGCAGGAGGGGCAGACACCCTCACCAACCAGACTCATCTCTGCCTTTTGACCTCCCTTCTGACACTCGCCAGCTTCTGCCTTGGATTCTGGACCTCCCTCTGCCACAGACCCTTCTGGCTCACTAAGCCCTGTTACTCTTTCAGCTTCTGACACCTCCTCTTTCCACTCTTCTCTCTCCAACCAGTTGTCGTTGTCCCACCACCGCTCTCCAGGCTCTGAGCCTTCTTCCCTTGGTGGTTCTCCAGCTGCTTCCTCTTACCATTCCTCTGCATCCAATGAGTCCATGACAGGGGTGGTGATGGGAGTTGCAGAAGTAAAGGGCCACAAGTACCCAACCTTGGGTTATAACAGCAATAATATTCCCAACCAAAGGTCACATCCAGTAGTGCCTGGAAGGTCTAAGGAAGGGCAGCTTGCAATCTGTAGCTAAAAGCACAGGTATCAATAGGGCCCAGATAAGTTCCCAGCTCTCTGTGGCCTGTATTTTTGCCCCAGCTAAGGGCTAAACTACTAGGCATCTTCAGTGGTGGCAGGTGCCCATTAGGACTGGTAGGGCAGATAGGAGAAAACCAATGAGAGGTTGAGCAAACTAATTTTAATTTTGGCCCTATCCTCCTCCTTCCTGCTGTGTTCTACAAGGGGTAACATTGAGACCACAGAGGAGGAAACTCACAGCCAGTGCTCAATGCAGTGAGAAGGAACACAGGTCTTTTAGCGACTGGGCTATATCATCCCTGGTCATTGGGCATGTTGGCTGGGGATAAAGGAAGTTGGAGTTCAACAATATTTGGAGGACCAGTATTTAGAGCCCTTCTTGATTATTTTCTGCAAACAAAATTGCCCCTATTCTATTGCCTCTCCAGTATCTGTGTGTATCAGTGTTTCCCCCCAAAGGGAAAAGAACAGCAAGTGTTATCTAAAGATGGGTATATCTGTCAATTTCAGTTTCTCTCCCTGTCTGACTCTTAAATTCAGTTCACCACAGATCCAAATCAATGTGTGACAATTAAAAAACCCCCCACAACTTTTCTAATCTGCACATTTTTTGCATGCAGTGTAGCCCAAAACATGCATTTCTATAATCTATTTCCCCTAATACATTTGTGATTGCCCATAATTTATGCACTATATGCACACTTTCTCCTAACATATGCAATTCCAGATACTTTTTTTGGTAGGCAAACTACAACTTAAAATTCAGAGAAGTGCAATTTTTGAAGCATGTATGTGTGTTCGCATCCTTTTCCAAGAAATATAAAATAGGTATGTTCACAATGAAATGAGAACCAAATTGAATTTCTTGCAGTGGTGTTGTTTTACATAACTTAAAGAAAGTATTTATGAATGAATGACTACATTCACACCATGCATCTAAAGCACTATGATATCACTTTAAGCAGTCGTGGCTTCCCCCAAAGTATTGTGGGAATTGCACCTTCTTAAAGGTGCCAAGTGTTGCTAGGAGTTCCCTCTCCCTCTCTAGAGCTAAAATTTCCAGATTTGCCTATGAAGAAGAAGAAGAGTTTGGATTTGATGTCCCGCTTTATCACAACCCTCAGGAGTCTCAAAGCGGCTAACATTCTCCTTTCCCTTCCTCCCCCACAACAAACACTCTGTGAGGTGAGTGGGGCTGAGAGACTTCAGAGAAGTGTGACTAGCCCAAGGTCACCCAGCAGCTGCATGTGGTGGAGCAGGGAAGCGAACCCAGTTCACCAGATTACAAGTCTACCGCTCTTAACCACTACACCACACTGGCTCTGTTGATTGATAAACCATTCTGGGAATTGTAGCTTTGAGCTTATCCACACTTACCTTTCCTCCACTCTTTCCAGGTATGGTCCTGCATTTTAAAGTTTGCTGCCCAAGCACCCCTAACAACTCTTAACACTCTTAACAAACTACAGGTCTCAGAGGTCTTTGGGAGGAGCCATGCCTGTTTAAAGAGGTATCATAGTATTTTTAATGTATTGTGTGAATGTGGCCCAAGTTCCCTAGGTGGTTTTCAATATATACATAAAAACAATGGATATACAAAGAAACAGATTCAGTGTTCAAAAGTGATGGAGAATTTCATAAACACAACAAAACAAAAGTGTATATAAGATTTAGATATGGAGTTTGTAGAGTTGGAAGGGGCCCTGAGGGTTATCTACTCCAACCCGCTGCAATGCAGGAATCTCAGTTAAAAGCATCCATGACAGGTGGCCACCAAACCTCTGCTTTTAAAAACTCCAATGAATGATATTTAATGAATTAGGTAGGTTTGCCATTAAATGCAACTGAATAATTATTTCTTCTTCATTGAAGAAATAATTATTCAGCTATATGGAACTGGCTGAGATGACTGGCAGAATCCGAGACCAGGGAGAAGGGTCGGTGGAAGAAGATTGGAAAAAATTTAAAATATATCTTCAAAAATATTGTAATATTAAAGGCTGTTAGAAAGATGTCGGAAAAAGAAAATTAGGCAGTTTTGGTAGATATGATATAAAGGATTAAGCAAAAAATGAGCTGATGAAATTGATGAAATAGAGGATGTTTAATTATATTATTTTAAATTAAAATACGTAAATGAAAATAAGGTTGGAAGGATTTGCTGAAAAAACGATCTGAACTAGAATACAAAAATGGGAGGTGAGAGGAGGTCAAGGAACTAAGTAAAGGGAAAAAGTTATGTAAAGGTTTAATCTGTTTTTGTTCTATTTTAACTCAATGCATTTTTATATCTTTTGTTTTGCTTTTTTTATTCTATTTTATTGTTCTCTTTTTTCTTGTTACTTTTTGCTTTGTTATGGTTAAATTTTTCTTTGTATTTTGTACTGTTTTTTTCTCTTTTTGTAATTTTAAACTTGGAATAAATATCATTTTTTTTTAAAAAAATAATAATTATTCAGGTGCATTTAATGGCAAACCTACCTAATTAACAGTTATTGAACCATTACATGAACCAGAACACAGCCTTCCTTTGAAATTCAGTTTTCCAGATTTTGCAATGCAGTTCTTCAGCCAAGTAATAGGTATAGAAAAGCATATGTTAGAGGAAATTGTACATCAAAATGCAAGTATTGGGGGGGGGGCATACAAAAATGTGTGGTATCAGGGTCATACTGCCTCTGACAGTATGGGGAGAACATAGCCATAATGGCTGGTAGCCATGGGTAGCCTTATCCTCCACTGATTGAATCAAAAAGCCTTCCAGGTTTAAAGCCAACTATGGCATTCACTCTAAAATAAAAAATAAAAATATAAATGGCCACCAATTTAGAAGCTGTCAGTGGCTACTAGTCATAATGGTTATGTTCTCCTTCTATGTCTGGAGACATTATGCTTCTGCATATCAGTTTCTGTGAATGGGGAGAGTGCAGGTGTCCAGAGAACAGGATGCTGAACTAGATGGGTCTTTGGGCTGATCCACCAGGGTTCTCCTGGTGTTCTTATGTTCCAGACAGTGATCTGGAGCAACCAGTTGCCAGGGAAACAGAAGGGAAGCTGGCTGCTCCACCCCTTCTCTCAACCTTCCCCAGGGTAATTTGGGATAGGCTGGCCTGTAAAGGGCACTCAGAACCCTTTGACATGCCAAAACTCAGAAATCAAAGTTGTTGAGCTTTTCTTGGGAAAGAGGGCATTGCAGCAGGGGTAGGCTTTGGTTGGGGATGGGGGTAGAACCTCAGATAATAGAGTATTTCCAATGCTTTTCAATAATATTTGTGGGTCTAGGGGGGCTTTGCCCATGGCAGGGCCCTTATAATGTCCAGTTGTACCAGCTAAGCGCACCAATGCATCAGTGTTGATGTTTTTAAACTGACCCATTAATGTGAACCAGGTTCTGTGCTGGTTTGGTATCAACAATTGAAATTGAAATTGAAATACTTTATTGTCACTTGTACAACTTGTATACAGTGAGGTTACACGAGCCCCCCCGCCACTCAGCTCTCTTAGTCTTAATTCCCCTCGTTTACTGATGCACACACACCAAACCTGAAAGTCAGTTGTCCTGTTGTTATCTTTTCAGTCAGCAGCCTAACAGCCCATGGATAGAAGCTGTTCTTTACCCTGTTGGTGCGACTAATCATGCTTCTATATCTTCTGCCTGACGGCAGATCAAGAAAGTGCCGGCCAGGGTGTGAATCATCCCTGAGAATTTTCCTCACTCTCCTGAGGCAACGATCTTCTGCTATTTCATACAGTGGATTCATGGGACAGCCCATAATATCTTGTGCTGTATTCAACACCCTCTGTAGGCACTTCCTATCAGATAATGTCAAACCAGCATACCACACCGTGATGCAGTATGAAAGGACACTTTCTATTGTTGACCGGTAGAAGGAGATCATCAGATGTTGATTGACATTGTTCTTCTGCAATACTCTGAAGAGATGGAGTCTCTGATGGGCTTTCTTAACCACCTGGGTTGTATTTAATGGTTCTAATTATATTCTGGTTCAGGAAAAAACCACAGATTATTCACACCAGTTTTTGGTTCAGGCTTAGTTTGAATTCCCCCCTGGCCCAGACCTACAAGGATCTGTTTACAACATTAAATGTTTCACTGGAGTCAGCTCAACTGCCTCACAGAAATTACATACGCATGCGCACGTGCATGCGCGCGCACACACACACACACACACACACACACACAAAGTTATGTAAAGTTAGGACATTTCAGTAGATCTTTTATTCCTCCTTTCAACATATACTGCAGATATTATGAAATATTATGATGAATGCAAATGCTAGAATCATATATAGTACGGATGGCAAATCATTTATATCAGGATAGGAGTGGGGAACTTTTTACAGTCCAAGGGCTACATTCCCATCTGGATAAATTTCCTGGGGCCACATGGATCAAAAGTGGGCAGAGCAACAAATGTAAATGTAGTCTTTGTATGGTGAGCTAGTTTTTTTAACACACTCGCCTTCCTTTCCCCTCTCTATCCTCCATCCTCTAAAGGTCCATTTGATGGATCCCATGTCCACTTCTTAGGCTGCCTTGAGTATATCAAGTTCATTACCTCCTTCCAAAGCAGATTCAATCCAGGACATTAACATTTGTTTACTGCCTAATGTGTCTCAATTTCTACAGGGGCCTACAGCTGATTTTACACACAAACACACACACACATTAAGAAATTATTCATTGCTTAAAGCCTTTGGTTATTTAGACATGTAACTCCAAATCCTGCTTCCAATTATATTTGTATAAATATAGAAGTTTGCAGAGCTGCTCCTGATTTTCTACAAGGTATCTGAGCATCCATTGAGCCTTCTGATATCTGCCAAAGTAGCATCACTTCTGGGCATGCAGCCCAAGGTAAGAGTCTTAAGTAGGCTCTCTTTTCAGGGTATGGAAGTTCTGTGCCCTATTTTACAGTGGACAGCCTATGCAAAGAACTTACCAGTCAGTCCAGTTTAAAGATAAAGTGTTGGAAGTGCGGATACACAAGATCATTAAGTTTGTAACATAAGGGTTAATTATATTATCAGCAAGTCATATAACCATGGGGGAGGTGTTGCTTAGCAACCAGGCAGAGTGGCATGATGTTTGCTGAGGCTACATTTGATTAGCTGTGGATTTCTTTACTCTCTGGTCTCAGTCTACATTATATAAATGATTTTACTAACATAAAGAACCCCAAGAAAGGAGATCAGAAGGGAGGAGTTTTGACGTTACCAATCAACTGTGAGCCCCTATACTGAGCAGGCACACAGGTCACCTGAGAACTCCTGTATGATTGCCAGAGTTCCCTGGGAAGAGGAGTTGCTTGTCAAACCTCTCCAGGAACTGTAGCTCTGTAAAGGGAATAGACCTGTCCTAGCAATTATCATGCTTGACAAACTACAGCTCCCAGGATCTTATTCAATATTTTATTGAATCAAATATTTTGAATTGAATATATTGAATTCAATATTTTATTGAATAAAATATTGGGGGAGGGCAGGTAAGCCCTGCCTCACATAATAAATCCATCAACTTGAGGGGGGCAGCCCCTTCAAATATTTTGTTGGGGAGCCAAAGACCCTATACTCCTATAGCCGTCCTTATCTGGGGAAAGGTATTGCAGTTCCATTTCAAGAATAGCCGTTATTTCTAAATTTGCATTTATCTAGGGTTGCCATATGTCCGGGTTTTCCCTGGACACACGCTCTTTTTCAGGCTTAAAATTTGTGCCCGGGTGGAAATTTTTAATGTGACGAAATGTCCAGGGTTTTTTGTTTGGCTGTGCGCAAGCCCCGCCCCTTGGTCCGCGAGCGCCAGCAGGAACTGCTCTTTGTCTGAGATTTCGTCGCCCCATCGTGGCTGGAGTTGAGCTCCTTCTTCTTCTGACTTTGGCCGGCGGTGGCAACATCGTGGGAGCGAAAAAAGGCGGGGAAAGAGGTGGCGGGGAGAGAGAGAATGGCAGGAAGAGACTGAGCGGAGCAGCCGCGCAGCCTTGCCTCAGACTGGGCTTAGCTGGAGCCGCTGCTGCTCTTCCTCATCCTCTTCCTCTGCGTGGGAGAAGACGGGGTGGCGGCAGAGCCTGGAGTCCCCTCACACTATCGCCACATAGTGAGAGCCTCCGCCTCCTCCTGGGCCTGCCCATCCTGTTCCCAGGCGTGCCAACCTGTGTGTGTGTCTGTATGCATACGTGCGAGTGAGGCAGAGGGAAAGAGCAGGAGGAAGGGAGACCGAGAGACAGGCAGCAACCTCTCAGCACCCGACTGCAGCAGCGCTTCTTGATTGAAGCCCCCCAGGACAAAATCGATAGGGCCTCTCTCTCTCTCAGACTCCCTCCCCTTCCTCCCCCAGTGTGCCTCCTCCACATCCCCCCTCTCTCACTCTCTTTTTCCATCCAACGATCCCTCCCCACACACCACACAACCACCTTTCTCTTCTCTTTTGGGGGCGTCCTCCAGAAAATGAGGATATCTTTGGCTCTGGGAGACCCTTCTTCTCCCCAACTGGGACTTAATGATTTAATCTCCCTCCTCCCTCCTTTACCCCAATCTCTGCTGCGCTCCCTGATTTCTTCCCCAAACGAGTTTTCCTCCCTCTTCGATTTCTGATCGCTCCCCATTTGCTTGCCCTCCCTTTTTCTGTTGCTTCATTCCCTTGCCCCCACCCCAGCCTCTCCCCATTGGATAGCTATTTCAGTGCTTCCCTTGCCCCTACCGCCCCCCAGCACTCCCCTCCTCCAGACCCTCTTCCTTTCCTTCCCTCTCTCTTCTCCTTCTGCTGGGATCCCTCTTCCATTCGCCCCCCTGACTCCCTCATCCTGCCAAGGGCTTCCCCCTCCCCCTCCCACTGCATCCCTTTCCCCCCATCCAAGTCCAGTGTTCTACCCGCTACACTACACTACACTGCCCAGCCTCTGCCTAATGCTGAGTGAGAGCCTCATCCAGGGCCTGTCCATCTCTTGAAACCTCTCTCTGTTCATGCAATCTTCTGCTTGTTTTAGGGCCATAGCTCAGTGGCAGAGCATCTGCTCGGAATGCAGAAGGCCCCAGATTCAATCCTCGGCATCTCCAGGTGGGCCTGGGTAAAGAGTCTCTGCCTGAAACTCTGGAGAGCTGCTGCCAGTCAGTGTAGACCTGGAAGTAGGCAAATGCGTCTTCCTTTTTGCTCTTCAAAATATGGCAACCCGAAAGTGTATGCCCAAATCCATGGAAATCTCTTTGATCCTCTTTTTGGATATTGTCTAAGTGCCAGCCATGTGTGTGCATGTGCATCTTAACGAGGACTGTGCTGGCATCTTGTTGGACAAAAAAAACCTAAGGAGAAAACCAGGTTCAACGGAATGGAATGGAACATCCTGAAACAGAGCATGGCTGGCTGACTTTCGCATTGAAAAAGGAGAATCCTGCACTGCAATGTTTTGGTACAGGTCAGATAGACAGACAGACACACAAAAATATTATAGTAGGTTCGGCTGGCATTGGCATGTAGGGACTGGACCTTTGGTGGGATTGGTGTGGAGGGGAGATTTGGGATTGGTGTGGAGGGGAGATTTGAGAGGGAGAATCACTTCTCTGTTCTGGCTGGAAGTTTTATTCATGTGTTTTTGCCACTCTACAATACCTGCTTTTATCTCTTTTTATAATTCTATACTATATTGTTACAACCTGCCTGGGACCTTATGGTAAAGTGCAGTTAAGAAATCTCAAATAAATATACTTTTTGGATAATGTATGAATAATATTCATTCATTTATCACATTTATATGCCATCTTTAATGCAAGGAGTTCAAGGTAGTGATCCCTCTCCTCAGTTAATCCCCAGAACAACCCTGTAAGGTAGGTTAGGCAGTGGCTGGCCCAAGGTTACCCATTGACCTTGATGGCCAAGTGGGGATTGGAACCCTGGTCTCCTAGATCCCTGTCTGACAGTTTAATCACTGCCCCACACTGGCTTAACAACAACAACAGAATAATAAATTCTTTACTTCAAAATTAATTAATGATTTCTTTTTTATAAAATAAAATTTTATAAAATAAAATACAATACAATATATCTATTATTTATTGAAGGAAAAGAGGAAACTACCAGTTTACGCTTATTGATGGCACTCTTAAAAGCAGGATGAAATCGGATGATTTTAGGGGTTATCATTTTTAACTAGCAATTTTCTGTGAAACAAAAAGGATTAGTGTGCTCCTTTGTTAATAATTTCTGTTGAAATTAAGGGAATGGGCACCTGAGACCAGAGCTTAAATTTATACCTAACAGAAGGCAACTGTCATGATTACGCTGGAACTGAAATTTATACTTAACACAGGGCAACCAGAGTGAAGCTGGCAAATCATCACCTTCTTGACAGTAAATTGCAAGGAAATATAAATATGCCCATCATAATTAAGTAGTTTTCATGCCAAGAATGTTATTTCTCTTTCAATCATTGCAAATTGTGGACAAAATGGATTGTTTCATGAAGTGGCAGAGAGACATATCAAAATTTGTCTGGCAGGGCAAAAAGCCTAGAATAAAATTTAAAATACTAACTGACACAAAGGATAGAGGTGGATTTGCCCTGCCAGACCTTAGACTCTATTATGAATCAGCAGCTTTCTGCTGGTTGAAAGAATGGCTGCTTCTTGAAAACACAGACATTTTGGATTTAGAAGGTTTCAACAATGTTTTTGGGTGGCATGCATATTTATGGTATGACAAGGTTAAAGCACATAAAGCATTTAAAAACCATATTGTCAGGAAAGCATTGTTAAATGTTTGGATAAGATACAAGGACTTATTGGAAAACAAAACCCCTAGGTGGTTGTCACCGATGGAAGCAAATACTCAGGACGATGGAATACTCAGGACGAAACTGTGAAATCTGCTATGATTAAATGGGCACAAGATTTAGGACATAATATCATGTTTGCTGACTGGGAACAGTTGTGGACCACAGGTATGAAATTTACGGCATGTAATGCCTTAAGAGAGAATATTATGAAAATGGTATACAGGTGGTACATGACCCCAGTCAGGCTTGCAAAAATCTATCACTTGCCCGATAATAAATGTTGGAAATGTAAAGAAATTGAAGGTACATTCTTTCACCTTTGGTGGACATGCCCAAAGATTAAGGCTTTCTGGGAAATGATATATAATGAATTGAAAAAGGTATTTAAATATACCTTCTTGAAGAAACCAGAGGCCTTCCTCATGGGCATAGTCGGCCAATTGGTGTTAAAGAGGGACAGAACTTTCTTTATGTATGCCACAACAGCAGCAAGAATTCTTATTGCAAAGTATTGGAAGACACAAGATCTACCCACTCTGGAAGAATGGCAGATGAAGCTGATGGACTATATGGAACTGGCGGAAATGACTGGCAGAATCCGAGACCAGGGAGAAGAGTCGGTGGAAGAAGATTGGAAGAAATTCAAAGATTATCTACAGAAATATTGTAAAATTAATGAATGTTAGAATGATGTTCGATAAAAACTAAGTAGTTCTTAGCTGAAATGTTACAAGGGAAGATGAAAAAAGGGTTTACTATGTAATATGTAAAAATCTAAAAGTACAATATCTTTATGATTATTGATTAGGATATTTAAAAGAGGGGAGGGAACTGCTGAACAAAATATGTGAACTGGAATACAAAAAAGGGAGGTGCGAGGAGGTCGAGGAAACAAGTAAATGAAGGATAAGACATAGAAAGACTAATTTGTTTGTTTAACTGTTTTTATTTTGTATTCTGTATTTTTCCATTTTTACATCTTTTTTTATCTGTTTTTCTTTTTCTTTTTTCCCCGCTCATTTTTGTAATATGTTGAAATTTTAATAAATATCCATAATTAAGTAGTTTTCAAAATTAATGATTCTCTTTGTTGTATTTGTTGCTTTTAAAAAGCATACTCTGTTTGCTGTAGGCCAGATTCCCCAACCTAATACTATCTAAATGTTGTTGGACTACAACTCCCAGGAGCCCCAGGCAGCAGGCCCAATGGTCTGAAACGATGGGAACTGGAGTCCAACAACACCTGAAAGGTCACCAAGTCTGGCTGGCCTAGGCAGATTCTCCTTTGCTTGCGTTATAGCTGTGGTCAGAGTGTCACAAGACTTGCCAGCAGAGATGGGGAACTTTTTTTCTGCCTGAGGCCTGCACTCCTTTCGGAACAACCTTCTGAGCAATGCTATTTTCCTAGAAAAAGAGATGCCAGAACTCACCATGAACACCTCCCTTGCTTCCTTAGAATGGCAATGGTGCCCACCTGAGAGGTACCGGAACTAGGAGTGCCAGCTTGGTCCTGTGACCATGGGTGCTCAGGGCTGTGGGTACCATGCAGCATGCATGGCTCTGGCATCGAAATTTGTGGGTGCCCAGACCCTTCATGGGGAGCTTTTGGGTGCTCGGGCACCCAGGGTCCCACAGAATTGATACCTATGGCCGGAACTGAGTTCCAGTGAGTTCTGGCTGGGGGAAAAAAGTTCTGCTTCCGAGAGCCATATTCTTGCTTGGCGGGATACTGAAATCCTCAAATGAAAGGAAAAACAGACAACCGAGAGAGACGGCTCAAACAGATTTATTCAATTGACTAAGGCCTTTTGAAAGCAGAGTAGGCAAGGTACAACCTTTTGCACAATCCTTTTATACAATTTCAGCAAATTCCAAGTCCCATCAAAGAGCTACCCAACCGATATCCCAAAGTCTAGTTATTCTGTGTATTTATTTTCTAACCCCACCGCCACCCCTCCAACAACATAAAACCATAAATGTGTGCATCCCTCAATCTTTTTGCCCTACCAATATACATACATAGGCCTTTCTGATTCCCATTAATGTTGAGGGATAATTCTGGTTCTGGGTTAGGGTTTCTAGTCTTCCTCCCCTCCCCTCCCTGACTCTTATACAGCACCACAAGGCTTGAAATTAGTCTTGGCCTTGTGCCATAGCTGTGTCTACCAAACCATTTAAAATTATTGCTGTCCATTCCCCCAGGGCCAATAGGAAGTTCAGCTGTGATTCCAGCAACAAGCTAAAAAATAAATGATCACACACACAAAAAAAGAGGGGGGAAATGTTGTGAGGGTGAAAGAGGCTGGAGTGGTTAAGGGGGAAAGGGCCTGTTTGCTGTACTTTGATTTCTCTGCATTGCAAAAGTAAAGCAAGCAAGCTAAGGATTTGGTGGACATCTAAAAGGAGTTGAAACAAATATTGTCAGAGATGAGCTATCAGTGCCAAAATGTGAGAGCCAAGTCCAAGTCAGGCAACCAGACGAGGTGCTGGATTTGGTGCCAGGAAAGATCTGGAATCATTGCTCAGACAAAGCCCAAGGCTGACTAAGAAGCCTCATTAGTCAGTCCTGGTGATGAAAGCCATTGACCATCCTCAATATCACTCTTCATTCCATGAGAGTGTGGCCTTTCAGATGTTTTTGGCTCCTATCTCTGACCGTTTGCCATGCTGCGTGGAGCTGATGGAGTCCAATACCATCTGAAGGACCACAGGTTCCCCATCTCTGGTCTAAAGCCTTGCAGCAATTACAATACAGAGGGAAGGTTGAACCTATGAACCTCATAGCTCATACTCTGAGCCATTCTACTATATCTCATTAAAGATGATAAGCAGGAACCAACAACATTTTTGCAAACCCTGGGCCAGGAATGGGGAACAGCAGTCATCCTTGACCATGCTGATGGGACTTGAGGCAAGATATTCTCCATCCTTCCGAGAGACTTCTGGGGTGGCGCCATCGGTAATGGCGGATTCCCTCTGATCCGGAGGGACTGGCTCCACGGAAAACGGGTCTTTCCCGCTACGGCGAAGCGGGGACCCTTTGAAAAATCACAGGCGGACGAAGCCTGTGACCATGGGACTCGGCGGGCACCTTTCGCGCCCCCCCAACTCGTAAAGGAACCCAGTTACGGGCTCCGGAGCGAAGAGGGGCAAGTGGCGCGGTGCTGAGAGTCAACTGCTTCTTCCGTGAAGCGAAGCCGCACAGCCGTTGCCGGAGAGCGCTGCCTTTTTCCTGGGACAATTTGGCTATTAAAACAACTACCCGTGAGTAGCTTAATTTCGGACAATTGGACTTTAAACAACAACCTGTGAGTAGAAAGGAAAATTGGGCTAAGAAATTCTTCTCAATTTCAAAGAGACCATAAGTTTTTGGAGGATTGGGGAAAATTTAGAGAGTATTTGAAAACTATATGTGAGGAGAATACAACGCTAGTGTGTTTTAAAGAGGCTTTGTGAAAAGTGAGGAATATCGCAAAAATGTAAATAAGGATATAAAGAAATTACTTAAAGGTGATACTATATATTAAGAAATGTGTAAATAGGAGAATTATTATGGATGACTGTCAGAGGAGTGGAGGGAGGTTCAACAAACTAAAATACGTGATGTGGAAAATGGAAAGATGGAAGTTTTTATAGAAAATGTAATAAAAAATATTTGCAAAAAAAAAAGAAATTCTTCTCAATTTGGCACTGAAACGGGAAGGTCTAAACAGGAAGTCAGCCTTCCGTTTCTTGTAGATAGATTAAAGCAAAGACATGGCAAACTAGAGTTCAGAAAATTGTTTGTAAAGGATTAACTTTCATCATCTAAAATTGTTGAACCCCCTTCGGAAGCAGGAGAAGAGGGGGGATTTTTTTCGGACTGTTTAAACCTGCAGAAGAGAGTGTAAAGAAAAGTAATTTTCCACCGTCTTGAACCTGGGAGCGGGGTGTCAGGACTGACGTTTTTGGGAAGTTCATTGACTATAGACAAACGTCTTTGACAGACAGTTAAAAGAAGAGAAACATAGTGATTCCATTGTTCTCCTTTGCATTTTAAAGGAACAAATATTGACAAAATATCTGAAAAAGGAAACTTTGTTGTTAGATCTGCTTTTAAAAGAAAAAGAAAAAAAGAAAAGAGATGGATACAAATAGAAGTTCTTCCCCTAGAGGGAGCCTGTGAAACTGTTACTAAATCTGAACCGGGGAGCTCTGCAGCTGCAACAGATTAAGATCGTGGGAACAGACTTCTGACCTTGCATAACAATGTATTCAGAAGCTCTGTTGCGTGCTTTCTGCAAAACAAGTGCCTTATTGGAACAGTTACATGAGAAGATGGACTTGATGACTGTTGCGATCAGAAATTTTGGACAGGTAGTGAGTAACTATATAGAACCCACCCAGGAATCAACTCAGGAGTGTGCTCTGACAGATCAGATGAGGGAAGAGGATGTTGCTGGACCTCGGGTGGCAGAGATGGAGGGAGCTGTGGCCCAGCAGGAACATGAGTTGTTGGATATGACAAATGAACTTGGAAAAAGCCAGATTTGGAGAGATAGAGTTTTGTTTGGTTTGGAAATGGGGGGTTGGATAGACCCCCCTATGCAGGGATTTGACTTTTCAAGTCTGGCAATGGGCCGTGAGATGTTTGGGGTTGTGGGGGTTCTTAATTCTGGAGGGACTTTGAAACATGTTTTTAAATACCACATGGAGTTTAGTGTGGACTATGGAAAAGGGGCTGATTTGTCGAGAAGGGACAAAAATACTGTCAAGTTGGAGTTTCCACGAGTGAAAGGAGCAGGAGACAAAGTAAAGTACAGATATAAATATGAAGAAGATCTGCGGAAGGGACATGGAAGAGACTTAAGGGCCTCGGACATAAGATTACCAGGTTAATGAGCTAGATGGATGGGATAGAAAGGACTGACAAAACCCGGGACCAGGAGGAAGAGACAATGGATGAAGATTGGAAGAAAGTTTTAAAAAAATTTATTAGGATTGTTTTATAAAATTGATGAATGTTAGAAAAATGTTGGAACGAAATTATTTGGCTTTAGCAGAAATGTTAAAAGAATTATGTAAGAATATTTTATGGTTATGAGAAATTGGTATAAATAAGATTTAAGTTTTAGGGTCTTTTATAGTAAGATAAGGTTAAAATAGATTAAGGTAATTTAATGACAGAATACTATGAAAAATGGAAAGGATTTGCTGTGATAATTAACAACTAGAATACAAAAAAGGGAGGAGTGAGGAGGTCGATGAAATAAGGTAATGACAGTTAAGGATTTGGGAATATTGGATTTGTTTTTAAATTTTTGTGGTTTATTTTTGCTTTTTGATTGTGTTGTGTTACGTGTTTTGTTGTTATTTTTTGATTTTGATTTTTATCAATTTGTATTATTTGATTGTGGCTTGTTTTTCTTTTGTTTTTTCCCCCTTTTTTTATCTTTGTCTTTCCTGTAATTTTAAAATTCTTAATAAATATCATTAAAAAAAAAAAAGATATTCTCCATCCTTCCTTTACTGCTTAGTATAGGGGGAATGTTTTTCAGCATCAGGGCCACATTCCTTTTGGGGCAATCTTCTGGGGGCCACGTGCCAATGGTGGGTGGAATCAGAGGCAAAAGTGGGCAGAGAAAGCTATATGAACCTTTGTATAGTGAGCTAGTTTCTACACACACACACACACACACATACATATACACATCCCTCTCTGTACATGCATGTCTATCCTGTATGTCGCCTGGAAGAGTCTAAAAAGGCCCCAACCACAGTGCCCATTGCCACTGCTGGCCTGTGTCCCTCAAGAGGGTTGGCCAAGGAAAAACATGGTCCTCAGGCTGAAGGAGGCCCCCAACCTCTAGTTTAGGAAATGTTCTAGCCTGTATCTTTGTTGAGACACAGCATGAGGCAACACCGGTCTGACGCTTGAACCTGAAAAGCTGATGCCTTCATCAGATTCCTTTGTAGCCAAAGGAGAAACCCTGTTTCTCTAA
This sequence comes from Podarcis pityusensis, assembly GCF_964106645.2. Lineage (NCBI taxonomy): Eukaryota > Metazoa > Chordata > Lepidosauria > Squamata > Lacertidae > Podarcis > Podarcis pityusensis. The sequence goes on along the minus strand of NC_138044.1, from coordinate 7,898,971 downwards.
AATAATGCCATTAAGACATATTACAGCCCCAGATGTGCTAGTGCAGGGGACCCAATGCAATTCATTTACTTTTTAATAATAATAAAAACATAATAAAAAAATACATCTTGCTGGTGGGGTGGGGGAGTTATCAATATATATTGTTTGCTGAGTGTGGTGGTTGATTCATCTCAATTGTTACCCAGATTGTGCATCATGTTCCTCAGTTTCAGGATAATTTGATGTGATGCCTCTCAACACAAAACATTTGCTCTCCATTCTATGTCCTCATCACCAGCTCCTGTGCACAATGAAATGGTTCATTTAATGAAGGACGTCCTATGTTTATTTATGCATTTCTCTGCAGTTTAATTCTGGGGTGATAATTACCCTCCTTGCCCGAGTCTTCCTTTCTCTGCTGAATTAAAAAGGTTACCCACATATAAACACATCCTCAAGAGAACACAAGGACATTTCTCAGAAACCCTACAGATTAAGGCACCACAAAAACCCTCAGATTAGCCTTAACCTTTTGCATCTTTTCTATTTTCACACCAACACCTATGTCACACTGCCCCATTTAAAGGAAGGTCCCTCTCAACCTGAAAGGGAATAATTGTCCTGTGGAAACTAAGGTGGCAATGACCCCCATAAATATTCTTTGTTTTGTTTGTGAATCAAAATCTTGTAGTAGTTCTTGTTTTTCCTCCTCCCACACCCTCCAGCTTCCTCTAACTTTAGATGCAATCCCTACAGCCCAGTGGTTCTCACTGGCAGTTAACCGTGCCATTCACTGTCTTGCCTTAAGAGGAAAGGAAAATAGCTGTTAACGGGAGAAGTTGCAGCTAATTCCCACCTACCTGCCCGCTTCACCCACTTCCAGTGCTGCCTTGTGTTTTGATAGCATATTATATTTCCTAGTTCTCTTCATTTCCCCCTTTCTTCGAATAAACTTGCTGTTGTCCAGGCCCATGGAAAATGTTCATTGCACGCCATCCTATTCCAGCTAGCTGAGATGTACAGGCAGAAGAAATGAAATTTGAAATACATTTCTTCAAGAGAGTTGGCATGCATGCAAAATGCAAGGGGGGGTAGATAAAGATCATCATTAATATTCCCGCATATCCATCTTAAGCAAACGACACAGGAGGCTACAATCCTCTTTTGAATGATATTCCAGTGGATCACTATAGAAGGCTGGAATTTTTAGCGGCTGCAGGTTCCTGGGATAGGAGTGGCCTCTTCCTCCTGATTTCCATAGAGGTTAATGGTGACTTGGCTTTCAGGTTCCAATATTTGATCCTTTCTCCATTTGGCTGACAACAGCAATATGGACTTTAATGGTCAGCCCATGGATGAGATACAGCCCTATAAATTCGGTCTGCTGTCTGCAGAGGAGGTGCTTTTTACATAAAGCTATTCTGAGACGACAGAGATCCAGTAAACTGAGCTCAGCTACATTACTGAAGATATATCTACACATTTTTATTACTGGAAATGGCATTAGGCTGAGCAACCTGACAATTCCTGCTGCCCCTACCCATATAGAGTGATTGGGGAAATGAACTCATATCCACATGAATCCAGCTTCTTTCTGGGCCAAATGAGGCAAGATGCAGAAGATGCAATCATAGATCCTCTGTCATCTTTCTTCAAAGCAGCCACAGGGACTGAATTGGTTTGAGGCTAAATTGGATTGGACTGTGATGGTGGTGGTGTGGCAGTGGGAAGCCCTTCCACAATGCAATTTCCCTGAATGAAATCTGCCTCTTCTCCAAAGGCACTAATGGTCACAAAAAAGACCCACTTGGGAGTTGCAGGTGGGGAGAAAGCATGCTGTTGTGGGCTTCCCACTAGGGCATCTGGTTGGCCACTGTGAGAACAGGATGCTCATGGACTAGAATGGCCATTAGCCTGATCCACCAGGCTCTTCTTATGTTTTTAAGACAGGAATAATATGCATAGTGGCTTTAGGGCATGTGTAGTTTAGTTCTGTGAAATAGTGCAGAGGACGTGGTTAAATAAAACCATCTCCTTCAGAGCCCCAGCCTGATCTTGTGGCAGCTTTAAGACAGGTATGAGGAATCTTTGTCCCCTGGGATGCTACTATACTGCAACTAATGCTCAATGGCAAGACATAAGGAGAGATGTAGTCCAAAACCACCTGGAGGTCCACATCTGCTTTACAGCTTTGAAAAAAGTGTTGGGAGACCCAGTCTCCCATTGACTTTCATGTTGTGCCCAGTTGTCTCTTACATTTAAGTTCTCCCCCTGCCCCACTGAAAAAAAGAAAAAAGAAAAAGCTTTTTCATGTGTAGAATCCAAAGTACCATCAAATTTTGCTAATGGGAACCAATGGGTTACTCGAGGGGTGGACTCTCCCTCACTGGAGGTCTTAAATCAGAGGCTGGATAGAAAGCCATCTCTTGGGGGTGCTCTAGCTCTGGATTTCCTGCACTGGGCTAGATGGCCTTACAAGACCCACTCCAAGTCTGATTCCATGTATCTAAGGCAGAGTCACGGCAAATGCTCAATAGACTGTTCTTGAATGAAAGAGGTAGTCATTTTCTCACCAAGAGATGGCAAAAGATATCCCTGGCCCACTCACTACAGTCTGAAGCTTCAGGCACAAATCTGAGTCCAGGAGCACCTCAAACTCATAAGACTTATGGGAAGAGGGGGGCAGATGGAGAGAAGATGGAACTTCTACAGATGTATGTGTCATAGTAGTGTGAGATATAGTGGCACGAGCTTGGGGAAAGGACAACTCCTCTGACTCATCGGCTGAACACATTGTCCTGCACATATTTAAAGCAATGTGCCATTAAAAATTAATGATCTAGTTGGGGTGGGAGAGAATCTAGGAGATGCAGCCATGTTAATGCATGGAGAGAAAGAGAGAGAAACCTCAATGACCACAACACTGGTCCTTTTTGAGATAATGTCATGGTTTCTTAAGAGAATATCATTGGAATGATGTGGCGATAAGAGTAGACACTGTTCCAGCACCCCAGATCATTCTTGGAAATGTCTCTGCCTTGAGGAGGTGAGCAACATCCCCCCCCCTTTTTCTGGGGCCACATTCCTTTGGGAGTAATCTCTCAGGGACTGGAGCTGAAGTCAAAAGTGGGTGGAACCAACTGCTACTTAGTCTTTCTTTCCCCCATATCCCCTCTCCTTGCTACTCATATAAAATTATGTAAAAGAGAGTATGTAGAGAGATAGGGCCACACATTGCCCATATGAACATAAGAAGAGCCTGCTGTATCAGGACAATGGCCCATCTACTCCAGCGTCCTGTTCTCACAGTGGCCAACCAGATGCCTGTGGAAGACCTGCAAGCAGAATTCAAGCCCTCTCTCCTTTCCTGTGGTCTCTAGCAACTGGCGTTCAAAAGCATTACAGCCTCCAACTGTGGCAGCAGAGCAGAGCCCTCATGGCTAGTACCCATTGATAGCCTTATCCTCCATGAAGTTGGCTAGTCCTCTTTTAATGCCATCCAGGTAGGTGGACATCACTACCTCCTGTGGGAGCAAGCTTAACTATGTGCTGTGTGAAGAAATATTTTCTTTTATCACCATTACCACTCCAAGCAGCAGCAGAGAGGGGAGAAAAAGAGATAAAAGAGGAAGACTCTCCACTGTTAAGAAACAGTGAGCAACACAATCCATTCTCTCTCTCTCTCTCTCTCTCTCTCTCTCTCTCTCTCTCACACACACACACACACACACACACATATGCAAGATACACACAAGCATAGAGTTCACTTTGCAAATTTGTGGGGCCATTTGATTTCAGCTCTAAAAATAAACATAACATGGATGGTATCCGTGATTTCAGCTTCCATCACCACCTCTAAAAGCAGAAGTGAAAAGAAAGAGAAAAGAGGAAGACTCTCCACTGCTCCTAAATGAGCATCCCCATTTATTCTCCCCATGCACAGAGAGAGATAAAAACCAATCAAGACACAGAGAAGGAGTTCAATAACTGAAAACAGGGTGGCAGACTTGAGGGGCTGTTTGGTCTCAGCCCTAAAAAAATAAAATTCTAATTGAATAAATTCATAATATTGGTCTCTGGCACCACATCTCATGCTCTAGCCTTTTGGGAATTGTCATCTGTGAGCAAGTTTGAGGAGCAAGAGAGGGTTTCGCAATCCAAGTCTTCCTGGTTCTTTGCCAGGCTGCAACACACAGCTTCTCCAAATGCCGAAAGACAACTCTAAATGCTGAGAACGTCTCTTGGATGACTGGCTTGGAAAGGTCTTCTTTCTCCTATCTCCTCCCATACTTGTAGCCTTCAAGTCAAAGGAAAATAAAATTTTAAAATATCCTGCCAAACCTATGGTGCTTTTTGTTTTAGTTGTTTTAAATATTATGATTTTAGAGTAGAATTCGCCTATCTGGTTCCAGGTATTAACGCATAGGCTGCACCAGATCAGACAAATGCCAACAGTAGCACAAATCAAAACACTGGGATGATGGAATTGAAGCAACACCCACCAGCTGGATGAACATTTTAGTAGGGCATGCCCTGCTAACATCCCAGCTGGGCTACTGTAATACACTCTATGTGGTATTATCATTGAAGAAGAAGAGAAGAGTTTGGATTTGATATCCCACTTTATCGCTACCTGAAGGAGTCTCAAAGCAGCTAACAATCTCCTTTCCCTTCCTCCCCCACAACAAACACCCTGTGAGGTGAGTGGGGCTGAGAGACTTCAAAGAAGTGTGACTAGCCCAAGGTTACCCAGCAGCTGCATGTGGAGGAGCGGAGACACAAACCCGGTTCCCCAGATTACGAGTCTACTGCTCTTAACCACTACACCACACTGAGGGTTGTTTAGGAACTGCAATTTCTGGCATCAGTTGCCATGAACACATAGCACCCACTGGTTGCTCATTTGTTTCTAGATTAAATTCAAATGGATTCAAATCTCCAGGACCTGATGAGTTGCATCTAAAGGAGCTTGTGGATGTAATCTCAGAGCCTTTGTCTATAATATTTGAGAATTATTGGAAAACAGGTGAGGTCCCTGCAGAATGGAGGAGGGCAAAAGTGGGGGGGGGAGGGGAGAGAAGAACCAAATAACTACTGACCAGTGAGCCTGACATCAATAGCAGGAAAGGCCCTAGAACAGATAATTCAACAGTTGGTCTGTGAGCATTTTGAAAAGGATAATGTGATTACTAAGATCCAGCATGGGTTTCTCAAAAATAAGTAATGCCAGACAAATCTCATTTCTTTTTTTAAAATGGAATTACAAACTTGGTGGATCAGAGGAGTGCTGTGGGCATAGTGTATCTTGAATTCAGTAAGGTCTTTGACAAAGTCTCCCATGATATTCTTGTAAGGAAGCTACTAAAAAGTGGGTCGAATGAGGTAACTGTTTGGTGGATTTGGTTGACAGACCGAACCCAAAGAGTACTCATTAATGGCTCCTAGTCATCCTGGGAAAAAGCTACAAGTGAGTGCCACAGGGTTCTGTCCTGTTGTGACTTCCAAATTCTTCTCAGAAACGGATTTTAATTTGAGATGATAAAAGAAACTCCTTTGCCTCTTCCTCTCCCACCCTCCTCTGGTGAGCCTTCAAACCTTCCTCACTTCTGCTTAGCTGTCTGTTGCTCTGGTAGCAGCAGCAGCGAGCGGAAGAGAGGAGGCCTGGAAGTTTATGGGTAAGTGGGGAGGCAGGGAAAGGGTTTGTAGGCTCGTGGAAGGAAGGGATTTTGGCAGCTTGGGAATGGTGGGGACTTTCTAGTGATAAGAGGGCTAAGGAAGGAGTCACTGGAAAGTGACTTTAATCCAACTGGGTTTTTTTTTAAATATCTTTTTATTAACAGGCCAATCAAATCACATTAATTCCAAATCACATTAGTTCCAAATTACACAGCCATACTTCGAGCTCCGAAAGGGATCCAAACATCCCTCTTGCTGCTGCTTTAATTACACAGTACTGTCCAGATAGTCTCTTTGTTATTTTCCTCATCTTCTTGTTGTTATCATGTATTCCTTTCTTTGTGATCTCTGATAGTCTCCACAAGCGGGTTGAAAACAAAACATGTTATACCCTGTGTGGATTTTATGCTTCTCCAAGAGCCATATCAAAAAAAGACAGACACCATTTCCACTCCTCCGTACAAAACATTCCCACAGTCTGTCCATTGATTTCCACAGGCCTGCCAGTCTGTCATCAATTTTCTCAGGGGGCCCTGCCAGGTCAAACTCACATTCTCTCACATTCCGATATAATAACCAACCATGGTCCTCCTCCCCCTCGTCCTCCTGTGGGCAGGTCTGCCATAACAAGTCTCTATTTATAACTGCATCACAAAGCTTTCTTTCCTCTCCTGATGTTCCCACAAGCCATATCTTTGATTAGTAATTTATTTCCACACAGTTCTTAATTTCCTGCTTGTGATCAGTAATTGCAACAATTCTTTCTCGGGGGGGGGGGGAGGGTTATTGGGTACTCACATAAGACAGTTTTCAGTTTCGCTCCGACATACCAATCCTTTGATGAGTCTTCTTCTTGATTTATTATCCAGCCGGTCGCTCCACTTTACAGAGATCCCTTTAATTAGCAGTCTTTACTCCCGATCTTCACTCGAAGTATGTGCATTTGCTTCTTTTCTAATTGTTTATTTTAAGCTGCTGCAACTAGCTGTGCAATCAGAGACAGCATCAGGGAGAGCCGGACCCACACAAGGGCTTTGTGACTAGTGCCCTCACCCCCTTCTTTCGAATCCAGGGGTAATTTATGGCAACAGCAAGCAAGGCAGTGTTCCCCATTCCCTTGGGGTACAAGGGAGGCTGCATACTCCCATATCAGCCTCTTAATTACCTCGTGTGAGCCGGAGAGATGGCATTGTCAGCCATCTTCCAATGCGCCCCTAGTGGCCCCCTAAATCCAACTGTTTAGCATAAAGATCTTCTCCTGTTTTTACTGTTGGCAGGATGGTCCAAGACTAGCTTTATTAAATCTGTGATAATCTATGGTTTAAAGAGCTACTAATCTTTTTCATATCTGTGGCTAGAAATATAATAATATAATATTGGAAAACAGCTACCAACTTAACTCTAGAGGTATGATCAGATAGAATATGGAATGCAAAGACCAAAGACAGTTTTGATACTGTATGGTGCATGTTTATTTAGTATAGCGGAAAAGACAATGTTGCCCTCTCACCACCAGCTACCCATGACTCACTATGGGACAATCATGTTAAGTAGAATACACCTAACTGATGTAATCAATTCTAAACCATTTACAAACTTAGGGCTTGTCCATACTTACCTTTTGTCCCACTCTTTTTTTGCCACAGGTCTGTGCTTAAAAGCTCTGTGTCCAAGCTATGGTCTTTTCGCCCGGGAGCTTTCCATTCAAAAACCTGCTCTTTAGCACTCAGTAGGAGCAAACATCAGTTCAGGGTTCCCACAGATTGCTGTTTGCTTTGTTTGAGCTTTAAAGAGAGGGGCTTTTTTTGTGGGGAAAGCTCCAGAGCAAAAACAAGGATGGTCAAACATGGAGCTTTAAAGTACAGACCATGCATGGAAAGAGCAAAGGAAGTGTGGATAAGCCCTCTATGTTTGACTGCATTATTTATGTTGTGTATACATGAAATGTTCCTCCGGGAATGGCAGCATATGGGTATTCTTTGTTATATTAAGAAACTGAAAAATAAAGTTAAGAAGGAAAAACAAACAAACAATGGAAGTTGTGTACAATGCTACCTAAAGAGGCATGAGTCAATAATTTCTGGGATATAGCCCTGACTGAATGTCTAACACAACACAAACAAGTGGTGGGAGGTGAAGCAAAAGAAGATTGGTTCAAAGAAGTGTGATTTTTATCTTATTTTTACTGTATTAATAAGGGCTCTGAATTCTCAGGCCCACCCAGTACACATGCCTCACTTTGGAGGAGCTATACTAACACTTGAAAATCACACTTACTTTCTGAGACAATCCACTGCTTCGATCTATTCTGTCTCTGTACTAGGTATTATATCATCCATGTTTGTAACTGGATTCTCTTACATATGTCTACTCAAAGGTGTTCTATTTTGCTTTCTTGAAATCAATAAAGCAGGCAACAATTAACCTATCAGTTGTTAAGGGCTGTGCATATCGCATATTGACACAAGAGCCTTGAACCTGGCTTGGTAGCATACAAGCTGCCATTGCAGATGTTTTGCCAAAGGCGCTATATGCCCTCAGCCATCTGCCCTCATCAGCAGTCTAGCTGCTGCATTATGCACTAGCTGGAGGATCTGGACCAGGCCCAAGGGCAGCCCAAAAGAGAGTGCATTGCAGTAAACCAGCATAAGAGATGTGTGCATTTCCCTGCCTTCACTCTGAAGTGGTACAACTCAGAAGGCGTTTTACCAGCTCAGTGAAACCAGGCCCAGAATCTCTTGCCTTCCAACATTCTCCATCTGGAGAGTGGGAAGGGGAAAGAGAGAGAGACAGCACTTGATACCTCACAGGGGTATTGTGAGGACACCATTAAAGTCTGTGAGGCCCTCCTTTTACATGGAAGGGAAAACATAGGATGGGGGTAGGGTCACGCAAGTCCTTGAGATTGATGGATTGACCTTCTGACTGCAGGGGCTTGTCCAGGCCCAGCATGTCACATCAGTGTTTCTCTGGAGAAGGCCAGAATTAGCAGACCTCTTCTTCCTCCCCCCGCCCTCTCCAAGGCCTCCTGAGGGGCTGAGTTTGCTGCTCCAGCAACGCTCCCAGATAGCGTCGGCTCAGGGCATCGGAGCGTCATCTTGCATCCCACAGACAGATTGCCAGAGCACTGGAGCTCTTGGAAGTGCCTAACTTTGATGTATGGCTGATAGTTCTTGTAGGAAGTGTCTTAAAAACCTCTCATTTATCAGGGTTGTTTTCACGGTGCGCATGGCTGAAGATGAGAAGCAAGCAGATTTATTCGGGGAGGAAGCCAGCTAATCCTATTTAAGCAGTTAAGGAGGAGAGGGGCTCATTCCCTCAAGTTCAGTGGAACACTGAGATGAGCTTCACCAACACACACACACGCACACACGCACCACACGTGGGACACTTCCCAGACACTTCCTTGGCAGGTCTGTCGGAAGCAGATGCATCTGCTGCTAGCAATTGCTTAGAGGCGTCGCTGGAAGCACTGTCCCACTCTGTAAGGACAACAGAAGGTGACCTGCAGCTGAATACGGCTGCTTTACAATTCTTTGCAAAATCTCTGGACACTGTTTAAGAGGGCAGAATACTGGCTATGTCCAGGAAATTGCAAACATATGGCAACCCAGTGCTAAAAGCAAACTCAGAAGAGGAGGGCCGATTCACACGTGTGTACATCACTTGGTCTTTTGTCACTCAGTCTTACAGTGGATTTTGTGGGCTCTGGCCAGTGGAATGTGTGTGGCAGGACACCTCATCCCCTGCCACAGTCACCATCTTGTATTGTATAGTGATTTTGGTCCTTCTTTATGTGAAACACTGCTGGGCCACTCTTTGGCCATACTTTCAAACACCATTACGTACAGAATTTCCATTCTAATTTTCACCCAGGCTGCTTACAATAAAGTAGTGAAAACCCATAAATAACTGTATTTAAAAGCTTTTCAAAGTAGCTCGTCAGCAGGATGTGTTGAAGAAGACAGGCAGGCACCCAGTAGGCCAGTGATGACAGAATCATTTTCAACCAAAGGGCCACATTGCTAGTGCAAAACTCCAGCTATGTCGACCAAATAGCCTCTGCTCACTCCATCATTGCTGCCGTCTGTGGTTTGGACTGTCAGTGGTAAGTAGAAGACCAGCACAGGCTGTCTCTCCGTTGCTACTGCCAAGTAGATTTCAATTAGGATTAATGTAGCTCGCAACCGGATGAAAGGAGGAGGAAGAACAGGTTCCCCATTACTTAGATTTTGGTTGAATCATGAATGTTAAATTCTGATAATGAATAATATCGCTTTTTATGAGGTAGTCCAGGAAGGGGTTGTTCTATCTTAGCTTCATTTTATGAGGCTTGGATTTCTTTTGTCAGCTACTGAAACAGCCCTAATTCAAATGAGCATATTGCAGGTTGTGTTTTATCAACTCTGAGAGCGCAAGCCATTATTTTTAGGGTAATATAACTTTGTATCAGGCATGGAGCTCAGTTCCATTTTTACCTTACGTGTCCATGGTTGCTGCAATCCAGGAGTGGGGGGATCTCAGGCCCAGGGGCCTAATGAGGCCCCTCTGTTTGGCCCTTGGGGCATAAGTCAGGCCACACACCTCTGTGGTGCTTCTGCTGGGCTGAAATTAACCCTTGAACTGGGTTGATGCTTCTTGCTTCTGCAGTTGAAAAGATAGGAATCTTGTGGTGTTTTTATAGCTGAAATGCAGTCTACCATATAAATGTACTGTAACCATAACATAATTGCTCCACCCACATTTGCAATTGGCCCTGTTCACTACTCACATGTGATCTCCTGACAGGTTACCCATAAGGAAATGTGGCCCTCGGATTGAAAAAGATCCCCCCACGCCTGCTAATCCTGTCAACAGAATGACACAGGAATAAGGTAATGATATCACCAGCAAAACCATATCCTTACCTTGGCCACCTCTCTGAGCCAGCTTGGTCAGGGCCATTTGGGACCCCACTGGTCCTTTTAATCTGTCCTTTTAATATGTATATTCTACAACCCAAAATAAGGGACACAGGTGGCACTATGGGTTAAACCACAGAACCTAGGACTTGCCGATCAGAAGGTCGGAATCCCCACGACGGGGTGAGCTCCCGTTGCTCGGTCCCTGCTCCTGCCAACCTAGCAGTTCGAAAGCACGTCAAAGTGCAAGTAGATAAATAGGTACCGCTCTGGCGGAAAGGTAAACGCCGTTTCCGTGTGCTGCTCTGGTTCGCCAGAAGCGGCTTAGTCGTGCTGGCCACATGACCCGGAAGCTGTAGGCCGGCTCCCTCAGCCATTAAAGCAAGATGAGTGCCGCAACCCCAGAGTCGTCCGCGACTAGACCTAATGGTCAGGGGTCCCTTTTGCTTTACATCCTAAAATGCGCTTTTGAACATGTGATATTAATCAATATCCTTTTAAAGTAGATTATGACTTATACGCACATGGGCTAATGAGAGAGTTTTATACAATATACCATTCATAGGAACATGGGAAGCTGCCTTATGCAGACCACTGGCCCTGTTTGCTCAGTATTGTCTGCAATGACCAGCAGCAGTTCTCCAGGAATTCAGACCAAGTTCTCTATCAGCCCTACCTGGAGATACCAGGGATTGAACCCTGGACCTTTTGCATGCAAAGCAGATGCTCTAACCACTGAACAAGGTTCCTGCCCAAGGGAAGTTTGGTTCTGTAATTAAAAATCTATTTTAAAATTGTTGTCCTACTTCCCAGAAAAAGGTCCAGCAAGGTCTGAAATATATTGGAATTATAAATATCTCTTTGGCCTACCCTACTGCTTTTTGCTCCCACTTCCAGTCGCTTATTGGAGTTCCCATGGGGGTGGGTGGCATTCTTTGCTTTCCTGTCTTGGTCAGAGTCAAGATCCAAGCTATTGCTCATGGTGGTGCCTGCAGGAGACGAGTTGCTTCCTTGCAGCAGCAACTGAAACTGCCTTTCCCCATTTTCTGTTGCCCTCTTCAGCCCCAGAGATTCTTAACACAGTCAAAACAAATCTACTATTGACTGGTCTCCCTCAACGCAGAATTCCTGTGTGTGCTTTTCTTCCCCCACTCCCTTCAGTGGGATATCTTTTTATCCTTCAAATAATGTTTGTGACCTCGTAGTCACAGCAGCTTCTAAGCACTCTTTGAACCCAGTATTGATCCTGCAATTAAAACACATTGCAGCTGCTTCAGGTAGCTAGCCAGACTGAGATCTCTGCTTTGGAGTCTGCTTTCTTAAAACCTTCATTTCTTCTTCTGTTAAATTGATTATTATTATTTTTTTAAAAAATCCTTTAATGATATGTGCAAAAGCGGGGAGAGTAGAGCCCAGTCTTGATTACTAGTACAGTTTGGGAAATGGTTTTGTTTCTCAGGATTTTTAGCTCATTGTCTCCAACTTGTGCAGAAACCAGATTTGCCTAGAATTTCTAATTGTATCTACACCTTCCATTCTAATCATCCACCCCTGTCTTGTGTTAATTGCTGAACTGACAGGGTCTCTCCTGTGGGTCAAAAGAAGGGCAGTATGAACTCGTGTATGGAAGATATAGTTCCAGGCAGAGCAATGGTAGCTTGTGCCCAGTAGGGCAGAAGGAAGGGAGACCAATCAGTAGGTGGAGCCAGAGCCAATGACAGGAAAAGCCAACTCATTCTTGTTTTCTCCTCATCTTTCTGCCAGAAGAGTTCTACAAAGGCAACCCTGAGTCTAAGGAGGAGGAAGCAGCTGACAGTGCTATTCTCTGGACTGGTTCTAAGTAAGGAGGCAGACAGGTAGAGTCTGGCTGAGGGCTGACCAGGGTTGGTGGTGCCATTCCCCATTCACTTTAATGGACCAGTCACCACTGAGCAAGGCAGGCTAATTGAATCTACTGGTAGATCTTCAGGTTATGTAAAGTAGACTCTCAACAGTTCATCCAAAGCAACAACAAAAGGCTCCCTCTTCTTAGGCTGCAATCTTAACTCTACTTGCCTAAGAGTAAGTTCCATTGACATCAGTAGGATGTCCTTCTGAGTAGATGTGCCTAGGAATGTGTTGTTCATTAGGTTGCTGAAAATGAAGACAGTCTGGTAGGGTTGAAGGAGACAAGGAGTGTCTGTGAAAAGACTAAAGCTGTGTACACGTTTAGCAGCTTGGAAGGCAGTGAGGTCATTTCATGTCACTTCATTTCGAGTCCCATTCTTATGTCTTATGACCACAAGGAAGCACATATGTCTTCACCCAATGCCCAACTTGAACTCCCCCTGTGCTGTTCAGTTCACTGAAGGTACCATCTGCACACCTGCTGTCTTCTGAGCAGGCACACCTGATGCCTGACATGTATGCACTTCAGCTTCCATTTCCATTTTCAAATTGGATGGAAGCTGGTTTGGTGGAAAACACATTAAACAGGAGTATTTATCAGGAAGCCACAGGGTGCCTAGGGACTGTGACTATCATCACATGTACTCGGTTTCAAACACTAGCAGTGGGTACACACACACTGGAGTCGGAGCAAGCAGTAATATGTACACAGCCATAGAAATCAGTTCTTGTCCTCAAAACAGATTCCTGGGCTGGGCATGTGCTCAGAGGCACCTTGGTTGACTCCAAGTGTGCAGAAGCCCCACCCCACCCCCATTTTGCATCTGGCTCTGTATGGTGTATCATGAGGTTCTTGCGGGGAAATATTAATTGATCAAAGTCTCATTCAGCAATGGAATGAAGTTATATTTGTATCTGCATATGTACATTAATGTGCATCTAATAACATTTATCCCCTTTTGGTCTCTTAGGACTATTTTAAGGATAGGAGTGAATTAGAGTAGAAGAGAAATTTGTGCGTTGGAATAAAATAGGGTTTAAATATGGATTTTGTGCTATTATTTAAATATGAATTTTTATACTTTTAATTTTTAAAAAATCCACAGATTAATGTGTAGATAGGACAGAATGGACAGAAGGATTAACATGCAAAACAGAGAGGGACTAAATATAAGAGAGATCTATCCATCCCTAGATTATTTATTATTGGTTTATAACCATTTTTATTCATAGTAGACTTATTGAAATTAATGGCCTTAAGTGACTCATTTCCACTAATGGGTTTACTCTCAGTATGACTAATATTGGATAGATCTCATTGTTTGTGATTCTGATTCATTTCAAATGATGATTTATTCTGAATGTGATGATCTTGCATCAGTTTTCAAAATACTGAATAAATAAATAAACACAGTCCCAACATAAGTCTGGCTGCATACACACCAACCGATCTGCAGCGCAGAAATATATTCTCCCCATATATATATATATATATGTTTGGCATACTGCACCACAAAATTCAGAGAAGTGTGAATTTTGAAGGATAGGTGTTTCAGTCCATGTATTGTTTCAGGAAGTATGAATTAGGGAGTTTTGCACTAATTTCCTTCTCATCTCTAGTTGATCCCAAAGGGGAAGTATCAATGCAAAGAATGAGGTGAGCCCATTGACCCCCCTCCCAACTCAAAGCTTGTGTTGATCATGCTCCTTCATTCTCCTCTGTGTGACCAAATTTTTTTTCTCTCTTCCTAAGCCCACATGGCCCCTATTTTCCCCGCTGCTGATCTGCTTCAAGCCTACTCAAGGTCAGCAAAGAGGGATATATTTTAAATGGCGAGGGCTCTTATGAGCATTTTTTTCCCCTGGATTCCCCAGAAGCAAAAAAGTAGCATTTACACAGTAAGTCTTGTAGATCAAGGTCTTCCGAGCCTTTCAACATCCTAAAGCCCGCACAGACTTTCAACTCTTATCCCCAGCCCGTTGGCGGAAAGAAGAGAAAGAGAGGAAAAATGAATCGAACACAAAGTCTTTGCCTGGAGGTCTGGTGCAGAAGGCTTGGACTCAGAATTGTTTCAATCTATGTAAATATCAGGAAATTAAATTCCATATGTCCTGTGCCAGATGCTCCCAGCTGCTGCAGCTGTGCTCAGAATGGTAAGTAGACAGTTCTGATTTATCAAAGCAGATTTTATTTATTTATTTTCCAGTGTCATTCCTTGAAAGGGAGGGAGAAGAACAGTTTGTCATTGGGAGGGCAAAAGTGTAATGCACAAGAGTGATTTGATGCCAACGATCTGACAAAAGGAATCATTGGTCAAATGTGGAGATCCAGGCAAGGCTGGAATCTGGAAGACCCCAATAAGGGTCTCAGTGTTCTTGGCGCATGTTCTTGGCATCAAAATATTTTGTTTATGCTGAAGAGTATAGGAGTCACATGCATATGGAAAAATGCACTCACTCAGGCTTGGAGTGCAAGTGACTCTTGTTTGTAAACCAACCTTCTGTGCATCGTCAAAAGATGTAGGAGATGAATGTGAATGATTCCATCCCTCTGACTATTGGCAACCCTTTCCAGCCCCTTGGCCTGCAAACAGCTGGACTCTCTGAGCAGTGCTTCTCCATCCTACATCTTTGGGGGCCAGTAGGAAATATATATGGAGTGTTAAGAGTGATGGTGGAAGAGGCACAGCTTCAAATCTCTGCTCAGTCATAAAGCTTGCTGGGTGTGCTCCTCAAAGCTGAAATATGTTTAGCCCCCTTAGCTAGTTCACAGGAACTCCTGTGAAGATGGATGACATAAGAATTGTATGAGATCAGTAAGCCGACTCCTCTTGACTGACCTCTATTTCCATTTGCAGTGTCAGAATATTTGCTAAATATGTATCTTTCCCACTTTATCAATGAAATTACTTCAAATTTAAAACAAAAACCAAAGCTCAATTCCAGTTCTGATACTGACACCATAGAGTTGGCCATGTTTGACAGGCCCATTCCTGTTACCCAGCTCTTCTGCACTTCCTATGTGGGAAGAGAAGATAAAGTGGGGAGCTTGCTCTGTGAATTTAGGCTCCCCATGTAATGTAGAAACTTGTGCAGTCAGATGTCTAAGTGGTGGAAGGACCCTATTTTCATGGAGCAGGCTCCCCTCTTCAGATCTTCTCCAATAAGGAGTGGAGCGATGTGATGGAAACAAGAGGGCAGCAAGCATGGCTCCACTCCTTCCACTCTCATAATTTGAACTGTACATTGTTACTGGCATCTCTCTCAGGAGACAATGGAAGAGTGCACCTTTGGGTGTAAAGTCAAACCATTGGAGCGTTACAGCACCAGCTGTGGCTGTAGAGACCGATACAGAAGAAACATATGTTATTGCAGGTGGGGCAGATGGAGGCGCCTGGGTTTGCTGCTACAGGTGCACTATGGCATTTCTTCTCTCTGCAGTCTTCCCAGCGGTCATTCCTCCTCTGGTCACTGCTGCGGATACACGACCTGACTGTCTGACTCCAGGCACTGTGATAATTTACAAGGAATTGTGTGAAGGGCTGAGTACATGAATAGACCTGGATTCAATATGAACTGAGTGCAAAACTCACAGGCCCAGTTTGATCCTCATTCCATTTGCGGTGCTCTAGCAACTTCTGGAAGAAACGTCACAAATTTTGCCACCTATCTTAATTTCAAACCCAACTTCAAAAATGGACATGGAACTATACCCCCTTCCATTATTGACTCTCCCTTCCTCCAAAGAAAGATCAGCCCTTTGAGAGCATTTGGTCCAGCACTAACCTAAACATTACAGCAGTATCCCAGGCATAAGGAGTCTTTGAAGATATATAGTTCTCTAAGGCTCCTTTTTCCAATTCAAACTTTTTTCCATAACTAATTGTAAAGCACATTGAACAACATTTTTTGTGGAGGCCTTTGAATGTCACATGGTAGTTGATTAACATGTAAGAATCCAGCCATACATAGGAACCTAATCAGGGAGTCAAAACCCTTTTGTGGAAACATAAGGCAGGCCAACAACCCTTCTTCTCCAGCATCTTGTTCTCATAGTGGTCAACTAGATGCCTGTGGGAAGCCGGGAAGCTGGACATGAATGCAAGAATACTCAGCCCACCTAAAATTCCCAGCTTGTGCTTGTGTCAGGATTGGGCTATGGGCAGAGGTGAGCGAGGAGCAGGGATGGGGGAGACATTTGGTTTAATTTTTATTCCAAGGTGACAATGCCTGATTTGCAGTTTCTGAAACAATATGTGAAAGAGCCACCAAAATTCCTCCTCAGAATTTTGTCATGAGGTTCTCCAGCCAAATAATTTTTACAAAAAAAACACACACTATATAGACTGGGAGGAATTGTGAATGTTAATGGATATATGAGTGAAAACAACAAGAATAAAAGGCATTATATGAAAGAAAATTGCCTTCAATTTTGGTGTGTGCACGTGTGAAATTACATTAAAAATGTGCGGATTGGGAGCTGGTGAATGATTATTTCTTGCATCTGTCCTAAATCTTATAACATTTAGCTTCCTTGGATGTTCCCTCATTCTAGCATTATGAGAGAGGGTCAACCTCTTCCAGAGGCCTTTAAAAGAGAAAAAGAAGGCAGAGGGCAGTAAGAAACAAACAAACAATAATCAGATAAATAACCCCTGCTTCCACCCTTAGTATGTTTGGGTTTGGGCAAAGAGAGGTTTGGGCTGTTTCTTCGTAGGCCTCTTTTCCTTTGAACTGTCAGCCTAAGTCAACGTATTGGAAACACACACGAGGAAATGAAGGGGAAAGCAAGAATGTATGTTGCGAGGAATTCCTCCGACATATAATGAGAACCCAGAGGAGGATGGCAGGCTGACAGATTTGCTGTCTGGATATGTAGTAGGCCTCAAAAAGGGCCTGCGAAAGAAACAACAGTGAAGTTAGAGGCTGTAGGAATGCCAGAAAAACACCCTTTTCCTGTGATAGTTATGGTGATGATATTGCTAGTACTATAGTCAGCTTAAGAAAGAAAGAAAGAAAGAAAGAAAGAAAGAAAGAAAGGAAGGAAGGAAGGAAGGAATATGGTGGTGGTGGTCAGCACTACTACTACTGCTGAGGAACTGTTAGTGGGTGGTTCCCTAGACCAGATGGATGGGAGGTTGACTGCTCTTGATGGGGTTAGACTCCCTCTGAAGGAGAGGGTACATAGCTTGGGGGTACTCCTGGGTCCTTTGCTGTCGCTCAAGGCTCAGGTGGCCTCAGTCGCAAAAAGTGTGTTCCATCAGTTTCAGCTGGTGACCCAGCTGCACCCCTTGGTGACCCAGCTGCACAATCTTGGCCCTATTCCATTGGCTGCCATTCACTTTCTTGGCCCAACTCAAAGTGCTGATTTTGACCTATAAAGCCTTTAGTGGCTCAAGACCACAATACCTCAAGGCCTGTCTCTCCCCTAACAATCTGACCTGGACCCTACAATCACCATCTGAGGACTTTCTTCATGTCCATACAGAGGCCTGAAGGGTGGCAACACAATAATGTGCCTCTTCTACAGTGGCTCCCAGCTTGTGGAATGCTGTCCCCAAAGGAGGCTTGCCTGAAACTTTTCTTACATATCTTTAGGCACCAGACAAAAGCATTCTTCTTCAGCCCTTTGGCTGGTTAAGCAAGCTATGGCCTTTTAAACTGGGAGGTATTGTTTTGTTTGTTACTATGTTATGTATTTTTTGTGTTTTTATACTTGATCCTTGGAGGAATGGTTGTGTATAACCTTAAATAAATAAATACTATCATAGTGGACTGGTGTTGGGGGAAAAGAGGTTTGTTACTTTTGATGATGGTGAGGCCAATAGTCTGCCTTCCTGTCAAGGCACCCAGGATGGTTGACAATTTAAATACGAAAACAAATGCATCACACAAAACTGTCAGAGCCCTCTCAACAACTGGGAGCTGATGACATGTGTGCTTCTTGGCTTGTGATCCCTTGCTTCTGCCCTCCCCAAGAGCACAAGTTCTTCAGCAGCCCCCAAATAAGGTAGGCGAAGAGTTACCCAACAGTTCCTTCAGGCCATTGATGGCCTGGGCTCCCTTGCTTCAGACACAGCAGTAGCTGTAGTAATAATGACTATCTTCCTCAACTCTCTTTCCAAGTCTCTCCATTCAAAAACATTGCATCTAATAATATTCCTCAACCTCTCAAGGCCTACAAATATTCCTTTCAGTCAGATTTCCCCAAACAAACTCTTGAGCAATGGAGAAATTAGCATGGCTTCTGTCTGAAAACTAACCGCCACCCAGGAAGAGCTGTGAAGGAATATTTATTTTATTTTTTAATAAAAACAACAGCACAGAGATAAAGCATGCTTTGGCCAATATGCCGCAGGGAATCTTTCTCTTACACTCCCCCCCCCTGCCATGAGTACATTTTTGTTTTGCACACATCTTAAATAGGTTTTCCTCCCTACCCCACCACCCCAACACAGTTGGCTCTGTAAAATAATGCTTAAAATATGTCTGAACATTGCCTGCAAAGTCAATGGCAGAAAGCCTTGTTTTCAATCCCTTGGAAAAATGGGTGATCAACTCTATATTTACAGAAAGGTTAGAACAATAAAGTGGTGGCTGTTTTTTTCCAGCCTCTCTCACCTTTGCAGACAGTCAGTGCTGAGTAACTTCTCGTTCCCCTCACACCACACACCTCCCTGAAAAGGGCTCCGTGTATGTCTCCTTGTTTACTGAATGTCTGAAATGATGTCAGCAGGATCCCACAAGGCCACATATTTAAACAGAGACCATCCCACTTGTCACAGAGGTTTATAAGGCCGGGGTGGGGGCGGGGGGAGCCCTCCTTGAATGGATCACTGTGGGTTTGGATGATGGTCAAGTGCTTTTTCATTGAGGGATTGGGGGCGCTGGGATCCCAATGGATTAAAGTCATCATTGTGCTTGGATGTGTATGGCTGGGCACTCACAGGAAGTGGCTCAGCAACTGTGCTCCATTGCTTACAGCCCGTATAAAGGCAAAGGTTTAAGAGACACAAGCAAAATGCATTGTGGTTGTTGTTGTTGTTTAAGTCCCAGCCTTATGCTGGTGCTGTGCATCCCTTTTCTGCCTTTCTACTAGGAGAGATACAGTCATACCTCATGTTACGTTTGCTTCAGGTTGAGCATTTTCAGGTTGCGTCCCATGGTGACCCGGAAGTACCGGAAAGGGTTAGTTCTGGGTTTCGCCGCTCGCACATGCACAAATGCTCAAAATGATGTCACGCGCATGCGCAGAAGCGGCGAATCGCGACGCAGGTTGCATTCTGCTCATGTTGTGAACAGGGCTCTGGAACAGATCCCGTTCGCAACCAGAGGTACCACTGTACAGTTCAATGTAATAACGGTGGAGTGGTTGTAGCTAGTCACAATTTTCTACCTCTACTGTCCATGGCTGTATGCCTTTAAATGCCAGTTGTTTAGGGTTGCCATATTTCAAAAGGTGAAAATCCGGACGCAAAAGAGCTAATTTTAAGGAAGCTCACCAAAATCTACACTTATGACATGGGTTGCCTTATGTCCAGATTTTCCCGGACATTCCAGCTGTTCCCGCTCACACATTGTTTCCAACGGCCGAATCTCAGCTATGCCTAGGGAAATCTGGACACAGGACAGCCCTAACAGTTGTTGGGAATCACAGGTGGAGGGAGGGCTGTTGCACTCAGGTCCTGCTTGTGGGCCTCTCAGATAAATCTGTGAGAACATGCAAGCTGAGCTAGATGGGACTTTGACCTGATCCCGTGGGGCTTTTCTGATGTTCTATCTCCACTGTCAGAGGTAGATACCAGTTACTGGGAATCACAAGTTCGGGGAGTGCTGTTGTGCTCAGGTACTGAGTGTGAGGCAGGATTAATTTTGTTGTATATATGTTGTTGTTTAACCTTTAAGAAGAAAAACAGTAAGAGTGTGTGTGTGTGTGTGTGTGTGTGTGTGATAGCTGTCAACGTTTCCCTTTCTTAAGGGAAATTCCCTTATTCCAAATAGGATTCCTTGCAAGAAAAGGGAAAAGTTGACAGCTATGATGTGTGTGTGTGTGGCTGTTAAAAGCTGATTGAGGCTGTGAACCCTAGGGAATTAACATGAAAATACTGTATATGCTTTGGGGATATATATTTTTTTTGGGAGGGGGAGGAAATGATCTCCCTGAAAACTTCTTTCCACATTGGAAATGTTCATTCAGTTCATGCTAATCCATTAAGTAATCTTAAGAGAGTGTAGTTCTCTTATTTCTTCATCCCACCCTGTCCTGAAGCTACAGAGCAATATTCAACGTAAAGATGGCCAAGTGTGAAATAACAAGCTTCATGAATGCAGAGGAGGGCTACTAAGTTTGTTTGGTTTTTCCTACTTCCTGTTTCACCCTTGGAAAGACTTCTGGTGGCATGGGGCAGATTTTCCCCAGCTCAGCTAGGCTGAATCAGGACATTATCAGGTACAGATATTATTCTCCCCTTACCTGATAATTTCTGCATTTTACGTGACATTTCACACAGTACAGTAGTACAAGCCATTTCTGGAAATCTAGCAGGATCTAGTGGAACTTTAGCGCTCATATCTGTGTTAATTACTTCCAGGTGGGAGGGAAAAAAATCCATTTGCAATTCTGTTAACCTGGAAAATGCTCTTCTTTTATCCTACTGCGTTTGTCATTTCACCACACTCATAGTCTTGTGTCTTTATACATGTTCTTAATTACATACACACAGAAGTGTCAAGGAAAACCTCAAATTCATGACTCACATCCCAGCTTCTGCAAAACAAATAAATAAATGTTTCTCTCTTTAGACATTTAAGGCACTGGAGAAGTGTGTGTGTTTATGCAGAAAGGTGGAGGGCTGTAGCTCAGTGGTGAAGCAACCGCTTTGCATGCAGAAGGTCCCAGATTCAATCCTCGGCATATCCAGGTAAAGTTGGGAAAGATTTCCCAGCTAAAACTCTGGGCAGCTGCTGCCAGTCAGTGCAGACAGTATTAAGCTAGATTGAAATACAGTCTGACAATATAAGGCAACTTTCTATGTTCCTAGAGCCACCCAGCAGTGTCTGAATCCCAAGTGTGCTTGAAGCCTGAAAACTAACTTTACTACATATGTAAAGACTAATGCTTGTGTGTGTGAAACTTGAACTAATGAATTAAAAATTCCTCCAATGTTTTGTTGCTGCCGCTGCACCAACCTGATTTTTAAAAAATCAGATAATATTTCAGTTATACGGTAATCCTCCGGTATTATTTTTCCATGATGGTTTTCTTTTTTTCCTTTCCCCTTTTTTCCCCTCAGATGTGTAAGACCTCCTGGATACAAGTGTCTTTGTTGTTTCTCTTTCTTGGAAATATTTAGCAATGACCCAATCACTTGCTTGTTAAAAATATATTTGCTTTTTCTGTCCTGAAGGCTGGAACTCATTTTGCTCAGTCTGTAAAAAGCTTGAGGCTTTTAATTGCTTTTAAAAAACCTACTGGTTTTTTTTTTTTAAAGAAAAAGAAAAATGAGACCGGAGAAATTATTTGCCACATGTTGATAAAAATAATTACATCATGATGGGGTTGCCCATCCAATATCATGTGAGGGATCCCTCTTGTTTTGTTTATAGTCAATATGTGGGCAAAATGAGTCTTAAAAAAGTAACTGCTCTTAAAATAAGCAAAGCTGTAGGTTTTTCTTGTACACTAGAATGTAACTCAGTGTGGGAGAATTTCCCTCATTCTGTTCCTTTACAGCAGGAATGGGGAAACTTTTTAAGCCTGAGAGACCCATTTACTCATAGGCAACCTTCTGGGGACCACATGCTGGAGGTGTGGGGGGCCAGAACCCAAAGTGGGTGGGGCAACAGGTCTATATTCTAGCAACCTGAAAGTCACAGACGGTTTATACATATGCAGTAAGCCCGCAATTTACGTGGGGGTTGCATTCCGAGGATCATGCCCAAAGCCAAAATGGGTTCAATGGCAAATGGGATTGCAAAAATAATTTTTGCTGGAACCCTGCTCCCTTTCCACCCCTATTTTTTTTAAAAAAAAATTAGCCATACTCATAAAGCTGAATGTGCACAGTGAAATGCAAATACTGTACTCAGACCTACATACAACTCTCTATCGGTGGTGGTTGGTACACACAGGGACTGGCAGGGGAGAAGGCAGGTAGCCCAACAGTAGGGAGTGGCTGCTGGGACCGTATAACACTGGCCTTAAAGGATCTACTTTGGCTCCAGTACATTTCTGAGCACAATTCAAAGTGTTAGTGCTAACTTTTAAAGCCCTGAATGGTTTTGGCCCTGTATGCCTGAAGGAGCATCTCCACCCCCATCATTCAGCGTGGACACTGAGCTCTAGCTCCGAGGGCCTTCTGGCAGTTCCCTCATTGCGAGAAGTGAGGTTACAGGGAACCAGGCAGAGGGCCTTCTCGGTAGTGGCACCCACCCTGTGGCACCCTCCCATTAGATGTCAAGGACATAAACAACTATCTGACTTTTAGAAAACATCTGAAGGCAGCCCTGTGGGCATGCTCCTGCTTGTCAATCTTGTGGCAGTAAATCCCAAAGGTTCATAATATATTATGTGAAGACGCCTGATTAAAAGATGGCTATTTGGAAATACCAACCCAGAAAGGTTCAGGTGACACCCAAGACCAGTAGACTTCCTCCTGGATCCCTTCTATAAATCACATGTGGGAATATTCGAAAATGAGCCAATATATGGATGGACATTTGGGGGTCAATTTCTGTTTGTACCCTCATTCTTTTTAAGCCCAATGCATTTGTCCTAGAAGCTTGAAGAGGCCAAGTATAGGTCCAGTACTGAGTTTTGTAGGGCTTTTGGCAAGGTAGCCTCAGAAGGGCTCCTCCATCCTCCTCACCTCTTTGCATTGACACTGCCAGTTTGCTTGCTTCTCCCTCTGTACTCAGTCTGCACCAGCAGAGGGAGATGAAGTGAGGACGATGCATACTGAGGTGACTTTTTCATAGAATCATAGAATTTGAATTGGAAGGGACCCAAGGGTCATCTAGTCCAACCCCCTGCAATACAGGAATATCAGGTAAAGCATCCATGACAGATGGTCATCTAGCTTCTGCTTAAAAACCTCAAAGGGAGGAGTCCACCACCTCACAAGGAAGTCAGTTCCGCTGTCAAACAGCTCTTACAGTCAGAATTTTTCCCCTGATATTTAGTCGGAATCTCCTTTCTTGTAACTTGAAGCCATTGTTTCGAATCCTACCCTCCGGAGCAGGAGAAAACAAGCTTGTTCCCTCTTCCATGTGACAGCTCTTGAGATATTTGAAGATGGCTATTATATTTCCTCTCAGTCTTCTCTTTCCCAGGCTAAACACACACATTTCCTTTAACTGTTCCTCATAAGACTTGGTTCCCAGATGCTTGATCATCACGATCATCTTGGTTGCCCTGCACACTTTTCAGCTTCTCAACATCCTGCCATTATTATTCTTATTTATTAAATTTCTATACTGCCCTTCATCTGAGGATCACATGGCAGTTTACAATATAAAAACACAAAATGCATAGTAACAAACAAAAGCAATGCACCCCAGTTTAAAAGGCCATTTGTTGTTTAATTAGCCAAAGGCCTGGGATAAGACCAATGTGTTTGCCTGGCACCTAAAAATACATAGTGAAGGCACCAAATGAGCCTCCCTGGGGAAAGCATCCCACAAGCAGGGAGTCACCACACACACACACACACATACACACAGGACCTCACTGATTACTGGATCCTAGGATCTTCTGACTGAGGTGGCTGCCTCACTCTGTCTCATGCAGAGAATGCGAACTTGCCGCCCTCCAGATTTTGCTGAACTACAACTCCCACCAACTGACCATGCCATTGGGGCTGATGGGAGTTAGAGTCCAAGTATAACTTAAGGACTGCAGGTGCCCAATCCTTGGCCTAATAGTAGAGTTGGTCCTGGCAGGTAAAAGAAAATCATGGTTAAGAGGAACAGCAGGAGGAGATTGTAGGGACTGATATGGGTCCCCTATTTAGGTGTGGGCCCTGGCAGTATCCAGTGGTGATGACTCACAAACCAGGGAAGAGCTGCAAAGCACTGAGCAGGTGAAAGTTTCCTGGGCCTGCCCTTGTTAAGGTTGCATGCAAAGAGCTATTGAGAAATTCTTTCCCTTGTCTAAGCAGATTAAAGCCACATTGAACAAAGTGTAAAAGACGGAAATGCCTCGATCCGGCAGGGCAAAGTTCAGAAACAACATGAATTATTAGGTAACTTATTTTGTATTCTGATACCTTCTTTTGCTTCACTCCAGATGGGTCTTTTTGCAAGGAATTTTGCAGCAGGGGTATGCAAAGCATGAATCTAAGAACTCCTGGGGATTTTGTCGGATGGATCATAGCCTTGCAATCTCAGATATTTCTTCCTTGAAATCAGATGCAAGTGGGTTTTTGTTTTTTTCTGTGGTAGATGCATATTTCATATTCTGGGTTGGCAGTGTTTGAGAAACATGCATATTGTGCAGCCGTGGGGGTGAGGGGCAGTGAGGAGGAACCAGGACTGATGTATGTAAAAAGAATTAAAAGAACCATATAGAAGTGTTGAGACCTGATAACCATCTAGAAGGATGCAAAAGCTAGGAAGTAGAAGTAAACCCTTGAGGTCAGTTGGAGCAGACAGGGGAGAGAAAATAAGCAACGTTAAGAAATGAGTCTCAGGGTTAGCAAGAAAGATTGCTAATAACAAGCCTTCCCTGTGGACCTCATGATATTACAATGATCTCATACTTACGGCACTGTGACAGTAATCCAATGCTATAAATATCCAAAGGAATGTGGGGTGTCCCATAGTGATTATTGACCCACTGGGAATTCATGATCCTAGCATAACAATTGCAGACCTTAGCAAGAATCATCTCAGGAGGGAAATTTAGGATGGAAGCAACTTTGGTGACCTCTTGAAGCAACCACTCTTTCGCCAATTGTAAAGAGGGGGTGGGTGGAGAGAGAGAGAGAGAGAGAGAGAGAGAGAGAGAGAGAGAGAGAGAGGTTAATTGACTTGGCCAACCCAGCTGCAAATGTGAACCACATTTCTGTAAATCTCACATTGGCAGCAAAGAAAGCAGATGACATGTTTTTCTGGAGCTCCCATCTTGTTTTCCCTGGGGACTAAGCACGGTGATTGAATGTGAGGGCAATGCTTTTCCTGCTTCCTCACTGCAGCACGTAATGGGCATAAAGTGCATTTGACACTTTTAAAAAATGCATATATGCTGAGTAGAATTATTAAATGGCCATTTAGCCAAAGGCCACCTCTGAAGGTAATCAGATAGACATTCTAGTCGAACTGGACTCCAAGTAGGCCTTGATGCCTCTCTCAGCACCTGACACCACTCATATTTCTTGGCAAATGAGCAAACAAGTAAGCATATCAGACAGTGGTGCTAGAGCGCTGTGAGAGATAAAACATGGAGATCACCAAATCCTGCACCATTACAGAGCATCTTGTCAATAACATAGATCCAGCATTGTCACTGGAAGCTCAGGTGTCCTCAGTGATGACCATTTAAAGCTCCCTTTGGATCACCAAGTGTTGCCCCTTTCAGACAAGATGACTTAACCTCTGTACTCGGCCACTCTGGTAACTTCCAGATTAAATTATTGCAATGCACTCGATGTGGCTCTGCCCTCGAAGATGACTGGGAAGTATCAACTGGTCCAAAATGCAGTAGCAATACCACTGAATAAGGTACCATCTAGAACTCAAATAGCCCCTATTTTATAACACAGCCACTGGTTTCCAGGTTGTTGAAGTGAAGTGGCTCTAGGACAGAGGTTGACCCAGTCTTTATCCCTGCTGTTCATCAAAGAATCATAGAATTAGAGAATCGGAAGGGACCCCAAAGGGTCATCTATTTCAACCCCATGCTGTGCAGGAATCTCAGCTAAAGCATATTTGACAGATGCCCAGACAACCTCTGCTTAAAAACCTTCAATGAAGGAGAGTCCACCACCTTCTGACGTAGTCTAATACCACTGTTGAACAGCTCTTACCACCTTGCAGTGCATGAGGATGAATGCTGATTGCTATGTAACCTCACAAAACAAGTCAGAACGAGTGCTCAATAAAGACTGGATGCAATCTAACCTTTGCATCAAATGGGTGAAAGCAAATAAGGACTGGTGCTCATTAAATAGGTTGTCTGGAGGAGACGTAAATTTTTATTCCCCTATCTGCCTAGATAACCTTTTCTATGTCTTGCTTTTCTGCATACTTGGATTCCTTCCTTCCTTTATTTCATATGAGTTGTTGTACAGCTGGTGCCAACTAGGGATTTGTTTCAAAGGGGGAAACTATTCTGTTCTCGGGATTCCAAGATAACTCTATTATTTTTATTTAGGGAAATTTTTAATGTTTAATGCTGTATTGTGTTTTTAATATTCGATTGGGAGCTGCCCAGACTGGCCGGGGAAACCCAGCCAGATGGACTGGGTATAAATAATAAAATTATTAAAATTATTATTATCAGTCATCTCATAAGGGCCTACTAAGCATTCAGTCAACTTTTGCCTGGACATTGGGTAACTTTCATTCTCTGCAGCAGTGTTTAAGCTTAAGTTAGGCAAATGAAACTGTCCAAAATGTTGATAGCTGAGAGATGTTTTATCATGGGCATATTCTGCAATATAGGTTCTTGAACCATTAATAATGAAATAGTGATGGGTTTGTTTCCCAATACGACCAAATTATTGCTCTCCAGAGGACCTATACCACAACAAAAATGGGACAGAAATAAACCAAAACATTGGTGACATGAAAAGATAATGGAATTTCATCAGTAAGTTATGGGATACACACTGACTGGAAATTCAGCAGTGACTTTCTCCATACTCTTGCTGGTGCAAACAGTATTGAAAATGGGATTGTGTATGGCTACCTGATAACACCATGGATGCATGAGAAAAAATGGCATCTGGAGGGGGCCCATAGGCTTGGTTGTAGGGATGCGTGAGGAACTTGATCCTATAGGGAATGTCCTGATAACCATCTCTTGATCAAAAAGAGCAGTCCTATGCATGTCTGCTAAGAAGGAGGTCCCATGAACTCAGAGTTATGTCAGACTTCATCCCTCAGCATCCCTGCTTCACAAGTGCCATGGAATGTGTCTATGAAAGTGATGGTGACTTACACTTGCCTGGATGGAAAGATGTAGATGGGTCTAGAACCCTCTGGCTTCTGCATAACTGGAATGCAGCCTACTGTTGAACGGCAATAATTGCACCTGTTTCTCCACCCATTTTGCCTCTGCTTTTGTCCCTCTCTGGCATGTAGCCCCCAGAAGGTTGTTCATGACAGAATGTGGTCCTCAGGATGAAAAAGCCTATTTCATTCATTCATTCATTCATTCATAAGGTTTGTTTACCCGACCTTGAGGTCTCTGGGATTCTGTGCCCTTTTAGGGTATCGGAAGTGTGTGAGACTTTTGGTCCTGATATTGATGAAATACAACTCCCATCAGTCACAGCAAATCTGGCCAATGACCAGGGATGATGGGAGTTGCAGTTCATCAACATATGGAAGGTCATTTCCCCCCCTGCTTAGTTCATGGGAAATAGAAACAAAAAACATAAGGGTTAAGATAATTGATAAAATAATGGTGTTATTTTTACTTCTGGCTACAGCTTGGGGGAAACTTCCCAGCTTTAAATCACTGACCTTCCCATTTTGAATTTTTGAAAAGTTTACATCTAATAACAGTTCAGACGGATTATTACTCACACCAGCCTTGTTCACATATTACTGTGCCGTAGAGCCTGCCAGGGTTATTTAACCTTGGTGATTCATCCAGCTCAGATGTATGGTGGAAAGAGGGGGGGATGAAAAGATCCTTTAACCTTTAACTGCATATGACCTTTTACTTTTTACTTTTTTAAAAATGGTTTTGCTCATCAAATAGTGAAAGGAACGTGGAGGAGTAAGTGGGCAAGCAAAAATGTCAATGTGGTTTTATTTGACTATGTTTTCCAAGTGCTAAAACCATAAAGTGGCATTTGGTTGATGCCTAATGTGGAGTCCCATCTTCCCCCCCTAAACATGTTTCTTGATTGGCTGACATAGTTCTACAGAGGAATTAATTATTCCTTTTCTCCTACTTTTCCACCGCCACCACCATGGTACTGCCATGCTCAATTCAGAATTTAGTACTGGGTGAGGGAGAGAACCTATGTGAGAGATGGGGAAAAGCACCATTCAGAATGCTCCAAAAGTCTGCAAGTTAAATGGCACGTTTAATATAATATTATGCATCGTGTGGAGAAAAGGGATAGAGAAGAGTTTTTCTCTCTCTCTCATAACTCGAGAAATCATGGACATCCAATGAAGCTGAATATTAGAAAATTGAAGATTTATCAAAGAAAGTACTGCATAGTTAAACTATGGAACTTCCTCTCAGGAGTTTCTCACAGGCATCTGGCTGACTACTGTGAGAACAGGATGCTGGACTAGGTGAACCATTGGCCTGATCCAGCACACTCTTCCTACATCTTTTAAAAAAATGTGAATCTAACAATAAAATGTTGCAGCTCAGGTTTCTAGCTAACCAGCCATGCTCTCCTCTAGGATACACTATTCCTTTTGCCCTCTCCCTTCCCACATGAGTTTTCTGCCTCTCACCCAGCCAGTTATCATAGTCTTCATTGGACTATTCTGGGTAAAGGGGAGGGGGTTGCTTCTTCATTTTAGTTTTTGAAATTGTTACTTCCTTAACCACTAGGGATCCCCTGAGCCTGCAGATCATGGGCATAGTGTCCATGGTTGCCCCCCGGGGCCGGTGCACAGGAACCAGGGGGATGTGCATACACTGGGGGGGGGTGTATGTGCCATGTGGGGGGCAGGGTGCATAACCGGATGATGCACTCATCTGCTGCTGGAGCTCATTGCCTCTGCACCACTTCCGCCTCTGCGTCAGGGTTGACCCCGGAGGTGGAGCTATGGCCAAGCCCATGGTGGGGCTGCCACACGAGTAATCTGCCTCCACAGCTCCCTCTCATGCCAGATCCCAGTTTCAGAGAGGGGTGGTAACGCTGCTGCCACTTCTCCATCACTTCTGCCCCTTGGGTCGGACCTGGCCCGGGAGTTGTGGCTGGCTAGCAGCTGTGCTCTACCCCTCCCCTGCCACCCCAGTCCCAGGTATCTGTTAACTGTCCCTCTGGAGGGGCTAGTCCACTGAGGCAAGTGGGAGACTGCCCCACCAGCCAACCTCTGTCATCAGGCGCAATCAGCAGATACCTCCAAGTCTCCTTATTTAAAACCAGCCCAGGGGGTGGCAGCAGTGCCTGTCCTCTTCCTCCTGTAAATGCCTCATCCACACTTCAGCTTTCCCCACCGCTTTCCCCAGGGAAACCCAATCGTTACCACTGAATTGGAGCACACGTCAATCAGGTTTTCTGTAGGTTGCCATTTGCTCCATTTCAGTGCTAAGATTGAGATTTCCTGGGGAAAGTGGTGGGACAAAAAGAAAACTGCTTGGACAAGTGGAAGTGTGGACCAGGAGAGCTGACCTGGGTCCCAAGTTATGGGTGCCTAGTGTTGCAGTGTGATGTCATGACGTCAGCCCCCCACCCCCACCCCGGCCTCAGAACCTGACTTCCGGTGGCATTGGAAGTCAGGTTCCGAGACCTCGTGAGACCTAGGAGAGCAACTCCAAGGCCTTTAAAGACCTAGGAAGTTGCATCAGGGGCCCTGCGGCATGGGTGCTGAGCACCCACAGTAATTTTTTGTGGGTGCTCAGGCACCCAGAGCCCCCTATAGTTGGTGCCCCTGGTTTGGCAAGCCCTTAGTCTCAATTTTGCCCCTTATAGAGCACAGCAGAGAGGAATAGGGGGACAAATTAGAATTAGTTGGCTCTGCCCATCATTGGCTCTTGTTGCCATTACTGTTAGTTTCTCTGCTTTCTGCCCCACCACTCCCAGTGAGCAGTAACCAGCACCTCAAAATCCCTGGTGTAGTGGGAATGTCTGAAGGGAAGTTACAAGCATAGTCAGCTGAACACAGCTACAGTCCTCTTTGCCATTGGAAACCCTAAGAAGGGCTATAGAAAGAGTAAATAAACAGCCATCCAAAATTATTATTATTATTATTATTATTATTATTAAAATATCTGTCCTGCCCTTCCTCCCCAATGAGCCCATTGTGGCAAACCACAAAGCAGCAAATGAATACAATTTTTTAAAAATAAAATAAACACTTAAAATCTTAAGAATGCCAAAAAATAATCAGTAACACATATCCTCAGTTAGGGATGGAAGGATATGTCACTTTCAGTTATCTTGGTTTCTCGTTTTTCCAATCTTAAAAGTCAGTTCTTCACAATTCACAGCAATTTGTGAATTATTATTTTTTTAAGTCTCATGGAAGTTCATCAGCATATTAATTTCAGCTAATAGACATATTTCTATATGTAGTGTAGACTAACATGCATGTTTTTGCAAAACAGTTTTTTCATAATGTAATGCATTTTTGTTAGTTATTTTCACTCATTCTTCCATTTTTATACACACTTCTTTTTAACATGTGCATTTTTGTAAACATTAGTTAGTTGGAGAATTGCACTGCAAAATTTGGATGAGTGTGGATTTTAAAAGCTAGCTGTATTTTGGTTTGCTTATTTCAGAAAGTGAGGGTTTTATAGATTTGTCTTTAAATGAGCAACGAATAGAATTTCTCCTCCACCGCTACTCACAGCTAATCATTTCAAGGCTGCCAGGAACAGCATCTTTTAACCACCAAAGATTTAACAGTCTTCAGCTTAAGGGGTGGGGACCCAGGGTCCATGTCCCCTCATGGAAAACCTTCTGGGGCTGTTTGCCAGCAAAGTCAATGGCAAAATTGTGCAGGGCAATGGATGCAAGTCTTATCTGTGCAGGTGGCTACATTCCAGCCACACAAAACCAAGAAGTTTCTACATACATGCACACACCACTCACTACATGCACACAAACACACACTGGAAATAACTCCCCTTGAATATTGGACAAGCACATCCAAGCAAGCCAGAGGCCATTGACACATTTCAAGGATGTGTTCCAGCCAGGCGAGATACACCCAAAGGGTTATGAAGGAGGATCAGTGAGGGGTGTGGCTTGAGAGAGAGAGAGAGAGAGATGGAGTGCAGATAAAGAGGCCTGGGGTTCCTCACCCTTGCTTTAGCTGGCAATATCAGGAATGGAACATCAGACCTTCTGCATGCAAAGCAGCCTCCTCCATTTCAGAACTA
The DNA here is from genome assembly GCF_964106645.2 of Podarcis pityusensis. Taxonomy (NCBI): domain Eukaryota; kingdom Metazoa; phylum Chordata; class Lepidosauria; order Squamata; family Lacertidae; genus Podarcis; species Podarcis pityusensis. Next base: position 7,867,282 of record NC_138044.1, on the reverse strand, counting down.
TGAACCATAAAAGGGATATAGATACAGAGAGAGAGAGAGAGAGAGAGAGAGAGAGAGAGAGAGAGATGTGATGAAAGGCCAGCTCTTATCAGGCACCTCCAACCCCTCAACTGTCACCTGGTAGCAGCAACAACAGCAGCCATTCCATGTCCCATTCTCCTTGTGTGCCACATTTTGTTTGTTTAAGATTGCAAGGTAAAGGCAAAGAGATCCCTGACCATTAGGTCCAGTTGTGACCGACTCTGGGATTACAGCACTCATCTCGCTTTATTGGCCGAGTTAGCTGGCGTACAGCTTCCGGGTCATGTGGCCAGCATGACTAAGCCGCTTCTGGTGTGCCAGAGCAGCGCACGGAAATGCCGTTTACCTTCCCGCCGGAGCGGTACCTATTTATCTACATGCACTTTGACGTGCTTTCAAAGTGCTAGGTTGGCAGGAGCAGGGACCGAGCAACGGGAGCTCACCCCGTTGCGGGGATTCGAACCGCCGACCTTCTGATTGGCAAGTCCTAGGCTCTGTGGTTTAACCCACAGCGCCACCCGCGTCCTTTAAGATTGCAAACCTGCATATTATTTTAATTTGTTGTATCCAAGCCACTCTGGAAGCCTTTTTGGCTGAAAAGTGGTGTACAAATGACACACACACACACACAGTATTACTACTGCTACTACATTCAGAGAAAGGAGTTGAGATCAGGAGGGGAAAGGGTTTAATTAAACAAAACAGGGCTGTCCTAAGGGAGGGTGATATTAGACAAACAGGTTGTGAACAGAAAGCTGGCATGCTCTGGAGAAGTTGGGGCCCCGGGATAGCCAGGACAGTCATGCTCCAACCAAGAAGCTTGGTCTTCTTGTGCCTCTTTCTCTCTTTTCCCCCTCAACGGTTCATGAAAAGAGAAAAAAAAAGGAAAAAAAAGAAAAAAAAAGAAAAAAGCTGGCTTTTTCAAATCTGACTCCAGCTATGCAGGTGGCAAAGCAAGTAGCATAAAGCAGAACTTGTCAGGCGCAGGAATCCAAGCCTCCATGGTGAGCAAATCCCAGAAAGCACACAGAGGAAAAACAAAACAAAAACAAGATACTGAAACCAGACTCCCACTTCTGGGACCAGATCAAAAACAACTCAAAGCCCCAAAGATTCACATAAGCTCAAGTCAAATTACTTTACTATGTTGCATGTTTCTTGAGGCAAAACCGTTTACTTTGGAATTGACACACACACACACACACACACACATTGCTTGCTGGACGTCCAAAGCTCTCTAATAACTTGCAGGAGAGTTCAGGAAAGCTGCCTCAGAAAAACAGATGGGTATCAAGGGGCGCCACCAAGGGCTCTGGATTCTTCATCATACTGCACACAGTATGGGATGTGGTGAGATGGTCAGAATGGATACAGGAAGGTGAAGCTCAAAGGGTCACCCACATGGCCTCTGAATGGGTCTTGGAGCTGTCTGACAACAAATCCTGGGAGCATTTCTGCTATAGATCATGGGCTAGGAACTGAGGGAGGGAGGCAGTTTTTCATATTATGTGTGTGCACTGTGAGGGCAGGTAGTTCCAGATCCAGATCAGGGCCCACCAATGTGTTGCCTGTGGACACAATGCAAACCTTGAGGTCTTCCCCTGGTGTCCACAAACCTTCTGAGCCCCACTTGGGTTATGAGGTGGTGAGGCTGGTTCCATTTTTCTCCCTTGGAAAGTGCACACAGCTGATGGGGGAACCTGTGCCTTCTGGATGTTGCTGACCTAAAAGCCCCATCAATCTCAGGCAAAGCCATTGATCAGGAATGCTGGGAGTTGTCACTCAGCAATATCTGGAAGGCCACAGATCCCCATCCCTAGTCTATAGGGGTGGAGGAAGCTTGGGCAGAGGAAGCACCATATGACAAGCCAAGGTCTTTGTCTATTTAGCCCAATATTGTCTACACTAAAGATGGAAAATCTGTGGTCCTCCAAAATTTTGTTGCGAGTCCAGTGCTCAACCACCCTAACAAACATGACTAATGGTCAGGAATGATGGGGGTAGTAGTCCAGTAAATGTCAAGGAAATTTGGATGATCACAAACACCCTTTAGGTGTTGAGGATATCTTCTTATGGATGTGTTTAATTTACCTGTGTCCTGGAGCTTTTTCTTTCAGCCCTGCCCCATGTACCTAGACATTGCATTTTGGCTGTGGAGCACTTGATAAATTCATGCACCAGGAGATGAAAGACCAAGCACCATGGCTCAGTGGTAGAGCACAGGCTTTGTAAGCAAAAGGTCCAAGGTTCAATCTCCAAGATCCCCAGGTAGGACTTGGGAAACCCTTCCTGAAACCCTGGAGAGCTGTTGCAAGTCAGTGTAGGCAATCCTGAGCTAGGTAAACCACTTCTGACTCAGTGTAAGACTTAGAGGAAATATGAGCACCATCTTTAATTATCTGAAAGGCTGTCACACGGAAGGTGGAACAAACTTGTATTCTGCTGCTCCAGAGAGTAGGACCCAACTAACAGATTCAAAATACAAGAAATGAGATTTGGACTAAACATTAGGAAAACCTTCTGACATTAGGTGGTTGTCAGGGACCGTGCTGGGGTGGGCTGCTTGGAGGAGGAGTGGTGGGAGCCTCCCCTTCTCCTTCCCCCTGCTCCTGATCAGGATCTTGAATCTTCCCAGGAGCAGGAGGACAGTATAGATTTGGAAGGGTGGTTTGCAGAGGGACATAGGTCAGAAGGCAGAAGCTGGGAAATACTGGATGGGTAACAGCTAGGAGAAGAAACACTGGGAGAGATAGGGTTAACAGATTCACTGTCTCTGGATAACATTCCTCCGCTCAGCCCAAGTTCAAGAAGAGCTCAGAAGGTCTCAGAACAGAAAGCACAGAGGGTACCAGATCAGGTTACAATACACACTAGTGACACTGGTGACTAGGAAGGTAAAGGGGTGGAACTCTTAATTGGGAGCACTGCCTTTCCTAGGTAATTGACTCTTTGTTCTCTCGCTGTGATCATTAAAGTTTCTAACCGGTAAGAATACTCCTTTTCCTTTGTTTTGCTTATCTAATGCCGGGGGGGGGGGTAGGGAGCCAATTCCCTGAAGCCTGACATTGGTGGACTCTCCTTCACTTGGCCATCTGTTAGGGATTCTTTAGATGTGACTCTTGCGTTGCAGGAGGTTGGACTAGATGACCCTTGAGGTCCCTTCCAATTCTATGATTCTAGGCCATTATAGATTCCAAGCTTCAGAAGCCAGTAGAGAATCTGTTGCAGAAGAAATGAACCAGGCAGCAGAGAGAAGCATTCAACAATGTGCATCAGAAGTGTCTATGTAGGGTTGGGATCTTCAGTTGTTATCTCTCAGCTTAACCTACTTGGCAGGGTTGTTGTGGAAGGGGGGAATTGGAGGCCAAGCATTTGTGGAATGCAAAACATTTGCATTGGCTAGTCAACTAGGAAGTTGCAATTTATATTTAATAAAAAGTTAAAATGTCCTGAAATAGATAGCCATGTGTGGAAGAAAGGGCGTTTTAGTACTTAAAACTATATAAATATAATTATTTTATATGTATGGAAAGCACAGCACTTCTGTTGTGAATTTGCTCATTGGGAAGTTTTGATTTGCTCACTGGGAAACGATGCTGGTTGCTTAGGTCTGAAAGAGTTAAAGAATATTGGCCTCCAGGTGGGGTAGACAACCTGCATCCTTCCAGGTATTGTGGGACTCCAGCTCCCATCAGTCACCAGCCAGCATAGCAAATGGTTAGGGATGATGGGAAGTGTAGTCCAGCAACATCTGGAGGGCCACAGGTCCCCAGTCCCTGTAATAAAGCATTAGGGAATGGCATGATGGCCACACTGCTATGGCTATTCTTGGCTGTTGAAAGTGACTGAGAACATTACAGTAAAGAGAGAGGATAAACAAATGCATTTGCCACTGCCTTTAATGATAGCCGCCACCCAGATCCAACCCAATACATTCGAGGCAAACCAGGAAATGGCACCCCTTGGGAATTGTAGTTTGTTAAGTGCCAGCTTACTTGATTTCCTGCATTCCTGGGGGGGGGGGACTGTCCCAGAGAGGAGGTGTTGCAGCCAGGAGCAGGAAGTAAGCAGGGGGGCAGGTGTAACACCTGATGAATATATGCCAAACCCCCCCCCCCCCGAGTGCCGCTTGAAGAGACAGTCTCAGAAAGGATACTGGTGGAGCCAGCCCTGCCACCATCACCCCTGCCCCCTGGTCTGATTTTTAGTTCAGTGGTAGAGCATTTGCTCTGCATGTAGAAGGTCCCAGGTTCAATCCCTAAGTATGGCTGAGAATATCACCTGCCCGAAACCCTAAAGCGTTGCACCCAGACACTGAGCTAAATGGACCAATGATCTGGCTTAATATAAGGCAGCTTCCTATGTTCATAAGGTTGTCCTCTACTATTTACTTACAAGAAAGTCCCATTGAGCTGGATTTCCAGCAACTGTAATTAAACATTTATTCCATGTACAATCAGCCCATTTTATTGCTTCCTGATGAGAATGGGAGGAGGATAGTCCGTGGGATATTATTTGCCCCTTGAATAGTGATTGCCCCATTGTCAGTTCCTATTCCTGTGGTTTTAATTACTCCCCCCACACTTTTATTTTTTTACTGAAATACCACTATTTTCCTATTGAAGTTTTTTTTTTTTTTTTTAAGGGAAGGAAATTATTAGTGAAACGATTCTTCCCCCTGCCATGGGAACAGAAACTTGGGACCGTGGAAAGACATTTACACAATTTAGAGAGACTACTCAAGTGGCAATTAATTGCTTCAGCAATGATTACAGGAAGCCATAACCAGGGCTAGTGAGGAATGTGGCCTGCAGAGAGTCCTGAGAATCAGATAGGACTGAGGTTGCCCACCTTGGCTAGATCCCCATGCCATTAAAGGCAACATTTCTTGAAATGGCTTAAACAGGCACACAATCAAAATGAATGGAGTAACCTTTCAATAATGTTTAGTCTTCCCTGAGAATGTATCCGCTGCCGGAGTGTGTGTCTTACATCAATGCTATTAATAGTTTCCAAGGAATTTGGGATGCCTCCGACAAGACAACTGAGAAGATGAAGGACAGTGACTGAGGACATAGGGTCAAATAGGTGGCGGTAATGACAAAACATTATTTCAAGACAGAGGAGCAGAACTCCACAATAACAACAGCACTGAACTGCTGCCAGAAAGGAAAGAAGAAGCCAATGGGCACTCCATCATTCAGCTTATGATGATCAGACTATCCCAGCTGGACTCATTCATCCAAGGATAAGGATTCAACAGATTTAACGGTGAACCTACCTGATTCTCACTTTCCGAATGATATGCAAACTGAAACACAAACATCCTTCGAAATTCACAGTTCTCCAGATTTTGTAAGGCAGTTTTTCGGCCGAGTGTTGTGTACAAAATGCAAACATTTGGCTAAAGTGTCCTTAAAAGCATTTATTCATGGAAACAACAGCCAAAAGTACATGTTTTAGGGGAAATGGTATGTGTATATTAGACAATATTGCATACAAGCAAGTCTATGTAGTGACAGAACCAGTTTATGGAGAGGGAGGGAGGGAGATTTGTGGAGAGGTACTGGGATCCACTTAGCCATGAAACTCATTGGGTGATGATGGGCCAATGACAGCCTCTCAGCTTAACCTAGTGGTTGTGGGGATCAAATGTATCCCACCTTGGGTTTTGGGGAGGAAGGATGGAGTATAAATGAAAGAAAAAGAAAGAAAGGACATCACTATACCTTGTGGGAGTGAATTCCCACAATAGTTTAACCAAATATCTTAACCAAATGGCAGGGTGGGAGGAGAGGTGTTTGTCACAGAGGCTAAAAAAGCCATCATCTTCTTTCCAAGGCACATCTCCACTAAAAACAAGGAATTTTAGAGTGTGAAGGTACCCCAATGGCCATCTAGTCCAACCCCCTGTAATGCAGGAACTTCTGCCAAAGGAAGATATTGTAATTATGTTTTGATGCTCTGAAGATGGAGGAAATACAGCCAATAGCTATGAATTAATAATGAGTGAACTCACTATTTAAAATTATAAAAAAGGTATCAGATTATATTCAAGTCCAGTTCTGAAATGGAGCCTCTCATCAGGGGTCCAGGGTACCTGTCATTTACAATAGAAATCCTGGAGAACTATGTTTCTCAGGTTCTCTTTGGAAGCATTTTAGCTACCAGGGATGAAAGGGCACCAGTGTGGTTTCTGATATGAGAATTTTTAAAAGGATCAGTACTCCTTTTGCAATGCTGTCAGATCATTTTGAGAAGAACAGGTATTTATTTTGAAAACTGTAACTGTGAATGTTGTCACTATTATTTGTCTGTTTCTAAAACCATTTAGGCTAGCAGTCAGTATAATGTCTTGTGTCAATGAATTCTGTAGATTAACAGGGCTTTGCATGAATTATACTAGTGGTGGTCTTCTGGGGACACTTGAGGGAAATCAGAATCACTATAACTCAGAGAAAATATCATTCTGAGTCACAGGAAATGTAAAGGCACTTGGGGTGTGTATTTGTAGAAAATAGCATTCTCTTTTCCAGCTCACAATATGAACTTGGCATTAGTTTCCTTTGAAATACAGTTGCCCTTAATTAATATTATGATGATCCACCTGGCATTTTGCTAGCTCAACAGTATGTGCATCTCCATCTTGGGCCAGTTGCCCATTCAACACTCTGATAAATAAGATTTAAAGGCTCGAGGATGGGGAAAGGGGAAGCATCCAGAACTCTCCAGAGATTCAGCTACCTCACCACTCTATTCTCACCATCAGGCTATGGAGAAATGCAAGGTTGGCAAGTTTGATGAATCTCTGTCTCTTCTTCCCTTAGCTTTCAGTGTTGGAGAAGGTGAAATGCTTAATATTTTCTTCCTTTAAGAAGATAAGAGTCTGCTGGATCAGGCCATTGGTTCAGTGAGTCCAGTATCCTGTTCTCATGGTTGCCAACCAAAAGTCTCTGGAAAACCTGCAAGCAAGACCTGAGCTCAAGAGTACTCTTCTCTCCTGTGGTTTCCAGCAGCTGCTAATGAGGAGCATTGCTGCCTCTGATTGTAGAACACAGCAGAGCCTTCATGGCTGGTAGAGATGGATAGCCTTATCCTCAATGAAGATGATTAAAAGCCAAAGGAGGGGTTGGGGAGGGAGAGTATTTTGTGTTTATAACCTTGTGTTTTTGTCTTGAAAACTGCTCTGAGATTTGCTGATGAAGAGCGGTATACAAATTATTATTATTATTATTATTATTATTATTATTATTATTATTAGTTTATTCTGCTGCTGAAACCAAATCCAAAGTCAATAATTTGGGTGGAGGGAGAGAACTGTTAGAGTTCCTGCCAAGAGAGCATATCATGTTAATTAACTGAAATGTCTTCCCTACCTTTGTCAACCTGGGAGATGAAGGGCAGTAGCTCAGTGGTAGACTGTCTGCTTTGCATGTAGAAGTGCCCAGGTTTACTCTCATCTGAAATCCTGAAGACCTGTTGCCAATC